>NW_026889781.1:1853750-2555000 GCF_033153115.1 Saccostrea echinata
AACTATCAAATTAATCATAACAAACCTTTTTGAGATTTTATATGCCTTTTAACCTAAAAAATAATCCATATAAATAAGAAAATTCAACTCATTTTCTCAACCTTTTTTCCTCACTTCAAATTTACACACCATGTTGAATTCGGAACTCTCTGGATTGTTCATAGAAAATGCAGTCAGTTCGAGTTATCGAACTTGCTTATTTTGCTACATTGCCAATACACGGAACGAATTCTATCATTAAACCAGGTCCATAGGACAATATCATTTTAATGATTAGAACGTTCTATCTAGGTTATTGAGATCACAGCAACAATGTATAAACAAAATTAAAATTGAAAGTATAATTCGCATCATCTCTTTTAAAAAAAGAAAATTCATATTATTTTGTAAAACCAAAAAATATTGGTTTAAATATACTGACAATAAAAAAAAGAGACAATAATTCTCAAGTTATGAATAACTTTAAAACATTGAGTGCACCTACAAGCACAGATCCCATGATTTGTAATATAATGCACACACAAGCATGTAAACTGAAGTAAATCAAATATATAGATTTTCACTGATTAGCTAATATACATGTAGAACTAGTTTGAAACTAAATACTCGTACAAATACAAAAGAAAAAAATAATTATTTTCCAAGCAAATAAAATGAAGAAATTAAAAGTTTTTGATTTTATTTTGATTTAAAAATTATCAAAGAATATTTAAGTCGAAATTCATGAAAAAGAAAAGCTGAAATCAAAATATTTGTATCAATTTAAATGTCATGCTTGATAAATTTTGGAAATACTGACAGATACACCCTTGCATAACACATATACACATGACTAAAATTGTAAATTTTTAGAGACTTTGGATATATATGCATGGTGTCAAACTTTGTCTCATTTTAATATAAAATGAAAAAATTATAACCGATTAAAAATATTGTGATCTGTATTGTAGCATAAATATTGTGATACCTAATATAGTATATTTATTTAGATATAGAATAGTAAGTAGATGAAAGTGTATTATCCCAGCCCTTTATATTTGCAGTGCAGTATAAAACAGTTCAATTATATAATAATGAAGTCAAGAGAATATGGACATGATTATATGTAAATTAATAGATTTTGTTTTCATTTTTGCAGGTGTGTCTGATGGAATTTGTCATTTCATTAATAAATAATGCTGATAAAGATGCAAACTTAGCAATTGTGCCTAAAAAGTGACAGCTTTGACAAGGAAATCTATCCATATATAACAGTTACTGGTACTGTCTGAATGCAGTGAAAGGATCCAGATGAACAGATGAAGAGATTAAGTACAATGTACATCAATTACTTGGATGAAGAGAATCTGCAACATGGGGTAAGGTATATTTGCTGCTTTATTAGTTATAAACTGTAAATAAATTGTTAGCAGAAAATAGACACAAAAGCTTTAATTAAAGGAAATCAGGGGTAAATACTAACTTTTTAAGCATGCAGATACTCAGTGATAGACTGATAGTTTGATAGTATCATAAAACCAAAAGAACTTCAGTGACTTTGAATTCCTGATAGCCCTAGCTGTTAATGAACTAGCTGCCCATTACAGCCTTTGGCTGCTTATGGAGTCATGACTTGATTGTTGGGGGAGGGGGGGGTAGGAAATGAATTCCCAGTGGAGATGGGTATGAAGGTTAAAAATAGGGCCACAAAGAACCAGGTTATGGTAAGGCAGACTTGCCTCCTTACATTTTATTGTAATTATTTAACCCTTCACTCCTTATGAGTGAAATAATTCTTGAATGGGACATAAAACAACACTCAATCAATCGGTCACACTTCACTCACTGTTCACAGCACTTGTTGCTCTGTACTGGGCACTACTGGCTCACTTAAGCAGGTTAAGTTCAGTTTGGTGTTTACTAGTCATTCCAATGATAAATAAGTCACAGGGATCGACATTGACGGTTGTCCGATTGCCTGGGACAAGTAAATTCTCAGTTCGGGCAAGTGAATCTTGCGACGTACTTGTCTGATTGGGCAAGTGATTTTTTTTTTCATAGAAATGTACATATTAATTTAGTTTACATTAATTTATATAAAAAAAAATAAATTGAAGACTTGATTTCCGCCAGGTACCTGACTGACAATGTTTTTGCATTCGGAATTCCTTGTCAGCATTTTTGGATTATACCTTTCATTTGAAAATCGGGTTTGTTATTCCGTTTTTCCCTGGTAAATATGCTGTTCGTCTATTCACTGTCTAACATCTTTCTTAACTTCTTATTTGGACATTAGATTATTTATTTACTCAAAGAATATAAGTACAGTGTAACACGATGTATCCTGATCAAGGTGTGTTACGTAGCAACTGTCTTCCTTCAGCGTTGTTTCACAGTTATCTCAGAAAATCACAATTCACAAAAGAATCCTATCAAAAAAAATTTTTAAAAATATGAATTTTATTTATTAAATGGAGGGTTATTGCTACATGTATATGGCAGTGTGTTTTAACAGGTTAAATTTACAAGGACAGTGGTATACATTTATGTACAAAGGCAGCATTTAAATTTTTTCAGGTACCTCACCTTGCCAAATTGACGGTAGTGTATTTGGTCGCATTTTTTCTTGTCATAACATTTACAGTAATAAAAAATTTCTTCTGAAGTTCTTTCCTTATTTTGGGCAACCAAGTTTTGAGTTCAGACAAGTCAAAGTTTGAGATCACTTGCCTGAAGGGCAAGAAAATCTGAAAGTTAATGTCTATCCCTGTAAGAACATTTTTTGTGAGTCGACTGCACAGCAGTGCAACACCTAGGGATCAATTTACCTGGCATCTGTCTGTCTGTCCATCTGTCACACCTTATATCTCGAGAATTGTATGAGGTTTAATTGTTTTTGATATTTGGTTAATATTTTGTTTGGCACTGTGACTTTTTTTAAATACCATGGTTACCAATCTTGTGACCCTTGAACTTACCTTTGACCTACTTATAAAAAAGTTAGTGACAATATTCAGCATATTTTTGATTATTTAAAAGAGGTAAGTCTATGCTATTTAGCATGTGCACAATTTGTCATAAATTATAATGAAAAATACCAGCATTACAGTTCACTTGACATTGACCTTTGTTTTACTTTTCAAAAAATACTTTGAATGGTTAATTTAACTAAAATGTTTTGATTTTCTAGAAGTAGTGTTTTGATAATTAGCATTAATGAGCTCATGACACTCTACTTTGAAACTTTTTGATATCCAGTTATCACACAAACTAAAACTTAAATCCTATGAAAACAAATCGGGACCAGTATACCACAATGGATGGTAATGTAGACTGATGACAATTGCAGTAAAGACAGCCTGAAATCTCTTTAGAAAGAACCATTATATGGTGACGTCTCTATTTTAGTGAAAAATTCTTAAACAGGATGTAAAACGACATACAATTAAACAATCAATCCAACTACTGAGTGAGCTTTCTAGCTTGTGAACTACCAATTATGTCCAATTGGAAGTAATATTTGAATGTTTTAAAAGGTGATTGTACATTGTAGGAAATAATGTTCCTGTAGAAAAGTCAAAGAATGTATACATGTGAGATTCTGAAGTAGCCATACATGATGAGTAGGAATTTGAAGTGAATTATGGGAAAAGGTATGTAATCCATCAGTTTACTTTAAAGTTAGTGATTTTAAATCTGAACACACTGTGTAAAAGGAATTTTTCCGCCATATTCCTTTATTCACGCTATATTGTAGGGTCACTATATAAGCCACTCACTTAGTCACTGTTCAGTGTAATCTGTTGTCACCTGTCTGTATAGACAGACTGACGTATGCTACATAGCTCTCGGTAGCGACAAAAAATTACTGTGTACTTCTTTCACGGCAGAAGAGAAAGATGCCAATGAAACTTACAACAGTTGCACAGGTCAGTGCAGTATACAAACATACACAAGTACACGCAACTGCAATAAAATAAATAAACAAAGGCAATGCAAGATAACCAGCATGAGCATGTGTCACCATTCCACTCCGATACCTGTGACAATAAAGCAGTCAGGTGTAACAAATGCGAACAGTATACCCCAGTGCTGATATAGTAGATGATATATAATCGAATATGGTGTATGCCTATTTATGAGATGTGTTCAGCTTTAATTGATTGTTTTTCTCTGACAATATGTACCATAGGTCATAGTCATTTATGGTATATACAGTGGCGCCATGTTTATCCGAACACTTCACCTTCCAGATGCTATTTTTCGGGAATAGATTTTTTCCATTTTCCATGTCATTCTGTCTCATTAATCCAGAAAAATGTGTTCCGCATCCGGACGGTCGATTTCTACTACAAAATGTAATAGTTCATTGAAAAATGACTCGTTTATCCGTTTCAAGAAATGACTTTTTCACACTTATCTTCAGGGGTTGAAATTTTCCTGGAAATCCCACTAGCCCAGGGGCTACTGATCAGGAAAAAATTACTGGCCCAAACTAACTAGCCCAACAATTTTTTTATGCAAAATGAGAACAAAAAGTTAAAGTTTTGAATGTTTTGGTGACAGAAACAAATTAAACTAGTTCTCAGTCAAAAGAAACCAGTCTTCATAATAAAATGAAAGTAAACTGACGAGAATTTTTTTTCTGTTCTGCTAGTCCGACAGACTATCATTACATTTAAATAAGCTAGCCCAGTCTTAAAATAACTAGCCCCGGGGGGTCGGGCTACCGTATATTTCAACCCCTGATCTTGCAGTAGTGTTAATTGTAGTAAAAACATTTGCCATGCATTCAGTTTGAAGGCGATACCTCTGACCTACAAACAATAGCATCTAAAATTAGCATGTATTTACTCCAATTAAATTACACGTCTAATATGAAGCTCGAAGAATTTAGCTTACACCAGTACACTGTGCATTAATTAAATAAGAAACAGTTCAAAATTAATCAATATTATTTTTAACAAACTTAAGCCAAAGAGGCGTCCGGATCAACAAGGCGCCACTGTATATATTATATAATACATGCATATAAATGTGCTTGCTATTAACAGTGAGTACAATAAAATTTTCCCATTAAGTATATTGATTTTTTTCTATGTGGTTTACTTTATGCCCAATTATCAGCAGTTTCCTTAATGGCCATATTTAAGTATAAGAACTAGGTTGCTATAGCAGACAAAAGGTAAATATAAAAATCTTAAGTGCAAGGTACTTTATCACTCATTGAATGTTAATTAGGGCCTGCATGAAATGTTAAAGCTATATAGGATTCACATTGTCCATCTTTATGTCTTTCAGCCAGCAATTAACACTTCAGTTGTGACACAATAAACAAGTTTTAATTTATGCAGTGTAATACTATACAGGGTATTAATGCATACAGTAAATGAGATCATTAGAATGGTGTATTTATATACTGCATATACTTGATATCAACAATTTTTCTCAGTGGTCTACTTTATGCCCAATTATAAGTGGTCTCCTCAATGGCCATACTTAAGTATAACATATGTATAAGTACAGGTTGCTATAGCAGACAAAGGTAAATATAAAAATCTAAGTGCAAGGTACTTTATCACTGATGGAATGTTAATTAGGGCCTGCATGAAATGATAAAGCTCTATAGGATTCACATATTGTCCATCTTTATGTCTTTCAGTCCAGCAACACTTCAGTTGTGACACAATAAATAAGTTTTAATTTGATATGCAGTATAATATAATACAGGGTATTGATGCATATAGTGAATAAGATCATTAGAATGGTATATTTATATACAGTACAATGTATATATTACTTGATATCAAGGGTTAATTCAATTTACTCAATTTTTCTCACTGGTCTACTTTATGCCTAATTATAAGTGGTCTCCTCAATGGCCATATTTAAGTACATGTATAAGTACAGGTTACCATTGAAGACAAAAGGCATATACAAAACTCTAAAGACCATGATACTTTGATAAAGCTTGAAAAGCACTTACTCTTAGTCTTATTTATATGACAATGTGTGGTTTTGATATAAGTTAACTGAATTACCTAGGTAACCATGGTAACATATTTCTATCTGTTTTTGTATGTTTTTGCATGAGCAAGGGCTTGGGTCATGCATAAACTTTTCACATTTTTCAACTTCTTCTCAAGAACTACTGGACCAGTTTAAATCAAACTTGTCACAAAGTATCTTTAAAATAAGGATGGCAATGATTAACTGGTTTATTAACTATTGAGAAAGATCATAACCAGTTGAAATTTTCATAACCAGTTTTGTAACCAGTTACAATTTACATACTAACCACTTAGTAGATATTAGGGATGGCAATCGAATACAGAATTGCAAATTGGTTAACCGCAAAACATTCCGACCGATTAACCGGTTAATCGTATCAAACTACACAATGTCATTTTCTTGACTTTTTTCAAGTAGCTCTATTCCTATGCACAAGAAGTCTTAAAAAAAGATGTTAGAGGTTAAAATCATTCTATTTGTCTTTAGTCTTGATCATAAAACTACGCGCATATTTTTTTTCAATAGACAAGAAAAAATTCAGAAAACCATGAACCATGCCTGAGATATCGGGGATAATTTTCCAGAGCGGATGTTACACAAGTTCATTCTTCATTATCACCATAATCAAAACTAAGTCTAAAATGTATCACTTAATTTACAATGTTTGTATTATAATTTAATGTGATAGATAACTGCAAAAGATACACACACACCAATTCACGGTGCTCAACGGTGATTATTATTAAAGAATTAGAGGACAGTCGGGGTAACGACATGATGTTTTAACAGTAATTAACATATCTCAGACTGACCAATTACCCCGCAATTGTAATCTGGAGAGCCATAATGACCTCCCAATCAGCCTAAATAAATAAATGAAAACGCTAAATTAAACGTTTAGGTAGGAATTTCTATTTTGAAAATGAATTTTAGTACATTGCCTTCAGTTTTACATATTATAATATTTTTTCGACTAATCGATTGCAGATTTTCTAACCGATTGCCATCGTTCCAACCGAGTAATCGGTTAACCAGTTAGAAATTGCCATCCCTAGTAGATAGTTTTTGTCAATGAGTATTTGTATTTACTTTCTTAATAATATTTTCATTTTTTGAAATAAAACTTGTAACATGTTTCAAACTGAAATGTGGCAATCAAGCAGTTACCATATCTTGCCGAATGTAATATGCATTGGTTTAAATATGCACTCCCTTTTTCAGCCTATAACTCGGGGAAAATTGCAGCTCGGTTGTAAAGATTATTTGCTACAAAATCTTATTTCCTACAGGGCACAAGTTATTTAAACATTAAGATTTTAACAGACTTGAAATTTCTTTGACAATAACTTAAAGATAAGTCACTTGACATATGATAAGCGTTTGATATGTTGTAATCAACACACACCCAAAGCTTAAAAAAATGAAGAACGACGGTTATAAATCGACCTCTCAAATATGAAACAGGGCTCTCAATTGTCTATAATTGGGGCCGTTCAAGGGCCCCACTCCCAATTCAAAAAGGTACCTTTTTTCCCAATTAATGTGTTAATTTTCCCAATAGTCATTTCGCCCAAAAATTAAAGAATAATAGCTGGATATATACCGGTAATAACTTAACTTGCTATTCATATTCCTCTGTTTTATAAAATAAATTTAGTTGATAGCGAAGACGGGAAACCCAATATATATGATTTTAAAGTACGTATAATGGTTATTCCTGACCAAAATTTCCTAAAAGGTCTTTATTTTCCCAATCTTTACAGCCCGGCCCCATTCCCAAAAAGCAGTGTTAGAGCCCTGTGAAAATGAAAACAATTATATGTACAGCAAATAAGAAGTGCCCTATCTTGTAAAAAATGTGATTGGAATAGATAGACCATTTCTTTATCCAGGTGAATATCATTACCGCTACATTTTCAAAATGGTAATTATTTACCGCTACATACTCATTACCGCTGCAAAAAAATCTACACATTAACACTACATTTAAAAGTTTACATTACGAATACATTGCCTCTTTCATTAGCCAATGGATTATGCATGTACAGATTGATACAAAGTACATGTACAACATACCCAAGCATAAGACCTTTTTCCTTTGCTCACCATGGGAGACAAAAGTACGGCTTAACAGGGTGGCTTTTTCCCACTTTTTTATTAGTCCCCTACCGGTGAAACCAGAGGGAATTATAGGTTTCCTCTGAGTCTGTCCATCTGTCTGTCTGTCCCTCTTTCAGTCTGTCCCATTTGTTTTCCGCACTTTTTTCTATTAAACGCTTGCAGATATTGAGCTGAGTTTTGGTATATAAGTGTATCTTGATGAGTTACAGTTCAAGTTTGCATTTTGTTATGCTTCTGAATCAATGATTTTTAATGGAATTGTGGCAATTCAATTTTTAGTGGGAACCAGATTACACTTGCCGGTAGGGGACTAGTACTCCTAATGCAATACTCTCAGAATGCTTGTTTAATCTTAATTATAGTAGGTATTTAAGTATGCAAGTACAATACTGTACATATAAATGCTTGTTCAAAATAAATTTTTTCTCGTAATTTCGGCCCAATGCAACAGAAACTAAAAATTTAAGGACCTATTGGTAATTAATCTGATGTTTTTTAAATAGATTGATCGAAAGTACATGCAATATAATTCGTACTATATAAAGGTACAGTGTTTAATTGATTTGTTACAAAAAAGAGCAATGAACATATCACCAATGCTTATGTAGTGGTAAATATTTTTAATATATGATAAGTTCCACATTTTTTTTTCACAGTGAAATGGTAAAAAAGAAACTGCTAGTGCTACTGTGCAGACTACCATCAATCAACATGATCAACAAAATCAAGTAATCCTTCTGAGTAAGTGACCTGTAGTATTATCTGTTTTCACCTAGGCCAATATGAAAAGGATGAAAGTTATTATACTCAATACACAAGTTTGGAGATTATAGCTCTCCAACAAGAGAAACACAAAAAGTAGCCATATCAGCGTGAAAGTGGCAGAGATTGTTGATAAAGTATACACAATCATGCATAAATAAATGTCAGAATGATGGCTTAATTAGGGCCTTTTAAAATGTTTTTAATATTAAAGAAAGATTATTATACATGCATATTATGTCAAGCAATGATGATTTTGGTGATCATATTGAGCTATACTTTAGTAATACAGGTTTTTAGATGCTTGAGTCTCTGATTGACAATATATATGTAGTTTTTGGAGACCTAATCTGTCAGAATTCCCATGGTTACCAATTGCAACCTGTTATTAGGCTAGCAGACCTCTTTTTATATTCATATATATATGAAGCAGAATTTATTCAAAATCTTACACATGAGAAGAAGAAAACACTTGCTGTGGTCTTGAACTCGACATCGAGATATATCGATGATGTATTATCAATTAACAATAGTTATTTCCATTCATATATCAACTCTATATATACCCCAGTGAGCTTGAAATAAAAGATACCACAGAGTCTGACACATCTGTTTCATGTTTGGATATTATTTATTTCCATCCCTAATTAAAATTTTATAAATTGATTATGTACATGTAATATTAAATGCATGTTTCTTGGAAAGTAATGTTTTAAGTGTTTCCTTACTGCTCTTAAGGATTTTCATGGTATATCAGATTCTTGTTTATTATCCTTTTCTAAGTGTTACTTTTCTCTAAGCAGTAAACAGTTTTGCCCTGACGTAATAATCTCTCTCGGGTGTTTTCATAATAGGTAATATATTCTCTATGCACTTCCGTAGCGTTTACCTAAAGATTTTTTCAACGCACTGACTGCAATGCTGTTTAAGGATTAATTGTGGGATTCTTATGAGAAGCAGAGCCAATCGGATAGCATGAACTAAGACAGAAATATATGTAGAGACAGTGTGAACTGACATTTTAGGTTAAAATAAAAACATGTTTTTAAACCCAGAAAGACCAGTGGGGGTACAACGTAAACAAACCGGAGTGGCATACCTTTCTCTCTTATAATGTATAGTGGGGTATTTTTGTGTGGAACGATTATTTTGGGGTTTTCACGATTTTTTCCTATTATACACATGATGAATAAGTGCAATAAATATAATTTGTGAAAAAAATGTCCAACAAGTCCCGGGGTTGAATATCGGGGGGGGGGGGGGGGGGGGGGGGTCCTGTCCACAAGTACCTGTGGATTTGTTTACGTAAACACAGACACCTGCTTGGAATGCATTTTCAGCACAATATCGTAAAATGCTTAGGGTTATAGGGAAAAAAAATAAGGGACTTAATTTTTAATTTATACCAATCAAATAACAATTAAAATACAGACTATACTTAAATACTTATAAATAAAGCTTATATGTAAACTGAATTTTCCAAGAAAATTAAAAGTTGTATCCTACTTTTGTTTTTGAAATAATACGAATATTTTAACTTTTTAAACTTTTTCTTTGGAATAGTTGTGCTGTGAAAATAAGAGATACATCCGCAGTTTTGGGGTAGCGTTTTATCCATAGGAGCTGTATTTTTCTCGAGATTTTCCCCCGAAAGGATCACTTCTAGGTAAATATATGCGTTGACCTATAGGGCCGATATTGGTTTCATTCTTTAGAAAAAGCTTATCGATATCCGTTCCGGTCGCTGACTTTAGGCCACATGCGTGTAGTTTCTTGTTTCTCATGTATCATTTTAGTTCTAGTCAACTGTGTGTTCATACCCTACATCGGTATTTACATATACATCCTTTATATGAGGGTCCTTACTTGATGCCTGGGTAATGGCAACGGGAGATAAAACCTTAACTGACCTTACCACGTTCTTTTCTAATCTGTAAACCTTCCTCCTGCATTTTTGACATAACATGTCGCCAATGCACTCAATTTTCCCGAGAAAAGAACTGCATCTACTCTGCATAGCGCAGTATCTCTCCCACTGGCACAACACTACTACTAACCAGTGATGTTCTTGAAAGACAAACACCTCATGATTTTTTTTTTCGTGACACCTGCAGTATCGAGTAACACAAAGTGAATCATTCTTGTCCTCGAACAAAGTGTGCTTACACTGAAGTGTACAGTTCTGGTTGATTGCGTTTAGTTAAAGAGAATTTATAAACTGCATTTCCATAAATGTCTTTTATATCAACAGCAAACAAACATTTAAAGAAGAAAGTGGAAGTAAAATGCAAAAGCCTGTATAAAAAATTAAAGTTCATGTTTATACAGGTGTAAAATTTGAAAAAAAAAAATAAGTGTGCCAACAGGTGGATTCGAACCAGGACATAAAAAAAGGTCCATTCTAAGAATCTGCGGTCTATTTCTCTGTGCTATAATGACTATGAAAATGCACTCCATAAATGTAATCCAGTATGATAGAACTAGGTTTTTCGCATTTTTTGTAGGTTTTTCACGAATTTCGACCCTAAGGCAGGGGTGCCCCTAAAAAAATCTTCATTTAAATTCATTCTTTAGATCAAAATCTATCAAAATTTCATAATTTAATTTAGGGGCAGGCCTGCCCTGAAGGACTTCTATGCCAAAATTCACGTAAAAATTAGTGCTTTAACGGACAAAATACTGTTTTGACCAACTTTGGAGGTTAATTTTAAAGTTGCAAATAAAAAAAATTACGTTTAAAATGCAAATTTGAAAAATTTAGACAAATATACAATAGAAAACAACTAAAGAACATTGATTTTTAAATGTGACTTTTTCCGGAAAATAGTTCTTTCCTATAGGTCAAATCTTTTGTTATAAGGAATACATCCTTTGGGGGTGTGTCTATTACAAGACTACGGCCTTTACACGTGACAATATGGTACTTCGTCAATATATCTAAATGTTAAAAGCGACAGCATGTATTTTCTTCTTCTCATGTATAAGATTTTAAATAAATTCTGCTTTGTATGAATACAAAAATAGGTTTGATAATAACGGAGCACAATTGGTACCTATGGAAATTCCAAGAGATTTTTGGAAGACCTTGTCTCTAAAAACCACATAGATATTGTCAATCAGAAACTCAAGAATCTTTTTAATATCAACTTCAGAGTACTTGTGTGTACAATCAGTGTTTTTTACAAATAATTTTGCAATGACAAGATAAGTTAATTTTTGAGTTCCACTTTTAATGAAAAAGCAGCTGTCAATAAACAAATCTCTCATCCATACAAAAAAACAAAAAATCATACCAAGGGTGATAATCTCAAAATTTAAGCACTGATCTGTTTGAAATAATTTTTTTTATTGACATACATTTAAGGATAAACAACAATACTTGATATCGCGATTACTGAAATTGGCGGAACTCTTTCACAGAGGTAGGAAACATCTGTTGGATGGGGGCAGTGTACTATTGAATGCAATGCATGATCGATCATTGTGGAATTTATAAGGACTGATAAGAAAGAAATCCTAGAGAAATATCTTGCTAAACATGCGCTGAACCAGCCTAATAAATTTTTGAGAGGAGCTAGTCCTATATGTTACATTTTTTTACGATACTTTTTACTAAGCGGACTTTTCTTATTAAATTCTAAATGAAAATCGTTACTTTTGAAAGTTGATAAAATACTCTAAACTTTCCTTATTTGACAATCTACTATTTGGAGTTCAACTCTTGGCAATACATTGTAGTTTGGGCATAATGATTGTTTGAATCATTCCATTGTCACCACTGTAATGTTATGCCCCAGAAATCTTGTGAGATTTAGAGCTTCCTCGACTCCCATGCTAAAGAGCGGTTGTAAGTTAGATAACTGCAAGATACTCGCATTACTGGTACTTTTAATTCAATTCACATGTGCTCACCTTTGAAATGCATTCAGCCATTCACAATTCTTGATAAAGTTGGTGACATTATGTATGAAAATATCATAAAGTCTAGTTACAGTACCCGCATCGTTATTCTTTACAATTCTATCGTGTCCTATCGTGCGTTTATCCTATCGTATCGTGCGTGTATCCTGTCGTATCGTGCGTGTATCCTATCGTATCCTATCGTATCGTGTTTTCCGTTTATCAGGTTTTGCGTTTATCGTGAAGATCGTTTATCAGGTTCTATCGTGTATCGTGTTTTGCGTGTGTATTCGGAAACCCTCGCTTTTTATCTTTACCTTGAGAAGAAACACCCGAGATATCAGGAGTTCATTTTTCGCTTTGTTATTTTATTTACGATTTATTTAATTGTTGAACAGAGAGAGAGAAATCAATAACTTATCAGATTCTCTTGTATATAAATTTAAGAAAATAAATAAATAAATTACTTAATAAATAAATAAATACATAAATAAATAGTAAAAAACGCCAAGTACCCGCCGTGACCAAGCAGAGAGCTTAAATCGAAAGTTAAATCCTATTTAGTACATGAAATAATCGGTGTACTAGTCATTTGTATTTTTTTAATTCAAATTGTCGATTTGTAATAAATATTTTTTGTCAAAAATTGTACTTCTATAATTTCTTAAAACAGTGAGAGTCACAAAAAGGTAGACCTTTATTAACTTTCTTTTGATAATTATAGAAACATAACACAGTAGGTATGTGTGCAAAAAAAAAAATAAATTGTAAAAATATCAGCATCTCTATATGGCCTATCTTTTTTATCAATAATGGAATTAATAAATAACAAGTTTTTCATTTTCTGAAACACTAGTAGAAGCACTTTTTTATTAATATTTAAAAAGCATCGTCTGGTAACATACATGTAGTTATATTTTTATGCCTCTAGTCTAAATGCACAATCAATTATTTAAAGGATTGTTTCCAAATGATTTATAACAGCATAAAGGCATATACAATGTAATGCATGATCTTGATAACATTTACAAATTTTGTCTGTAGGTGCAAGTATGTAGTTCCTATTTATTTTTTTCTATTTATTTGTTTCTCTGATGTGTCTAACTAAAAAATAAATTACAATTTATAATGCATGAGCATGCTCTATTCAATTCATCATAATTATGATAATTATATATTATAATGTAGATGTTTAACCATTTTACTTACTACTGCCTTTAGAAAATGTAAAAAAAAAAAAAAAAAAGAAAAAAAAAAAATCAGTATACATCTTACCTATTTCGGCGTGGAAATGAACTGAGTATATACTGTAACTGACGGACGGAAGCGCTCCCGTACCAAGAGAACTGACACCTATATGTACCTGTCTAATCAGTACACTGTCTCCCTGTCAGGTCAAGACCCAACCCCCCTCCCCCTACACGACACCTTGGCCCGTGTGCATTCAACGTCAACATACCTGAACTGCTCTCTCACCTGGTGTCAAGTATTTACCTTGAACCCTACTGGGTATCAACAATATATTGCATAAACTCATTTTCTAGTTTTCATAATTTGTATGAACAACACTTAAAGATTTTATACACTGTACTGAGAAAATAAAAAATGTACACTTCAGTTACTAATTAAAAACTGAATAAATGAATCAAATGAAATATAGGCGAGATTTGTCCCAACACTCCATTGATTTAATTCATTTGTATACTTTTATATACTTCTTATTGGTTTACAGTCTCAAACATGATTGATCTGATCAAATTTAAAATAAAATATTAATCGAAGAATATGGTAAATAATTCTAATAGAAAAATATGAACTTTGCCTCGCATGATTTTTTTTTTCGCTATTAAAAGCGCCTCAAAAGATATATGTAAAAATTTATATGAAATCGCCCGGTTTTGCTTCGATACACAAGACGTGTAAATGCCTTGAATTGATTTTTATTAGTGTTTATCTATTACATTTAATACTTGACTATATTCAAGAAGTCAATATATATTTTCTTTTCTTTTCTTTCTTTTTGAATCGGATCTTTTTTTTTTTTTTTGAGTGGATAGTGCACCCCCCCCCCTCCTCCCTGATCATGACTGTGCCTCAGGTGGGATTAAGACTTTCATAATTTAGAAAGATTTGTTTTATTTTGCTGATATAGTCATATATAAGATAAGTTTAGTAACAATTAATACAAAGTCTAATAGAAATGATTTACAATTATTCAGTCCGAAATCTTCTTGTCATATTGTGGAAATTTATTTTACATTATTATTTATTTGTGTGAATAAGCTTGGCTTAGCATACACGTAGCTATGGTAGATATAAATTCTGTTAATGTGAATATTTATAACCAGCTTTTCCGCGAAAAGAATCCTGCTTTTCCTCGACAAATTATACTGCTTTTCCGCGATTATATTTTTTTCTTTTCTGCGATTTATTTTAGCACTAATCCATTCCGTTAGTCAGGCATCTTCGCTAGCCAAGGGTTTCTGATACGCTACTCTCCTTATGAGGAGAGTAGCGTATCAGAAACCCTTGGCTAGCGAAGATGTTAGTCAGGTAAAAACTCTTTCTCCCTGCTATCAACCGGCTTCAGTTAATCTTTTCTTTTCTTTTCTTTTTTTGTCTTTACTGAGATTGTTGTCAGTATTCTTTTTGTTTCTATCTCGGCAATTTTTTTTGCATCGGTTGTAATTGTGGCTTTGCATATTTCATCTTTATCGGTAAGACAAATCGACATTATTTAAAACATTGACCTTTCTATACGTAAATCCATTGTTTGTAATATATTTGTTACCACGATTTGGTTCGTTATGAACAATTTCCATGGCATCTAAAACATCACCGACCAGTGTAATATGTGATTCATTCAATTTTTATCACAGTGTGGTACTACCGATAGAACTTTATAGGGAGATACATGATAATCCGGGTAAATATCGGCAACAGTTTGATGTAAAGTACTTACCGTGACAATTTAAAAATCGCGGAAAGGAAGTATCGAAAAAAGGAGAAAACATACAACTTGTAGTAAAATTCAATCGAGGAAAAGCAGTATGGGGTAGTCGCGGAAAAGCAGACAGGTTACAAAAATAAATTCGCGGAAAAGCATGTGGGCGAGGCTCGTGTAGAAAGCATTTTCATTTCTTTAGGGGCGGGGGGGGGGGGGTGTCTAAAAAGAAATGTTTTGACAAGCAAACAAAAGAGGCTAAAGACATTATTGTTGATGGGCGATATTATATAAGCATTATATTTTTACTCTATACTACACATGTTGGTACACTGTAACATTTTTAAGTACACGACTGCGTTCTCCCTTCTGGGTCCTATACAGGCCTATGACATTGGAAATACAAAAGAATGGGAATGCGATATTCTTTTCGGATACTGTACTAGATGATCTAGTGACGTTTATTAATTTTGTTAATTTCGATTTCTTTCAACCGTTATCCTTCTTCATATATACATATACAATGTATGTACTTTGAATATGTAAATGATTAATTTTCTATGTTTACCGCATATACGTTTGTGACATATACATGTATATTTATATAGGAGAGATTATATAATCACAGTCCAGTGCACAGCCTGTGTCAACGCAACTAGCATATTTCAGCAAGTAACGTGTTTAAAACGTAAAAAAAATAATATAAATTAAAGAAAATTCATAAAGCTTGAGGAGACAGCGTTAACTTTAAAATGTAATAATTTTTTTTTAAAATATTTTTTCCCCTAAACAGACTAGTAAATTATTTTCGTAAGATTTGAATTATTAAATACCGATTATTAAAATTAATGCGATTTTGGATACATCACAGACTTCTAGCAGAAGATATTGAATCCAAATATTTCATTTATTACGAAGTGTTCTTCCGGATATATACTCAATATTTGATAATAAATTTATAAGGTTTTATTTGTTAAAATACTGAATATACATGTATTTATAGCGTTTCATGAATTATTGCAAACTTCGATTGTCTACGGAATTATTGAGCCACCATCATTAAAATCTCTGTTATTAAACGACTAAAATTCAAGTTTAACGATTCGAGGGAATTTGGACATTTGAATAATTATACAAACAATCGCATAATTTCCACGATAGAGTGCAATTTTTCTAAAATAATTACAGTTTGAATTTGGTGACGATCCATTATTGACAAAAATAAACATGTTTCTTGTATAAAGCATAGTTAACTCAAATATTTAATCATAATACATTTAATATACTTACGCATTTAGATTTGCGGCTTTGTAAGTGATTAAAATCGTCATACTACAGTGTATCTAAAAGAAAACAATTCGTCTTGTCAAAATACGTTTCGCATTTTGAAACAATCCTATCAGGTTTTGCGTTTATCCTATCGTGAAGATCGTTTATCAGGTCTATCGTGTTTTGCGTTTATCGTATTTTGCGTTTATCGTGTTTTGCGTTTATCGTGTTTTGCGTTTATCCTATCGTGCGTGTATCCGGTCCTATCGTGCGTGTATCCTATCGTATCGTGCGTTTATCCTATCGTATCGTGCGTGTATCCTATCGTATCGTGTATCCTGTAAAGAATAACGATGCGGGTACTGTACATGTTTAAACTATGCTTGTGGTATGCATTTTTTTTTCTTGAACAGTAAAGGAAGGGATGAGAGAGTTCATTGAGTGCCATAAACTTTCATTTATATGTTATTTTTTAGAGATGGAGTACTACACAAGCACAATGTTTTAAAGAAAGAAAATTCAATGGAATGAAAGCCAAAGAAAAGGTGAAGTGAATTGTCACTCATTATATTTTAAATTTAATGTGGACATGGTCATTATTTTAGTTATGTCATAACCTTCTTATCAATTTTAAGCAGTGCAGACAGATGCATTTCTTATTGCTTTGAATAGAATAAATTATCAAAAAAGTTTGTATATGTTTTTTGATATTGAATTAAAAAAAAAAAAACAAATTATCAATTACTGCAGTTTTGAATTTCAGTACACTAGAAATTTTTCTGCCCTGCCATGAATATGGCTGGGGCATATAGAGTTTGTCATGTCCGTCTTCCGTCCTTCCAACCTTCTGTCTGTCCTGCCATTCCGCTTTGCCTTTAGCTCAGTTCAAAACTAAGTTTCAAAGAAACTATTCAAGATATTTTTATCAATCTTCATATGCTGATACATATTGATGAGAGGTATTCAATTTCATCAACATTTTTTTTACCTTGACCTTTCCTTTAACTTTGACCTCACTTTTCTTAAATTAGTGTTTAGCTCAGTTTTAAAGAAACCATTCAAGATAGTGTAATCAAACTTCATATGCTGATACATATTGAATCAACATTTTTTTACCTTGACCTTTCCTTTGACCTTGACCGTACTTATCTTAAATAAGTGTTTAGCTCGGTTTTAAAGAAACCATTCAGGATAGAGTAATCAAACTTCATTTGCTGATACATCAGTCAGGGGTGAGACTGAAATCCGTCATTTTTGAAAAATGATGGATAATCGTCATATTTACTAAGTACGTATTTTCGTCATTTTTGTCAATATGACTTACTATCGTTATATTTTCTTTTTCAACTTAATTCTTCTATCCTGGTTACATAAAAGCGAAATTTGAATTCACCGCTGAAAGAAGAGTGTTTACGCAAGTTTCATTTCATCCGGGTTACTAATTACTGCCGACCACGTGCGTTAGAACATCAACATGGAAGGTGAAAGTTATTATTTAGCGGTAAAATGTCGAATTTTGGTAGAACTAATTCGCCATTTTTACATGGCTTTTAGCCCTATAAAAACATATAGTACACCGTCTGGAAGAATACGTACTTGTAGAGAAAAGTCTCGACAAAAAGTTAAAGCCATAAAAAAGTAGTGCGCCCCGTAAAACAAGCGAGATATTTCAGTGCGCCCAGACCCTCCATTTTGAAAAAAGACGGAATATCGTCATTTTCGTCTTCTTTCCTATTTAATGCAAATAAATTGACAAATAACTCTTCCACTCTTATTTTTGCTTGGGAAATTTATACTGTCAACATAACCAGTATTGTAGTCAACTGTATTAGAGAAATGAAGTTCGTTTACGATGTTTTTTGTCCTTTTTTCGGTTGGTGGATCTAACATTTTTCAAAGAGAGGTAACTCGGTATTCTAGAAACACTCTAAATTTTTATGACTGTTTTTCGTCATTTTCTTAAAAATGACGAGTTTAAGTCATAATAAAAATTTTATTTTATGGCTTAAAATCGTCATTTTAAAAATGACGGATTTCAGTCTCACCCCTGACTGTACATACTGATGAGAGCTATTCAACTGCATCAACATTTTTTGATCTTGATCTTTCCTTTGGCCTTCACCTCACTTTTCCTAAATTAGTGTCAAACTTCATACACTGATACAGACTGATGTAAGGTATTCGACTGTATCAACATTTTTGACCTTGACATTTCATTTGACCTTGACTTCATTTTTCTTGAAATAGTGATTAGCTCAGTGTTAAATAAACAGTTTCCATTCAAAATATTTTTATCAAACTTATTTTGCTTATGCGTATTAGTGAGAACTATTCAACTGCATCAAAAATGTATGACCTTGAACTTTCCTGTGACCTGGACCTCACTTTTCTTAAATTTGCATTTTGCTTAGTTTTAAAGAAACCATTAAAGATAATTTTATGTGAGCTTATGCACTTAACAGAATTTGGTGAGAATTTATCATCTATATCCAACTTTTTCGATTTCAATGTTAAAGAAACTATTTTAAGATATTCTCATCAAATTTCATACACTAAAAATATTTTTGTGTTGCATTACTAATATGCCCACATGGTGCAGTGGTTAAAGCTCTAGAGTTGCGGAGTAAGGAGCTGATCCTTATGTCGCTGGTTCTAATCCCACTGTGGGACGTGAAGACCGTATAAACCGAGGTCCCATGTCACAGTAGGTGCTGGCACGAAAAAGATCCCTCACTGCTTAATGGCCCTTAGTCTTGAGTATAGGTCAAAATTTGCAGCTCTCCACTGGCAAGTGGTGGCGTCTCCATATGAGTGAAAAATTCTCGAGAGGGATGTTAAACAATAAACAAGCAAATAAAAAATTAATATACCCTCAGCGGGGCATTCATGTCCTATGGACATATTTCTAGTTTTGCCCTCTTGTACATTTGTACATGGATATACTTTTTATTTTTGCTCTGTAAACAACAAAAACATTATACCATATAATATGCACAAAATTATATGCTAGGAATGTATTGTGAAAGATGCATTTCAGCTGACAAATGTAGCATCTTTAAACCAGCTTTTTAAATTTTTTTCTGAATGACTTTCAGGGTACTTCTTTTATATTTGCAACTCATTTATAGGGATGTATTAGTATGGTAGCCTGTCTGCCAACACCTTATAGATGAGATTCTAGCACAAATTGTGTGAAATGGTTCTCTTAATTGACATGAGAAGGTCACCATTTTTTATGAAGATAAAAATTACTTGTATGTCTTGTAATAACATTATTTAATATATCCCTTTCATAGCACACATATTCCTTTCAAAGAGAAGAAAACATTTATAATTTTTCAAGGTCAATAATCTCATGGATGAAATGCAAACTGTACTATTTGAAATAGGTGGTATAGGTATTTCAGAGTCTGTATTACATCTTGCCAGTTTATTGTTGGAGGGAATATTCTCATCAAATAAACTATGTAAAGATTTGCTTTTTAATGCAAAGTATTTTTATAAGTAATAACTTCATTTCAACTTACAATGAACAGTTAATCAATGCATCTCACTTTGTATATAATGCATTTTAGAACACACATTTGTGGTTTAAAACATGTTGTAATAGTTTAATAATGCTATTCATTTTTTTTTTAATTGACAAGAAATGAAAATGTAATGATTATTTCAAAATAGTGTTTTATTCCTCTTATCTATATTTATAGATATGTAAAAGATTGTTATTTTTATTGATGTTATGTCTGTGTACAAAATACTAGTTATTACTTTATACAAAACTAATGTTGTGAAGATTGATAATAATAGAAGTCCTTATGCATATATTGAACAGTATACAAATGTCACTAATGTAATACACATTTACAAATAAAATGAAATTTTACATGACTTGCACATATTTGCATTATTTGTTACAGTTATAACAAATCTAATTCGTTGTATTTATGGTTTCCAATTTTTATTGTCTATTCAAACATGGAAAAATTATATGTGTAATGATGTTAAAGACACAAGAATATGAATTAAAATAAGACTGTATGAACTACCTTTAGATTTATGAATTCAGTAGACAGTGACTGTGACAAATGTGTATTTAGGATAGAGATCTTAGACATGAGAAGAAAAGGGGTTGTTTTACAAACTTTTTTTTTGCATGGGGAAATATTGACATTTTTATACAACAACAAATGAAGTTACTGGAATTGTGAAGTCTATGTGTCTTCTGTGAGTAGACATCTTTTGAAACAAATGTAGCTTGTGGCCAGAAATATTCTAGACCCAGTAGTAACGGTCTTTTGCACAAGGTCATAGTCACTGTATATCAAAGTATTAAATACTTACCAATAATTGTTTATAACCTCAGAGTATGGTCCTAACACAGGTTAATACAGGTCAAAGCCATAGGGTTTAGAAATGTAATAAATATTCAGATAAACACATAATTCTGTTTGTTTGATGACTTTAACTTTTCAATCGTCAACTTCCCTTACTTATGCAGCAATATACCTTCATCACCTGCATACGGGTTATATATCTCTCAGCTGATTCGATACGCAAGAGCATGCTCTACGTATGTACAATTTCTAAAACGAGGTAAATTATTGACAAATAAGTTGATGAGACAAGAATATCAGCTGTCTCGTTTAAAGTCATCATTTCGTAAGTTCTATGGTCGATACAATGACCTTGTCAGCAAATACAATTTATCATTGAGTCAAATGCTGACTGACGTTTTTCATACTAATTGTTAAGCCATTATTTACACACTGAATTGTCGACGGATTTTTCCGTTATTTCCCGATCATGACAAGGAGCACACGCCGGGTGTGACCGGTCGGCAGGGGATGCTCACTCCTCCATGGCACCTGATCCCACCTCTGATGTTTGGAGGTCCGTGTTTGCTCTGCTCCTATTTTGTATTGTTTTATGGACTTCTGAGCTTGAATACTGTTCGTTATCACCATATATTTCATTTGTTATACATCCTTTAAGAATTTTTCACTAGTATTGAGACACCACAACTTGCTGGTTGAGGGCTGCAAATTTAGACCTGTACTTTTGAGCAGTGAGAGGTCTTTTCTTGTCCCAGCATATACTGCAACAAGGGAATTTGGTTTCATTGGAAGAACCGGTCTCCACGTCCTTCAGTGGGATTTGTACCTATGACTTAAGGAACAAGTCCTTACTCCACTACTCTAGAGCAAATGCTCTGACCACTGCGCCAAGCGGGCAATCACATTATTGTTATACTAGATGTAAATCAAGGCAAAGGGATAATTGTGACTTGGGGATGTATAACAACCCTGCATCAAGTTCAATTTTTGTCCACTATAAAATAACTTCCAAAGATTATATTATCTTAGGGTTCATTATGCTCAGAGTATATGACATAAACTGGATATATAAAATTCTAAAATACAATTTTTTTTAGAAAAGTACAAGGTTATAATTTCAAGAGGTCATATCCAGCATGTACAGGTGATTGTGGCTTAGATGATGATTCTATACCATAAGTCATCATGTGAGTACGAAGTTTTAAATCAATGTGTTTCTTTGGTGGTGGATGAAATATTTTCTTAATGTTACAATTACTATCGGTCATTTACTATATTTCCATAAGATTCAGGACATGAAAATTTGTCTACGAATAGACATCATCCAATTAGTTCCTTCTAGTTAAAATAAGGAATCATCATACTGGGTTTTAAAGTGCCTAATATTTTACTTAAATGCAAATTGACCAATAAATACTGGTATGAGAAGTACATTTATGCATGTGTAGTTTTTTATTTAAATAATTAGAAAAAAGAAAATGGTCTACATAATCATGTATATATATATATTCTGGTCTCCTTTATGCGTTATATATACTTGGTCTACTTTAACCCTTCGGGATCCTCATAAAATATATACATGTCTACCTAAAACCTCCAATGTATTTACAAAATATTAAGGAGACCAGAAACGTCGTATATTTTTCAGGAAGCAACATTTAGGGCTGAGGGGGTAAAATTTTCATTTTTGAAGCCTATTAGAATAAATTTGGGTGAAAGTGTGAATCAGAATGTCTCAAATAAAAGAAATGAAAAATGTCTACTTAATGCCTCAAAATAAGTGCGGTCTACTTTATGCCAAAGTCCACCTTATATATATATATATATATATATATATATATATATATATATTTAAGAAGAAAATGATCATTTTTTTCTCTTTCCAAGTATTAAAGATATATTAAGTTTGGATTCCTATTTTTACATGCAGCCTGCACACAGAGTTATTCTGTGCCATGAACTGTTCTATGCTGGTCCTAAATTATATATTAAATAAACTATCATGACTTTTATCATCGTATTTCATGAATAAGCAAATATGTTGTGAAAATCCAGGAAAGAAAATAGCCCTAAATTAAGCCTAAAATTAGCATTATTTAAGTAAAATCTAAAAATTAATACACAGAGCCCCACATTCAATTTTCTTTTCTGAATATATAAGATATGTTTAAGTATTCTTCTTTAAATCAGTAAAATGGCATTACATTCAAATGATATTATTGATTGTTAAATTCTTAATGGCAGAAAAAAATAAATTGTTTGGAGCGCAAAAAGCTCAAATAGTTGAACATGCAAAGTAATTTGATAATTTTTTGTTGTCACAATTTTTAATGTGTCTATTCAAGATGAAACATGACCGTGTTTGTTACCATAATTTATTTGAATAAAAAAAGATATTGGAGGAAAAAAAAACTATAAAAATTGATTTATTTGTAAGACGTATTTACAGTGCAAAAAGGTCAAACTAAACGCCAAAAGAAGCGCATTGACCTCCATATTTGGTTTTGATTTTTAATTAAGCTTTGTGTTTAAATTCTAAAATTATACTTGATAAAAAATTCTCATTTGATTTACTTTTGATGGCAGGATCCAACCTCCTTAAAAAAATGTTTAGACATTGAGAAAATTATACTGTATGAAGGTGTACATTTTGAGCATATCTATTTCATTTTCAGCATTGATTACTTTGCTTAACCCCCATGGAAAATATTTTAAGATAAAGAAAACTGGCCTATTGAAATGTTGCAAATGCTGGATTTTATTACAAATTGAGTTAGTAAAACACTGTTGTTCAAATTCTTTTATTTTAGATCTAGGGGCAGAATATAAACGAATTGAATAAAAATGCCGCAAAATCAGAACTCGATAGTGTGCAGTGTAGAGAGGCTTCTGAAAAAAAAAAAAAAATAATAAATTATAACCAGTTAGGCCAAAACTAAACTATTGAGGGAGTAAGGGGTTGTGGTGAATAAAATACTTCGGTCTGATTTTTTTGACATAAAAATAATTTGTCCAAACAGTGATATGGGGTCTATAATTAGGACATTTTTTTCTAGGTTACCTTATCAGTTTAACAATAAATTCTGAAAATACCAAAGAGAAGGGGTGGGGGTGGGGGGTCCTGACTTCATTCTAGATTTGCACTGGCGTAGGCAACCACTCAAAATAAATGAATACTTGCATCTCATTTTATGTTTTAGAACTATATTCGATTACAATTAGCTTTGGGGAAAAATCTCGACGGTTTATATTGTATTGGTAACTAAACAATAAAAAAGATGTCAATTTTCTTTTTTGCAATAAAAAAATAACGTTCCCTGATTAACTGTGCAGTACCAAAACATTAAGTGTCGGCACATTATGACACTCGCACTGACCTTAAATTTGGTGTAGTACTGATTTAGTGGTTAAAATTATTCTTCTTTCTTATTCTGCTTCCTAAAATTTTGTGTTTAAAAGCACTCTGAAACATATCAGAATTTTGACAAAAATTTCTGTAAAAAGTGTGGAGCAAACAAAGCCGATTGAAAAGTTTTTCCATGAAATTCTTAAATCGCGTCCATGTTGTTTACGTTACTTTGTCGGATTCAGCAATCGCGAGACTTTCTTTGCCATCGGTGGGCGAAGTGTGGATGCTTCAATTGAAAGAATTGTAAATAAATTCATTTAATTATACATGTACATTCTACAGAGTGTGTAAAAATCTGGTGATTAGTAGCTGTATAGTGAATTGTATGTATAGTTATGCATTGAACTATTACATATTACAAAAATACTAAGCTATTTCGTTGTTTTAGAATGAACAAAATTAATATAATTTGAATTAACAAATCTGAGAATGTCTAAGAGAATATATCAATGAAGCAAAGTTCTCATTTAGAGATATACAACTGATCTCGATACTTTGAATTCAATTTCAATATGACTTCCTTGAATTTATGACCAACAGTCAAAAAATGGAAGTATTTAAAAAGTAGTTGACAACATTCTTGTCCCCCATCAGGAAATTCATGGTTACTTCTCTACTCTTTATGGCCAGGGTTTACCAATGAAGTCATCGAAATTTTATTCTTCAATGGTCTTTTGCTTTAATCGGAGAGGCCGGAAAAGTCAAAGTTTATCCATATACGAATAAGCTTCAGAAGTGGTAAAATGAATGAAACAGTGAATTGGGACTGAAGTATGCAGCGCTCATATATACTTATAGTATGTACATATATTGTAAGAAAGGCTATGGGCTATCCATACAGCTATTCAATTAAATGTATATTAAGTTTATACCTGAAACATGAATTATGAAATGTTTGGAGATTTTCTGTTCATGGTCTTCTGATCATCAATCCATTCAAGATTGCCTGCAGCAAAATGACGTAGCATCAGGAGCACTTCAGGTTGATGTTAACACATTCCATGAGGCCCTGTGTGTATCAGTCATTTATTGCTTGAAATTAAAACTTCATCTGTGTCATTTCTCTTCAGCTTAAGTTCTAGTTGACCTAAATAAAATGTTAAACAATAAATATAAATCGAGCATCATTGCAAGAATGATGCATGTTTTAAAAATGCATGCGATCCTTTATTTTAAGTTTTAAAATTTGAGGTGATTCTTCAAAGCATCTACAACAAGGATTGTCATTATAACATTCAAAAGTGGAATATTGGCTTTATAGTACAGGTAAATACAAACCCTGTTATCTGGAACTCGACGACACCCCAAAAAATTATTGAGATATACATTGGTTCGATATAATGAGGGTTAAAATGAAAGAGATTAGGACTTCCAAATGACTTTTTAATGTTTGAGGTATAGAATTCAACTGCACTACTGATAATAAAGAAATTGAAATATTAGGTTCTTGTTCATTTTGCTATAAGACAGTGAAAATGGCAATCTTTTTTCAACAGTTTTAGAACATATGTAGCAAATACCTATACTATTTTTGATTTATCATAGCTGCACCAACAATGCTTGTGAAAAAAGTCTGGTTCTAGCTTCCTCACAAAAGATAATGTAAGAATCCTGTCACTCCGAAGAAGACTTTAGCCTTTCATAATAGTCTTTATGTCATTAGCTTCCCGGTACTTTGTGTATCAATTGTTTTTGTTCAGAGAAAATCGTCAGACTATTAATTTGTAAAGGAATTGCAAGTGTGCATCAATACCTTTGTGTTATGAGGATGAAACAATATATATGACTTGTAGAGAAAATATCATCCACTGAATATTATCTCTTCATTTTTTTTTTTCTGAAAACTATTGTTATTCATAAGTCAGTAAACTCAACTAAGCACTGAACAGTGGCTCATCCATCAATATAACATAAAATGGGTTACAATTGAATTATAAAATAATTTATATTCTATATCCTGTTTTATATGATAACTAATTAGACATTAATATAAACCAAAAAAACCCCCTCTTTTTAACGTTGCAGCTTTTGCAGAAATCCGCTTTCACGGGTTATGCAGAGCTTCAACAATAATTACCATCCTAACACACAAGGAAAGCATTTTATTCTTTAAAAGAATGCATGTTGCAAAGACAGGTATATTTATTAACACCGAAGGAGGGGAGGGGAATATTGATTTATAGTAGTCTCAGAGAGAGAAAAAAAGAACAAATATCGATGCACCTTTAAATCACAGCACAACCTCTCTCTTAAAATTGCTCAATTAATGTAAATAAAAAGGTGTCTTGCTATATAGCGTGTGTTTTCAGGTTTTAACGTAGAAAGCTTTGATTTATAAGCGTCTTAATGAAATCAAGCGTTCTGCCAATACAAAATAACAAAGTTAAGAACAACCTTCAGTTTCAATACAAATATTGCCCTGGCTTTTTCTAAAAAGAAAAATGAAATTGATGAAAAAAAAAAAAAAAATTAAACTCATGATTTCTGAATCATTGAAGTCACATGCAGAAAGATAATATACAAATCATTTTTCTCACTTGGCCTTCTAAATGTTAAGTGTGACGTAATAAACTTGTGCATTTTTCCGTATTTTCTTAAAAAAAGTTGCAGAAGACACAATTTTTCAATGGATTTTTTTCTTCAGATAATATTGTCCACAGATATCGCCCACTAAGATCTTGAGATACGTGATTTTTCAAAGAATTTCACACAACATATATAAAGATACAAGTGGACGACGGCTGTGGACACTATTTCCGTAAGGAAAATAACCCAGTAAATGGGTCATTCTGACACACTTTTTTCTGTTTAAAATAGAGAAATGCATCAAATTATGACTTCATATTTCCAGAATGGTATTCCTTCATGCTAATTCTCTCCTGATTTATCACAGTCATATACTCAACAAATATTTAAGCCAGTTTCAAAATTGTTTGGAAACACTAACTTTTAGGGCACAATAAACCTAAATTGGTACCTTCTTCTTTTGAACCAAAAACGGTACTCGATGAACCCTACTGACCTTAGTCTTTCAAGATTCAAATATAGTACAACTTTTCTAAACCGGCCAGCTACTGGACTGAATAAAACGGCCGGACTAGAGGGATGGCCGGTTTACTGAGAATGAATTGCAGATTAACAGTACTTGCAGAATTACAGTTTTAAGATAGTGTTCATGCCTAATGGTGTAATAAATAGAGGATATTCAATGTTTTGTAGATGAATATGGAATTTATTTCACGAGTGGGACAGGATTTTTTGATATTTTTCACGAGTGCGAAGCACGAGTGAAAATATAAAAAAAATCCTGTCTCACGAGTGAAATAAATTCCATATTCATCTAAAAAACATTGAATGTTCTGTTTATTACATTTTCTTTGATTTCCCTTTGCCTCTGTCTTTTCTTAACACACACTACTGTAATGATTTCCCCCTTAGATTCCAAAAAATCCCCTGACGTTCCCCTGTCTGTCCCTGAAATTTTCCTGTCTCCCCCTGACTTTCTCCTATGATCCCCTGTCGTTGTCCCTGACTACCCTGTCTACTCCCTGACGTCCCCTGACTTTGCCCCTGTTAATACTGTCTAACCCCTGTTGTCCCCTGACATTCCCTGACGTCCCTGTCAACTCCCTGATGTCCCCTGACTAAGTCCCTGACCACGCTGTCAACCCCCTGTCGTCCCCTGACATTCATTTTGACCAGGAAAAAAGGGTTAAAATGTTTTTGTTGCTATTTACCTGTGAGAAAATCGATACCTTATTCCGAGCAATTTTCAAGTTTTGTGAAAATGTCGATTTAATCATTAGTTTTTCTGTTTGAAATATCTTTAGCAAATTCTTTCAAAATATTATTTTGTTGATTGTTTGGTAGCTTTTCAGAAAAATCTTAATAAGAATAAATGCCGTTACTTTAAAAAAAAAAATAAATTACTAATTTATTGTGTTTTGTGTAGCACGAATGACATGTAAATATTTTCTTATTCATTTAATTTGTCTTTTTATTTATTTATTTATTTATTTATTTATCTACTTGTTTATTGATTTTATTAATTCATGTATCTGTTTATTTATTAATTTGTCTGCTTATTTATCTATTCTTTTTTATCATTTATATATTTATTTTTATTTATTCAATCTATTTATCTAATTGATTTTTACTTATTTGTTCATTTGATTATCAATAAACAAATGGATTTATTTAAAATTTCTATTTATTTATTTTATTTTATTCAATTAAATTATTTTAATTTATTGATTAATTACATTCAATTCATTTTGTGTAGTACTTCATATACAGTGTCCGGGAAAAACAAATTATGCTTCAAACTATTTTTTAAGCATATTCAAATTACTTTAAATTCTTTTAATTTCATGATGGGTATCAAAATCATCGTCTCATTGCGCACAATCTGAATCTGGAATTTGTTTTATTGTTCCCTTTTACTTTGGTAAAATAAAAATTTCCTCAAAAACTTGTCACGGTTGTGAAAGAAATAACACCTGCAGAGTGGATACGGTCGTGCTGCCACAGAATAAACAGTATATAGTGGTCAGTCACAAGAACAATAGGTGTCTGGTCTGTGTACCCAGAGTCACTGGTCAGCTATCAACAGCTCAGAATTACTTCCACAACCGTACAGTTTTTGAGGAACATTTCTTTTTTTTTACCAAAGTAAACGAAGCAATAAAACAAATTCCGAATTCAGATTGTGTGTAATAAGACGATTATTTTGATACCCATCATGAAATTAAAAGAATTAAAAGAAATGTAAATAAGCCTAAAAATGGTTTGAAGCATCGTTTGTTTTTCCATAAGACTGTTTATGGGGGAACTACACAAATAAATAGGAATTAAAAAAAAATAATTAATTAAAATAAAATGAATTCACAAAATAAATAAATAAATAAATAACATTAGTTAATTAATTAATAATTGAATAAAACAAATATTTAAAAGAAAAATGAATAGATTAAATAAATAAATAAACAGATAGATAAAAAATAAATAGAAAAAAATATACAAATAAATAAGTAAAAAAAAAAAAAAACAATGAATAAAAATATTGATTTTGTAACAAATTATTTGTTTGAAGTATCTTTAGTAAATTTATTAATTTAATTGAATTTAATTTATTGATGTATCTTATTTATTTATTTCTTTGTCCGTTTATTTATCTATTTATTTTTTCATTCATTTATTAATTTTATCTATCAAATTTATTTTTACATATTTGTTTTATTTAATTTTTAATAAATCAATTTATTTATTTCAAATTTTTTATTTATTTTATTTTTTTATTTCCTTTTTTTTAATTCATTGATTAATTTTATTTAATTCAATTTGTGTAGTTATTTATTAACAGTCTCCGGGTAAAATAAATTTGCTTCAAACTATTTTTTAAGCATATTCAAATTACTTTTAATTCTTTTAATTTCGTGATGGGTATCAAAATCATCGTCTCATTGCGCACAATCTGAATCTGGAATTTGTTTTATTGTTCCCTTTTACTTTGGTAAAATAAAAAAATTTCCTCAAAAACTTGTCATGGTTGTGAAAGAAATAACACCTGCAGAGTGGATACGGTCGTGCTGCCACAGAATAAACAGTGTATAGTGGTCAGTCACAAGAACAATAGGTGTCTGGTCTGTGTACCCAGAGTCACTGGTCAGCTATCAACAGCTCATAATTACTTTCACAACCGTACAGTTTTTGAGGAACATTTCTATTTTTTTTACCAAAGTAAAAGAAGCAATAAAACAAATTCCGAATTCAGATTGTGTATAATAAGACAATTATTTTGATACCCATTATGAAATTGAAAGAATTAAAAGAAATGTGAATATGCTTAAAAGATACTTTGAAGTATATTTTGTTTTATCTTACGACTGTTTATGCGAAACTCACAAATAAATTGAATAAGATAGAATTAATTAATTAATTAACATAAAATGAATTCAAAACTAAATAAATATATAACATTAATCAATTAATTAATAATTCAATAAGGAAAATATATCTAATAAGAAATATATGAATAGATTAAATTAATAAATTAGTCAATAAATAAATAAAACAAATAAATAGATTTGGAGATATAGATTAACATATAAATACATATAGATATATTTACTTGCCATTCATGACAAGACGCAATAAATTTGTAATTCATTCTTTTCAAACTAACTGGCATTTATTCTCCTTAAAATTTATCTAAAAGCTACATGTACTAAACTAAAACAATCAAATACAATCATATTAAGAAATAAATTACTAAAGATATTAAAACAAATAACAATTGACTAAATATATATTTTCACAAAACTTAAGAATTGCCAAGAGTAACGTATTTCTCACAAGTAAACAGCAACAAAAACATATTTTAACCCTTTTTCTGGGTCAAAATGAATGTCAGGGGACGACAGGGAGTTGACAGGGTGGTCAGGGAATGTCAGGGGACATCAGGGGTTAGACAGTGGTAACAGGGGCAAAGTCAGGGGACGTCAGGGAGTAGACAGGGTAGTCAGGGACAACGACAGGGGATCATAGGAGAAAGTCAGGGGGAGACAGGAAAATGTCAGGGACAGACAGGGGAACGTCAGGGGATTTTTTGGAATCTAAGGGGAAAATCATTACAGTAGTGACAGTGTCATAGGCCTGACGTCATAGTTGAGCGGTTGAGACGTCATAGCTTAGCAGTTGTGTGATTGAAAACATTACATAACATGGATTTTAGCAACAAATTTGGGAAGAAATTTGCAGTTAGTTACTATCTCTATCTCATGACAGGCCAGAAATTATTTTTTACCAACTTTGATATCCTTTCACACTGTGAGAGAATATCATTTTGGTATCCTTTCACACTGTGAGAGAATATCACTTTTATTCAATAAATAAATCACAGTATTTCACTATTGAAAATGTAATAAATAATACAAACACCTTTTCAAGTAAGTAATTTTAGTATTATTTACTTACGAAATCTATACAAGCTGTATCATTGCATGTCAAATAACATGTATCTTCCAGATGCTAGGAAAGATATAAAATTGGCATCTTATATGATTAGGCCATTCCAAGTTTTTTTTTTTCTCTGTTTAGAGTCCATCCATCTTTCAAAAACCTAGCTACCTATTCGCAAAAAAACACACAAGCCCCCCCCCCCACCCCCCCCCCCCCCAAAAAAAAGAATTTATAATCATAAAAATGAGGTCAATCAAAGGATTTAGTTTCAATAATCTATTTTTCTCATAGAAAGATCTATTCTTAAGCAGAATCAGGATATTAAATGCTTAATTTTTACCTAACATGACATATTGTAGACAAATATTTAGAGAAATTTACAGAATTTAATGATTTTGATCATAATCATCAGTTTGAGAACTCCTGATTTTGTTTGTGTTTCTGATATTTGGTGTCAAAAACCTAGGCGCACGCGGACGCTAAACATAAAAAAAAACCTGGAATGGCCTTATCGGTCAACATGTGATTAATTATTGGCAGGTACTTAATGTGTACTAAAGGTCTAAAATTTATGCAAACTATTCCTTCAGTTAAGATAAGTTGGAATATCCTTTTGATTTTTTTTTTTTCTTTTTTTTTTGATTTTTTCAAGATTTATTTTAAAATAAAAACCGTGTTACCGTGTGACGTGTTCGACAGTCGGGACCGAAAAGAGATATAAACATACGACCCCTTGGCTTGAACATAATGCTCATGTATATAATATATAATAAGATATAGAAGTTTATGAGATAGCATGGGCAATGTTTTTGTATAGGCTACTTGAGCTTAAACAACCTTCCAGGTAAGGGGATGTAGGGTTCTAGAGTGAACTTTGCCCTCTTGAGTAATTTAGGGGGAAGTATGGCTCTTGGAGAGAAGTATGGCTCAAGGGGAAGAAATCTCTCCCGAAGGGAGGGGGGGTTCATCTTGGAGCCATACTTCTTGAGGAGGCCTCACTATTGGTGATCTTTTGCTCCAACACGGGCATATTTCTTGAAGCGCTAAATATGCAGCAATGAAGCATTCAGGTTTATGTACTTCATGAATTAAAAAAAAATCATCTTATATTTATTCTATAGCTTTGACGTAAAGAAGCGTATTTTGATGTCACAATGGGGATGTTCAGACTCATCCATTGTAGTTTAGGGGAAACGAATTCTTAAGAATATTATTTAAAATATTTTTGAATTTTAGTGTTAATTTTTGTCATTAGACAAACAGAGTTGAAAAAAATAATAAATTTTTCTTGTTTTCTAAAGTTTTGTATCTTTAATATCATTAAAACTATTCAATATATCTGCTATTTCATGCACTTTAGATAGCAAGGAAGAAGTTCAGATCAACGAAACTTCCAAAAGAGAAAGCAGGAAACAAGAGCAGATTGAGAAATTCCAATTTTATAATGAGACATACTTTGAAGAGAGACTTAGATATATTATAAAATCATATGTTTCCAGGATATCAGAACATGAAACAATCCGTATACTGTCTTTTGCTACACTGAGTAGTGGTCTTGCTATTTTCATTCTCCTTGTACTTGTTTTGGTGAAAAAAGTAGCAAAAATTCTAATGACACCAAAGGATCCCAACCGATCACTGTCTACGAACCCTGATCCATATGATCATTTGGAACGATGAATTTTTTCTGCTGCTTGTGGTGAAAATGTTATCTTATAGAGACTAGCAGGAGTAAAATTCGTGTAAGGAAAGGAGAAAAAAAACTATTTTCTTTGAGTTGAAACAATAAAACATATTCAAATTTCATCAACATCCAATACAATGTATGTCCACGCCAAGTAAATGAGACAAAACTTCACATCAAGCGGTATACTAACTCTTCGGAACAATAGCAAAATTTTGCAGAACACATTGACAACTATCGGGAAGTGAGAGTTAATACCATAAGCCCTGCTTTTAAGTATTCATAACATTTGTTCATGTCTAAATATTATTCTTGGAACAGCACTCTATAAGTGCATAACTGTATAGCTGTCGAATTGATATTATTTTCGAAAGATTAGCACTTTATTATAAAAAGATCATTAATATACATGTATGTATGAACGTACCGTTAGTATGTATTCATGTAGAATGTGCCCACATGCTCTTTTTAACAGAAATAACTAAATGACAAATTGCAATAAAAATAAACTGAAAACCTTGTTTTTGCTGAATTACTGTAAAACGAATGCATACCAGGAAGATATATATGACTAAATCAGCTGTTCAAATGCTTAAAAGATTATGCAATTTTTAAATGCAGAAATTTTTAAAGAAAAAAAAAACCTACTCTTAATTGATTTGGCTCAAAAAGGATAAAGAGCGAGAAGATATTCTCTTTTACAGTAAAATGATAATATTTCTACTGACACAGTTGTACATACAATTGTTTAATGCAGTTTCTAAAATTGTTTGAAATATGAAGATAGCAAACAGTACTCAATCTCCAAAGTTCACTGAAACAAAACAAAACTGGAGCAGAGCAAACACGGACCGCATAAAATCATCATAGATCGGATCAGGTGCCATATACGTTTAGATATCCCTTGTTGACCAGTTACACCCGCCGTGTGCTCATTGTAATGATTGGAAAAATTGAAAAATCCTAAACAAGTCGGTGTTTAAATAATGGCCAAGCCAAATAATGGCCCTTGCAATTAGTATGAAAAACGTCAGTCAGTATTCAACGTATTGATAGATTGTATTTCTTGACAAAGATATTGTATCAACCATAGAACTTGCGAAGTGTTGACTTTCAGCGCGACTTCTGAAATCAATATCCGTGTTTCATCAACTTTCTTGTAAATAGCTTGCTTCGTTTAAGAAATTGTTCCTACATGGAGCATGATCTTGTTTCAACTGGGAAATATAGGTTATATATAACATCGTTACTTTATGTCTTATCTTGCCATATTAACACTTTCTGAATGAAGAATGTAGAATTAAAGCCAGCTTGATTTTGCTGCATCGACTGAGGTGACATTACTCCCTTTGTTTATGTGCAGTTTGTCTGTTCTTGAGGCATATCGTATCTTGCAAATAAGAAAATAAAAATATAATCGAGCGTTAAATAACCTTTCTCAAATTTACGCAAATCAAATATGCTGGTACCCAAAGTGATGTCTTGTACCGAGGAATATACCTGTGAAATATGGAAGCCCTAGCAGCAACCATTGAAAAGATATGAAAAAGATTAATTTTTTTTCAAAAGTAAGTCAAACATCGAGGTCAAGGTCAAATGGTCAAAATTAATGGTGCCCAAGGAAAGGTCTTCTCACAAGAAATACGCATGTGAAATATGAAATCCCTAGCATCAACCGTTTAAAAGATATGACCAAGGTTAAAGTTTTTAAAAGGAGGTCAAACTTCAAAGCCACAATCAAAGGGTAAAAATTGTTGGTATCTAAAGGAAGGTCTTGTCACGAGGAAGTGAATTATGAAAGCCCCAGCATTAACCAAAAGTCATAGAACCAACTGTTCAAAAGAAATGGCCAAGGTTAAAGTTTTTCAAAAGTATAGGTCAAATTCCAAGGTCAAGGTCAAAGGGTCAAAGTTGTTGGTATCCAAAAGAAGGTCTTGTCACAAGGATTTTAAATGTGAAGTATGAAAGCCCTAGCATTAACCTTTCAAAAGTTATAGCCAATGTTAAAGTTTTTCAAAAATAGGTCAAACTCCAAGGTCAAGGTCAAAGGGCCAAAGTTGTTGGTATCCAAAGGAAGGACTTGTCACAGGAATAACACATGTGAAGTATGAAAGCCCTAGCCCCAACCGTTCAAAAGTTAAAGGTTAAGGCCAAGGTTAAAGTTGGGTAACATTTTGTAAAACTGGGTCAAACTCCAAGGTCAAAAGGTCAAATATGATGGTAACCGAAGAAAGGTCTCTTTACAAGGAACACACATGTGAAATATGAAAGCCATAGCTCCAACCAATCAAACGTTATGAGCAATGTTAAAGTTTTTGCGGGCAAACAGACAGACAGACGGACGGACAGGCAAAACTATATACCCCAGAACCTTCGATACGGGGGCATAATGAATACATTTTTTTTCAATTATTTAATCAATATTCTATAGTTCCAATTAAATTGAAAATGTATGAACCTTATTCGAAGCCGTAGTAAGACACATTCGTGCAGTTACGTAATAGAATAAAAGGCACAGCCCCTCAAAAAACTGAAAAGTTCATTGACTTCCGCTTCACTTTAAATTATGATTTTTTAATTACATGTAGCTATTATCCCTCATATTTTGAAAAGTTCTGGAACCTGCTTGAACGCTGTTGTTTTATTCCCTGATATAATATTATTTCAATGCTTACATGTATTACGACCAAAAAATTTTATGGTATTTAGGTCATTATAAAGTTTGGCGTCATGTCGCTCCGTCCTGATATATCTATATAAGGAAATACCTAAAATACCAATTTAACGATAATTGCAAGAATCTGTAACTTCTTGTGTTTAAATAAATTGAAAGTAATGACTTTCTTTTGTTTGGAACATCATGTTGCCGATATAATTCGCTTTTTATTGTGTCGTTTTGCTGCACTCGGCTTCAGCCAACCGCTTGCACTCCGTGACTCCGTGTTTACATCAAAGACGAGATTTCGGAGGACAATACACAGCAAGCAGGTGATCTTTTAAAGAGAACAATGGTAAAATAACAGATTAAGAGATTGCTAATCAGGTGATGAAGATATTGGAGAAATCATGGTGTACTGAGATGATCGCACCCCACCTCTGTACACTGGGTAGCTGCAGGGGTTTTCATAATTGATTTGTATAGATATGTACGCATAAGTATCAAGATGTAGACATACTATTGTGAACATCAATATGAAATAATCAAGTGTGTGTATGTATAATATGTATAGCAAAATGAACTAACAGTTGTGTGCTGTGCCCCCCCCCCCCCCCCCTCCCATTATACACACAACACACAGAAACATGAAATAAAGCTGCGCACCAACAGTGTAATTTGCACAGAATATGCAATTCCATGTCATTCAACAAATTTTTTAGGGAATACATGTAACATGGAGATCTGAAGGCAAACGAAAGTTGGCTGTTAAATTTATTTAAATTTATTTAAATTAATTCATTCCTATTTTGTACAATTTCAATTATTAATAAAGCTTTCACTTAACATTATACATGTAGTGATGTAGGAAAACAACCATCTTATGTAATTTGGATAGGAAAGGCTATCAAATGAAAATTAAGTACATCCATATAGTGTATATTTTTGTTAAGTGAAACTGTTCACTTTTAAAATGTTTCAGAATAATTTTATTGTGTGCCAATATTATATATTTTTTTTCAATTTTGAACAGATACAAGAATTTCATTTATGAATTTGATTTTCTTTTACCAAGCTTAAATTGCTTTTGCATTTGTGACATAGATTTAAAATTCCCAGAAAAGTTTTGTAGCAAAAGATTTCATGAATTTTACAAAATATATAATAAATATCGTTTGTTTTGCACATTGCAATGCCATATATTTTTAATTATTATGTCTTTCACTCATTAAATTTTCTGGTATAATGTATGTTACAGTAGCTGTTCATAACTAATTTGAACCCATTCCAGTGTTGACTCAGGCAACAAGTGTATGGACCAAATAAAAAGGTTTGCTTAATGATATCAACAACACAAATAATCATTTCAAGGTTACTATATAAAATTATTTTAAAAAATAAAAAAGGTAGTGCTACAGATATTTCATACTTTTTTAGATGCTTTCAATTGATTTTACTCAAGACATTGTTTTGAGTTTTACAGTTTAAACACCAGTGTACTTTAATAACATTTCGTTTTGTTTTCAGATGAATTTATAGACTGTTGGAAAAACTATGCACCTGTTCAGATATCCCCTCACAGCTTGTCTTTGTATAGAAAAAGCTGTACTCATTAAATGAATTTACTTGACAAAAAATAATATGATTGTTATTTTTTCAATGGTAGCAGTGATTTGAATGTCAACTTTAAGGGCTGTAGAGATGTGAAAATTTTGACTTTCATACACAAGATGAAACACTTCCTTTAAGTTTGGCTTAATGGTGGCTTATAGGTCCTTAATGATGGTTTAATGGTTGTCTTTAAGTCACCATTAAGCACCTTTAAGCTACATTTAAGTAATAAATACACCACCATTAAGTTACCATTAAGCCATTTCAATGTCCTTAATGGATGCTTAAAGGTAGCTTAATGGTGGCTTAATGGTGGCTTATAGGTGCTTAATGGTAGCTTCTAGACAATCATTAAGTCACCATTAAGCCACCATTAAGCTAGACTTATAGGTGCTTAATGTCCAAACTCCATTAAGCTACCATTAAACGACCTTTAAGCCACCATTAAGTCACCATTACGCAGTCGATAAAACTGCTTTTATGGGTTAAATATTATTTTTATAACGATTTCTTCACAAAAATTATAAATGTCGAGTTTATTCGTTTGTTAATTCGGCGAAAATAATGTAAAAGAAACAAAATAAAAAAAAAATAAATAAATAAAAAAAAAATCATTCCCGACTGGATTCGATCCCACGACCTTTGGATTGGAGGGCGAACGCTTTAACCACTGAGCTATCGTGGCTGTTGAAATTAAAGTGAAATATAAAACCTTTATTTTTAACAAATCTTGTTTGAAATGGTTACAAATACCTGTTCATGTATTTTTTTCTGATGTTTACATTCATTAATCAATAACACAAATAATTATATATATATTTTAAAAAAAGAAAATTTTATAAAGTTTTATATAACGTTAATATTTTTTAACCGTGGACCGGAGTTCGGTGTGATGGTGTGAAACAACTTTTTGATTTTAAGTAACTGAATTCCTCGTTCTGTTATTCGCAGATTTATAAGCATGAAAAGATTGAAATTCAACAGATATAACAAAATTTTGTTATTAAAAAGGAATATATCATCGAAAGAGAACGATAGGAAAAAAGCCAGATTATAGTTCTTATAAATACGTTGCGGATATTTACGATTTTTGACAATCTTTGCGTAACAATTAAGTTATAAAATATTTTTGTAACACATCATCTCCAGTTTTAATTCTTTTTATATCATTATGGGTATCAAAATAATTGTCTTTTTGTGTACAATCATAATTTCTAATTTGTTATATGCTTGCGTAAATTTTAAGTTTTGTAAAAATAATATATCATCAAAACCTGTCACTGTACGTTCCCGTGTATAGTTTCCCGTTAATTGACCGGGGACTGGTGGGGACACCTAATTAAGGTCTATTGTCTAACTAGTCGATATACTGTACACTGATTATTTTACCCCGCTTCTCAATGTGTATAAATCTGGTCGGATGCCCTGTTTAATCTGATCGGCTGTTCTTCTGAAAATTGATTTTGAAATAACAATCATTGAAGACGGACTAAATTTTGATCAATTCTTACATCTGCATTATTTTAAATAAATTCTTACTTCTGCAGTATTTTAAAAGAAAGGAAAAAATAAAGGCACTTAACCACGAATTAATTCAAATTATTCATGAAGTAATTCAATGATTGGCAATATAATCTATACCTATATTTTTTTTTCTATCTTAAACATTTCTCTACCGAAAGAAAAATTAAGAGACTTAGAGATATTCCAGAAGAAAATGACTCTAATTACAACATTTCCTATGAACTCGGCGGCGGAACGTGGCTCTCCAAACACGAAAGAAAAATATGTGATTTTTTAAAAAAAATTATATATGTTATGTATTTATGGATAAAAATAATTTTAAAACAAGTATTCAAACAAACTGATTTTAGGGAGCGAAAATTTTAAGGCATTTGGTGAAGCTGTTCTCATTTCCCGAGTTTATACGCATTGACAAAAATGTTAGAAATAGCGAGAAAAAAATTATGAATTGAATAAGTATTTGCGTAAATGATACTGAAACAACTTCAAACTTAACAAGTTAGTTTAAAGACTTGATACTGGATGCGTTAAGGTGGTTTAATCAAGTTTGGACATTAAGCCACCATTAAGGTGTAGCTTAAAGGTGGTTTAATGGTAGCTTAATGAAGTTTGGACATTAAGCACCTAGAAGCTGCAGCTTAATGGTGGCTTAATGGTGGCTTAAAGGAATTAACTTCTATAAGCCACCATTAAGCTACCATTAAGCCACCATTAAGCGATTGCTTAAAGATGGTATTTCGTCCTGTGATAAACATGGCTGTACAAAATAAAGCCTAATTTTGGCATATATATTTACCTTGATATCTTGTGTCAAAAAATATATATCTTCTGATAACAAAGTCTTTTAAAAGTTTGTTTGTTTCATTACACTTTTTATTTTATTTTATTATTGTTTTGTATTCTTTTTGTTTTTTTCTTTTTTTCTTTCTTTCTTTCTTTTGTTTGGAGGGGGAGGGGCATCTTTTTCCTGGGATAAACTTGTGTGTGTATAACACCTTAAGAATTACGTTTCTCCAAAAACAAAATGAAAACAACACCTCCGAATAAGATTTGTGTTACAATATATCCTAATAAATAAAAACCAGACCATGCTTTTTAGAATTTCACAAACAAATTAAACCAATATTTTTTTAACGTATAAGTATATATCATTACCATTTTTATTAAGGGAGCTAAGAAGCAAATTATAAGGAATTAGATATGCAGTAAAAAGGACATACTAATTACAGTAGATTATTAACTAGTACCAAGTGTAAACAACCCCCATCTGGTTCTTATATCTGTTATGTATAAGTTAAATGATACGCCTAAATAGAAGAAGATTTTGGATAACAACTGAGGAAAACCCATATATTAAACTTCATTCTGCTGTAGATTTTAATACGTGTGTGTGTGTGTGTATGTGTGTGTGTGTGTGGGGAGGGGGGGGGTATAAATAGTTTCTCATTATATGAGGGGAGAGGTCTACATGTTTATCAGAAATGATTGAAAATTAGCAACAGACATTTTTTTCCCAATTTGATTTATATGAGGTATATTGCTGCAATGTTGTCAAACTGTATTGTTGTAACGATTCAATATATGATGTTTAGATCTTTGAGAAAATGCGGAAGGTATCAAAATTAAGCGTCTTGTCTTGTGTATGAAAAGAACGAAAAGATATAAATAAAAGTAAAGTCAATATTTTTATATTTTCACACTGTTCTGCTTAGGTTAAATGAAGCCTAGCATGGTCCCTAGATCTTAAATGTTCAAATTTGCGATGTAAACAAACTCTATAAGGTACCAAGGAGTTATCTCCCATGCCGGGTCACTAATGCGTTTGAAAACTATATTTAGAATGAATGTTTCATATTTCCGATTTTAAACTAAAAAGTTCAACGACAAGGCGACGTATAAAGAGGTAGGTAGTCGCATTAAATTGTTATTTTATTGCATTCGTTCTGAAAATTGATGCTTATTTCTCTGTAATATACTCAGTAATTTATCATTTCCCATGAAATGTGGAATATACCATATTTTTAAAAGCCGGTCTATGTTTTTCTCAATGAGTAAATAATACCAGAAATATGTGTGAATGAACATTGTTTTTGAGATAGGAGAGATCCCCAAGGACACATTGAAACTCTCTGTTCAGTTTATTTTTTTTCCTTTACCCTTTAACCTTTTGGTTAATTTTGATATCTAATATTTTAAACTAAAATAGGAGTCCTTTTGACTTACAAACAGTGGCCAAGTACCGTCTATGGTGGCATATTTCTACCCCCTACATGCAAGATAAATTAAGTTAACATGTAAGATTATTATTTAGACATGTTACCTATTTCTGTCAACATGCAAAAAAAAATTATAATGACATGCAAGTTACCACTCTTTAGAGAATCCATTTTAATGTTGGTAAAATGACTTACATATTCCATGATAGTAGCAAGATGCAACAGAATTAGGTTGACATGCGATGTATTTATCTCAACATGCAAGATGATTATGTAGACATGTAGCTTATTAATGTCAAGAAGCGAGTTAATTATGTCAACATGCGAGATATATATCTTGACATGCAACTTATTATCTTGGATGTTGACATAAATACCTTGCATGTTACGATAGAGCTCGTATGTTGATATAATTAAGTCGCAAGTTGACATACATAAGTTGCATATTGACATAAATAAGTTAAGTGTTAACATAATTATTTTCCATGTTAAAATATAACTCGCATGTTGACATAAATAACTCGCATCTTCACATAGATATCTTGCATGTTAACATAATCATCTGGCATGTTAACAAAATTATCTTGCATTTTAGTATAAAAAGTCGCATGTCAACACAATTCTGTTGCATATTGCGTGTATGATGTCGTATAGTGGCGTTAGTAAGTATGTTTACCAACATTAAAATTAGATTCTCTAAAAATATTAGTAACCTGCAATACAACATAATTAATATGCATGAAGACATAGTTATCTTGCATGTTGACATACTTTATCTTGCATGTAGGGGGCAGAGATATGCCACAATAACTGTCCCCTGAAGCACAAAGTCTACTATTACTTGCTGTAATCGATCATTAATTCTAGCATTTATCTTCCGTGAGTTGTTCATTGGATGCCATGAAAATCCAAATTTGTTAATAAACATTGGTAGAAATCTTTATCAAGGGCTTTCGAGATGTCAATAATGATCAGAACCTGTTGTTTCCCTTTCTCCATGGATTGTGAAAGTTCATGCGCCAACGTTACTAAATGAGTTTCACAGCTCCTCTTCTATCCATAGAATCCTAATGGCAGTCAGTTATGATGCTTGACTGTCAAGGTGTTTAAGATGCTGCTGGTTAAAATATATTTTTGCAATTTACAGCTCATAGCCTGATTTACATAAGCTGATATTAAATAAAAAGTTTCAGTTTTTCAGTGGAAGGTCAACAGTTAATACTAAGAGCAACATGATCCCCCTCAAAAAGTGCATAAAAATATTATTCCAACCCCTTCCACTCTATCCCTGAACTTATTTGATGAGTCATTTTTGTTCTACTTAAATGTATCTCAATAGTTGTGATTTAAAATCCTTAAAAATACTTATTATATCGACTATTCATAGTCCCAATATAATATTTGTAAACGAAATATGTCTGTAATTCTAAATATTCACTGCATTTAAAGCCGAATTCACTGGAGGGTCAGTGCATATGCACTGGCGATTTTGACGTCACAATTGCACTCAATTAATGTTGTAAAGAATCGTTGCAATGCCGGGGCCCGCTAGATGTAATTGAACAGGAAAAACGTTATTTAAACCAACTGTCGGGTTTTTATCGTAACATTTCGACTGGAAATATACCCCTCACACTATGAAAGGAAAACACGGAAGCTATAATCTGTAATCTAGATATTTCCTTTTGGCAACAACCCTTACGAAATAAAATACTACAGATAACTATAGTTTACTATAGTCAACTTTGATAAAATATGGTTTATTATAGTAAAATATAGTCTACGTAAGTTAACTATAGTATAGTAAAGTGCACAGTGAGTTTGCATTATAGCTTAAAAGTTTTTGTTGGTTGGTAAATCAAAGTTTCTACTACAGTACATTAAGAAATATTAAAGATAGATTTTAGATTGTTGTATTTTATGCACTCCGATTCACATAGGCACATATTTGATGCTTAATGGAAGTGTTACTTGTTTATCATGTTATTTCTAACTTTTAAATTATTGGTCAATAATTGAAAATTCTTTGCATTGAAATCTACGGAAAACTGTAAAAAAAAAAAAAAAAAAAAAAAAAAAAAAAAAAAAAAAAAAAAATACGCCTGGCCGTTTTAGAAAAAGAAGATAAAGTAACTCCACTATACCCTTCACCCATGTACATCTACACGGTATTTGGCGCTTTACTCATTCAAAAAACCGTTTCTATATCACTTCATAAAATGATACACAGAATTTTTTTTTTCAGCACAATGGTTGCTATCCTATTGGGCAAAAATCAATTTTCCAGAGATAAAAGGTGTGCATGTATAATTTTGAAATGGGCATATATAAGAAGGCCTAATATAATATGTGTCGTTTCCAAATTGAATACTGTTCCTTATCTTCATATTTCCCTAAAAAGTAAATGATATTGTGATTCTGAATTTTGCATATAACTTGGACAAAGTTGTGGTAGAATACATGAAGCTCCACATCAAAAGAAGATCCGTAGAATTCTCATTTTAACGTATTATTTTCCGCTTTGAAGAACACTCAGACGTTAACTTCATGTTTAATTTAATGAGATATACTTCCTATTGTGCATAGCTGCTATCATATGCTATCATAAACTGCATCAGTACGCTCCGTGCATTTTTCATCTGCATTGAGTTATTCGGTGCTCTGGACCCACAGAGTAAGTTTTTCTTTGTTTTTATGATATTATTAACCTATCTGTGAAACTGTATGAGCTGGTAAATTATTTGAAAAACTTTATGTGCATTTGTGTATTTTTGGCGCACGTGGTTTGTAGATTATAGGTTTGCGTATGCATGTACCTTGCGTGTTCATTTATTCTGCTATGTCGGTAGATTAATAAGTTCTCACAAATACAATATTGCGAATTGATGTTTTCTTAGCAAATATGTCCGATTCTAGTCATTAAGTATTTGTTTACTCCTCATTCTATTTCTATGAACTTTCTACGGAAGGCCGTTTGTATCACTGTAGCCGATGTCTAAAGGAGCCAAACATGTTTCCAATAACCAATGTTCAATGAGTTGTTAAATTAATTTATTTGATCTACAGGACATAATGATGTTATTATTTATAACATTTAATAAAGTATGGTGCGTCATTCATGTATTTTTTTTAATATAAGTATTATTTATATGTTCTAAGATTGTATTTGTTTATGTTTCAGTTTTGTATCCTCTTTGAAGGTATGTTGTTGTAATAAAGGACTGCATCTGTCGAGTTCCTGTTACTTAACAGTTATACGAACCGTGAAACGAGAACACATATTTTATTTTCTTTAAAAACAGACAACTATTTTGTTTTTATCAGATTTTGTTTGTTTGTTTCATTGCTTTTTATTTAATTATTCATATATATATTTTTATTATTTCTCCTGCAAGATTCTTTACAATATATCATGCACAAATCTTGAGTTAAAATAAAATGTTAGTTTAAAAATATTCAAATGGAAATTTTTTGATAATTATATACATATATGTACATCTTGTTCTCTTAAATTCCTTGTATATCATACATTCGAATGTGATGCATTAATCACATATAGATGTGAATGTAACAATAATTAATTGTTTGAGAAAATGAAATAAAAAATGTAGTTACACACAAAGCCCTTTCATAATATTTCTTTTAAAAAAGTTAAAATGTAGATTCAGCAATCTGCAATAGTTACCAATTTAAATATAACCATGAAATAGGTAATATTACCTTTTTCTTATATATCAACGCAAATTTCGTTGAACCTAAAGGTCTTTTCTCAAAAAGTAAAAATTGCAGATATTAAGAATTACATTTTATTTTCTTCAATTCCAAACATTACAGTTCAAACTTTAAAGCATGTGTCAGTAAAAAAGCACAATTAGGTACCGTCTCCTGTTATCTTTTCCTTAGAGGGCGCCACAGGCAAACTCGGTCCCGTATCGGAATACCCTCGCGCATTATCAGTATCTAACTATCGAAGAAAACGTAAACAAACCGCTGTCAATCTCTTTTTTAACATGCCTGAAACTTGCTGTTGTGTACCAGAATGCAGTAATCGAGGTGGACATGTGTTTCCCTCTGATCAATCAAGAAGAAAAATTTGGATCCATGCAATTAAACGCGGCGAAACCCATTTTCAAAGTTGGGAACCTAAGACACATGCTGTTGTATGCAGGGCACACTTTAAAGCTGATGACTACGTAAATGAAACTCAACACGGTATTTATTTATTTTTTAATCAGCTTAAAACTTTATTAACAAAAAATATTAAGAAAAAGTTGCATTTTCCATGTAAATACTTTTATTGGATGTAAATTAATTAATTACGATGAACCTGTTCCAGACACTGACACATGCATGCCAATATTTGACTACCGCTGACATTCCCGATTACACTTGTGATCCAGTAAACAAGAAGCATGTCTGGCAGCTCCATGAAACTTCTGGTAATATATTTATGCATATGTAATAAGCATGATAAGAAATCGTCTTTTGTTTACCCTTTTATTTTCATCTTACACTTTTAAATCTCTGCATGAACAGATGAAATCTGACAGATGTTCGGACTTTGTATAAGTATGGATAATAATGTAACTAATTACTGGCTAATTCACTGTGAATTTGAGAAAAAAAAAAAAAAAAAAAAAAAAAAAAAAAAAAAAATATATATATATATATATATATATATATATATATATATATATATATATATATATATATATAGAATGAATCAAGATTCATATTTTGTATCTTACTAGATAATAAAATTTAAAACATGTGAAAAATGTGTTTCAAAATAAATAAATTATTTTCAAGGAACTACACCCCTGAGTAAAAGACTTAAGAAAATTGCGGTCCCTAGTATTTTTTTCCTGGGTTGAGCCAAGTCCCCATTCACAAGCCAGATCTGATAGAGCAAAGTCCAGGGGTATCAAGCGAAAATTAGCAGAGGAATTTTCTTCCCAGTCAGAGGATGTAGAAATTATATATGCAAGTGATGAAATGCAAACAACCGAAGATTCAACAATTGTAACTGAAGCTTCAGAGATACCCAAAGTTGAAACCAACATTTTTTTTTCAAAATGTGGAGACCCAAACACCTTAATATCCTCCAATGAGCATAGACAATTTTACAAATGATGATGCTGGTGTTCATTTCCATACTGGCCTGGAAACACTACGGAAATTTTACTTTGTTTTGAGAACTCTAGGCCCAGCTGCCTATTATTTGAACTATGTGTATCATCAAGTTTCAAACATCAGTGTTCTTGATAAGTTTTTCCGTGTGCTTTGTAAATTACGCCGCCACACTACAAATTTTGAACTGTCAAGACTTTTTGGCATTTCTTAAAAAAAAAAAACAGTCTCAAATATATTTTTTACCTGGATTCTATTTATGAATAAGCAATGGCGTGAAATTGATTTGTGGCCTTCAAGACATCTAGTTAAATATTTTTGCCCGCCAGATTTTAAAATAAAATTTCCAAATACAAGGGTAATTATTGGTGGTACTGAATGTCCCATTAAGAAACCAAAACTTCCTAAATCTCAGCAAACCACTTTTTCAACATACAAAAACCGTAACACTGTGAAGGTTCTTGTTGGAGCAACACCAGGCGGTTTGACATCCTACATCTCTACAGCCTATGGCGGATCTACAATTGATCGTCAAATCGTTGAAAGAAGTTGTCTGATAGATATGTGCAATTCGGGTGATTCAATTATGGCAAACAAAGGTTTTAATGTGCAGGATATGTTTGTACACAAGAACATTCAAATTAACACGCCAACGTTTTTTTAAAAAGAAAAATAGGATGTCCTGTGAAACTGTTATAAAAGATAGAAAAATATCCAGTAAAAGTGTACATATAGAGAGAATTATTGGACTTGCAAAGACTTACAAAATTTAAAGTGAACCAATGAACAGTTCAGAATCAAAACTGTCATCTGAAATTATATACTTTTGTTTCATGTTGTGTAACTTGAAGAATTGCATTGTGTCATCATAAGCATTATTAATCAGATCTAATAAACACTGAATAAAAAAAGTGTTTTATAATTTAAACTTTTATTTAATTATTGCAATTACAAACACCTTCGTATGTTTTGTAAAACATTTTTTCAAGCAAGGCAGATTTGAAGTAAGTTTTGTAAAACTCATCCAATTTTTCTTTCATGTCATTTATAAATTTGTCATTTCTTTCGATAGAAAAGAACAAAATGTCATTAAAAGTGTACACGACAAATATGCATTTCTGTTTCTGAGCACAAAGAAGTTGTCCCTGAACCTGGTAGTAATAGTCATGCTTTTCATCAAGATAGAATCTGGTCACAGATTGTCTTACATACGGTACAGTTTTAGAAGAAATGAAATTATTTTTCGCTACATATGGACATTTCACCTCCACCACAGTGTCTTCATCAATAATGCCATCAGGGGATGCTGGTATGTATGGTGAGTTGAGACACACACATATTCCACTGTCATAAACAGTATTTCCAGTAATTTCTTGGTACTTTTTCAAAGCAGATTTTTCATATTTTCTGCCGTGAAGTATAGGCTTTGTGTTTATTAGTCTTTGTCCCTTTTCTGTTAGGCGCTGAGCAAGTTTTGCTTTGTCTGTCCTATCTGTAGCTTTACATATTCTTCCATACAAAGATGAATGTTGGCCCTTACACCGTTCTTCAAACCACAGATCATTAGTTGCCTGGGTTGCCGTTTTCACCATTACCTGCCTTGCAGACTCTTCAGAAATTTCTGACACATTTATTAATTTCAAATGTCTCTCACTAAATGTGTCCTTGAGGTAATCATGGTCCAGGTCAAGTGCCCTCATGTTTGCAGGCTCATATAACCGGAATATTGGGGTGCTGCTTATTCCTGGGAAATTCAAACACACACTTCTGAAATATGAAGAGTAACCAGAGCTATTTTGATATTCTAAAGGACGGGGGTCATATTCACTGTTACATATTTCATCGCAGCCAGGCATGTCCATGATCCGTGCTTTCACGGGGCTTCCTTTGTGTGGTTTAGCTCGGTGGAAAGTTTGAATCATTTGTGTACAGTTTAGTTCTGTTTTAACACTTCCACGCTTCAAAAAATCTGAGCATGCAAACAGAACAGCAAACACATGTTTACAATGTGCATCTGGTCCCATGCCTGCAGCACATTCACACTGGGATTCAACAACACTCTTGTCCTGACCAATCATGACATCAACAATATACTTTACTGATTTCATCATGGAGGCTTTCACTGAACTCCTGATAAACCAGTGTAAATCATGGAATACTACTTTCACGTACAGGATGAAACCATCATTATACATGTCTCTAGCTTTCTTGTCCATTGTCTTGTTAAACTTTAACAAGAAGGCAGAGATATCTGAATCAGTACATCCTGGAAATGCCTGGCCACTATGGAGGTCTTTATAAAGCTGTGGATCTGGGGTTTTTATGAGGAACTCAGGTCCAGAAACGTCAGTCTTTGCACAGTGGGCATTTCTTTTGTAAGCTTCAAGTCTGTAAAAAAAGTATTATCATAGTTAAATTGATTAAGTTTTTTTTTTAAAATAGATAACAATATATTAAATCTTTTCATGATTTTGTGAATTATATGAGACGCACACTCACAGGAAAACAAAGACCACTCAGATGACAATGATTGAGGAAATTCGGGAAAAATATATAAGCAATAAAAACGATCATTTTATATCTTTCCAAAAAACTTTTTTCAATTAACTGGTATTTTTAAGGCTATATAAACACAGATCACTGATATCTTATTTCATTTAAATGTTTCCATAAGGTAACAAAAGAGTATAAAAAGATCGATCAGCTGTTTACAATGACATATACATGTATTTACCTCTCAACGAGCTCCCATTTTCTGCCGCTTTTTTCGCACCGAGTTTTTCCAACTCTCTTTTTAGCTCAGGTATTTTTATAGCACCAAAATTTGATGCCATAGTGGGTAAAATATGTTTTTGATACGTCTATTTTCTTCGAAAGTGATCTGTAGAATAATCGCCGATAAGCCATTGCTGCCATGCCTATCAGTTTTTGTGTTGGACCGCATTTGCCTGTGGCGACCCCTTACGGTGCAAGATAAGATAACTGACGCCGGTTCACCATTCAAATAACCAAACCAAATCTTGTATTTGTAAAATGTTCCATATATTCATATCAAATAGTGAGAAAGGAAAGGAAACTAAAATTACGTTGATTCTACGAAAGCATTGCAGGCCAGCTTTGAAGACGTAATTTTGTTACTTTCTTTTTTCATTTATATTATTTCCTCAATTATCCCATTTATGATTCAATTCTAATTATTACATATGCAAAACTGGACTTTAAATGAATTTTAATTACCCGCACAAAGATTATTTGTAAAAGACATTCATATGAATGAGACTGTTCTAACTACACCTTTTTTATCAAATACAGGAAAAGAATAAAATGAATCGCTTGAGAAAATGAATTAAAAATTCAGTCACTCACAAAACACTTTCATAATATTACTTTTAAAAAGTTAAAATGTAGAATCAACAATCTGCAATTGTTACCAATTTAAATGTAACCATGAAGTAGGATGAGGTGATATTGGTAATATTCCCTTTTTCGTATATATCACCACAAACTTCGTTGACCCTAAAGGTCTTTTCTCAAAAAGTAAAAAATCGCGGATATTAGGATTTACATTTTATTTTCTTCAAATCCAAACATTACAGTTCAAACATTGAAGCATGTGTCAACTAAAAAGTACAGATCAAATGACCAAAACAAATCTTGCATTTGTAAAATGTTCCATATATTCATATCAAATTCTGAGAAAAGAAAGGAAATTAAAAATTACATTGATCCTACGAAAGCATTGCATGCCATCTTTGAAGACGATAGTGACATCAAATATGTTAATCATCTTCCAAAAGTATCTTTAGAAAAAGTTAAATAATATGTATATAACTGTAGCTTACTTAGTTATGTAAGCTAAATAAATGCATCTTAGTCTTGAAGTAAAAAAAAGTACACTGTTTTAAAGTTTCAAACTATCAAATAAGAAAGAAAAATATTGTGTGTGTTATAATTGTGTTACTTTCTTTTTTTTATCTCGTATATTATTTCCTCAATTATACCATTTATGATTTCATGCTGATTGTTACATATGCAAAAGTGGACTTTAAATGAATTTTCATTACCCGCACAAAGATTATTTGCAAAAGACATTCATATGAATGAGACTGTTCTAACTACACCATTATTATCAAATACAGGAAAAGGAGAAAATGAAATCACGTGGCTTATCAAATCTTCATATCTTAAAGAGAAAATTTAGAATATCGTTTAAGGTTATCGTTCAAATAATTTTAAGGAAGAGAGTAAAAGAGAATAAACATTTGTCAAAATTAAAAGGAAAAAAAAATCAACAAATATGACATCAGACTCGGATCATTGTATAAATTTAGAAAACATGGAACAATCTATCCTGCGGTTGATTGAATATTCTTTGATGACATCGCTGAAGTGAGCATAAACTATGTTAGTGAAATAAAATAAAATCTCCTTACGATTACGTTTTAGTTGTGGCGGATAGTGTCATGCCCAAATTTTAACTGTGTTTACATTTTTTTTTAATAAATCTTTTCAGTTGCATTTAAAGTCCATATCTCTTTGTAAATTTATTATCATTATTTTTTTTTAACTTTTGTTTTGTAGAATAAGAATATATGATACATATTTTTTAAATATACATTATATGTACATTATATTTTTTACATGAAAAGAGGTATATTTGAAACATATTGTACACGGAAAAAGGAAACAATTCAAGCCTATTTTTGTAGAAATTATGATTGTTTCCTGATATATTGTGTCTTATGTTGTCACCAAAAAGAGAAGTAACTCTATTGATTGTCGTTATTTTTAACGATTTTAAACAGGTAAACAAAGAAAAAAAACGGGTTTAAAATTTTAGATATTGTGGATCCCTCTTTTTAACTATAATTTACATTCTCTTTCTTTTAACAGATAATATCTTCAGCGCTGACGATTTGCTGAATCAAGTTAAAAATATGACATTTAAAGAGGTTTAATTTTTAGGAATTGTGTAGATTTAATGTGCCAGGTTCAAGAAACAATGTGATCTTAAAAACCAAAGCTTAATGTCAGATTTGAACTATATATTTGTTTTTTTTTTTTTTTTTTTGTTTTTTTTTTCAAATTAAATTTTCGCATTTAACAAGAAAACAAATAAAATTTAGTGCGAGCGCAGATACCTATTCAATTTTAATTTACATCCTTCTCTTCAAACTGAGCGTGATCCCACTGTGGGACGTGGAGACCAGTCCTTGGGATGAGACCGTATAAACCGAGGTCCCGTGTCGCAGTAGGTGCTGGCACGAAAAAGATCCCTCACTGCTCAATGGCCGTAAGTGCCGAGTATAGGAAAAAATTTGCAGCTCTCCACCGGCAAGTGGTGGCGTCTCCATATGAGTGAAAAATTCTCGAGAGGGACGTTAAACAACATACAATCAATCAATCAAACTGCGCGTGACGTTTGGTACGTCGATCCAGACTCCAACGTCACATGACGTCGTATGTAAGTTGCATTACCATAGCGATATTGCAAAATTATGCATTCATCACTGTTAACTAACTGTTGCCTTATTGCATATTTTTTTTTTTTTTTCAGAACTCAAAATGAAAATTAAATATTTATTATTATTATTATTATTTCTCTGTGTTTAAAGGTATTCTTCTTTCTTTATGAAAATAATTAGATAGTTTTTTTTTTTTTTTTTTTTTTTTTTTTTTTTTTTTTTTTTTTTTTGAAAATAGTTATATTAATTACAAATGAAAGACTTTTTTTTCAATTTTCTCATTAAAATATGACTAAATTGCCAAAAAAATACTACAGGGAAAATGCAATGATGTTTAAGGTGTGCTCGAGAAAAAAAAAAGGGTAGTGTAACAGCCAGTAAAGAACACGGTTCACTTAGGGCCTTTGTTGGCCCTGTGAATTTCTGAAAATTTAAAAGTGTTCAGTTTTATTTGAAAATGCATTGCATTTTTTGGATCCTTGGTGATTGTATGTCTAATAAAACAATGCTTTTTTACTACTTCATGAATACTTTACTACGTCATGAATGGCGTCGTTATCCCCAAACACTTAAAATTTCTTTAAAATAATTGCCAAACATTTAAGCTGTTTTTCAATATTCTGTATAGGCCCCAACTTCTGATCTAAAATGTGCAATTGTATAATGAAAGCATTGTTTAGAAGATTATGATCCTGTTTTTTTTTTTTTTTTTTTTTTTTTTTTTTTTTTTATTTTATTTTTTTTTTTAATTTTTTAGCTGGGTGGGCTTATAGTTTTATTCTATGTTAAAATTGCTCAAGTACACCGATTTTCTTTAAAAAATCAATAAAACCGCAATTTAACAAAGCCCCTATTTAAATACCTGGATTTTCAGAGGACTTTATCATAGTAAATGAAAGCGCTAAGTCTCTACTTTACACGCAGTGGTTCAGGTCACAACCATACACATATTTAAATAAATTCCTTTGTGCATTTGTGCTTGCTTGGATCGGAATCTTTTCTGAATGTATTTTTTTAAACCAGATGTCCCTATTTTGGCAAAACGTCTACAGTGAAGTTAATCATTTTACAAGCACCCTTACTAAAATAATTAGGATTTGAAATTAAAACACATGGTCTTTGGTGAGGGTAGAACCAGTTTTATACTCGATAAAAAAAATTGTCTACCTTTTTTAAAAGTATATATAGATAGGTAATCATACATCATAACTCTGAATTGAAAGGGAAATAAGGGACCAGTGTGCATCGTACTGAGAAGCAATACAATCCACTTGACATTTTGCACTTAATTGTTTAGCTTTTAGGTTAACCAATCTAATCACCCTTTTTTGGACAGATGGAAATACGTGTAATCTCATATTGTGCAAAACAGTTTATATATATATATATATATATATATATATATATATATATATATATATATATATATATATATATATATATATATATATATATATAAAGCACTAAAAATGACCAACGACACGAACAATGATAATTGTCAAATTTTCGGGACGACCTGTCCCTTCCTCAGGACAAAGAAAAAAGTTAAGAAGTCATAAAAACAAAGGAAATAGGAAAGCAAAAACAAATAGCACTACTACTAAACTACCAAACACTAAATATATACAATGTTACTTGTTTAATTTGGAGTTTATAAACAGTTGTGAACAAAGAAATCCGGAGTGCTATGAATTGCGTCCGGTCTATCGGGTGTACTCTGGTGAAGTGTGATTTACATAATTTAACGAATTAATTATCGCTAATTAATTACGACCAACAATAAATCGTACATTGTCTTATTCTCTCAAAATAGCGTAACTCTACATGATAAAAAGAAATTAAAGAAAGATAATATGGAAGGACAATTTTGAAATATGAATTTGGATATATTATAAATTTGGAAATCGGAAAAAAAGAAATAAACAAAAATGTAAGCTGTAAATATTTGGGTAGGTTGTTCCAGGATTGCTAATACGAATTAACGGTAAAGTTTACACTATATAGAGAGAATGAACTAGTTTGTTACAATCCGGGATTGGGTCTAGTTCACGTTCATCCTGGTGAAGTCATTAAGTTTGTTAATACCATTAGGGCGGAATGACTTCAGCCTGTGCATCCAGAACTTTTTCTTGCCTTTTCTCTGCGCGTCTGTCCATCTTGGATTATGGTCAATAACCACTACTGTCATGTCCTCCCATTTGTGACCTTCAAGGTTGAAATGTTCCCCAACGGGTTCATTGGGTTTTTTGGTCCGAATGGTAGAACGGTGATTATTGACTCTCCTGCGGAGATCTCCTGTTTCACCAGACATCTTCAGTCAGAGCAAGTTTTAAAGCCCCCGTTAGGTAATGGATTGTCCAATCTAGTTCTTACTACCATGTCCTTTAGGTTCCTCGGGCGTCTGTATGCAGCCAATGGGGCTCCTTAAAGACCTCTGCCATTCGTTTATTTGAGTGGAGAATTGGCAGATTCTTTTGAAGGATACCGCTGAGGTTCTTAAGGACGGGTATGTGGTTACCAGAGGGACCCTGCCGCTATTGTCTTTTTTCTTGTAGCGTAATAGGTTTTGCCTGTCATGTCCCGCCATCTCATCAATAGCAGTTTGTACGGTGCGGGCATTGTAGCCTCTCTTGCATAAGTGGGACTTAAGGAGACCGCTTTGTTCTTGATATAAGGCAGGGGATGAACAGATGCGCCGAATTCTGGTGACTAGACCCTTAGGCACACCCTTAAATGTGTGTGGGGGATGACAGGTAGTTGGCATAAGATACAGATGGGAATCTGTGGGTTTCGTGTGGAGACTGAACTCGATTTCACCATCAGTCAAGGTTGATGTAGTATCTAGGAATATGTTTTTCGAATTAGATACTTCTACTGTGAATTTGATAGACTGATGAAAGGTGTTGGCAAACGAAATGAATGCCTCGAGGATCTCGCGACATTCCACCCACTTCATCTCTATATCGTCAATGAAACGCAACCAGCTAAGGGGCCTAAATGGTGCTTGAAGTAGCAAGTTGCGTTCCAGTCTGCCCATGAAAATATTGGCATAAGATGGTGCCATTTTCGAGACATTTTCGTGACCTTGTATCTACTTAGTAGATCCGACACTTAGGATATACAGTGTTGTTGGTTTTTAGTGCTTTATATATATATATATATATATATATATATATATATATATATATATATATATATATATATATATATATATATATATATATATATATATATATATATATATATTGAAATTAATGCATCCAATTTTAAACTTTACGTTCGCGTTTTTCTGTATTGCTCATTTGAACAAAAAAGGTTTTTAAAAAAATGTTCTACATTAACAGCTTTTATAGCTACTTTCAATAAGGTATTTTCCTTGGTATATACGAAGGTTTTCCCTACAAGCCATAGACAGTGAAAACAATTTAGTTTTTCTTTTCTGAATTAAATTTTTGTTTTTGTTATAGTAAAAAGCAACATTTTATGATGAAGTTTAATGATAAAAATCTTGCTTTTTTTCTTAATCTGGAAAACTACCCTTGACCAAGGAACTCATTAAAATTCACCACTATCCATATTTTTTTTCTCTCTTTTTTTAAGAATCAAATTACAGCCTACAGTTTCCATTACATTGTAAGAAGCTGATTTTTACGTCGATCGTGACACATAACGTTTCTCACCGTTTGAATTTAGCAAACAACGCTCTAGTCCTTAGAAGCTTAATTATTTTCGGTGAAATCTGTCCTTGAATCTCATGTCACTTATGAAAACTTCTCTTCTAATCTTCTATTGTGTAATGTCACTTCTATATTTTTTTTTCCTTTTCTGAAGTGAACAAACCAATTTTGAAACACTTTTGTTACAACCCTCTGGGCCGCTAACGCGTTTGACAAAGGTATTTGCTCAAACTTAATTACCAGAACACTTTAAAAATTACGACAAAAGTTCTCTGTCTCTAATGGCATATCAAACGTTGTAATATTCGATCTTTTCCATTTGTTTTGTATAATTTGCCATTTGAATTGTATAATTGTCCATTTATATTATATTATATTATTATTATTATTTTTTTTTTTGGGGGGGGGGGGGTATTCTATAATTTTCAATTTTCATCCCATAATTTTTCATTGGTATTGCATTTTTGTTTTTATTTCTATTGTATAGTTTATAGTTGTATTCTATAATTTTTCATTTGTGTTCTTTGATTTTTCATTTGTATTGCATAATTTTTATTTGTATTCCATAATTTTCCATCCGTATTGTATAATTGTTCATTTGTATAATTTTCATTTGTATTCTATATTTTTTTTTCATTTGTATTCCAAAATTTGTCATTTGTATTTTATAATTTTTATTCGTATTGTATAATTGTTAATTTATTATGTATAATTTTTTCATATGTATTGTAGTTTTTTTGTTGTTATTTTTTGTTGTTGTTTTTTTTTGTTGTTGTTGTTTTTTTTTTCAATTTTGATATATACTTTTTATTTGTATTCTATAAGTTTTCATTTGTATTCGAAAATTTATATTGTAAAATTTTAGTCTACAAATGGAAATTATGCAATACCAAAAGGAAAAATTATGGAATGCAAATGAGGAATTGTACAATACAAAAGGGAAATTATACAACACAAATGCGAAATTGTAGAATACAAAAGGAAAATTATACGATTACATGTGTACACAATTCAAATTGAAAAAAAATAGACTACAAATAAAAATTCTACAATACAAATAGAAATATAAAATACAAATAGAAAATTATACAATACAAATAGAAAATTATACAATAAAAACAGAATTATACAATACAAATAAAAAGTTATACAATACAAATGGAGAATTATAAAATACAAAAAAAAAAAAAAAAAAAAAAAAAAAAAAAAAAATTGCAATACAAATGAAAAAATATAGAAAAAAGGAAAACATTATATTGGGAATGAAAAAAAATTTAGAATACATATAGAACATTTTACAATACAAATAAAAATTTACACATTTGGAGAATTTATAGAATTTTTAAGTATGCTGTTACACAATATTTTAAATGCTTCAAAATCGGCATTATACAATATACATTTTCCATACAGTGATACATATATTCTATGCTAAATTTGTTTCTGTTTTTAGCATTTAGCAAGAGTTTTAAGTCACATCTAGAGTCCTTAATAGGAACATTTTTAGATGTACATGTTCATGTACCTCCATCAAATAAAAATGGTAAGTAAGCATTATCCAGACACAACTTTCCAAGTGTTGATCTTGTATGTTACTTGTAAGAACTCAATCGGACACACTCTGTGCTTTATAATGTGTAAACAAATCATGATATGTCTGGCCCTTGGTCTGTGATCCTAATTAAAGGAGAAGACATGTTCGTTTTTGACTTCAAGGTAATTTTTTAATGAAATATAGAAATCATTATAACGAAAATGCCTTTAAATTTACGTGCAGATATCGATACCTGTTCTAGCAGTATCATAGGAAAACACTTGCAAAATCAAACACCAATGGTAGGGTTTCTTAGAACATACGGGTATGTCATTGGAAAAATTAAGTAACTTTTTGTACCTGTGCTTGAACAGTTTTTCATACCCATTAGTACCCTATTATAACAGTATAACAATATAAGATAGGATGTAAAAATTAATACATATACATGTTTGTGTGAAAAATATATTATATGTCTCTCGTGAGTCCAAACCAAAAAAAGAAAGAGATGAAGGACAGATCAGAGAAAATGTTTCAAGTGTGAAAAGGTCGGACACATTGCACCGAATTGTCCATTGCATAAATTTCAGTCGAAATCTATGAATCAGAAACCAGGTAACCACAAGTCTAATGTAGAATTCGTTTTGTCTCTTGATGAGAAAATGACAGTACCTGATAATTGTGATAGTGTTCATAAGAATAAGGTTGTGGTTAAGTTGTCAGGTGTATCGGCTACTGATGATTCTGTTTTAGAAACATGTTGTGAAACATGTTTAGATTTGGTGAATGGAGAAGTTGAGGGAAATGTTGTCTCAGTTTTAAGGGATATTGGATGTTCGACGGTGTTTGTTAACAGTTAATTAGTTTCAGGTGAGAATAAGACTGAGAGATCAAGGGTAATAACTCTGGCTGACGATACAAGGAGAACTTGCAGTGAGACAATAGTAAGTCCGAAAACGCTATACATTTCAGGAAAGGTACACGCTCTACATGTATGTCTTGATTCTCCTTTTGCTGATTTTATTATTGGCAACAATGTAAGCATTGTAGTACCTAATGACCCTTTGCCCATGATGAAGAAGGTGGAAGCAGTCCAAGATGAAGCATGCGTAGCGGTTCGAACTAGATCAGAGACAAGAAAACAAGAGGAGGCAGAAAAAACAAAGTTGGATGATTTAAAAGCATCAAACATAGAACATAAAGGTATGTTGTGTAACAGAAAGGAATTGATTGAGCATCAGAAAACTGGTGGCAGCTTGAAGTCAATTCTAAATATGGCACAAAATGGTCCACTTGAGGGCAAGTCGTACTTCAATTTGCAAAATGTTTTACTGTATAGAGTTTTTGAACAGAATTCTGGTAGAGTTTTCCAGATTGTTACTCCAAAGAAACTGCGCAGTAGTATTATGTCACTAGCTCACGACACACCATTGGCTGGACATCTTGGAAACAAGAAGACCAGTGAACGAATCATGCAAAACTTCTTTTGGCCGGGTATGTATTTGGACATATCTTGTCATTGTAAGTCATGCTGTATTTGTCAAAAGGGGACGCAAAAAGGGAGAACGACAAAAGCAAAACAGGCGCCAATTCCAGAGATAGACGTTCCATTTCCCAGAGTAGCGATCGACTTTGTGGGACCATAACGAATGACAGAAAAGAAAAGCAGATACATTTTGGTATATATGGACTAAGCTACCAGATTCCCAGAGGCATTTCCAATGAAAAATCAAGAAGCAGAAAGTGTGGCAAATGCGCTTATTGAAATGTTCTCAAGAGTAGGTTTTCCTAAAGAAATTTTATCAACCCAGGGAACAAATTTTATGTCATCTCTCATATCAGAACTGTGCAAATTGGTAAAAGTGCGTAAGCTGTCTTTTTTCCTATGTAGCTAGTAACACGAGCTTTGATTAGTTACAAAGTCGGGTGTAAATTTCCGTACACCTGACTTGAGCCGGGGGTAAAAAAAAAATGACGTCACAATGCATAGTTTCTCTATGATAAAAAGCATGACGTCAGGATGCCTTATACGACGTAGTAAATCTTATCAATAGCTTGAAATACAGCTGATTGGACTTGTTTATAAAGGATTTATTTGAATACATAGGTAATCGCAGGTGAGTTAAGGCTAGATATAGGCATTTTTATGCAAATAATGTAATTAAAATGCCAAAGGACTATGTCTATTATATAAAGTTAAAATTTATTGTCTAATACATACTTGGTACCCACGACATGAGATAGCCAGTACTCATTATGACGTCATATTACACTGTATAACGTCATTGTTCTGTACTACACAAGATTATAATGTATATCAACAAAAATGCTTCGGCGCAAGGGCATGCTCTATTTTATTTAATTGAAACAGGGCATATTTAGAAGCAAAATATTCCAAAGTTTGCTGGTATTGCTGCACAAATATCAGCAGCTCAGTTGTATAATTTATATTTGTAATGTTTTAAGTTGAATAAGGGTAAAAATGTACAGTCCGGTATAAGTTTCCTCACATTCCGATCAAATGAGAAAATGCCTAGGATTTGTACAGCAGTTTTATTAATCTATAGAATATTCTTCTTAGCATTATACAATTTTTATGTAAAAATAAATAGGGTAATCCCTTGCGCCGTAGCTGTTTTGTTGATGTGTTTTATTACCTCCAGTAGGTAAGATCAGTGACGTCATAATGTGTACTGGCTATAAAATATCCTGGGGACTAAGTATGCATAAGAACATAAATCAACACTTTCTCTGAATAATAAATATACCTTTTATGCGTTTTTATTAGCTCATTTGCATAGAAACGCCTATACCTAGTCTTAACTCGCTTGCAATAAATTCGTTATCCAGGTCCAATCAAGGGTGTACGGGGATTTACTCCTGGTTGTATTCCATACGCCCTTCGGCCCTCCCGAATGAAACGACATGTTTTACTCCCATAGATCTTCTGTATGCCTTCGGCCTCAGGGTGTATGGAATAAAACCTGGGGTAAATCGCAGTACACCCTTGATTGGACCTGGATAACTAATAACCTACCCCTTATCATCCTCAAGCAAACGGACCCTTAGAACGATTTAAGAGGACGCTTAAGCAAATTTTGAATGCATATGCAATTGTAGAGCTATTAAAATAGGATTTCCATTTACCATATGTACTTTTTCCTACAGGAATGTTCCGAATGAAACGACATGTGTTACTCCCTTTGAAGTTCTTTACGCCAGACATGTCAGAGGACCAATAGACATCTCAAAAGAGCAGTGGGAGAAACCAACCGAGGAACAAGCATCAGTCCTAAGTTATCTGATGGAAACCTTGGGAGGAATGGAGACAGTGCGTAAGATGGCAACGGAAGTGGAATCCCAGCAAAAAAGAACCAGAAAAGATATTACGACAAAAAAGCCAGAGTTGGAATTCTGAAGTAGGTCAGAAAGTGTAAGTGCTGTTGCCGAAATTATTGGCGCAATGGAAAGGTCCATACATGTATTAGGTGACAGAAAAAAAGCCGCGTTGATTTCAAGGTCAGGCTGTCCAAACAAAGAGACTGTTTATCGTATAAATATACTGAAGGAATGGTTTGAGAGAGAGTCGGAGGAAAACAGAAAGTCTGAAATTATGGCATGCTTGAATGTTATTTCGAGTTGAGCCAACAACGATGTTCAGACGAAGTGGTGTCAGATAAAGTTCCGACCCTTTAACAGACAAAATCATCAGCTGACCTACAGTATTCAAAAGACCTCACCACAGAGCAAAGGGGTCAGATTCAGAGGTTAGTGGAAGAATTTAATGATATTTTTACGATGTTCAAAAGAAAACACCTTTGACGAAACACTCAGTGAAAACTTTTACGGATGAAACCATATCCGATTCCATATGCCTTACAAGACCAAGTGAAGCGGGAATAACAGCAAATGATGGACCCTGGTATCATTGAGGAAAGGGATAGTCCGTATTGAGTGACAAATCGCTGGAATTCTGGGTCGACTTCCGGGAGTTTAATAAAGTAACGGAAATTTGACCCTAGACCAATGACTCGAATAGATGCCATTTTGTTTAAGATCAGCAAAGCTAAATTCATAAGCAGACTAGACTTAAAATTGGCAAGTATCAATAGACGAGGATGCAAAACGGAAAAGTGCATTTGTAACTTCATTTGGCCATTTAAGTTTTACATTCATGCCATTCGGGATGGTGAACACACCGGCAATTTTTGTACATGGAAGATTGATAAGTAAAGTTTTTACAGGGCTTGAAGATTCCACAAAGGCTTTTATTGACGATATTGGCATCTATAGCAACACCTGGATATATATAGAACTGTCATTCTTGTTTTCAAAGTTCTGCATGGATTAGCTCCAAATCATTTAGATGTTTTTAAGTATGTATATGAAATAAACAGCAGATCTACTAGATTTAGCCAAAGCAACGCACTGTACATTCCGAGGGCAAAAACAGAATATTATAGAAGATCTTTTACAATTTACGGCTCTCAAAAGTGGAATGAATTGCCAGAATTTTTAAAATGTAATCCCTCATTACACAGTTTTAGATCAGCGTATGTCAAAAATTATTTTCAGTCTACAAACTAACAGAAATGTACAAAAACCCTATTGATTATGTTCAGTTTTATGGAAGTTTTACATTATATCATGTGTAAATATTATTTTTATTAGACCACGCTTTTTTTCATATTCTTTAATATTTATTTGTTTCTGTACATACTCTTGCTGTCTGTTTAAAAGTTTTCAGGACCACAATGTAAACTAGTTTTCTAAACTAATTGTGCTATCCTGTATAAATAAAGGACATTATTATTATTATTATTATAATGATAGGACACCGTGAGCATCTGAGAACAGTGTTTTAAGCGTTGAGAAAAGCAAATTAAGCAGCTCGACCTTGAAAAATGTGAGTTTGGTTTCAATGAACTTTGCTTTCTGGGTCACACTGTAGGAAGGGAAAAAATGAGGCCAATGATATCAAAAGTAGAATGCATTGAACACTTTCCCATTCCAACTACAAAGAAAAAGGTAAAGTCATTTTTAGGGATGATTGGGTTTTAACGGAAGTTCCCAATTTTGCCACTTCAGCACTTCTGCTTACAGAACTGACGAGCAAGAGAACGCCTAACAAAATGAAATGGACTAGGGAACTTGATTGCTCTTTCTAAGAGCTAAAAGGTAAGTTACTATCAGAACCAGTTCTTCAAAGTCCAGACTTTAGTAGATCATTCATTTTGCGCACAGATGCAAGTGCGATGACAGAACAAGTGTTTGAAAATGGTAAACATCCAGTTTGTTTTCTTAGCAAAAAGTTTAGTCCTGAGGAGAGAAATTATGCAGTCGCAGAATAAAAGAGTGCTTTGCTATTGTGTGGGCAGTTTCAGAGTCTCAGGGTATATTTAGAAGGTAAAACATTCGAAATTGAGATTAATCATGCGCCTTTACAAGGGCTACGAAGGTAAAAATTATCAAATCAACGATTGTTACGTTGGAGTCTTCTTTTGCAAGAGTTTGTGTTCTTGATTAGGTATATTCGTATTACAGAGAATTCAGTCGCAGAGTGATTGTCAAGGTTATGTTTAGATGATGTGGCTTAGTAATTATCTGATGTTACTTTTGTTGCTGGATATTTATGTTTATAAAGCTGTTTTGTATATAATCTGAATTTGTTTATTCTCAATTTCAGTTTGTAAGTTTGGTCGGAGTAAATGCTCTTTAGTCTTATAAGAGAGAGGTATGTAACAAACTGACTTTCTTTATTTTATTGCTTCCTAAACACCCTTGGTTCACCCTTCCGGTTACTTATATAATAATCCTGCGGGAACCCATGAATACCTGTGGTTCTCATGGTAACATAACATCCCTGTGGGGAGCCCCTCGTTTTCACTTTAAATAGTAAGGTAAAGGCATGCACAATGTAGAACCTGGGAAAACATCAACAGATAGACGTGCTCGTCTAGTGCTACCAGGGGCCTGCTCTAAGAAAAAAACATCAGGGTCTTTTGCTTGGTTTTGCCTTTAAAGTCTCATTACAGAACGTTAATAGCTTTCGTTAATATGAGGGCTCTCAGGTGCTGAATTTATTAGCGGCTGTTGTGTCAGTGAATAGCCTTTTCCATGTTATGGTGTTTGACAAAGTCTGTAGCGTGTGAGTGAACTATGGAGACCATCAACACACATCTCTAAAACCTGTTTGTGAGTTATATTACCTGGCGGTGACCCAAATGGAACATTTTATTATATGATTTAAAGTTAATATATGAACAACAACGTTGTGAAAGTTTGACAATAATTCATATTGTGTATTTAGAACTTAATTATAAATATCTAGTTCTATTGAAAGACACTTGAAATGTACGGGACCAGGCGTGGGGCCATTGACTCCTGAACCTAAGAGAAAATACCCAGTGTGCAACACAGCCCTCCTAAAATACACATTGTTCCGTGCAACCTTTAATAAAAGAAGGTGGACAAGTCTATTACAAAAAAAGAAAGATTTTCGCACTTACTGACGAGGAACAGGGCAAACTGGACCAATCTATTCAAAAAGAATTATCGCACTTACGGATGAGGAACAGGGTAAACTAAACAAAGGCATTTTTTTGATTTATTATATTTTGCAATTCTTTGGTTAATTTTCTTTGTTGAAATTTCTGTTTATCTGTTCTCACATCCTCACAATACTACCAATAAGTACAATGTATTCCTGAGGTCAAGACAATGAAAGGAATTCTGCAGTCCCAGGGATTCTCAAGATACCTCAGGATATATTCGTTTACCTGGATGTCAAAGAAAATTCTTCGAAATCCTTGTTACAATACCATCCTGACAATTCCTGGGGCAACGAACCAGGATTTTCCTGAGATTTCCTGTAATTTTTCACCAAGAAAGCTTGAGAAGTTCTAAGGAAATCTTGTAATATCCTGGTCTTTTTTCGCAAGGGTGACAACTTTTTCTTAAAATTTTATGATAGAATTCCTGAGCCCATGAATTTTGCCAGTATATCAGTAATACAGAAACTTTTCGAATACGATAATTTTTCAACATATTTGGTGTTATTACCCAGTCCTATTTTACATTGTCCTTTTCGTTTGTGTTTTATTTCACAGAACGTGCATTTATGTTTATTTCACTTTTTTATGCGTTGACCAGTGCTGTTGGTTTCAAATATCTTTGGTAACTTTTTATTGAAGTGGCAGAGGCATACAAAAGTTATCTTTGTCACGCCCAAGTATATTAATGAAGGAGACGTTTGCTCAGTTAAAATTTATAAAACTAAATACATTGAACCATGAATAAAACTGAGACATATCACTAGTTTGAATAATCAACTGTGCCTTGGCACAAGCCCTTAAACAGGTCGAGAAAACCTGTAATTTTTAACATCAGAAAAAAAATTACATATCAAACAATTGTTTATATTCCCATTTTGTCGCGTCAGTAAATACTAATTTCATGTGGAATCATTGGACCAAGATTATTGTCACTAAGATGACCACACGTATTATCTTGTGTTGGCCATTTCAAGTTTTAAATCCAGTATTGTGATAGCTTTGTGATGGGATTTCAATGTATTATTTAACTGAGAAAAACAACACCGTCTCCTAATGTGATCATGGAACATCTTTATTAAACAAGTTAAAACCTAGTTTTTGTAATTTTTATAAAAGCAATGAAAATGAGTTTCAATCGTCTTTTCCGTATTACAATAAATTACAATAAATATGACCTTTTAGATTTACCGAAGCGACGTATTTGTAAAAATGTAGGAAGTAGACCATCATGCTCTGCTATTCATTTATTGGATTGGACAGCTGTTCATAGGAAGCTCCTCTGATAAACTCAATAACAATTGCCATATGAGGTAGATATCTCAACTTGTTAAACCGGGTCAAGACACATACAGGCTTGACGAGTCAAATATAGTGGACAAAGGAATCGCGTTCAGCTTCAAGGAAGCACATTACAGTACGCTGCATCTGAACCTTAAAAAAACATTTTTTTTTTTTCTCAAATGAAAAAGATACTATCAAATTCATATGGGGTTTAATGCCTGATCATGAAAAGCTAGAAATATGATGTCTTTACTTCATGGTAAATCTGCTTCAGATAATCCCATTGTAATTACAGACATTCCTTACTTACCCTCTGACTTTTGGTACTGATGATCTGATGTTCATTGAAAAAAAAAAGTTTAATCCATATAGTTTTTACGACTTAATGGATAACATTATTGCTGAAATACCTTGTAATACTTTCACAAGAAACATGATGAATTTTCTTGTGGGCATTGTGAAACATTGGCGCTCTCCTTGAAAAATCGCTTCAGAAAAGGATGAATAATTACAATTGTTTGGTGCTGTCTATATCATTAAGAATTTTGTGAATTGCAGTGGGCAACTAACCATGTTTCGATAGTTCAGATAACTTCGTAAGTTTTACTTTCAAGTCCTACCGCGACGCCATTCTAGTTTCCAATTTTACGATTGGAAACGACAAAGTGAAATTAGTTACAAAAATCCTTGAATTGCGTTCAGTAAAAAAAAGTAAACAGACAAAAGAATTGAATTTAATACAAAATACAAATGAAAAATGCAAATAAATTATCTTTATGGCTGAAAATTGCAATGCTGAAATTAAATCATCTACTTTCGCCAGCATTACCATGATAACCCAATTCCGTTAGCATTCCTTGCTTTGACATAGTTTTAAACAGCAAATGTAGCATCGGGATGAGGATCAAGATATGGATAACTAACATTGAATTAGCAAGCAAAGGAAACATCCAAATCAGCATTGGTACTGTAACAAAATTAGTTCCTTGCACTGAATAAATAACAGATTGACACACATTTTGTCTTTTTATAACTTTTTCCTACTAAAGTTGCCCATCAATTTTATTTTATGGATACATGTATGACCTATAGATAACCCCTAACAAAAGCACAACATTCATTTTTCCAGCGGTGTTTGTAGATTTTGCGTGTATAGTAATAAACATATGCAATTTTTTTAAAGAATTAATAAGTATTGATGTCATGTTCATTTCCCGTTGTCATGGCAACAATATCAGCACAGAAATATTTGTTTTTGTTATTTTTGGAGAACATGGTAAATTATTCTTTAAACAAATCAAAAAAACATTCTTATTAGATACAGAAAATGTATTCACATAAAGGCGGCTAAAAATCATTGATTTTCATACGGATTTATGAACCCGTAACTAAGTAAATGGATTTCCTTGGATAAAGTCCCTTAATATGTCCAAAATGTTTTTAATTCTGTTTGAGCATTATGTAAGACAACACCAATTATATACCAAAAGCTATTGAAATAATAAACTTTTGGCTTTCCGTGAAATGCTCAATGTTCGCTGTTTATGACTCTTAAAACATTCCTTTGAAGAAAATGCTCCGGGCAGCTTGATATATCTACATCGAGAAAAATGTTGTATTCCAACACATTTATTCATAGAAATGGCTTTTTTGGGGAAATGATAAAATATAGCATAATATTAATATGATACAGGACGGAATTGTTAGGATAAAATATAGCATAATATTAATATGATACAGGACGGAATTGTTAGGAATATTCAAAAAGCACCTCAAAAATATATAAATATTTAAAATTAATTTGAAAGGCTTATTTCATTTAAGAAGACAATGCTAATAATACTGTCGATATCAATATCTTTTGGCATTTCGCTCCATGCTGAGATAATTCATGAAAACACTACATGTGATGGGTAAATGCTTTATTTTGTTAAATGTTTGTTTGAATGTGATATATATATATATATATATATATATATATATATATATATATATATATATATATATATATATATATATATATATATAAGATTATAAATGCACTATTTTTTTTCCTAATATTTCAGAATAGACGGGGTAATATGTTGCTTTGGATTCAAATGGCATGAAGACTACAAGAAATGCATCAGTGAGTAAAAAAATGTGGAACTAATTTTTAGCTTACGTTTATCACATCGGTACAATTATTAAGCTTAAAAATTCTTCATTATTCGTTTATTGTTATCACATTCGAAAATTGATATTTTACAGAGTGTAGCCCTGGGTACTATGGACATAGCTGCTCTCAAGTCTGTCCTTTTCCTACGTACGGGGAAATGTGCGAAAGCGTATGTGTATGTGATGAAAAATCATGCTTTCCACAGACTGGGTGTGTCAACAAGACAAGTACGAATTTATTAGCGCTTTATTATGATTGTCTCTCTAATATTTCTAACTGCAGTACCGTTCACGGTAGCTCAGTCGGTAGAGCGCTCGCTGCGTGAACGGGAGGTCGTGAGTTCGAATCTCGGCCGCGACTGACCTAAGTCGATAAAAATGGGTAGCAACTGTTCCCTCGCCATGCGCTCGGCACTTTGAAGTGAAAGTTGCGGGTCCTTCGGATGAGACCTTAAAAACCGAGGTCCCGTGTCACGGTAGGCGTTGGCACGATAAAGATCCCTCTCTGCTCAATGGCCCTGAGTGCCGAGTAAAGGTCAAAATATGAATCCCTTCACCGGTATATGGTGACGTCTCTATATGAGTGAAAAATTCTCGAATGGGACGTAAAATAACACATAATCAATCAATCAATCTAACTGCAGTAAAATGCTTTGCAAGAATTTGAATTCAAATTTAAGTTTCGACATTTTGATTGTTTCTTCGATTAACACACAATATATTTCAAATGATAAGATGAATGGGATATCAAGTGATGTCCATCCTGAACCTAACACGTATATAGAAATGTTGTGCTATGGTTTTGGAAAAGATGCCATACAAATCCTGCTATTTATTCACCAAAATATAGAATCACACAGTATAACCATCTGATAAAAAGGAGTTTGTAATGTTTGTCAGAAAAGCTATAAAGAAAATCAAAGATGATTGAAGACACAATGTACTGATTATCAGAATGGGAAAACATGTGGCAATAAAAGTATAACATATAATGTATCTGCTCGCTTACAAAAATTTTGCTTTAATCGTTGTGACTTCAGAATAAGAATCGAATTTATAACAGAAATGCAAATAAATTTCGCATAAACTGCGGGAAACATTTTAAGATAAATAGCCTTTTCTTGTTAAGTTTACAAAGTGTAATATCCATTTGTCCAAATCAGATTTTATCACTACACAAGAATATATATATATATATATATAGATAGATAGATATATAAAAAGAAAACTCCATTCAGGATCGCTTCCTGGCGAGCTTTTAATTATTCAATCAATTGTTCGCTAGCAAGAATTTAGAAGTACCGGGTATCTCGAAATTCAGTTACATAATTAAAAATCCCGATGATACATGTATGCGAACAGATAATTTGTGAACTGGTTTCTGTAGCCTGTCAAAAGAACGATCACAGTCTTTTCTGTACAGAAATATATTTAGTGTTTGATTCTTCCCTTTATTAAGCTCTTTGTTTTCTACAAAAATATAAGATCTTCCTCACAGGTACTTTCACTTCTACATTTTTTTTCCGAATTCACTTAAGTGCGATCTCTCTGAATTGTCAAAATTTTAATGAATATCTTTATTAGAAAGGTGACCAGGAGTCCTAAGTTGGGCTTCTTCAGATCCTTGCATGTGTAGCTATCTATGTAAGAGGATCAAATGATATGATTTTAAGCAGATTGCCATTTATCCCAGTGAGAATTTTCTCATTTATCACAATGGACGTTATTATTTTCAGGATTTAAGTTCACTATTCAAAGTCCAAATTTTAATGCATCAAAATAACTACATATGAAAGTATTATTATAAAATTTCTATTTGTGATGTGCAGAACGCTTTAATTTATAACATACTCTACACAATTTTGAAAACGGTTTGGAAACATGTTGTCTTCTAAACTGTTGTGCCTATAAAAAGAATTCAAACCATGCAATGAATGTGCTGTTTCATTTCATTTAGATAGCAACTTCAAGAGGGTAACACTGAAGACCGCGGAAACCACTTCAAAAGGTAAAATTAAGGTCGACATCTAGCTCGTTTCAAGAGCAGATAAAAGATTGCGGCATATTTTGAACAAAGGTATAAAAGTAATATAAAATCAATTAATTTCGAGGAATTTAGAAAAAGAAACAATCCGTATACTGTCTTTTGTCATAATAATAAGTGGTCTGGTTATATTGATTTTCTCTTGCTTACCTTCTGATGAAGGGAGTAGCAGAAATTTTGATAATATCTGAAGGTCTGCACAGATCCATATGATCATTTGCCAAGATAAAATAATCTTTTCTGTTCAAAGAAAAACTCCACATCAATAGTCAGAATCATTCAGTAAGAACATTAAAATTTAGTTTTAACGAAAATATCGGAACCTCAGAATATACTTTGCAATATCAGTAATTCGTGTATGGCATATATTGGTTTTTATATTGTTTAAGTTTTCATGTAAGAGAGGGATTATTTTTCAGTTGTTTAACCCCTTGTATAGTCAAAAACTTACGCAGCTCTGCTAAGGCTGCATAAAAAGGGAGGGGCCTAAATTATTCTGAAATGCTTACTGTGACATCACACAAAAATAGCAATGCCTCGCAATAAGAGAAAAATGAAGTAATTTGCGATTTTAAACTGCATAAGAGTAATGAACCTCATCAAAACTTACCACTACATTCACTTTTATCGCTAGTTAAGTCCCATACTGCAAGATAGAAATAAGTCACTGGTCGCCATGCACTTGTCGAAATGACGTCATCATGGTAAAATATGATGCATTTTATGGGCAGTGAGAGGCGGATTAAATAATTTTTTTCACAGCAAAAAAAATGAATTTTATTAGAATGTATTGATTTTTTTTTTTTTTTTTTTTTTTTTTTTTTTTTTTTTTTTTTTTGGACAGCGTCTGCATGTTTCACGGAGAGGTGCTTCATTAAATCGCCGTTTCGCAAGGGCATACACTTTTTAGATCTTGACCATATTTCTAAATATACACAACGGAATCATTCCTTAACATGAAAAGTGCTACTGCTTTCCTGAAATCGAAAGCAATACTTAATAAATGCATAAAATATCTGGTAAAGGTCACACTAATTTCGACTAGAGATAAGTATCTTGAAATTTAAACTAATAAAATGTAATTTCTATTTAAAGCAGCAGCAATTTCCAAAAACAATAAGATATGTAGAAACAATTTGTCATTTTTTTTTTTAATTTTAACTAGGGTATGCCCTTGCGATATTGAAATTTGTTCATGATCTAGATACAGTACTAGTACACATTACATACATTTAAGACGTGACTGTCAAATAACGTGACGAAACCAAATTCAATACTAGAGCGGGTATACAATGTTGTTTCAATTAATATTAAAATCATCTGATACTCAGCTACGTTTAGGAAAGACTGAGTTCAAATCTGTGAGGCACCGTATGGGAAGTTTCATTGTGACGTCATTAAAAATTTAACAAGCGACAAAAATCTATTTGAACACATGATCATGCGTAAATAACAATTTGCATTCAATTATTTGATCAATTATTTATAAAGGCATGTAATTAACATGAAAAGTGCTACTGGTTTCCTGAAAGGTCACACTAATTTCGACTAGAATGCACTTTACCGGAACGGCCGCCATATTGATTTTAGATCCGCGCGTGAGGTAGCGCGGTGTTAAAACTTAGCAACGTATCAACTATCAATGGGCGCCGCCATTTTGTTTTCAGTGGAAGCGAGAAAAAGCCCAGCGCCGTTTGAGCGATTAAAAAGGCGGAGGTTTGGGGGCTGCCGCCCCCAATATAAGAAGAAAAATACAAAGAATACATGTACTTACCTAAAATGCTATCATCAAACAAGTCAACACTTCCGATAAGATTTTCCGAGTTTGAATTTAGTGGTGCAAGTGGAGTCAGCTGTTTTTTGCACCTGTAAACTCGCTTGATTAGTTCTAAAAATGCCTTGAATTTGTCATCAGCGTCTTTCAGATATTTCTTTCTGATACAATACTCGACTAAATAGCCGTCATAATGTTGCTTCTGTGTTCCTGTCTTCGGTAAGGATTTCTTTACATTCCACGTCGACTCAATCAAATTTGTGCACGCATCAGTTTCTTTATTTTTGAACTCAGTGGAATGGTTAACAGTTAAATGTGTATTACCCTCACTTCTTACACTAGAATACGCCTTCCAACGATCCGATAAAATTGTTGTTCCCGGGTAGACAAAATTTTTAATGATTGGAATCAGAGTATCCGCACTTCTATCGGCCACAACTTGAAAAGAAAAAAAAACCCACTTCTTAGACTCCTTTTCTATTCTTCCAAATACCCAGACTCCGTCCACTCGCTTTCTTCTGTGAAATTTCCGCTTCCCAAATTTACTTTCATCAATTTTGACATGTTTTCCAGGCCTTCCAATTTTTTCACTGTCTTGTTCCAATACACAAACACATACTTCCCTTGCAAAATTTTTCCAATCAAAAATTGTATGTTCGCTCCCAATTTTAAGTTCCCTTGATATGAAATTACCTGGAAGTTCGTACACCCAATAATATGTCAATTTCACTGCCTGTTCTAGTAATAAATGTGTCCCAGAGAACCAAGATCCTTTTCAAATGGACGTTTTCTTATTGCATTTACGATTAGTGCAGCTCCAGACAACACCGTCGGAGCTATAAGACACGTCTTCAACCAAATATAATTTACCTGAATGGCAAACTTCACAATCTCCTTTGAAATTTCCTAGAAGATCCAATTGCTGCAGCCAATCAATTAAAAACCTTCTTTCTCTACATAATTCGTAAATGTCGTCGTAAACGAAAGGCATAGTAAAATCAGTTGATTTCGTTTTATTTACGTCATTACATCATTTTAATCAATCAAAACGTTGGAAAAAGTCACGTGGTTAGCAACGTCACGACTTTGGAATGTGGACGATAACTTTAGATACAGAGGTTTGTTTTGAAATCGTTTATAATTTGGATTAATATACTTCGTTATATAGACGAAGTTTATTAACATAAAAAAACGCAGGGAATTCAAAAATCATATAATTTTGCCATTTTATTGCCTTTTTAACGAAATCGGCACGCTGACGCGTGCCTCATATATAGAGGACAAGCACGTGCTACTTCCCTTATAATGCTACGTACTGGTAAAGTGCAGTTGTCCCAAATCACAACATTTGATAACAATGCTGCCGAGTTATTAGACGCAAATCTTGCGTCATAAATGAAGTCACTAGCCTTAACTTGACGCAGTACAAGTGATCAAGAGGAGTGGATCAATTAGTTTGATAATTACAAATATGCTTAAATAAGTATTTAACCATCCCCAATGTGTAAATCTAATCAATAAAATTAAAAGGAAATAATGTATTTTAAAACAATGATATATATTTTTGATTTATTTGGGTGCCATGGAGCTGTACAAAGACAGAGAATGTAAAGAATATCGTTAAAACGATAAGTGTATACCTGATTAACTTCAAAAGTGCAAGGGCATAGACTAAACTGTTTGAACTGAAATATGGAATATTAATTGCTTATATAATGAATATTTTGAAAAGTGCTGGTAGCTGATTCTGCTCGGCATAACATTATTTTTATTCATGAAATTTGCGCATTTTCGGCAAAATTACGAGTATTTCCGAAACAGCTCAAACTAGCTCCCAACACATTTCGGGAAGCCGATGTAAATCTTTTTAATATGTGTCAATTTTTTCTCCAAAAACATGCGTATGCCCTTGCACTAGCCTCATTTTCTACATTCAGCTGAACAAATTTTATTTTTGTACAAGTCACATGACACACAGGTGATATATGCGATGTAACTGGTACTCAGTAAGCCACAAACCTATGCATTATGGATATCAATATAACCTTACCTACATGTTTACAGTAACTTTGTTATAAAGATTTTTAAAAATTAAGCGTATTAAGAATAAACTAAGATCGCATTTTCCATTTCCTTCCTTAAAATAGCCGAGCATTAAGTAGCTTTACAAAAATAAATTCAGTTTAAAAAAGGTATGTTTTTATCTACGTTCATATTCAGTAGATTTTTCCGTAGTACGCTTTAACAGTGCTTTAAAAAATTAGAAAACGAAAAGACGAAAATTGCCCTAAAAAAATCTAAATTACACATTATTTTTTTATGGCATTTAGTAAATTACTTTTCATTGTAAATAGAAATTTTCTTATTGCTTGTAAGATTTTTAGCTTGTATTTATTCGTTTTCTTTGTTTTGCACTGTCTTTCTATTTCTCCATATACTCCGACCAGCAGCAGAGTCGAAGTTTACGGAGAAAGCCGAGCGTTTGGTTGAACTTTCACATAGTAAGGCTAATGTCTGTAAAAAGTTGATGAAGAAATACTCAAGAATAATACGGCCTGATATGTGTATGCCAGTTTACTGATTAAGGTTGTTGGTAAAGACGGCCAAGCTTTTTGAAAAAGCTCTACTTGTTGTACTTTAACTGTAGTAATATCCAAATGTATAACGCTATAAAGTATTACTTTCGATCTCCATTACTGGAACTCTTCAAATTAGAGGCGCGTTTGGTCGTCTGACTGGGGTAACAGTGAAGAAACATCGTGGTGCCGATTTAAATACGATTTTGAATGTTAAATGTACCATTTTGTCATTCCATTAAAGAATTGAAGAACTGATAGACATATGTGGGAGTGCAAATGCCCTGAATTTACCATCCATTGATTAAAAATTACTTTTTTGAGGCATGTACATTGAATTTAGAGATGGACCGTCAGCACTTGTCAGCATCTTCATGTACAGTGTAACAGATCGACATCAACATATTTTTTTTATGTAATACTGTCCCAGAAATCCCAAGAGATTTCTACATTTACTGACTTTTTCATGAAAGAGCGCACTAAGAACAATAACTCTTCCATGGTGGAAATGTAAAGTATTACTTATTCCACCCTAACAGATTCATCACGTTTAGTCCTGTACAAAGATAATTCTTCATTGGTTGACCTATTCCAGCTCTCTGCCAAACATATTTTATTTTTCTTGACCACCTTTTTTTCTCATAGGAAAGTGATAAAGTATTCCAAATAACTTTAAATGGCTATTTTCTCTTTTTTTGGAGAATTTACATTCATTAATAATAAAAATTATATATATATATATATATATATATATATATATATATATATATATATATATATATATATATATATATATATATATATATATATATATATATATATATACATCTAAAAAGATTAAAAAAAAAAAAAAAAAAAAAAAAAAAAAAGATTAATCAGTGTCTAGAACAATTTCTTATTTATTTTTCAAGATGAAAATTTATCAGCATGGCACATTTCAACGGTTAAAATTGAAGTAGTTGCCCTTTTTTTTTTTTCCATTTTCTTATGTTTCTTTGTAATTGTGTACAGAAGTCCATGCACATTTTGTTTCTTATTGAATATTCATTCCTGTCTTTACCTGTTTCTATATGAATTGTGTCATTATACATATGCACTGAGTCAAAATATTTTAAAAACCTTTACAAATGTATTTTTCATTTTTTTAATGTAAATAATTGTTCACCAAAGATAAACAGTACCGATTTTTTGTTTTATTTTGTCTTTAAATGAGTGTACATTCAATTATAATTTAAAACAACAAATTTTGCTGTCTTAATAAATGTGTAGAATTATACTTTTTAATACTTTTTTTTTGCATATTCTCTCCTCTGAACTATTGAGTAACATTAAAATGATCTAATGGACTGCCGATCAATAGTTAGCGAATTTCGGACCGGTGATCTATTGAGCTGGCAGTTCATATATGTCAGGTAATAAGTGCCAGAAGTGCTAGTAATAAGTGCTCAATGTGGTTTAACGCTCTCGGCATTTCGCTTTGTAGAGTAGATCACAACTAGGGTTGAGGCCAGCACAGGTTATGTTAGCCCCCTATGGATAAATAAAAATTGTTCGCAACATTTTCTCTCTAAGGGGGCTTATATAATCAATGTTGTCTAAAAACAAACCGGCCGGGGGCCTGTTTTACAAAAGAACTTATTACTAAGACCAAAATTTATTTCTGCATATACATGTTATTTTATGATTAAAATTATGTCGAAAATGGTTTTAGTCTTTTTAAAAAGGAATGTAGTAAGGTATTTTTTTTACACTAGCAATAGCAGAATCATCAATTTTGCAAAATTTTACAATCAACTAAAGTTTTTGGTGTAAGTTATAAATTCGTTTGCAAAACGGACCCCTGGCAGTTATTGTTTGTTTGATATATATATATATATATTTAAATAAAGTACTTTAAGATAACAGATTGATGTATAACGTGTAGCTTCAAATATGAACATCTGCAATTTTATAAAACAGAATCGTTCACAATACGTAAGAGGAAAACGGCGACTAAGATTGGCAATAGAAAAAAGTCATTTTTCCCCTGCAAAACAGGACAATTTCAAGAAGGAAATATATTTTGAGTAAGACAGCTGTTAAATTGCATATATGTTTTATAGACTTTCTAAATGCAGAACTCTTAACTATAATTTAAATATTCAATACAAGCAAAAAGATACTCTGAATTTATTTTGATTAAAAAAGCAGAAGAGGAGGAAGATATTCTTTTAAAGTAAAAATGATTCAATCTGTTGACTATTCAATCTGCTCATATAACTGTTCAATGCAATTTCTAAATCCATAAACTAGCTATTAATTTAGTCCACATTAATTTAGTAAATCAGTCTTCCATATACGTTTTATATTAAAATGTTTTACACTAGAAAAAATCAGGTAAAGAAAACTTTTTTGCATGCCGAGATCACTGCTTAAATTGAGCACCATTTTCGTTTTTCAAAATGTATCTAAGTACTTATATTGGAAAATGTGAGTCATGGAACATTTTTGAGGGCAATTACAATACATGTAATCATCAGTTGTGTAATCTATAAGGTTTTATGACCTTTTTATTCGTCAATACAGATAGCAGGTTACTGATACGCGTATACGTACAGTACCGACCAGACACAACCCAACACCAGAGCGAACCCAAAGCGCACCCCGGGTTCGCTTTCTGGGTTCGCTCGGGGTCCGCTACGGGTCCGCTTTTAAAACTATTGGGTGCGCTCTGGGTTCGCTGTGGGTTCGCATTGCGTTCGCTCGGGGTCAGCTCTGGGTCCGCTAGAGCGAACCCGGCGTTCGCTTTCTGGGTTCGCTTTGCGCACTCATGCGTGAAGCGGACCCCGCTTTAATCTTGCCGCCAGTAAGCTTCGCCCCTTGTTTATTCCAAATACAGTAGTGAAATCGATCATTGTTGTTTTTTGTGGCGATCGATACATGTGCATGTACAGTGGCTGCCAAGTTATTGTTGACAACAAAAAAGAACGATCACGTTACACGAATGATTTCGCACGATTAACGCACGATTAAACCTGTTACACGAATGATCCTTCACGCACACGATTTTTCACATTAAACGATCATTCACGATTGTTAATGTTAATGCATGCTTTTTTGAACAAAATAGATAAATATATTTAGGAGTGGATATTTTTTTTCTTTTAAAAAAAGCTTAATTAATAAATATTTTAGATTAGAAATATTTACTGCAGCAATTCATCGACTTCGGAAAATTAAAAAAAAAAAATAAATAAATAATAATAATAATAATAATGAATAAATAAATATTTTTGAAACAACATGTAAATAAGACTTAATACATGTAGGTATTTTAAATTACAAATAATTATTTATTTAATTCTCCGACATATATAGAATATTTTTTGTTAAATCTTTTTGATACGTAAAGATGTAATTAATTTATGATCGAATGCGGCATGTTCTATCACATGATATAGGTTGGCAGTGAGTTTTGATTCAATCGGATTTTATGATATGCAGTATGGGGGTAAAAGATTTTTAAAAGTGGTTTAAAAAATGAAGGAAAACTACATCCATCTTTCTATTTATGAATTTTAAAAAATCAGCCTTTTTTAAAATTCATTCATCTGCAGAAATAAGTATCAGGGATAAAAAAGTAACCCCGACAATCATGTCGTGTGCATTTGCCGACTAAATATTTCAGTAAGTATAGAGAATTATTAATTTGTTTGTAAAAATATACATTTTTTATGTATTGATATTAAAATATCATGACCATAGTTAGCAGTTAACGGAGCCTTTCATCAGAGAAAAAAATCGTTAAACATCTTAAATACGCTTTATCATTAAAAGTTACGCTATTTTAAAAGAATACAATACTGTACGACTTATTATATTGCTTATTTACTACTGATATTTAGTTCGTTCAATAATGCACATGTAAATCGCGCTTCGTTTTTTTTTTATTTATTTCAGTTAGAAAAAAACAAACAAACTAAATCAAGCTTTACATTATTGTTTTGTGAAAGATAAATCAAAATTATACTATAGTAATTTACTATTGTGCATAATGTAAATGTGCATTTATGCTGTTCTTATTTTTTTTTTTTTTTTTTCAATTAAGAAGATCAATAATTTTGATGTTGATCTGGATTTAAATAAAAAAAAAATGTAAATCAGAATTATAAAAATAAAATAATTGAATGAAAGCACGTACATATACATAATCTTGTGCAGTATCTTGAGATGATGAAATGCTATAATTTATCAAAAACCATTTTTCTAGTAACATTTGTGATAACCATTATTAGCTCTTCTGAGCCAAAGGCTCAAAGAGCTAATGCTATGGCCATTTGTGCGGTGTACGGCGTGCGGCGTGCGGTGTGCGGTGTGCGTAAACTTTTTAGAATATGGGCCATAACTCAAGAACCCCTTGGCCAATTATTGTCAAATTTGTCACAAGGTATCCTTGGCCCAAGGGCTCCCTTTTATACTAAAACTGGGGTTGTGACCCTTTAACAAGGGGAGATAATTAGGAAAATAGAAACAAAAGTACTGGTTGCTAAAAAATCTTCTTCTCAAGAACCACTGGGCAGATTATCACCAAACTTACACAAAAGGATGAGGATATGTTGTAGATTAAAATTTGCACGGGGATTTACCCTGGGGCAAAGGGCGTGGTCTCAAGGTCACTTCAAAGTTGACCAAAAATTACATTTTATTAAAATGTTGATATTTTGCTTACTATAAGGACTAGGATCATCAAATCTTGTCAGTTGATGCATCTAAGGACCTCATATCATGTTGACTCAAAAGTAGGTCATGGTGACCTACTTTTTAAATTTTGCAGCCATTCATTTTCAAAATGATTTAGAGGCATATTTTGAACAATTTAAGGCCTATGATCATCAAACTTTGTCAGTTTATGTATCTTAGGTCCTCGAAGTACGACAACTAAAAAGTAGGTCACCTTGACCTACTTTTTGAATTTTATGGCTTATCTTTTTCAAAACAATTAAGGTCATTAATTCGAATACCGAGAGGTTTAGAATCATTAAATCTTGTAAGATGATGCATCTTGGGGCCATAAAAAATATTTATTAAAAAGTAGGTCACAGTGACCTACTTTTTGAACTTTGCAGGCATTCGATTTCAAAGCGTTTTAGAAGCATAATTTGGACATTTTTAGTTTTATGATCATAAAACTTTGTAAGTTGATGCATCTTGGGTCCTCAAAAAAGGTCAACTGAAAAGTAGGTCATCGTGACCTACTTTTCAATTTATATGACTATAATTAAATATTTCAGGTACTAATTGGCTTAGAATCATCAAACTTTGTCAGTTGATGCATCTTGGGTCTTCGGAGTAGGTCGACTAAAAAGTAGGTCACAGTGACCTACTTTTGAAAATTTATGGCTTTAATTAAATATATGGGGTACTAATTGGCTTTGAATCATCAAACTTAGTCAGTTGATGACTTTTGGGTCTTCGGAGTAGGTCGACTAAAAAGTAGGTCACCGTGACCTACTTGCAAAAATTTATGGTTTTAATTAAATATTTCGGGTACTAATTGGCTTGGAATCATAAAACTTTGTCAGTTCATGTGTCTTGGGTCCTCGGAGTGCAACAACTGAAAAGTAGGTCATGGTGACCTACTTTTGAAAATTTATGGCTTTAATTAAATATTTCGGGTACTAATTGGCTTAGAATCATTAAACTTTGTCAGTTGATGCGTCTTGGGTCCTCGGAGTACAACAACTGAAAAGTAAGTCACGGTGACCTACTTTTAAAAATTTATGGCTTTAATTAAATATTTTGGGTACTTTTTGGCTTAGAATCATCAAACTTTGTCAGTTGATGCATCTTGGGTCCTTGGAGAACGACAACTGAAAAGTAAGTCACGGTGACCTACTTTTGAAATTTTATGGCTGTATTTAATATTTTCAGGAATTATTTGGCTTAGAATCGTCAAAATTTGTCAGTTGATGCATCTTTGGTCCTCGAAGTAGATTGACTGAAAAGTAGGTCACTGTGACCTACTTTTGAAAATTTATGGCTTTAATTAAATATTTTGGGCACTTATTGTCTTAGAATCATCAAACTTTGTCAGTCGATGTATCTTTGGTCCTCGGAGTACAGCAACTGAAAAGTAGGTCACTTTGACCTACTTATAAAATTTTATGGTTATAATTTAAAAAAAAATATTTTAGGTATTAATTGGCTTAGAATCATCAAACTTAGTTGATGGGTCCTCAGACAATGACAAGTGATAAGTGGGTCACCATGACCAACTCTCAGGTACTAATTGGCTTAGAATCATCTTGGGTTCTCAGAGTGTGAATTGGAATTTCAAGGGTTTATCTAAATATACAGGATACTTCGAGGGTTCAAATAGAAGTGATAGGTTGCACAGTTTATCAGAAGAGCGATTCAAGGCCCATGGGCCTCTTGTTTTCTTTTATACATTAAAGAACGTTTTGTCTGGTAAATTTAGGCAATGTAAATTAATGGATTTTAAAAAATAAAAAAAATTAAGAAAATAATGTGTAAATATAATATGCTACCTGGATAATTAAAATATAAATGTGATTTTTTTTTATTCATGTTAATAATAATTTCACACTGTACGTTAATACGCTTTGCTTTACAATGTTTTATTACATCGAATGACAAACTGACATGCTGATCCGTCGACGCGCTGATTGGTTAACACGTCTTACCGCTAATCCTGATTGACAGCTCTGTTATGCAACACCGAACGCGCGTTCGCTTTCTGGGTTCGCTACTGATTTTGGGGTTCGCTTTCGGCGTTCGCTCTGGGTCCGCTGCGGGTTCGCTCGGGGAGCGCTCCGGGTTCGCTCTGGGTCAGCTATAGCGAACCCCAAGCGAACCCAGAGAGCGAACCCGGGGTGCGCTTTGGGTTCGCTTTCTGTTAGGTTGTGTCTGGTCGGTACTGTACATGTACCACCATGAAACGAAAGTGAAAAGAAAAGCGATGACATAAACGGAAAACATGTTTCATGATCTAACTGTACTTATAAAATAATTAGTTCTAAATAGTTATTCAGTCACAATTCTAAGCTGCGTACTACCCTAGTCCTTGCACAGGTATCCTTGTGAATGTACATGCTGATTCTTGGTATGTGAGTCTACCCTGATGAGTTATAGATAAAGTTTGCATTTTGTTCAGCTTCAGTGATTTTCGATGACATTTCAGCACTTTCAATATTTCATTGGAACCAGATTACACCTGCCAATAAGGAACAGTATTGCTAATGCATTACTTTCAAAATCCTATTTTTAATGATATGGCCTAGGTGTCGACATAAAAAGGTCTCAAATGAACTAAATTTATATTACTATTTTAGACCTATTATGAGGTTATCTATCGCTGGAACGCACTACATATACCTGCTTCGTTTGTTTGATTGATCTAAAATTAACTATCTTAAATATTAACACAATTTTCTTAAAAGGCCTCCATGCATTGTTTAAAAGCAAAGTAAATTATATTATAATCTTTAGAAAAAGTCATAATGTTTTTCAAAGAACATGTAAAAACTGAACTAAGTTAAAAATAGACTTTTTAAAAAAAAACATAAATAACAGTTGTCAAAATTCTGATATCAACGGTTCTTAGACAAATTCAAAAAAATATCGAAGAGAATCTGCAGACACTATATCTTTTAAGCTGTCTGCCATCCGGAAGGACCAGGATACAGCAAAGCACTTTTGTGTTCCTCTTGTAAAATTGCATTTAGAAACACTTACAGAAAAAGCTGGATCCATAGAGAAGTCAGTGCACCTATTTGAAATTTTCTGTCTTATCTTTTTTTTTCCTTGATCAGACTTTTCTCCTTTCATCTGTTTATTTTTGATATCTTGTAGATATCACATTTAAATTTTTCTAATTATTCAAAAATCATTGTTATAAATCATTTCAGAAACGAATGGTATATTTACAATGCATTTAAGAAACTTGAATAATAAAAGAAAGGTATTTAAATAAACCATTTCATTAGTTTCGAAGAAAAAATACAGTCTCATGAACACAAAAAAAGATATATAACCTTGTATAGTAATAATATACTTGATTTGATTGCGTTTATAACGAGTCATGTAATATTAAATAAAAATCGCAGAGGCTGACCTCAGCTGTGCCTCCTAATGTGATTGTTCTAGGAACCACTTGATTGGTTAGAATTTTAATTGTTCGAGCATGTTCCTAATTTGGTCAGCTCACACAATGAATTTATTAATTGAAATGTATTTGAAAAAAAAAAACGTTCTTCGGGAAACAGGAGCAATAACTCAACCATGCAAAAATGTCCATCACTTCTTTTTTTTTAATCTCGGTAATAGACTGTAAATTTGGTAAAACACTTTTAATTCTAGAGGAACACATGGAAAGGTTTTTTGAAATTCTGTACGTTTGTAACATTTTCTTTAAAAAAAAGTTTGCTTGACGTCAGTTTTTGCATTTTTTAAAGAAAAAAGGAGGGGATAGAGCATACCAATAAAATGGTAACAAAATAGCATAACCATCCTCCTTGGCCTTCCTTGGATAATGCTGGTATAAGATAGTTTCATCTTTTTAAACCCTAAGTTGGTACAGCTTCTTTCATACATATCTCTTTCTGAACATAATATGCTCCTCCCATGGCAAAAACGTGGACATTTCCTGGTACTGCAATAGTAACTGGTATGCCCTTAAACCACTCGTCTTCAGCTTCATCCCAGATCATTTCCATGTTAGAGTAGGTACCAGTCATTACTACACAACTCACATCTTTAAATGATCCTCTCTCTCTTTCTAAAATAACCCACTCCCTAACTTGATCTTTCATTTCTTTGAAACATTTATCGAGGAATGTATGTGTGATTTTTAGTTCATTTGTTTTTGGATCAATTTCTCCTACTTTCTTGATATCTTTTCTTGATGTTGAGCTTTTAGGCAATTTAAGTTTAAAATCTGTTACTTCGTCTGTATATTTAGCCCTATTTCTATGGAGCTTCTCAAACTCATACACAAGTTGTATATAATCCCTTCTATTTTCTTTTTTCCAAACTTCAACTTCAGAATTTCCGTAGAAGGAAACCAGAAAATCAAGAAGATGTTGTTTTGGAAGGGTCTCCCATTCATGCCGCTGCACATAAGGGAATTTATTTTCCTTTCTGTTCTTTTCTGCTTTCATGAATGTTATGTCACAGTATGCTAAAATCAATAGATGAAGACTTAAGATAATTAAGTGTACATACTACGAACTGATTGTGAATTGAAATGACATAAATAATCAATTCCTGGAATATTAAGAAATGGAAAGCTTTCTTTGATGTGTGGAGCCATGTGTCTCTGATAGGCATACATTATGTTATGGCATTGTCATGTTGATATAAATAATAATACTTGTAGTAATCATTTATGCAAACGGTTGATCGTTTTCTGTGATCAGCTGATTTAGTAATATTTTGTGTTGTTATACGACCCCTAAATTAACATGTGCTCGATGTTTGTAAATAACGTGGTATATATGAATGTTCATGACTTGATGCATTGTTGTTTATAACTTATTTACATTGCATAAACTTCTTTTATCACAGTGTTACAGGGATATTGTTAAACGCTACTGATATGTCATGTAAATAACAAAGTTTTCATGTTCTATTTACCTTCGTCACATGTGAACTGCCATTTTACCGGAACTGATTGTATGGCGCGCTAGAGTTGTAATTTATGCATTTGACCTTAGGTCACTGTCTATTTTCGTCTGGCGGTCTTTTTGAATGTATATTGCCATTTCTTCCGGGTTGTGACATTTATTTGAGTGACGAAGATTCTTTGTAGTAAAATGTTTACAGTTATGTTACTTTATGTATAATTAAAGTTGTATTAATTATTTTATATGGAAGCACCGATAGTGTCTCCGGTGGTTTCCAACCTTGCGCGTGTGTTACCCCGGTGGATTGAGAAGTCTATATAAACAGCCGGTAGACTTTCTCCGGCACTTTTTCCAGCTTTACTTTTGGCATATACACGTTACCAAAATCACGGAAGTAAGTGTAAGGAAATAGAAGGTTATTCCTTCTGCCTTTGGATAAACGGTAATCTAATGAACGGGTTAATCCCTTAATTAATCACCTAATTAGTGCAAATTAACGAATTTCGCAGTTTTTATAGAAAAAGGACTAGGAATTAGCGTATTTAATTAATGGGTTAATCCCTTAATTTATTACCATCTGAATTTTAATAGGAATAGAACTAGGAACAACTTTATTTTCATAAAAGTCAACTAATATTATTATCTAAGATTATTTAGAGATTATTTCTCTGAATTCTGGACTTCGTTGATCATTATTGAGATCTCTTGATTATTTTAAGAGACTTCATATAATTCTTCAGGCATAACAGTTTAATTTCACATAAATATATATATATCAAGGGTTATTCCCAGGATATATACTTCGGATAAAGTCATCCCCCTATTTCTATAATTTGGGATTATAAAATAGAGCCAAGGTTGTATTGATGTTGTAGTGTACGTATAACAAAGTGAATCTTTGTGTGTTGTATTGACATATGGTGTGTATTTATGTCATTGAGATGGTTATATATGAACAATAAACTTGTAAACTGAAAAGTCTGTTTATTTAAGCTGGAAAGTCAGTCTGGTTATTCTGGACTTAAAACAAATCCTGACAAGAGTAAATAAAGAAAACATCCTGACATCCTATTTTAGTAAATTATCATAATAAGCTCTACCCCTGGAGAGCGTCACAGATGTTTAGATAAACATTTTTGTACCTTTTCTATGTAATTCTATACAAAATTTTGCACATATTTTTGACATCGTGGCAAAATCTTACAAAATTCTCACATCTAACCTAGAAAATATCATTCATGTTACGTATTTGAATATTAATCTATGAGAAGTATTGCAGATTTCTGAAAAAAAAAGGGTTTTTTTGAAAGGTTTTTTTCGTGTGTTACTTATCCTTAATACAACTTTACAGGAAAAAAATGGAAGATTGTAATAGAAATCTCCAAATTGCATATAACTTGTACCTGAAATGAATGGATAAAATTGTTAAAATATAAAATTGCATATTCAAATTTATAATCAATTTTATATTTTTGGATATCTTTAAGACTATTTTTTTTCAGAAGAAATACTTTGAATACTGAAAGGATATTTTATTTTTTTTATTTTTTATACCTATATGGATTTTGTTCATAAGTAGCACTTAACTCTAATAAGATATCATTTCTTTCGGCAATTATTGTTTATCCAACGATATGTTTATTATTCTCCAATATAGTATCGTTTATAATATTATTTAAGGATATTTTCAAATCCACACGATTTATGATTAATTCTATTAAAAAGACATTAACTAAAACATTTCTTAAAAGAATAATAAACCAGTATTTAGTAAAAAAAAAAAAAAAAAAAAAAAAAAAAAAAAAAAAAAAAAAAAAAAAAAAAAAAAATGATAATAATAATAATGCTGTTGCAGACACAAGGACTCAAAAAGTGTAGTGTGTGTATGCAATTTTGATAAGTATTCTATGCACAGTAAAACTAAACAACATAACTGTGCTTTTAAATATGTTCCAATAAAATAAAACGAAAATATGGCGTTGAAAAACTGGGAAGTGATTTTCTTATATTCATGTCCTCTGTACTGAAATTCTACCCTATACATTCGACACAAAAGAATTATAAATATGTTTACATCTTGTTTCAGCTTTACAACTGAATAGACTAACCCTGTAGAAAAGTGTAATTATTTTCAAAGAAATGCGACTAAAAATGATAGATCTCATACTTACTTGAGCCAACATGAAGGATAGCACAGGAATAACTTCTTATATATAGATTTAAGATTAAGTTATCTACGTTGAACTTAAGACATAACACCCTTGCATTAACCTCATGTATGAAGGGCGATAAAGTCTGTTCACGTGGGATGATGCGCAAGTGTTCTTCATCTTTATTTGGAAGCTGGAAGTAACAATATGTTTTATTTTTTATACATGTGTGGATGAAAAGTAAGAAATACTATGGCTGACTTTATGAGTGTGATTAATTGCTTTTTCTTTTCCTGAATGAATTTTTATGGTTTTTTTTTTTTTTTGTTTTTTTTGTTTTTTGTTTTTTTTTTCTTTTTTTTTTGTACATAGCAAAAGCAATTTTCAATATCATTTCTAATAATTCATGGGAAAAAAAAAACTGAGGTGTCTGATTTATGAATTTTGAAATACTAATCTTTGTTCATTATATCTTTGCACTTAGTCGGTCTACTAAGTACACAGGGGAGGGGGGGGATCTATAGTTTTAATTTATAATCAATAGAATCCCAACCTTAAATTTGAATTCCTGTTCATTGGCTGGTGTTTTGGTAGAAGGCTTAATGTTTATTATAAGAATGCTTACATTTCCCAAGGTGAAGACCATTAAATTCATAAGAATTATTCCCACTTGTCCGTAGATGCTTTTAATCAAATTGGTTGAAATTAGTTCACCAGTTCTAGAATGAAGCTAAAACGTTCAAAAGTGAATGCAGGCGCATTTCGCAAGACGCACGACAATGGAAGAAAAAAGATAGCAATAGGTCACCTGAGTGAGTCAGATGAACTTAAAAGGACTATACAATTTATCTTTTAGCCTGTTTGCATTGAAAGTAGATAGTTTAGTACAAAAAAAAAAAAAAAAAAAAAAAAAAATCTGTAGAAATCTCACCTTGTCACCTTTATTTTTTAAGATTTCTGTCTTTAATTTGTCCTTCGTTTTCTCACTCCAGTATGTTGGGACAATGAAAACATAATGCACAAGAGATTTCATGTCTTTTGCCAATTTTTTATCTAGTGCCTGGGACAGATGTATGAGAATTTGTTCAATGGCTTCTTCATAAATATATCCTTCTATTTTCTCCTGTTGAAAAGTAAACTTTCTCACTTAAATTATTTCTTTTCTTACAAATACCCATTGATTTATTGTTTATAAAAAAAAAAAAAAAAAAAAAAAAAAAAAAAAAAAAAAAAAAACTTCCATTGATAAAAACCTACCAAAATTATCCCTAAAATATTTCCACCTACAGTTAATCTATTTTTTTAGAGTAAATAGGATTACTGTTCTATCCTCCCCTCTATCTCTTTCTTTCTCTCTCTCTCTCTCTCTCTCTCTCATTCAAAAAAAAAAATAAAAACCTTAACGTGTACTTGAATTTCCAGTGTCCATGAAGTATATATTCAAAATTCCTTCATTTTCATATAAATGAATAATGTGTGTAAATACATGATGTAATCGGGGAATAATTTAATTTTAAGCGTCATTTTAAACTACACTGTATATCTCGACGTAGTGAATGAAATGAAATCTAATTTGCAAGATAACTGTTTTTTTTTAAATCCAACTTACATGTATACGAATACTTGTTTGCAATTTTAATTTAATTTACTCAATACAACGATAAAAAATAACTGAAGATGTTGAAAAAAGTACAATTTTTATATAATTTTGACCCTTAATTCTTTTAAAACAATCTGAAATATGAAAAATAAGGTTTCTTCTTCCTCGTATGAATTACATTGTTTAGCGTTATTTTTTTCAACTGATCTTTTTTGTCTTTGTCCAGATATATGATATAGTTGATTTTAAAACACTTTTGTAGCCAATACAACAAGATCAACCGTAACATTATTATTCAAAAATAGGAGAGAAATTATCTTAAATATATTCCTTACATCACTTAATCTGAATTCATCTTCATATCTCTCTCTGTTACTTCTATTTTTCCTAAATCGGCGAAAAGCTTCATCACCAAAAGCTATAGATTTGTTGTTCTGGTCCAAGATTAGAGAGATTCTTTCGAAAGTGCCCAAGAGCATGATGTCTTCTGGAGATGCCTCTTTTGACAGAGCCATGGTTACAAAACTATCGCCTATGTCAACACCAACTACATATGACCCTGCAAATGAAGGGATTCTTAAATTATGTAAAACAGAAATTACTAATAATGTAAAGGAAATAACGAAAAATGAAATGACGATCGATAAATTATTTTAAGTGCAAGGTCGAGGACGTTTTTTTTTTGCTATTTACACAAACAGGAGAAACGCCAAACAACTATATCACATATGGTGGGAAATGGAACACAAAGAAATATTTTCATAATTAAAAGAAAATCATGTTACAGAAAGGTAACCTCTTTTTCCTTGCATTCTCCTGCTTTTTCTTTCATTCACTTTCGAATCTTGAAAAAAAAAAAATAGTGTATTATTTGAGCAGCTTTATTATGTATCTGATAACCATCATAAGAGACAAATAATGTTATTCTATTGAAACATTTTAAAGTTAAATCCATGCAAATAATGTTAATGAATACTTTATTACTTGGAATATTCAATCATGCAAAATATCATCTAATTGCATATGTATATTTCATTTTACTTCTTCCCGAGTTTTGTTTTGTTTTGTTTTGTTTTTTGAAAAAAAATAACCTTCTTGTTTTTTTCCTCATATCTAACCATATTTTGTGCATGTATTCAAAAAAAGCATGAGGTAGTCTTTGTCGGGGTAACCACCCTAACAAGGCGTTGTTTTGTCAGATCTCATAAAAAATGATGTGTCATTTATTTACTGGTCGCCTAAACGACATTCATCCTGCAATGGGTACAGTTGTTTTGAAGAACCCATAAAGAGTTCAGCTCCAAGACTGAATTAGACTCTTCTGGTCATTTTTTTAGTTAATAGCAATGTACCAATGCATTATCATGTCCTTAACTTCCTAAAGATGAAATGCTGGAATATGATGTTGATTCTAGAGTCACAAATCGGTAAAGGTTTTGGCATGTAAGTCAAGATACTTTCAGAGTGTGACAGAGTGATTATGTTTACAGAAACTCGCGCTACTGTGGTGCCCGCCAAGGCACATAAGCCTCTTGAATTACAATGCCTGACTTTAGTTTCATGTGAAGTGCAAGATAAATACATGTGAAGTTATCGTTGGTGTATCCATTCTTGTAATGATCTGCATGAAATATATGGCGATAACGAACAGTATTCAAGCTCAAAAGTCCATTAATCAGTACAAAATAGGAGCAGAGCAAACACGGACCTCCAAACATCAGAGGTGGGATCAGGTGCCATGGAGGAGTGAGTATCCCCTGCCGACCGGTCACACCCGCCGTGTGCTCCTTGTCATGATCGGGAAATAATGGAAAAACCCGTCGACAATTCAGTGTGTAAATAATGGCCTAACAATTAGTGTGAAAAACGTCAGTCAGTATTTGACTCAATGATAAATCTGTTAAAGTTAACTGATGGGTCTATCATTTAATCGCCACCTTCGGGGCTGTCATCTACCCTGACAGGGACTGTTTATAAGAACTTAGACTTTCATTTTCTATTCTGTCCATTGTTAGGATAATACGAGTATTTGCAGTTCATTGAAGCATATTTTGTCATAAAACTGTGAAACCACATATTTTTTTTTTTTGATCAAATGTTTGTGGTTTAAAATAAGAAATAATGTTCTGGTGGACTCGGGAAGAAAGAGATAAGATTTATAAAACAAAATAGTTCCAAGTTCCACACCAAAATACTTCAAAGTAAAAGTTTACACCATTATATTTCATTGAAATACACATAAGAGTGATGATAAGGCACAGTATTACAATTATTTTACCTTCATTTTCACTTAAATTAAAGTCTTCTCCTTCTGTTAACGTTGCTGGAATCAGATTTTAAAAAAAAGAGAGAAATACATAAGTAACGGTATGTTTGTTTTTATTTATATTTATTTTATTGATATACTTTTTGAAGTAAAGTTGAATACTATATATACTATCGAATCACAAGACACAATATATATATATAGCACCGAAAAAACTCTACAGGTTGTATGTTCAATCTTCAGGAGTTTGACAATATATTGCTTAGTAACACATATACAGAATCAACATTTTTACTGTGGCGTCAAAAGCCCTATAAGGTAAGTAATTTAGTATGGGATTTTTTTTTTCATACAAATAATACAGTTATATAATGCGGGTAAAACTATATTTCTTATTCTTAATATAATTATGTAGCATTTAAAACAGTTTATATCTGTTAATAAAACTGTTTCTTTTGTTCCACTTTCTGTTTGTGTAGTATCCCTTTTTAATTTGTAAAAAGGAAAAAAAGTGAAATTGGAGCTTTTATTTTTGGCATAGTGTCTAACGTGTTCTCTGACAGGGGTAGACTGGTATTTTCGTTCTCTAATTTGATGTCGGTGTACGGTCGTTTTATGTCTCAAGGTGTCTCATGTCTGGCCGATATAATTTTCACCGCAACCGGCGCAGGTTTTCACATAAATAAAATTTGAGCTAGTGCCCGACATTGTTGCTTTGATTTTAAATTCGCGTCCGGTTTAAAAAAGAAATCTTTCTGTCAAAAATGGACATGTACTACACCTGGAATTCTTGCATCTATTGATGTTTGCTGGTTCCTTGGTGTTACTGGAATAGGATGCTTTAGTAAGGATTGATTTGATAGACAACGACACATTTAATTCTGAAATGAATAATCAAAACTCAGCAGGATTGCCTTTTGGAACATGATGAAAACGCGGAGAAAAGGGTAAAAAAAAGAAGAAGAAAAAAAAAAAAACTTGGCCTGGCCTTGAAAATTGCCTTGAAAATTACAAATTCCAAAAATAAAAGGAGAGTCCGGAAACCAGAGTAGGAAGAGAAAGTTTTGTCTTAGAACAATTTTAAGCAGAAATAGATTTGCTACATATGCGGGGAAAATATGATGAGGACTAATACCAATCTATTGACAACCAAGTCCTTACATTGTCGGGAAATAAGAGCCCGATTCAGCATATAGTATATTTATGTGCATGTGGAAAAATACACGTACATGTTTATTGGAAGAACAGATATCTATGCAACGATGGGTAAAATCGGAAGCAGGGTTCCAAAAATATGCAGCACAATTTCAACAGGAATAGCAAAATAAAAACCCATTCATGATATCAGGAAATGCCCATGCAAGAAAACATAGTAGCCCAGAATCAAAGAATTACCAACCAACTACAGATTCTAACTCAAACAATTACAATTACCCTCAAACAGAAATGCAAGGGCATACAACAGAAACCAAGGACTCCCGTTGATCCCTTACCATGATCAACCCGGCAAACAGAACATGAAAGCATAATAAGGAATTATGCAACACCTAGATTTTTTTTTAAGGATATAACCCAAGACAACACCAAATAGCTTAACACAAAGCAAGGGATCGGACCAAAACACGAGCCAAAAGTGTTCAAATTTATCAAGTCGAATGATTACTGGTAGTGATATTAAAGTACTTGAAAAGGGATTAAATTTAACCCTACAACACGCTCAAAACACATAGATGAAATACAAAGATACAAAAATACGAATGAGATTATTAGCGCGAGCTTTTTATGTCATTTGCACAAATTATTCTCTTGTTTGCACGAGATAATTATCTCGTTCGCGCAATATAATCATCTCATTCGCATATAATTTTCATGTTCGCTGGAGATAATTATCTCATTCGCATTATTTATTAATTTTGTTCACACTAAAAATTACGTAGGGGAAGAAACATTTGTCCAAATGTTCGTTTGTGTTGTTGGGTGGGGGAGGGGTTGGGAAGTCACCCCTTCTACCACCCCCCTCTTTAGATCTATGCTATGTATGTTTAACAAAAAAAAAAAAACAATCAGTCCAGTGTATGCTTAATGATGAATTTACCCAAATTATAACTTCTGAAGAAGCTGTAAGCTGTATCACAAAATAGTGATGTAAATATAGCATTGCATGAAAACAACAAATGGCCTTTATTAATCCGATCGCGAATGTCGATTATCCGAATGATCCAATTGTGACGTTATATCTCTAAAAATAGTATACATATGAGGGTAAAACTTCGTCTTAGTAATGTTGGACATCTAAACTACAATATTAAGTAAAAATGTCATTTTTGAAAAATTCCTCGTTTGGAACCAAAATCTCATGGCTGGTCACATATAAAGAGAATGATGACGAATCTGTTGTAGCCAATAAAAAGGATTTTATGCCACCTCTGGGTAGGAACCAAAACTTAGATGAATTTATTAATACAGTGAACACCCTTTCTCCCGAACAATTTAGCAGAAAAAAAAAAACTATCAGAAATAATTTGAACAAATTAGAGTGGGATGAGATTGAAAACTTAAGAAATGATAAAAGCATTCTCGTTAAGGACGAGGATAAAGGGAAGGCTATGGTTCATGGATCGTGAATATTACAAATATTTGTGTCTTTCTATGTTAGAAAACAGTTCCTACCATGAAGAATAGCAAAGAAACGTAAGTAAGGAGGTCATTCAAAAATTCGGTACTATCAAAGATAAATACAGACAAATATTTACTGCCAAGGAAACCGCATATCTTTCTTTCCATTTAACATTTAAACCAGTAACTTTTATAGTTTTCCTAAAATACATAAAAGCCTGACAATGAAAAATAGATGCAAAATTTCTGGATCAACAATATATTAGTGTTGTAAGTCCAGTTAATCTTACATCTGAAACTCACAGGATATGTAACCTATTGGATATATTATTAAAAACCGTATGTTATTAATTAATTTAAAAGTTCAATGTTATATAAGAGACACAGTAGATTTTCTTAATACAATGAATGAGAAAATCAACTGTGAATCCAGTTTAGATTCGTTTGATGTCACCAATCTCCATTCTAACATTCCGCATATTCTAGGACTCATCGCAATAGAACATTAGATAGACAGATTTCCTGACTTTTCGCATGACAGTTTTCCCCCCGAAAAAAATGTTTTTAAAAGCCTCCAATTAATCTTGAAAAATAATTTTATGCATTTTATTGACATGATTTACCTACAAAAGTTAAGCATGGCCATGGAAACCAAAGTTGTGCCGACTTTGGTTCCCATGGGAATCTAAGCAGAAAACTATTTTTAACCATTAAAGAAACGTTCGGTCAGCACATTGAAACTTAGTCGAACAGAAGTCGTGAAGACGCTACTTAGACGACTGTTTCATCATATGGGGCAAAGGTTTTAATATTCTCAATACTCTGAGCCCTTCTTTGAAATTCACTGTGGAATCGGATAGAAATATGCTCTCCTTCCTAGACGTTATGGTTATAAAAAAAATAAGACCACATAATAACGGACGTTTTTTACAAAATAACAGATGCAAAGCAATACCCAATATTTGACTCTTGTCACCCTAGACACAGCAGAAATAATTTTCCATACAATTTAGCAAGGAGTCTTTGTACAACAATTTTCGATGAGGAAATCTTGGAGTCTTGTCTAGATGATTGATTGATAACGGAATGAACAAAGCAAAATTTCAGGAAAGAAAAGATATTCTTACTGGAAAAAATAAACCCGTTAATAATGTCATACCATACGTTTCAACGCATAATCCCAGAAATCAACAATGAACCAGTAATCATCAATAGATGCAACAAGCCCAGGTGTAGTGCATATTCATACCTGAAAAAAGGAGCTAAATTTCATTTCAAAACCGGAAACGAATTTAGAATTAAATCTTATTTATGTGATAACCTGCGCGGGTTATGGTGAAAATTATATCGGCAAGACAGGAGGAATTTTAAATACATGACGCCATAGTATATACATAGCTATATAAAACATGTAACACCACTACAACCTCCTGCCCTCCAACAATAAAAAGAAATTAATCTCTTTCTAAACATACTATTAAAGAAGAAAATTATATTAAGCAAAATAAAATTGAACGATTTGGTTTAGAATTTACACATTTTGAGTACACATTTTAGACCATGTTAACTTTATAAATCCGTCATTAAAGGAGCGTAACCCCCTTAAGGAAATGTTCTCAACTAAAATTATCCATTATTAAGGGGAAGTTATTGATTGACAAATATCATACCCAACATTCTCAAAGTGGAGTTATAATTCTCCATGTCTACGGGCCCATTATTCTGTCCACCATGCGAATTTTTAAGCAATATAAAAAAAATTGCAAGTAAAAATGCATCTTTTAAAATATTTCAGTATCTGAATAGGGCTCAAAATTTAAAAAAAAAAAAAATATCACACTCCATCTGGATAGGGAAAAGTGCGTAAATTTTTAAGACAACTTGAACAACAACTAGCTTACTTTACAAAAAAAGCTTTCTGACAATATTTGAAAATATACGCTAAAACGTAAGTCCTTCATTTTATTGAGTAACTGTAAAAATATCGAAAAGTGAAGCTTACCTCAATATTGCACAGGACATCATAAATGAGATATAAGCATGATAAAAACGTTTCATGGTTAAGTTTCTCAAGTACGGGAAAACCAACTTTGACCTCACAGGTAAGCAAAGTCAGCGAAATAATATATATATCTGCATAAGATTTCTGTCAACAACCGTGCAAAAATAACTTTTGTTTTCCTTGTTTCACAAACTACTTCACCATGCACTAATTATGATATTTTTTATACAATAATACTACCCGTGTATTCACAGAGTATGATCTTACTGTACTAACAGATCGTGTATGACGTCACCGACTTCTTGGACACTCAGTGTAAGGAAACAGAGGAGTGGATCAATTTATTTCATAACTTGTGAATGATTAAAAAGATATTAAAACTTTTTAAATATTTTTATATAAGATGGTAAAGAAAAACAAAATGTCAAAAATTGTACAAGTTCTGATTGTTTAAATTATGTTTTGCATTGATATTATCAGAGACTATAATGTAGCTAAAATGAGTCATATGACCATGTATCCAATCCAATTTTCATACGATTGCCATCAAAAATTCAATTTGTAAATCAAAATTTATATTTTAAATATAAAAGTTATAATTGAATTACCTATTTCTTTAACTCCCTTTTCACCACCAACAAGGGATTTTTTCTCTGTATCTGAAGAAAGGTTTGAAATTTTAAAATATTGAAGTGCTCCTTGTCGAAAAACCTATTTTTGTTGTACATTTGTAAATTGCAATTGTAAATTTGATCGTCCAAATTCAAAGCCAACGGCAGGTATTCTATACAGTAATTGAATGTTTTGCTCTGTAGTGGGTCAATGAATATTTGTAATGTATTTTGAGTGTTGCTATGTAGTTTTCCATCATGTTCCCTTAGACAAGGCTCCAGGGCCATAAAACTTAGTCGAGCTCACTTTTGATCTCAGTCTCATTTTTATCAAAGGAATTTATCGTGGAAAAGTGAGACTGAGATCAAAAGTGAGCTCGTCTAAGTTTCAATGGGCCCGGAGCAAGTAGATTGCAAATCTAATCTTAGTCCTAAAATGAAGAAAAAGAACAAAATATATTTAATATTTTCTGAAATCAATATAATTTGTGTACATGTATTAATAGAGTGGGCAAGTGATTTTTTATTTATTTGTTTATTCTATGTTGTGTTTTATCGGATATTTTGTACTACAATTCTTGCTATTTTAATTGTTTAATCCTTGTACTTTCTAGTATGGAGTTTGACTCAATATTCATCAGCAGTACGAAAAGTATCTTCAGAAGACAATCACATGATAAATACTATCCCAAGTACTCCTTCACCATCAAAGGAGGGAAAAAAAATGAAAATCGAATTATTCGGTTTAATATTTCTTCAGATCTTAAAGAAGAAATTCAGAGGAACATAAAGAATTACCTTTCAGCTGACCTTAAAAATGACAAAGAAAATAGACGAATGCAAATCGCTTTACAGATATCAATGGTGCTGTTTCTTTTCCTCGTGTTTCGCAGTACAGTTAAGGTGCGCAATGGAAATATCGGCATTTTTTGTGATCAAAAAGATATTCTTAATCAGGATGGCGATTCTTTTCAGTACTTTATTGATTTCCGACAAATGTAATTATGGTTAAGAACTACATATTGAAGACGATAAGATTTTATATTTAGACTTGTCACGTGATGCGGCAGTCACGTGATATAACACATATACTGGCAATATTGAGGTCACCTATAAATTTCACTAGTGCAAGGGCATTATCAAGTTAAAATTCTAAATTTAGAGTATAAATATTTTCAACACATATCGAAGTTTCTGAAAAGTACTGCGATCCTCTATAGATTCTGCTATTTCATTGTTAAAATCATATTTATATGACCGCATTCTGTATTTTTTGCTGGTCAACGGCATTAAATATAGATATAATTAATTCATTTTCAAGATTTCATCAGGATCGCAGCACTTTACAGATACCTTAATACTTCTAGAGTTTATATGTAAAAGCTTACTGTGATCCATTGAGTGTATGCCCTTGCACTAGATCGATTTATTAAGACCCTTACATTACCCTCCGATGTACTTGCATACAAATATACGGTAGTATCAATTAAATAGGAAATATACGGAATATATATAAATAAAATCATAAAGAAAACATCGCATCTAAGTTAATGGCCTCTTAAATATCTTTAAGTAATATTTTATTTAATTATAGGATACATTTTTCGGTGTTAAAATATCTCTTGATCCGCCTCTCACTGCATACAAACTGCGTCAGGTTTTACGAAATGACGTCACATCGACAAGTGCATCGCGATCAGTGACTTGTTTATACCTTGCTATGTGGAATTTAACTAAAGACAAAACAGCATGTTATAGTAAGTTTAGATGTAGTTTGATGGTTTCCTATAGTTAAAAATAGCAAATCATTTCATTTTCTAGTCTTTTTAAGAATTGTTGGTTTTGTATGATGTCATAGTTAACTTTTCCCGTACAAATTAGGCTCCGCCCCCTTTTTGTAGCCTTAACTGTGCTGCGTTGTTTTATATTTTGTAAAGAGAAGAAATCGTTGTGAAAAATCGAAGAAAAACAAATTAACAAACATGTCACCAGATTCAGAACATTACATCAGTTTAGAAAATATGGAACAACTCCTCCTTTTGCATGCTGATTATGGTTTAATCTTTGATGGTCTTGCCGAAGTCAGAATTAACTATGATAGTGAAAGAAAACAGTATCAAATTGGTTTTAAAACGCAGAATCCTAACATTCTTCCTACTCATTCCGAGTCCAGACAACAGATTTTCAAAGAAGAACAATTTGATGAGGGAATCAATGTGTCCGTTAGTTTGAAAAGATCAACATTAAATATCCAAGAATACTTAAGTCCTTCAGATGAAAAGAAAATACTTGAAACAAACATTAGTTCTGAAATGCATGATACCGGCAATGCATACCTTTCAGTTGTGTCGGATGCTTCTTTATAAAGCGCCATTTCCATCCATCACATATGTATATCAACATAATATTATGTCCAATCTTTTTCTGAAGAAGACAACCTCCTGCGTTAGTGGTTCTTTTTCGTAATCATAATTATATTTTTTTCAGGCAACTCATACAGTTTACAATTTTTTTTTTCTTTCTTTTTTGTCTGTGTTTGAGGGGGTGGAGGTAGGTGTTGTAAATTTGCATCATGCTTCATAAAACCGTAATATCCAATTAAGCGTTATTAGAAACATATATGTTCATCTTTGAGTTCTTAAATTTATTCTGGTCGATTTCAAATCCTTATGAATCAATAATAACGCATGTAAAAAGATATATTTGTTTTTTGCTAGAAGGTTAATGTATACATTGCACAGTGATTGATTTATTTTCTTACTTTTGAAGATTAAACTTTACATCTTGTCAATCTTTTTTTTTTCCATAAATGAGCATTAACGTTTATTTCCCTTACTTATGCAGCAATATACCTTTATCACCTGCATACGGGGTATATATCTCAGTTGATTCGATACGCAAGAGCATGCTCTATGTAACAATTTCTAAAACGACGTAAGTTATTGCAAAACAAGTTGATGAAACAAGAATATCATCAGTCTCTTTTATAGTCGTCATTTCGCAAGTTCTATGGTCGATGCAATGACTTTGTCAGGAAATACAATGTATCATTAAGTCAAATGCTGACTGACGTTTTTCCTACTAATTGTTAGGTCTTTATTTACACACTGCATTGTCGACGGATTTTCCCTTTATTTCCCAATCATGACAAGAAGCACACGGCGGGTGTGACCGGTCGGCAGGGGATTCTCACTCATCCATGCACCTGATCCCACCTCTGATGATTTAGAGGCTCGTGTTTGCTCTGCTCCAAAATTTGTATTTTTTAATGGACCTTTGAGCTTGTATACTGTTCGTTATCTCCATACATTTCATTTTGAAGTACTACAAATTTAATGTATTCAGATCACTTCAAGAAGTTTATATCCGTAGGTTTTCTATGCAATATTAGGCGACGTAGTTTGTATTTGATGGAAGCATGATTCAAGAAAATACATTTCCTAACAATTAGAATAGCCGTAGATGCCTACGTATTTTGATTATTAACCGGCGCTTGTTTAGACACTCCAAGCTTAAGGACTGACAACAAAAATTTTAGTTTCTTTTAAACAGTTACTTAACAATCAGTACATTTAGCTAGGTATCTAAAATTACCTACCCTAGCTTTATTTACTTACCTCAGGTAGCTTTATTTAGCTATTTCAAGGCAACTTTTCAAAATTTTGCTTCTTATTTAAAAAAAAAGATACAAAAAGTCGCAAGTAAATGTCTACTAATATTTATTCTAGGTATTATTCAAAAAGCAATCTAAAGTAGAGATTGTTTAAACATTGCTGCGTTTGAACACTTTTAAGAAGAATATGTATTTCCATTGTTTGAGTAACTGTACACCATCTTGTGTGCGATGAGGCGAGGATAAGTATTATTACTTCACATTGTGCTCATGTTAACCAAAACTGGTTTTCTTTGTTATTCCACTCAAGAAGTAACTGTTAGGTCACAAATTAACTGTTGTATATAGCCCCAAAATTTTAGAACTATGATTGCAATTGCGCAGAAAAAGACACATCTCCAAAAGTGATTTTTTCATGAATTGTTTTCAGATGAGTTCAAAGTTAAAAATTATCACTGCATCAAAGTGCAATTTTCTGCACTTTCTGGGAAAAATGCTAATGTAAGAAATTATTTTGATTCAGTAGCTAAATAAAGCTACTTCAGGTAGGTAACTCAAGCTACGTAGCTAAATCTAGTGATTGTACCAGACCTGTTAAATTTGGATTATATCTAACATATTTATAAGAATATGATAACCCTGAAATATCGAAATATAAACAAATTATATAAGTTAAATAACGCCTAAAAGCTTTACATATTTAAAGACATGTATTTCATCTCAAAAAATAATTAGTGTATGCTCTAAACTGGCAGAGACATATTTGTGAATATTTTAAATTAAACACATTGCACTAAGATAAGAAGGAAACAATTCAAGCCTGTTCCTCGAGGAATTTTGATTGTTTTCCTGATCAAGCAATAGTTTCCCATTGGCAGTATGTGTTACGCATTATATAATAGGAATATGAAAAAATGATTGGTTTGAAATTTGCGCATTTATATACAAGAATCTGTCGTTTAATGTATGGTCAAATCTGATTTTTCCGGGTCTAGAAAGTATGCTTCATATATACACAGATCTTTCCTTTCTCACAACTTCCACAGAGTGGTTATGTCACACTGGCACCATATTGACGGCATACATTTGACTGGACATAAAAAAAAACCACACACACATACAAGTGAATTTCTTTCAATATCATTTCATTTTTTAAACAAAAATAGTCTTTAGAGCTGAAAAAAAAATTGAAAATGTAAAAAAAAAAAAAAAAAAAAAAAAAAAAAAAAAAATGTTGACCGGTTTGGAATCATGTAGTTACGTCAACTTATGTCAACAAACCTCTAGTGGGTACTTCTCGTGAATCCTATGACGGCAAATGAGAGCTCACTGAATATTTTTAAAATTTTACTAAATGGTTTTTTGACTTTTTTCCATGCTGATTTGGAAATAAATTAAAACTGCAAAATTGAAAATACATGCACTAGTCATTATGTTGATTTGTTTCTGGTAGATATATGAATTCTGGATGTGCACATATTTTCTAGGTTTCAAGAAGGAAAAGTAAGATATCATGATTTTATCAGAAAATTAACTCCTTGACCATATGTGTCCAGTCGGGTCTTTGTTTTTGATATGATTTTTTTTTTATTAAAATTAAAATAAAGTCATGATATTTTTATTGAAATCGAAATTAAGCCATAAATATTAACGTTGAAAACGTATTGCGTACGAGTAATCTTTCCAAATATTGTAACCAGAGAGCTTCAGCAAAAAACACTATGCCCATATTGTTTATTCAAATCATGAAACCATATGATTGTGCCCATGGGAAAAGGGTGCTTATGGCAATTTTTACACATTTTGAGTTTTTCATGGATTTTGATAGAGCAAGGTTAGGGCTTGTCAAATCTGAATTTTTATGGTGCTACTCCAACTCTAAGTATGTTTTTTCTTCATTTATATGAATGATACTTCAACAGTGAAATCATGACGTCATGTTACTTTTGCACCAACATCAAACGTCAAACGTTTTCGGAGTGAACATGACTATATGATTTTTTTTTTATTGTAACGTTACTAATCTATGTATGTATAGAATCATTTTATTTAATTCATTGCCATGTTAATTTATAAAGAGTTGTTATAAGTAGTTTCATCAAAAGTATAGAATTATGAGTGTTAGAGTTGTTTGTTGTACACTTCGCTCATGTTGGGACGACAGGAAATTTAGACCCCAGAAGCGTGCGACTTCCGAGCAATAATTGTTTTGGAAATATGTAGGAAATAGGAAATATATAGGATTAACCCCGAAGTCATTTCATTTTTAAATATGGCTCTCAATGGGCCAAGATGTCAATTTTTGTTGTTTGAAATAAGTATAAATCTGATATATCTTCCCAAATGTGAAAATTAAAAAAAAAAAGTCCCCGAGAACAACAGCAATCTACAAGCTACCGGGTAGTGTAAAATATATTTGTTTTTTTTTCTCTAAAAATAAACATGATAAAGAAAGAAAATGTGAAATGTAATAATTTACTAATATTCAAAATTTTAAAGACATTAAGTTGATACACTCTAGATACATTGCATGTTAAGCAATATTCCACAAAATCTTTTCAAACAAAAATTCTAAAGGACTTCTGTCTTGCATATATGATAATTAAATAATAATTATTTCAATTGACACAATGCACTTTTTTTTAATCCCAGCATTGAACATTTTTGATTTATTACTTATAAAACATGCCGATCAAATGAGTTTTAGTTCACATGCATGAATTAACTTAGTGTCAGTTCTAGAATTTCCGATTGTGATTATTTGGGGATGAGAAAGTGTGGGTGGGGTTGGAGTTAAAAAGTTAAATGACATACTTATAGTTAATATGAGGTTAATAACATTATTTAAATTTTTATTTAAGATTTCGTAAGGTGCGCAAGCCTAATCCACCCCCCCCCCCCAAAAAAAAAAAACAACAACAAACAAACAAACAAACAAAACAACGATATACACCACTTAGTTAGTTGAAAATAATAATTGAAAATTATTGTTCAATCTATTTTTGCACCTTTATCTCTCTTCATTTAATTACATGTATAAACAATGTCATTTTCATAAACAATCAGCGATCATTGGCCGGGCTCCAACATGCCCGGAAGTAGGAACTTGACTGCTATCAATGAGTGAAATGGCACCGAAGAATAACAACTGAATTTCATTTCGCGAAAAAAGAAAATGATTTAGAAGGAGACAAGTGATAGATTCGATTGCGCGGATCTGAGAGGGGGGATCCTCACCACTCTCCGGAAACACGGAACCCTTTCAAAATGGTAAGGAGAGTCGTGCAGTGTCCTCCTACCCAACCAATTAGGCATTTTCAATATAATTTAAAACGAATTAATCCGAATTTCGTTAAACTGTGAAATCGATTTGTCGATCTATTCATTTACTTATTAAATCAAACAATTTTTTAAATAAATAAATCAGAAATAATAATATATATATGTTGTTTTCATGAATCGCTCTGTTTAATTTATAGTAAAAGTTTAATTATTTTTCAATTGGAAATCAGACTTATAATGTGCATGTCCAGTTAAGTGTGTCTGTTACATGTACATGTACTTAATATTTCCTGACTGGCCGAGTTTTGAAATTTTTGCAAAGTGGCACATGAAGGTATTTTGTAATTTATTGATAGTGTCAAAAAGTTTTTCAGAATTTCAACAGCCCCCCCCCCCCCCCCTTTCAGTTTCTTTCTCATATGAAACTCTAATGTAAGTTATGTCGAATTTTATTAAATTAAACAAATATGTTATCAATCCAAATGTAGCTTTAATAAATTTCAGTCTGGCCCTATGCCAAAGACATGGATATGTTTAGCATTGTAAAGTTTTACATCTGTCAGAGTTAGGTCCCGGTAATACAAAATGCCCCCCTCCCATCCCCCATGTCTGCCGCCAAAATAAAAACCTTCCAAGCATAACGTTCATGTTTTGTGCAGTGTATTTGTAGTATTTTATTACATACACAAATAAAACCTGAATTAAACTACATATAATTCTAGAGCATTATTTTACAAATAAATTAAGAAAAAAATATTTATATCATTCGAAGGCAAGTTAAGCAATATTATTCCAAATCGATAACTGAGCTTATATATCATTAATAAAATAATATGACTGTAAAGACTTATACTGCGTAGATATTATGAATGACAAAGATTATATTGACTACCGTGAAAAAAAAATTGCAGATGATACTTAAACCTTGGACCTTCATACATGTATAAACGCATTAAACGAGTACCAAAAAATTAAATTTTTGAGTTCCTGAAAATTTATAGGCATAGTTTAGAAAACAAGGATTTCAATTCCTTTTTTAATAATTAGATTGTTTTGAAAATCGATCTTTTCACTAAAGTTTCACATTTCTTTATACATATACATGTATTACATGTTATAAATTGGATCCAATGTAACCCCCTTCTCTCTCTCTCTCTCTCTCTCTCTCTCTCTCTCTCTCGTATCAATTTTAAAACATTAACTTGTTCATTCTGTTTTTTAAGTAATATTTTATTTCGTATGCTAGTTTTTGTTACATTTCATTTAAATGCTTAAAAATATCGAAGAGGATGTGAGAAACAAAAATATCCATGCAAAACAAAATTTAAAAACAAAACAAAACAAAGCAAAAAGAAAGAATTAACGACCAAACTAACTAACAAACAAATAAACATTTCAAATGTGCTGAAACTAATGATTATAAAAAAAAAATTACTTCAAGCTATTTTCTTTTTCTTTCTTTTCCTCTCTCTCTCTCTCTCTCTCTCTCTCTCTCTCTCTCTCTCTGGTTAAATTAAATAGATTTTTAAAGATAATACGATTTTTCAAGTTAAAAAAATGGAGAAGATTAGTTCAATTTTATTTTCCTAGATGCTTGCTCCTAAACAGTACAAAAATATTTTTTTTAAAAAATCTGATAACAGCTAAAACGTGTTTAAATATTTTTGTTTTATAATCCCGGTGCAAACCCATGCGAGTTGAAATGTTTAGGAAAAAACTGTGTACACTGCAACGAAATTCCCTCTCTGGTACCTAGTACCTCGGGTTATCTCTCTTGTTTTTTTTATTTATAGAAAATTATATCTCGTCTACTATCGTCATTCTTGTGTATTTTTCCAGATTTGTGAAGCATTCATAAGAACTATGCTTTTCTTTTCTGTAAGAAGAAGTTAGTGGAGCTTAAAATATTTGACCATATACATTGCATAAAAACAATTTACAACAAAATTCAATGTTTACATGTTGTGAATGGTGGAGCGGATCAATATCCTTTGCGATATTATAATAATGTCCGTCTTTAGCACGTATCCTCAAACTGGTCCACATATATAAAATCGCATTCATGTGTCCATATATTCAACACGCCAGTTAATCACCTTGTCTGAAGCTTCTAACAGAAAGAAATGAATGATAGATAAGAGACCAGGCATACCTCGATCTTAACTATAGTAAAGAAAGTCAAACCGATCTCGAATAAAATTCTGTCATATCTTTATTAAAACCAGTTGACAAAGAGATTCAGACACAAATTAAATATACGAATGAAAATAAATTTTTGTAATCAATATTCACACTTACGACAAAAGTTAGTGCCAAAACGTAAGTTTACACGTGGTAAAAAAAAAATCTGCGTTGACGTTCGCCGTCACTCTGCAACGTCACATCTTTATGACGTTATTTCTCTGTTTTAGTAAAAATGCCATAAGCACCCTTTTCCCATGGGCGCAATCATATATATGCTATATGGAATAATATTTTTTCCCCTCCTCCTAAAGGTATCTCTTTGGCGCTATTCTAATTTAAGTTAAAAATATTTCCTTTATAAGTGTTTAATCTTAAGAATGTACAAAACATGAGTAGTTAAATTTTATCAGGTTTGTTATGATTATGTATTATGAGGGTTTATAAATGAAAAAAATATTAATTTTCAATCTATTTCTATATATTTGTTCTATTAATTTTCTGTCTTGTTTGACATCTGTAGTTGGAGGTTAATTGTTTCTATCTGATGTTTAGAAAGGGAATTTCTGCACATGGTAGCAATATCTAATCCTTGACATCTCTTTCCTGTCTCACGATATCAATGTCATTTACTCATACGTGTTATCAACTTTATGGTTAGATCTTAGGATTGTGTTCTTTGAATTTGTTATGCTTAGTTCTACCTAATTTCAGTGTTGTAAATTAATGTCATACGGATTCCCCCTATTCATGCAACTTTTTATCCTTAATTTAATTGGCTGGACAGTAAGAAAGTGGTCGGAGTTGTCAAAGATTAGATGTGAGTGAGTTTGAATGTGAGTCAATCTGCGAAATTTCTTTGTTAAATTCAGTTTATTCTAAATTGTATTTGTGAAACTAATATTTTTGGACTTATAATAAATTCTAAACTTTAAAACCGTTTTATCATTTGGCAGCAATGTTTGGCAACAAATTTTACAGGTTAACGGCATAACATGATCTTAAGAAAGAAACATAAATGTTAGATATAAACTACAAACGTGCATTTGCTAGTAAATATCTGCATTTTAGAAGGAAAGATATATAACTTTATGGCAGTGTCATGGCGTATCTTCACGCCTCTAAATAGGAAATGAAGAATATGTATATTGATAAATAAATGATTTAAAAAAATAGTTTTGATATGGGAATACCTATCCAACTGAATTGGAACGTAGGTTTAAAGCTTGCTTATAATTTCTATTTAAGAAGAAAAACAACCCGTTGTATTTTAAAGTAAAAACAATCCAGTTCTACATTTGGGAAGTATAAAGTGCCTTCGAAATTATGTTCTATTCTCTGGAAAATAAAACTATTACCATAGAAATAATAGGGTAAAAAATAACAATAATTTGAATAATAAACTTCACACTGTATGCCAAAATTCTATTGAGAGTACCAGTTAATACATACATGTAGTTGTATAGAAATATATAACGTGAAAACAAATATCCATTCACCATACTCTTCATCATCTGTAGCTGGGAGGTCTATAGAGTTATTTTTACATGCTCTACTGGAACACCAAGATACATTATTATGCCAAACTGTAACATATATTTGTATCTGAAACCAATCAAAATGACTGTTATTAAAATTAGATGTACATTTGATATGCGTAGAATTAATAGCTAGAGATGTGTAACTCGATTGTAATGTTGTAGGAAGATAAATATTTCAACATTTAATGTTACCTGCAAAATTAATATTTCTAGCAAGTAAACAACTATATATGGTAAGGGCGTATTCCTGCCCCCATAATAGTCAAACTTTGAAAATCTCTTGAAATGAGAAAAAGTGCATATATTGTATAAAATAATCCAAATTAAGACAATATATTATGAAATTGGAAAAATTAGCTGGCTTTCCTGTCTCTGTGACGTCACAAACTATTTGGATTTCCCTTATTTTTAAAAAAGAGGCCAAAATGCACAGAGTTTGTTCAATTTTGACTATAGTATTTATAGAGCGCAAGCTTGCTCAGGTATGATATTCACATATTTCATTGATATTATCATTCTACACATTATATCAAAAGATCTAGTCTGAGCAGACCTGCGCTCGATAATTTCCAATCAAAATACCGACGTAAAATACGCTATTTTCTCTCAAAATCATTGTAATTTGGAATTTACGTCATTTATTGACGTCATATCTAACTAATGATATCATAGTTGATAAAAATATTTAATGCTTTGGAGTCTGCAAATATCCACCTGGTTTAGAACATAATTAAAGATTTCTCCATCAAAGTTTTATTTTGGGGGCAGATACTGGCCACTACAGAATATAGTCCTTTGATTAAGTAACTTTAGTTGTTTTATTCACAAACAGGTATTATATGCACAATGTTCTGATTTATATCGAATTGCTAACTGACATGTAGATTTGTCGAGGCGCTGATCGCTCAACGCATTTTTTCGCTTATCCTGAGTGAAGGCTCTACTAAATTAAATGAACCAATTGTATGTCTTCTTCACACACATCTAAAATTGGGGCATACAATCGATTTTGGTTCTGAATTTGCACAAAGATCACTTTGGGTGTCACTGGAAGTATCCCTAGCAGACATTGAAAAAAACCCTGGCTTTCAATTTGGGTTTGCTCTCTGTTAGGATGTGTCTGTTCGGTTTTCGCATCATTTATAAATGTTTTGTTTGTTTGTTTGTTTAACGTTTCTCTCGAGAATTTTTCACCCATATGGAGACGCCACCACTTGCCGGTGGAGAGCTGCAATTTTTTTACCCATACTCGGCACTGAGGGCCATTGCCCAATGAGGGATCTTTTTCGTGCCAGCACCTACTGCGACACGAGACCTCTGTTTATGCGGTCTCATCCGAAGGACCGGTCTCCACGTCCCACAGTGGGATTCGAACCCACGACGTAAGGATCAACTCCTTATTCCGCGACTCTAGAGCAGACGCTCTAACCACTGCGCCACGCGGACGACCATTTATAAATGATATATATATATATATATATATATATATACAGTACCGACCATACACAACCTAACAGAAAGCGAACCCAGAGCGCACCCCGGGTTCGCTCTCTGTGTTCGCTTGGGGTTCGCTTGGGGTCCGCTAGTGCTGACCCCGAGCGAACCCGGAGCGCACCCGTAGCAAACCCGCAGCGAACCCAGAGCGAACGCTGAAAGCGAACCCCGAATTCAGTAGCGGTCCCAGAAAGCGAACGCGCGTTCGGTGTTGCGTAACAGAGCTGTCAATCAGGATTAGCGATTAACTCATCAGCGCGTCGACCAATCAACTTGCCAAACAGGTCTGTCAATCAGATGATAAAATGCATTGACCATCAGCGCATCGACCAGTCAACATGCCAGTTTGTAATCTAAACATTGTACAAGCAAAGCGTGTGAATGTACAGTGTAAAAATATTATTAATACGATTTTTAAACATGATTTTATATTTATATATTTTAATTCTCCAGACAACATGCAATATTTACACATCTATTTGCATTATTTTTTTATTTTTAAAATCTATTTATACATTATATATTTTTATTATCCAGGTAGCATGTTACATGTATAGTTACATATTGATTTTCTTCATATTTTTAAAATCCATTAATATATAAGTATACATTGCGTAAATTTATCAGACAATAAGTACTTTAATTCATAATAGGAAAAAAGAAGATAAAAATAGTTATAACAATTGCTACTAAAAAAAAAAAAGAATTTAAAAAAAAACAAGTCTTCGATAAATTATAGAATTTTATTATCTCAAGATACAGTATAAGAACATGTACGTGCTTTAATTTAATTATTTTTTATTTATTATTTCAATTTACATGCACGTTTTAATTTATCCAGATCAACATCGAAATTACCGATCTTAATAATTGATCATGAAAAAAAATTAAATATACATTGTACAGTATAAATGTGCATTATGTCAATACGTAAATTGGAGAAAAAAATCTCATTTGTTTAAATACTATGATATTTTTTTTAAATAATATCTTACCAAAATTTAATAAATAGCTTGATTTAAGTACATGTATATAGGGAAAGATTATTTTGTCAATTCTAATGATCCTACATGTACACCTTACATTGTTTGTTTTTGAATTTTTGTAACTACTTGCAAGTCAGTCAAAAAAAAAATTCTTATCACTTTCCTTCGCGTCGATATATACATGCATATACATGTACAGGTTTAATGTTCACGAACCTCTTACATGTACAACATGTAATTTTTGAAATACTTCATATGGATATTACTAGACGGGTACGTTTTGTACTTGTTCATGAAAAGTACACGTAATTCCAACTTTAGTAAATTGAACTTGCAAAGATACCTTAATACGAAAACGTAGATATATTTTTCTCATTACATAGGTACCTGTATTTGAACTTTGTAATTGTCATAATTATTTAATTTTAACACTTTAATAATCATAGTTTCAAAGTGAAGCCAAGGTCATCACGTGTCGGTTATCATCCACCTGTTTCGAAGATATTGCGGGTGCTAAGAGTAATTGCGGTGCGGTTTTTTAATTGACACTTGCTAGCTGGATGTATACTGTCTCCATGGTCACGGTATACCTGAGTATATATACTCCTCCTACATTCGATGCTCCTTAAGTTGCATGTACCTCGTCTTGGCACGTTATCAATGAGAAATTCAATTATTATTCCTTTTTTTTATTTTTGAATTTGGAAACGTCATAGTTCTTTGGTACGTTGCATGACGAGTACATATTCATGTAATTTGTTGACACCTGAATGCTGAAAATCAGTAAAATAGCTTTACGAGAGAGAGAGAGAGAGAGAGAGAGAGAGAGAGAGAGAGAACACTGTATATTATTTGAAATTAAAATCACTACAACCGGCCCATAGAAAACAATTCGAGTACGGAGAGGGGTGGGGGGTTCATCGAAATAAAACAATAAAAAGAAACCTCGGGCGTCATTATCTTAATTTCATCTACAGTACCGACCGGACACAACCTAACACCAGAGCGAACCCAAAGCGCACCCCGGGTTCGCTTCCTGGGTTCGCTCGGGGTCCGCTGCGGGTCCGCTTTCAGAAAATTTGGGACCGCTCTGGGTGCGCTTCGGGTTCGCTCTGCGTTCGCTCGGGGTCAGCTCTGGGTCCGCTAGAGCGAACCCGGCGTTCGCTTTCCGGGTTCGCTTTACGCACTCATGCGTGAAGCGGACCCCGCTTTAATCTTGCCGCCAGTAAGCCCCGCCCCTTGTATATTCCAAATATAGTAGTGAAATCGATCATTACTGTTTTTATGGCGATCGAAACATGTACATGTAAGTGACAATATGGAGATCGTTGATAAATTTTTAAGAATTTCACCGTACATTCGACGTAGAATTATCGCTTTTATTTTTCTTAACTTACAAGCTAAGTATATCTCGAAAGAGGAAGAAGAAATGGTGTTAAATTTATTTTCGATGTATCGGATGGAGTGAAGTTGATAAGATTATCTTAATAAAAGAAAGCTTTCAAATTCATTTGTTTACATTATTCATGCATTTTAAAATAAGTTGGAACTTCCAATTGTAATTGCAATTGCTAAATCGTAATTTAAATGTTTGAAAGACAAACAACTGAATTATGATCTTATCTATGAAATAGCTGAGATATACTGTACAATGTACACGTAAAATGCTAAGTTTTCATATTTAGCAGATTATATTTAAGCTAGATTGTCGTCCATAACATGTATCCGAGGTCGTGATAATCACTAAAAATTCTCATACAGTGTAACTTGAGTTTAGTTTTACAGATCATTTATAATTTCTTTCCATGCTATAAATCATTGTTTTATGAAGCGAGTTTAACGGAAGACTTATGAGAAAAAAAAAACAATAACAATAAAAAAAAACCAAAACAAACAAAAACTAATAACTGGTCCACTGATAAGAGTATAATATTTTTTAAGTTGTTTTCAAATATATGTAAATGATCATTGAATAGTTTGTGTTCCTTACTGGTTCATGACCCCCCCCCCCCCCGCCCCACTACATACATGTACATGTACATACTGGAGAGGCATGTTAACAAACAAAACTCTAAATGTTTAAAAATGAATAAAAACAATTGCAAGAAACAAAACAAACAAAACAAGAATTCAATAACTGTAAACTCGCATTATTACTAAAATGAAATTAAGATAATAACGCCCGATGTTTTTTTTCCCCTAATATTGTTTTATTTCGATGACCCCCCCCCCCCACCCCACCCCTCTCCGTACTCGAATTGTTTTCTATGGGCCGGTTGTAGCGATTTTAATTTCAAATAATATACAGTGTTCTCTCTCTCTCTCTCTCTCTCGCTCGCTCGCTCGCTCGTAAAGCTATTTTACTGATTTTCGGCATTCAGGTGGCAGCAAATTACACGAACATGTACTCTTCATGCAACGTACCAAAGAACTATGACGTTTCCAAATTCAAAGGTAAAGAAAAAATAATAATAATAATTGAATTTCTCATTGATAACGTGCCCAGACGAGGTACATGTAACTTAAGGGGCATCAAATGTAGGGAGAGTATAGACTCAGGTATACCGTGACCATGGAGACAGTATACATCCAGCTAGCAAGTGTCAATTAAAAACCCCCACCGCAATTGCTCTTACACATGTAGCACCCGCAATATCTTCGAAACAGGTGGATGATTACCGACACATGATGACCTTGCCTTCACTTTGAAACTATAATTATCAAAGTGATAAAATTAAATAATTGTGACATTTACAAAGTTCAAATACAGGTACCTATGTAACTAAAAAATAAATGTACGTTTTCGTATTAAGGTATCTTTGCAAGTTCAATTTGCTAATGTTGGAATTACGTGTACTTTTCATGAAAGAGTACAAAACGTACCTGTCTAGTATTTTTTTATACCCATATAAAGTATTTCGAAAATTACATGTAGTACATGTAAGAGGTTCGTGAACATGTAAACATGTATAATTATATATATCGACGCGAAGGAAAGTGATAAGCATTTTTGCGTTTTTTTTGGGGGGGGGGGTTGTTTTTTTTTTTTTTTTTTTTTTTTTTTTTTTGTGTTTTGTTTTTGTTTTTGTGACTGACTTGCAAGTAGTTACAAAAATTCAAAAAACATACAATGTAAGGTCTACATGTAGGATAATTAAAATTGACAAAATAGTCTTTCCCTATATACATGTATTTAAATCAAGCTATTTATTGAATTTTGGTAAAAGATTAATTTAAAAAAATATAGAAGTTAAAAAAATGAGATTTTTCTCTCCAATTTACGTATTGACATAATGCACATTTATACTGTTCAATGTACATTTAATTTTTTTTTCATGATCAATTATTAAGATCGATAATTTTGATGTTGATCTGGATACATTAAAAAGTGCACGTAAATTGAAATAATGAATAAACAATAATTAAATTAAAGCACTTGCATGTTCTTATACTGTATCTTGAGATAATAGAATTCTTTAATTTATCGAAGACTATTTTTTTTTTTTTGTAACAATTGTTATAACAATTATTAACTTCTTTTTTTTCTATTATGAATTAAAGTATATTGTCTGATAAATTTACGCAATATATATTTATATATTAATGGATTTTAAAAATATAAAGAAAATAAATATGTAACTATACATGTAACACGCTACCTGGATAATAAAAATATATAATGTATTAATAGATTTTAAATATAAAAATAATGAAAATAGATGTGTAAATATTGCATGTTGTCTGGAGAATTAAAATATATAAATGTAAAATCATGTTTAAAAATCATATTAATAATATTTTTACACTGTACATTCACACACTTTGCTTGAACAATGTTTAGATTACAAACTGGCATGTTGACTGGTCGATGCGCTGATGGTCAACGCATTTTATCACTTAAAAATCCTGATTGACAGACCTGTTCGGCATGTTGATTGGTCGACGCGCTGGTGAGTTAATCGCTAATCCTGATTGACAGCTCTGTTACGCAACACCGAACGCGCGTTCGCTTTCTGGGACCGCTACTGAATTTGGGGTTCGCTTTCAGCGTTCGCTCTGGGTGCGCTCTGGGTTCGCTACGGGTTCGCTCCGGGTTCGCTCGGGGTCAGCACTAGCGGACCCCAAGCGAACCCAAAGCGAACCCAGAGAGCGAACCCGGGGTGCGCTCTGGGTTCGCTTTCTGTAAGGTTGTGTCTGGTCGGTACTGTATTTTGTTTGTCATAGCTGAAGCAATTACTTTTCAATGCCGAAATTGTGGTTATTTATACTTTGAATAATTATACAGTTTCTTAGGGTCTTCCTCTAAATTATGAAAGAAGTAAAACGCGGGTTTAAAAGGTGATTTTAACAATAAACTTTAGTTTGTATACATTAATCTACGATGTTTCCTTTGAAGCACTTCTTCTACTTTACGTAAGTAAACAGTTAGTTCTGTATCACATTCGCAATTTCGCACCAAAATTCATTCTTCCTTGTTCTTTTTACGCAGGTATGTTTAGGCAACAACCAGATCATTATTCATTGAGAACTCGGTTTTTTTTTAGTGATAATTAAAAACCTTCAAATTATTTCATCTCTGACATTCCTAATTGAATTTATCAGCTGCTCTCTTGGCTATATGTATGAAGTTAAAAGGTATGAAAATCTTTTTCTTTTTTCGATTGAAATTTATAACTGTGATTTGGAGGGTTATTATATCTGATCTACAAGGGGAACATTATTGACAAAAAATATATCATCCTTATTCTTTGATATTGATGATGAAGCAGAAAAAATAATTAGCTTAGTAGAAGGGCACTTCTGTAGTTAATATACATGTTTCAGGATTAAAAGAACTTTAAATATACATTATGATTATAAACAAACTGATTCTTTTCTAATCAAGTCAATTCTTGAAAATTGCCTATTACCAAATTCTCGGAAACAATTTATTTTTGATTTTTTAGCTGATTTTTTTTTAATAAAAGGGTTTTAAAATATGATTGCAATTTGACATATTTAACTATAATTTCTTGAATATGATATTATGTATTATTTTCCCCTAGTAATTAAATAAATTACTGTGAAGTACATAAAAATTAGTCAATTACAAATTATGTCCAATTACAATGAAGAAATGTAATTTATTTCAATTACAGTTATTTTTTTTAATTATTACTATTACTATTGTTTTTAATTATTAGTCAATTCATTACACATCAACCCGGTAATCTTTATCACGCAGATTTCATATTTTAGTAGCAATTATTTTTTACTCGCTGCAGTCTTTTTAAGATTCATAAACTTTGAAATTTTTGGAACAAAACCATAGCAAATCCCAAAACCTTTCTCATGGGATACTTATATAAAAACTATGATAAAACAAGATCCATACTGTATAATAGACTACAATGATTTATTGATAATCTGATATTTTGACCCATGTTATGCATTTAAATAACATTCTATTACCAAAATAAGATATCTAAATACATCGCCAGTATGGAAAACATATTTTTCTTAAAGAAATGGTTGATATTCCCTGCAAAAAATTCCTTTTCGCGCTTCCTTTATACGCAAAGCTTCCTTTTTAATCTTTGCTGTCCTTGCAAGGTTTAGAGGGCGGTGGTGATGCGGGTGGCCTTGGAGGTGAAGAAGGAGGGTTTCCAACTAATAATGACAAAAGAAATCTAAAAAAAAAAGGGTTGAAGAAACTTGGGTTATTTTGATACGCAGTAATTATACATGTACAAGAAAGAAATACAGAGACGTTCCAAGCATTTATTAGTACTATACTTATAAGAAATTACCACCATTTATTTATCTTTATTTTATTTTTTGGAGGGGGGGGGGTGTTTGTATGTGTTTTAAACAATGGTCTTCAGCGTTCCTCAATGTAATTTTTCTCCATCCATGAATCTACTTTGCCCTGTATTTTGCAAAATGTTTAAACAAACTATTGTCCTAGATCCTTATATGGATATTAATATTCATAGTTAAAATGTGCAGTTATATAGATAAATACTAGAAAAAATAATTAATACTAGAAAAGTTTGAATAAAGGATGGAAGAACCATTTAGAAAAAAAAAAAAAAAAAAAAAAAAAAAAAAAAAAAAAAAAAAAAAAACAGCCACTAGCTTGTCAATAACTTACAAGTTATTTACAAGTGCCCCCAACTCCTGCAATTATTTTTAAATATGTTTCATAAATTGAACATATGTATAGGATTATATATTTTTGACACGTTTTTTATAAAAGAGAAAGTTATCCCCATATTCTTTTAGCATGACAAAGATGATAGGTAGTTACATATACCATATTGTTCGTCGACGTGACTAATTTTAGTTTTTTTTTTTTTTTTTTTTTTTTTTTTGTTTTTTTTTTTTTTCACTAGAAAATCAACCATACTGTGCATTCTATATCTAATAAAAAAAAAGATACAACGTCATGAAGGTCAGGAGAGGAAATTTATACAAAGGACTAAAATGGCTTATGTTCAATGAGAACATTCATTTATGTTTGTCTAATTTTGTCGTGTAGGTAATGGACTGAGGATGCAATTAGAGTACAATACCAATGAAGAGGTATCAGATACACATCTATCTAGCTATTGTTATAGCTACCTTCGCCATTATTGTACATGTATTTATTAAGTCAATGCTGGTATACATTTTTTGAGAATGCGGATGTATGCCAAAGAAAACATTTATGTTTCTTTGATTTCCAACATCCCTGCTCTGAACATCACATAATTTCTTACAGACCTTTTTCAATTCTTTTCACAGAGGTAGAATTTATATACCTGATTAGCAGTTTTGATTAGTTCAAACAATTGATATTCTATTAAAACATTTATGATTTTGTCTATCCTTTGTACAGCTATAACAATTCATTTCACTTGATGAAGTGTGTGGTCGCTATGAGACTTCGTTGCTTAAAACGGGTGACCCAACCCCTCCATCTAAAATAAATGTAGAGCTATATTCAATCAAAATATAGAATAATGGTGGTAGTCGATGAGAATCAAGTGAACGTTTTTATCTTTTGGTTTATCACTACTCCAAATGCGTTAACTGGGCTTTTAAAAGGACAACAACTTTCTTACTTAAAAGTTAAACGACATACATACGTTTCGGGACATTCATCGTAGATTCAACTCTGTTGAGTAATAACTTGCAAATTCTAGAAAACCTTTAAAAGAAAAAAAAAGATCATGCATACTAACATATGGAAAGCAATTTGCAATTATCATCTTAATCAGAAATTCACATTTCTGATTCAGAGACTACTGCAGAGGGCAAAAGTTTAATTGTCAAATCAGTCTAACACATCTGCTTCATATTTGGGTGTTTTATAGACTATAGATTATAAAGTCCAACTATCAAATAGATTTAATGTCAAACGAGATGATTTCAACTTTTCTACCAAACTTTATATTGTTCCACTGTCATCTGTATTAGGTTTTTATGTCTTCAAAAACATTTTTATTAAAATACGCAAAAACATGCTCTAAATTTGTAATCTGACACGTGGAACTGAAAAATATATTACAAAGATTTCAACATCATCGTAAAAAGTCATTGATTCGAAAATTTTACGGTACATATTATATATGTATTGCATGATAGTGAGGGAGACATGAAGACCTCGGGGAATATGATTTTTCATGGGCGAAGAAATCGTCATGTCTCCCGATCATTCATGCAATAAATTGTTTATTATATCGAATCAAGCACAATGCAGGAAATATAAAGAAGATCCAATGAATAAAGTAAACATTTGATAAGAACAATATGAAACATATATAAGTAGCTCCACCAGCCGCGCTTCATAGAAAACAAATAGAATAAAAATACAAAACAAAAAAAGACAAATCCTATAATACAAGTCAATGTGATTTACAAATCGGTAACATTCATACCCCGCCCATGAAAACATTATTCTAATTATTTACATTTTACACGTGTGGAATGACACAATCAATCAATGATATAAAAATCAAAGTTAGTAGCTACCATCTCATTCTCCTCATTGTGACGTCACTATAGAAAAAAAAAAGACGTAAAACACTACATTATTTTTTGTAGGACAAACACGACCGTCAGGTGTCCTTCTCGACTAACTAGATTCTATTTTACTGGTGGTTATTTATGTGAGGTATAATAATATGAACTTATTTGCAAATATATCCTTACATTGGATAAGATTTTGATTGCATTGTTTCAAATCTATCCTTAGACTATCGTTTTTATGCTAAATTTGACTGTGGATAAACTCGTGAACAACTCTAAGAGTCCATCGTGCTCGTTACTGACTTACAAGGGATCCCTACACCTTAGGAATATGATCCATTATTTAGTGTTTACAGGGGTCAATGTTTCAGCCTTTGAAAATCCTCGTACTGTAAAACGAATTTTTAGAACACTGTTCCTTATCTTTGCCCTTTCTAAATTCAGGTAAAAACCTTATACCATTTGTCATACTTGGACTGGTCAGCTTTAACTTTTTAAGACCTTTATGCGTAAAAATCATTATGATTTTGCAATATCAGGATGTTTTGACACACCCTAATTCTCAATTACAAAATTCAATGTAAACTGAAAAAAAAATGCAACATACCAGTTTCCAATTAAACCAAAAAAAAAAAAAAAAGGAGAAGAAGAAAAAAAAAGGAAAAAAGAAAAATCGGTATAATCGGTATATACATCTATATCTTTCTATCTATCTATCTATCTATCTATCTATCTATCTATCTATCTATCTATCTATCTATCTATCATCTATCTATCTATCTATCTATCTATCTATCTATCTATCTATCTATCTATCTATCTATCTATCTATCTATCTACATATATTTTTTTATAATAATAATTATAACTGTAAAATAAAAATGACACTTTTTTTGACTCTGAATTATGTTTTTCAATATTTAAAGACGAATTTATCCGCCTTCCCTTTAATGAATCATTTAAAAGCTTTGTGGGATAACAGCTGCAGAAAAATAAATCATCCAGTAACTTTCTTTTGAGTTTGTCATTGATAAAAGAATAAAAATGTTTATTTAAGTTCATTAGAAGTCATTGAATTTTATATACTATTTTTTTCTATCTGTATTTTCATTTAAGATATAAAAATTTTGAGTGTCGACATAAGAAGGATTTAACATGCAAATTACTAATTACAGTGTATTACGAAAGATAAGAATATTATTCATAAACGTAAAAATAAAAACAAAAAACTTACTTGTATGCACAAAATTACTACCTTTTATAGTAAAAAAAAATTCCTTTAGGAGGCTCTTTATATTTTCAAAATATGAATCACGGTAGTTTTTTTTTTTTTTTTTTTTTTTTTTTTTTAGGTTAAATGCATGTATTCATAAGTTGCTCAAATAAAACTAGGTTTGGCAACCTTGTAATGCGTCAATCTTGATACTTATTTCCGAAAAGACTATACAGATACAAGTACCGTCACAAGATGCCAGTGAATAAAAGCGATAACAACAACGGAAAACGGGCTTAATGAACTATTGGTCATGTTTGTTTTATAAGTAGGCAGATAAGTGATTGGTGTAATATAAAAGTCGCATACTCTTCAAACGTTTAACAGTGCAACATATACATCAGTATGTAAATTTTGGAATTTTATACTTGTAGTAGAAAACAATACTGCTCTCCTTTTAGAGTCTTGTGTAAAATTTGATGACAGCTGGCCTTATGACTGATCAGCGAAAACAAAATCAAAATAAAATTATATATATATATATATATATATATATATATATATATATATATATATATATATATATATATATATATATATATATATATATATATATATATATATATATATATATATATATATATATATATATATATATATATGTAAGGTATTTTTATATGATTTTTTTTTCATGCTACAATGTTGCAAAATTTATAATAAGAGGAAATAAAGAGGACTTGACATTTGTTTCGATTAGATTTTATGATGTAAAAATTAAGGGGACAATGGTATTTTAAACAATAATGAGATTGATTTGGCATGAGAATATGAATTTATATATATATCTTTCTCTTTGTTTGCGTGTCTTCAAATTCAACTTTATTTTAAACAATTTATTCATTCGCATAATTTATAAAAATAAGATAAATATCGAGGAAAACCATGATTCAAGCTACCAAGTCATATCTATTTTCCGGGTAATTTTTTTTTAATAAAAAGAATTAGGGATGCTGCTTCATTGTTTATGAAGATAAAATTCCCCAATTATTGATGTAAAAAATACTTAATTCTATCACAATTAACAGTGTACATAATTGACATAAGAAAACTAGATGCTGTGATAAGACAGGAGTACACGCACTAAGGTGATTGTCTATAAATGCACTCCCCATCGAATTCGGGTAACCATGGAAAAAACCCCCCACAATAATTGAATAATTTAAATCAAAAAATGCTCTGGTAAAGCAAAGCGTTTTTTTTTTTTTTTTTTTTTTTTTTTTTTTTTTGATTAACTTGAATAAAAAAATTGAATGCCAAAATGACAATTTCGGAAATGATCAAACTTTGCTAATTTTTATCAGTATTAGGGTAGGAAAATCCCTTTCCAAATCTACACCTGATCAACTTTGTCAAAATTCAACCCCACCCACTATTCACATGTTTTCTGTCATATATGGAAAAGATAACTCAAACTTTGTAAAATCAAACATTGTATGTAATTATAATATAAATTTTACACATGTACATTTTTGTGGAAAATTTCTAGACCCCGGGCTTGCACTGGAATTACATCACACTACGAGCATTAGTTTTAACGTTTTTTTTTTTTTTTTTTTTTTTTGTTTTTTTGTTTTGTTTTGTTTTGTTTTTTTTTTTTTAATTTCTGGATTGAACATGGTGAATACACATCATTATCACAAGTAGGAATATTCATACTTTGTGTTTTAAAAGGATTAATTTATAATTCAATGAAATCAACGATACCTAAAACAGGCGGAAAGTACACTATGAATAAATTATTTTAAAAGTTTTGAATAGAACGACGTAAAATAATCAGAAATGCAAATGATCAGGGGCCTATGGTTTGAAAAGATGAAAGATCATCAGCTGCCACATGCAAATTATACATTGAAGCAAGTTCTTGGGGTTATCTGGGGACATTTCCACTCTCTGTAAATGTAAACATTAAAATAGTTTTCATTAAATCAAAATCCCCTAAGTCATCTTTGTATTATGACACATTAGATAGTAGATGGGGTCGTGACCCCCGGAGGTCATCCCCAATCCCTAAAACTTCAAATTATCATATATCTTGAATATGGTTGAAAACCTTTCATCTTAACCATATACAATATTGTTTCTGGAGTCGTTACGCATTTAATGGTATAAAGATTATGACCCACTGGAAGTCGTCCTAACCCCTGAAACTGGATATGATCACAATATGACCTGCGTCAAACGTGCGTCAGTGATAATGTGCTTGACATTTCATTTATGACCCTCTAGGGCTTTGTGTACAGGTTTCTTTTTTTTCAATTTTTGTATATTAACATTTTGCTTATATCAAAACAAGGTATAATTGTTCATGTATACACGAACGACCCGAACGCTGGGAAGGGGAAAGGGGGAAGGAGTTATGTCTGCATAGATTTAAATTTTGAAAAGTCCTACATTTGTGAATATTAACCCTATTTTTTATTGTCGTCATTATTTACTGATCTCACAGCATACCTTTTTATTAAATCAATAGATCATGGACTTTTTGGTCATATGCCTAGCTCTCTCTTGAATCAGGAATGGTGATATAAACGCAGGTAGTTAAGGACTCCCATATCTATATCAGCCTATGCAGAGATTCGGGAAAGCTGTTATGACGTCACGTTATAACAATAATATGAATCTCGATGAATAAATACTATATGTTCTTTAAGATATACTAAATTACTTTCCCTTTTCACAAATATTATATAAATAAATTGATGTGCAACTTATCTTGCCAAAATAGCACTTTGAGTATGTAGAATGAAATGTAGCTTGATCTCGCTGTACTTACTGAGATGAGGTCATTTCTTAGTTTGACACTCAGTTTCTCTGTACTCGAGGCGTGGATAAAGCTATTATCGTAGCTTGTAAAAATAAAAATATATACGAAACAAGCTTAAATGGACCAAATTAATATATATTCTAAAATATCTTAATCCACATTTGATTGTCAAACTAAATTGATAATGTGTAGACCTTTTATATAGCCATAGGGAACACATTAGTACAGTGATGTGCTTGAATGAGGGGTCCAGCCCCTAAAAAATATCAAAAGTTCAACTACATATGCTACATTATAAATTCTGAATTTTTAAACTCGTGTAGATATTATACCTACTATTCTGAAAAGTGCCGGGAGCTGTTTGTGTATTGTTTATTTATTCCGTAATATAACATTATTCCAGCGCATATTACATCTATGTCTGGAGTTTATAGAAAGATGGCTAAATTTAACGCAATTCCTGAAGTTGCTCCCAGCACTTTTCATGTTACGAAATTTGTCTTAAACAAAACAGAATAAAGAGCTAGGTTCACTTTATGCATAAAATGGCTCTGTAGATATACCAATTTATTGACATGTTCCATTTTACACATCAAGATAAAGTAGAGACTTAGTGCTTTCATTTCCTATTAAAATTTTTCTCCTTAAAGTCCAGGTCTTGGAAAACAAGCTTTATGGAATTGCAGTGTTCTTGAATTTTAAGGAAAACGGGTATTTTTAAGTACTTTCAGAGAAGAAAAATAATATGAGCGCACCCTCTGATCTAAAAAAAATAAAACATGTTTTGTAGTCCTAAGAAACGGTTCTATCAGTAAATTACTGCATATTATAGATCAGAGATTGCGCTCTATATTAATTATTGAAAAATAGATTTAGAAACTGGCTGTTTTTGTAGAATTTTTCAGGATATGAGGAAAATGACGCATTTCATGACGTCATAATGCATTAACTAGTCAGAAAATTACGTCATTTTTGGTAGATTCGCAACCGCCAAATGTCTAAATGAAATTTAATGCATTGTCTACTAAAACTAAGCAGTTTCAGTTTTTTCAGAAATTCACAGGGCCAAAAAAGGCCCTTAGTGAATCTTGTTCTTTATAGCGGAAAGATATCCGTATATCTTTGAACTTTTACGATCTTAGTAGTAATACATATATGTTATAATTTTAAACCTGTCACTTGACAAACAGCTGATGTAAGCGATGTTGCTTTGGGCGAACTCAGCAGAGACCCGATATATACAAGTGCAAACACCACAATACATATTCATCAAAACTAATGCTTTTAAAATAAAATTTGAAATTGTATTCATTTTCTCTGAATATACAAGGCGTATATTTCATGGACGCCCTTAACGTAGCTGCGAATATTTTAAGAATGATTAAGAATTAAATTTCATTATTAAAAATCTTTATTTTCATAGTCTCGAATCCTATCATCATTTTTGAACACAATAATTTTTGTCTTTGGTACATTAAATCTAAGATTCCACATAATAGCATTATTTCTTAGGAATTTTACATTTGTTAAAAACTCTCCGAGCTTTCAGACACGATATATACATCATCTGCCTACATAGCCAAAGAACTGAATACTTGTCAACAAATACAACCTATCATTAAGTAGTATGCTGACTGACGTTTTTCATACTATTTGTTAAGCCATTATTTAAACACTGAATTTTCTACTGATTTTTCCGCTTTCCTGACCATGACAATGCGCACACACAGCGGGTGTGATCGACAGGGGATGTTTATTCCTCCATGGCACCTGATCCAACGTCTGGTGTTTTTAGGTCGTTTTTTTTTTTTTTTTTTTTTTTTCGCTCCAAATTTATTTTTATTCAATGGACTTTTTTTTAGATTGATTGCTGTTTGTTATCTTCATATTTCATTCTACATCTTCTAGATCTATACATGGACAAAATATATTTCAAAATCATTACTGAGAACAACATTGAGGAGAGTCTAGCGTTGCATCAATCTCGTATTATTAGGAAACTATTCCCTAAGCACGTCATCATATCTTACACAACATTTAATAGTAGCATACAAAATTTAATATTCTTTTAAACAATTTATCTTGTATATCAGTACTGTATACTTACCCTTACAGTTTGATTTTATGAAAATGAAAAAGGTTAAGATCACGAACAGTGATCCATTAATAGAAAATATATAAACTTTACAAATATGTGAAGAAGGTATAAAACAAGGACCACTGGAAATTCCAGAGGTGGGATCAGGTGCACGGTAAGAGTAAGCATCCGCTGTTGACTGGCCACAACGGCCGAGAGCCCTATGTAAAAAAAGATCAGCGCATTCCGTAGTCAAAATTTGTATAAAACTAAAGGTCTGACAATTTATTTGAAACACGTCTGATGAAATAGGACCCAAAGATAGGTTATAATTGCTAACAAGGTCATTAAATGACCATAGAATTTACGAAATGCTGACTTTAATCGAAGTTGTTAAAATCTCTGAAATATCAACTTATCTGTCAGTAGGCTGTCTTGATTTAAAATTGATCGTAATAGGAGCATGTTCTTTAGTACCGAATAAGTTGGGAGATGTAAACCATATGCAGGTGATAGTAAAAAAAATAAATGTATATAAAAAGAAATAGGCACAAAATCGTTACTGTTTTGTAAATATTGATTATATCCTTTTCGGCTTAAAATCGAAAAATCTTGTAGGAAATGAAAGCATTGTGAATAGTTCAGTACAGAAGCTTGTTGTATTTTTTTGAATTTGTAAATTAAAAAAAAACAAAACAATTGATGTTAAATGTGAATATCTTTTTCAATGCATACGTATATGGCATATACTCGACGGTGACAAAAATAGTGAAATCGCTATTTTGTTTTGTTGATTAACTAACAATTCTTTAAAAAAAAAAAATACATGTACCACAAAATGAAATGAGTTGCTATTCTAAACAGTGGAAAACCATCAAACTACATCAAAACTTACTATAACATACTGATTTGTCATTAGTTAAATCCTGTGTAGCAAGGTATAAACAAATCACTGATTGCAATGCACTTGTCGATGTGATGTCATTTCGTAAAACTTGAAGCAGTTTGTATGCAGTGAGAGGCGGATCAAGTAATATTTTCACAACGAGAGATGTACTTTAAAATTAAATGAAATATTATTTGTAGATATTTGAGAGGCCATTAACTTGTGTTCAAAGTCTTCTTTATGAATTTACTCATATATTTTCCGTGCATTTCCTATTTCATTGATATATTTTTGTTTATTTGTATATATTTACATTTGGTATGTTTTTCTAATAAGCCAACTGTGAAATTGATTTGAAAGTCATTTTTGTGTATACTCACGCGTAGAAATATACACGGTGAAACTCGCGCTAAAGTGACGTCACAATGAGGCTACAGAGACGTTAATAAAAATGAAACGATATAGGGCAACAAGAAATTCAAATATTGAGTACGTTATTGGTGCTTTTAAACTTGAAAAATGTAAATATAAGGAATGTTTTTAAGTTTAGTGTAAATTATTGGTGTGTAAATCACACAGACTTGCACGTAGGCATATTTTTCATGAAGCGCTAGCGCGCTTCATGAAATATGCCTACGTGACAAGTCTGTGTGATTTACACACCAATAACTCACACAAAACTTAAAAACATTCCTTTTGCAAGTACATCGGACGGTAATGTAAGGGTCTTAATAAATCGATCTAGTGCAAGGGCATGCACTCAATGGATCATAGTTAGCTTTTACAAATAAACTCTAGAAGTATTAAGGTATTTTAAAAGTGCTGCGATCCTGGTGAAATCTTGAAAGTGAATTATCTTTATTTAATGCCGTTGACCAACAAAAAATTGAGCATGCTGTCATACAAACATACTTTTAACAATGAAAAAGCAGAATCTATATGGAATCGCAGCACTTTGAGGAACAACAATGCGTGTTGAAAATATTTATAAAATTAACTTAGAATTTTATTTTGGTTATGTCCTTACACCAGTGAAATTTATATGTGACCTGAATACTTCAAGTATCTGTGCTAAAATCACGTAACTGTCACATTACGTGGCAAGTCTTCATATAAAATCTAATCGTCCTCAATATGTAGTTAATAACGATAATTACATATGTCCGATATATATAAAGTATTAAAAATAATCGCCATCCTGATTAAAAATATATTTCTAAATCACAAATATTGCCAATATTTCCATTCTGCACCCCAACTGTATTGCGTGATATTTACATTTCCAACTGTTTTCTCTACGATAAACACTTTGAATGTCCAGTTGGTTGATCTTTTTTTATAATTCGGGTGGAATGTAAATTTTTCTGGTGAAATACTAATGAATGGCGTATGAATACACTCAAGAAAAGAGGTGATCCTTTATCTCATAACAAAAAAAAAAAAAAAAAAAAAAAAGGAAGAGAAATACAGTAAATTTCATAAATTTTACTTATTCTATTTGATTTATTCAAATATGCATACATGCATACTCCAGTCCTTCGGATGAGACTGTATAACCCGAGGTCCCGTATCGCAGTATGTGAAAGATCCCTCACTGCTCAAAGGCCCTGAGTGCTGGACATAGATTAATCACCGGCAAGTGGTGGCGTCTCCATATGTGTGAAAAATTCTCGAGAGGGACGTTTAACAACAAACAAACAAATATGCACATATAACTGTGGTGAACGACTGCAGAAAACCGCAATGTTGTTGTCCACCACCTAATCCTAACAAGAAAATACTATAGTAAACTACAGTTACACATGTAACTATAGTAACTATAGTTTATCAAAGTATCAAAGTTTTTACTATTAGCAAATTAAAGTTTTTAATATAGTTAACCAAATGTTTCAAAGTTTTCACTAATGTAAATCAATATTTCAATTTTTTTTCACTTAATTATATCAAGGTATCAAAGTTTTTACTATAGAAAATCAAATTTTTAAAGTTTTCATTATAGATCAACGTATTTAACGTATTTTTTTAAATCTATTTTTGGGAGGTGGAACGGGGGTTGTTACATGTATATCTCTAGTTTAAATTTACAAATTAGTTTATTTAAATTCAATCATTACATTTATAAATTATGACAACAAATGTTAGATTAAGTTGAGGAGCAGGTATTTTGATTTTAATTGATTCAAATTTCATTTCATAGTGATTTATTTTCCTTGTTTCAAAGTTTTTACTGTAGTAAATCAAAATTTCAAGTTTTCACTACAGTAAATCAAAGTTTCAAAGTTTTTGCTATCGTAAATCAAAGTATCAAAGATTTTACTTTGATACTATAGTAAATATGATTTACTATAGTATTTTTTTGTTAGGGAAGGTACGAAAATCCAATATTTCAATCCATCTGCCATTTTGTCCTGTACAAAAACCAGGTTTTCTCACCAATTCCCGATTTATAAATTGCAACCTGACATTCAACATGGCAGGGGAGAAGTGAAACACGACGTGCTTTTGACTAGATCTAGCTTACATCTTTCATCAAAGCTAATAAATGACTTTGATCATAATATAAAAACCCCTTTTGTTGTTCATTAAAGAAATGTCAATATTTAATCAAAGTAATGAACAATTATTAAATTTGTTTTCATATTTCTATCGTAACTTTTTATAGTAAAATATGACGTCAGTTGGCTGGGCCAAAGAAATAACATTGAATGCCTTGTGTGTTTAAATTGTATTATAATAGATAGCATTTTCGATTTAAATTTAGATTTTTATTTTACATATAAATATAGATATAAGGAATAACTTTCTAATTGGAAATTCCAGGGACATCATGACAGTTTGAAAGTGAAATAATTTATGCAAATTATCATACGTTTCCAACTATCGTTGATGCCCTGGAATTCCCAACATTTTTCATTTTTCTAGAAATGATTTACCATTCAATGTATTCTTCACAGAGAGGTATAGCATCCAGGTGGCGGTTAACGCCGTTAGGCTTCTTGATCTTTACAGAATACTTCGTGCTATTCATGTTGTTTATGATTTAGGTATCAATTGCTACATTATTCTTCATATTCTTCTTCATTTACAATGACCAAACTTGAGATTCTCTCAAGTATTCTTAATCTCTTCTTATTTATACTTCCGTGTTTCTTCACATTAAACCTAAATTATCAAAACATGATGAACATCGATTTATATCTGGCTCCCATGGAATCTCATTCGGTAAAACACTCGCACGTGGGTTTTGGTGGGTTAAGGCACTGTTTTCGAGAAACTAAATCGATATAAAATAAATTAAAAAAAAAAAAAAAAAAAAATGAACAACATGTACTATTTACAAAAGTTCTTCAGTGTTCAAAAAGGTATTCTTCAAAATATTTAAAAAAAAAAACTTTAATATATACACAACTGAAAAAAGGATAATAGGTTGAGTTTACCATGCATCGGACACCCTAGTCCTTGACGAAGTTCTGGCGATATCGTTATCAGAATGCAACTTAAGGAGGTTGGATCCTGTTATCAAAAGTATTGAGAATTTTTTATCAAGTATATTTTTGGAATCTAGACACATAGCTTAATTAAAAATCAAAACCAAAAACAGGGGTCAATGCGCTTCTTTCGGCGCTATGGAGAATTTAATATGACCTTTTTGCACTGAAATTACGTCTAACACATAAATCAATTTTTCAAAGTTTTTCCTCTAATATTTTTTTTATCCTAATAAATTATGGGGACAAATACAGTCTTTTTCGTCTTGAATAGTCTCTTTAAAATGTGTGGTAACAAAAAAAGTTTCAAATTACTTCGCATAGTCAATTATTTGACCTATTTGCACTCAAAAAATGTTATTTTTTCTGGCATTAAACATTTAACAAGCAATGAATACATTTGAAAGTAATGACATTTTTCTGAGTTTAAGCAGAATGGTTAAAATTATCTTGTTTATTAAGGAAATAAAATTAAAAGTAGGGGTCTGTGTTGTTAATTTTTAGATATAACCAAAATACTGCTAATTTTTAGCCTAAAATGGGCTATTTTTCCCCTGGATTTTCACAATATATTTGTTATATTTGTCCAATATGATGACAGAATTCATGACAGTTAATTTAATATATTATTTAGGACCAGCATAAACATTTCACAGCTCAAAATTACTTTGTGTGCAGGCTGCATGTAAAAATAGGAATCCAAATTTAACAATACTGTAAATATTTCGAATGAGAAAAATTGATCATTTTCTTCTAAAAAACCTTCCGCCACAAAATATAGTTCCTAACTTAATACTTTCTGTATGGAATTTAATCATGGGGTTTTAATTAAAGATAGTTAAATTAGCATTGCAGAATCCAAATTTATTGTAAGAACTAGAACATTATGCAGAATATTTAAGATAGAGGTCTACACAAAAATCTGCTCAAAAGCTCAGGAACGAACCTCGTTAACATGTATTACGTGAAGGAAATATGAATTTGTGACACAATTTAATGTTATTTATTGAGAAAATACTATTAAAAAATGATTTTTTTTATTGAGCTAGAATTCATTATGGATCAGTTTGTGGACAATATTCACCATGTATCGGAAAAACGGTATCTTGAACCCTTAAGCGTTTTATCGTTTTCGTGGTGGTCCTTACAAAACCCGAAATGCTCATTCATTAGTAAATATGATTTTTTTTTTCTTTTAAAAATTCACTCTCTATTTCAATTTGTCAATTTCATTGACTGTACTGATCAAAAAATGTCGTGAGATTTTAGTTCTATCACATTGCCTAACATAGGCCTTACAATGGTCCTTAATTGTGGCAACTTGCACATTGGTCTTAAGGGCGTTCATCTACTATTTTGATACCCACTTCTAGTTGTCTTGTATCAAATATTTGTATTTTTACGGAATATATTGAGTTTATGCATTCTTATTCTTGCAATAATAGCTGTAAGTTGGCCACGCGAGTATGTTAAGGCTACACCCAGAGAAATCTTACTTTCCTTTACAAAATGACGTCTTAGTAAGCTGTATGACGTGAACTTACAAGATAATGATTTCTCAATATCTTTATTTAAAATTTAATTTCATGTCCAAAAATGAAGGGAATCATTTCAAAACATTTATTAACTAAATCTTGTCGTTTTGGGGTGGTATATTTAGCTATGTAGTTATCACAGGAGTCAAATACCAAACCCATGACGTGATAACTATTGGTAAAATATTTCCCAAGTGAAAATCAAAAGTGACGAGAATTCATGTTAACAAATATATCAAGTGGAAGTTTTAAAAGCATATACCGTGAATGTTATGTGCGAATCACAAGGACTTAAAAATTAAGAATCAGGTACACTGATTTATTCTTATCATGTTTTCTTATAATGAACAGTGATAGTGTTTTGAAATCCCGATCAGCCTTTCTTCTGATCGCTTGTATTCTATTACTCGGAAAATGCTGCTAGAATCGTCTGGTTAACATGAATTGATGACAATTCCTTGATCGTATGTACAAAATGTAAAAATTTTGGTAAGGTTTCATGCGAAACTTTGGAGTATTTTTTTCTGTGTCGGGAGAGTAGGATGCTAGCAGCATTTGTCATAGCCCAGTGATGTTTTTACATGATTATTTTTACAAAAAAAAAAAAAAAAAAAAAAAAAAAAAATAATAATAATTATCCGTGGGGTAGTGTTGAACTTTTCATTTTTTCATTAATGCAATTTTACTATCTATAGACGTCACACGACGACGTCGTAGTGAAGTGCTTCTTTTACCCTAAGACTCAATGATGTCTATTCAATAGATAATAATAGTAATTGTCTTTATCTATGACTTTTCCGATTGATTTATCAATGTTAAATTAACCGGAAAAAAGTCTAACTTCGCCGAAATAGGATCTCTATACTGCCTTAACATAACTGCGTATTATACATATGTTATACGAAAGTGGAAGTGATTTAATACACATGTATCGAAAAATGTCTAATGCATGGTTAATTGGTCTCTGCATAGTGAAATAAATTAATAATGAAAATGTACTCTAAAATGAATTATTACAAACCTTTAAATTGCATTTCTTGAAATTTCCTACAAAATGATGAATCATGAACAAAATACACCCAACATGGACTCGTTCCTTTGCAATCTAATGAAAGAAAGACAACTGTAAGAAAAAATTACAAACTCATAAAATTCTGATTACTACCAATTAATGAAGTCAGATATGATTTTGCTTCAAGTCCAATATCGTGGAATTTTTATCTCCTAACGAGAAAAAAAAATCGACATCATTAAAGACTTTAATTCTTGAGCTTTAAAACTGAAACAAGTCAAACATGGAGAATTTCATTGTTTAAAGTTGTCCGAAGCAAGGCATGTGTCCGACAACATTTTGAACTCACCCTATTACATTGGCATACCATAAATTTGATGTGAAATGTTTCAGTGAACAACATGTACCCAGTGGAGAAATATCAATGCATCTGTTTTCTAAAGATAAGTCTGGGTGATGAAACGCTTGACAGCTACACTGATTGTAGAATTACATATTTACATGGTATAATCGTATACAAATGAGACTGACTCCATTACAAATAATTTAAAGAATTTACAAATTTCGACTTCAGTAATTCAGAATATAAGTTATATAAATAAAGATTAATTTGATTTATATGTTCCTGAAAATTTACTCATTTCGAGTGCAGGAGTCAAGAAATACATACATGTAATCAAACACCTTTGACTTAACAAATATAAACTCTACATGTATGTATTTTAAATTATTTTTCACATCATTTTTTAATATCTTCATAATCTCCTCGTAAAGTAGATTAATAAAGCCTATGCCTGTTATTCTAACATTATTCTCTTTGGAAAACAAGTAATAAAACTGCTGCATTTTTCACCGCATATCTCTGCTACGGTTGCCAAAATTCTAAGATGTTGGCAACATTCCATGTCATGAATGCAAGAGCTTAACTAATGCTGAGTGCAGCTAAACGACACAGTAAAAAGCTAATTATTTCGACGGCATGCTGTTTTGTACAAGAGAAAATCACTACTTTTTTCTTCTTAGCATTTAAATACGGTCGATGGTCAAAACCCTTGCAATTGAGGAAAAAAGACTATTTTAGTTTTTTATTACATTATAGAGATATATTAGGTTAGGCAAATGCAATTGCATCACACTTCATTATGACTATTATCATTATTATTTTTCATGGGTAGCCTTAGCTGTACTACAAGTTCAATGAAACAAAATTTATGGAAGAAGGGATGAGACACTCTGTGACCCTAACCCCCTTTCGAATGAGTATCTTCTGTGTCAACAGTCAGCCCTTTATAACTCAACAATACAATGTAAATGAATCGCCTACTCTTAAATAAAAAGAGGCTTTACTACTAGAAAATATCTGCTATTCCTTACGATTTAAGGATTTCATTTTCACCTTAATTTACTATGTTAATTCAAAAACAAACAACTTCATCATATTTAATATACAATGTCACATACAATCAAAAACAAACTGATGTGTCTCACCATCAATTTCGCCAACTATTTGTACTCTAATGAAGTGTGAAGGCAAGGTTAATTAAAATAATCACACCGTTTGCAATTTGACTATTGAAAAACTTTTTTCAATGGTGAAAATTTTCCCTTTATCCAATTTATTTTATCATTATTTTTTTTTTTACAATACAATCGTATTGTATCTCACCCTTGCATTTTCCAGTGATCCGTGTTTACCCTCCTTATAATTAGTATACGTGCAATTGTTTATGAAACAGCTTTCAAAGCTCTTAAAAATATATTCAAAAACATAAATTGATGGAGAACGTGACTCTGCTTAATTATAATGAAAAACCAAGAAAACAAATTGTGATGTGTGATGCGGACGGAACTATTGAAAATTAATATTCTTTTTCTGAAGAATGATCCTGATATATAAGGGAATCTGATTTGATTTTAGTTAGATTTTTATTGTTAAAAATGACAACGCAGCAGATCTCAATATTTTTAGCTATTTTCTTATGTTTTGAGATAACTTTGACCGACCTGAGAAATTGTTTTGGGTAAGTTTTGGTTTTCAATATGTTTTTATCCATTCCTTGTACTTGTTGAAGCCTTACTTGCCAATTGATAATATATATCATTGTATCTTCCATAGAATGATGACTTAAAACAGACTGTTGATATCCTTGTTTCATCAACTTTTTCTGTTTTGTCAATTGCTTGCCTCGTTTTTAAAACACATCAGGGTCTTTTGATCCAATATAGAATGAGATATTTTAAAAATTAACAGAAATAATGGCAACGTTTTTGACAAAATTGTGTAAAAAATGGACTGCTAATGGCCATTGATGTCTAGCGCCAATTATTTTCTAAGTACATGTGTAAAGCATGGCTTTCCCAAAATATAAGAATGAAATTATGTACACTATTTGTCAAAATGAAATTTTCTTACATGGTCTCTTTGACCAGAACTTAAAGGTGCATAGCGAAACAAAGACACCTTGGAAGTTTTGTTTTGTTTGTTTGTATGTTGTTTAACGTCCCTCTCGAAAAATTTTCACACATATGGAGACGCCACCACTTGCCGGTGGAGAGCTGCAAATTTTGTCCTATACTCGGCACTTCCGGCCATTGAGCATTCAGTATTGAATATCTCGGAATTTAGTTATAGAAGTAAAAGACTCGATGATATACGAACGAAAAATTGTTACATGGTTTCATTAGCCTGTCAAAAGAAAACCACAGCCTTTTCTGTAGAGAAATATATTTCGTATTTGTTTCTGCCTTGTTTTAGCTCTTTGATTTGTACGAAACGCGTAGGCTGGTTGCTGTCCAGAAGGGATGGCGTCGTGCCTGAAGAGCCACAAATAGTCTTGGCGTTTGGTTGTCAACCTCTAACGATCACCCCCAATGTCAGTGTGCTGCTGTACCAAAAGTTTGCTGTCGGTTCCAGGCCCTGTTTACAACGCTCTGACTGACGTTTTGTGCATTTGCAACGTCAAGTTGTGAATAGCCAGCGTCAAGCATTCCAATACATCTGCTCAGTTGTTCTGTCGTCAGGCGACGCCTTACACGTTGATGAGGGGGCATGTGTTGATAAACGTAGTGTAAACACTAGTACTCAAGTGAATTTTTTTATATTTTAGAAAGAATCAGGCACCGATGCCTGAGTGAAAATCGTGCAATAGTAGCAAAAGCATAAACTGTGATATGAATCGCAATTCCCATGGCATGAAATGCAGGTGCAAGTTTGTTGAAGACCTTTTTGATTTCACTTGGACACAATATTGCCAGTTATGCAGTTATTCATTTTTTTAAACAGAAAAAAACATCTATGAGCCTTATCAAATATTCGTTTTTAAGCTGAAATTTATTTACGATAAGAAGGTTGTGTATTTGATATTATCAAAGCATCCTGAAAGTATATGCCTTTTTGTATTCTCTACGATGTTTTTCCTCCCATGATATGCTTTACCCAGGATAATTTCGACATATTTTTAAACGATTGAAAAAACAAAAAAAAAAGCCAAACAGCATATGAGCGAGAAGGCAATTCAAAAAGGCAATTAAAATAATCAGAAATACATTTCGAAGCTGTTTCAAAAAGATGCATTACAGCAAAATATCCATATTTCTTGCAGAAAATAATTTCAGCAAAAAAAAAACAAAGATCGATTATGCACTGTTAGGAGATAAAACGATTTGAAATGAGGAAAATAATTCGATCACGCTTTGACACGAAAACGTGTGATAAACAGGAACTTTTTTTTTATTTTAAGCTTATAAAATAATAGGAAGACAATAGTGCATATTGCTCAGATACGGAATTATTATTGTTTCTAAATCCATAAAATTTGATCACACCCTGATACGAAAAGATATGAAGAGGAAAAAAAATTGTCATCCTCAGTAAAGTTTGTTTGTTTGTATGTTGTTTAACGTCCCTCTCAAGAATTTTTCTCTCATATGGAGACGCCACCACTTGCCTGTGGGGAGCTGCAAATTTTGTCCTATGCTCGGCTCTTGCGGCCATTGAGCAGTGAGGGATCTTTTTCATGTCAGCACCTACTGCGACACGGGACCTCGGTTTATACGGTCTCATCCGAAGGACCGGTCTCCACGTCCCACAGTGGGATTCGAACCCGCGACGTAAGGATCAACTCCTTACGCCGCGACTCCTCAGTAAAGAAAATGAATAAAAAAAAATAATAATAATAAGATTGGTGCAGACTCTTCATATCCAATTTTAATACAATTTCTAATGCAGGAATGCGAAATACATTTCGTCAAAAACTTCTAAAAATACATTTTACTGGGTTGTAGAGAGTGGTCAAAGATGCAATATTTCTTATCATTTGATTATTATGATCTTTGAAACTTCCAACTGACTTGGATTTATTCAATTAGTTTAAACATCAAAGATGGCTGACAATTATGTAATTATGTACGTCCGACTCAAATTCTCCAAGTCTTTGACCATAGACATTCTATATCTTAAATTGATAAATACAAACGCATTTTCCCAATTCTGTTAGGCTTGCAACTTGCCACTATTTGGAATTCTGTTCAATACCATTGCTACATGTATTTTTTTTTAATCTTTACGGTATAAAATGTGTTGAACATGTCGACCACTTATTACGTCACTGTGAAAATACGTATATCGTTTGTGATTAAACAATGAATTCGTGGTCATGGGACGAACATGTACACTTATAGGCTTAAATATGCCTTGGTTAAATAGGGTTATAAAAGGAAAACATGTGCAAATAAAATATAAGACTGGTGAATATCATTAAATTTTGCTTAAAAATTTGAAGCTAAACTAGGTAGGTAAATAATACTATCAATATACTACCTAACACCAGTGTAGATATGAATCTAAAGCCAGTATAACTTTGTGATTGTTCTGTGTCTTCTTTGAATTTCCTTTCAAGAATATGCATATGCTTTGAATTTGTTGTGCGTTATCTCGCAACCAACCCATGTTTTTAGTGAAATATGAAGAAAATAAAAATAAATCATGTTCAAGCGTCCGTTGGAACAAAACAATTGACAATCATATCATATACGGACCTCTAAAAGCATCCGCTATAAGATTTTATATTTTTATAGGACAACTTTACGCGGAAACAAGAAATGAGACTTGAAGATAAGATTTAGGGCTTTGGTCCAAAAGGGTCCCAATCATATGATTATACTGTCCTATCTGATCGAATTTATTTTATGAAATAGACTTTGAAGTACGACTACTTAAGTCATATTGAAGATTTTGTTTGATAACAATAAATATGTCAGAAAGGACAGTACATACGGCTTCTTAAAATTAAAACAAAAACCAAGATGAGTTTAAAACGTGCGTAAAAAATTCAATATCATAAGAAAAGCATAAAACTTTTTTTTTTTACATATAAATAAAAGGATTACGAAAAGATTTATTTTCATACTTAATTCAATCAAAATAAACTTAGAAACTCATTTTTGTAATACGTCTAACTCTCACGTGATTTTTTCTAGAAACAGACATGTCAATTTAAGAGCAAAAGTGGATGAGGATAAGGACTTCGTATTCACTGGTGTCTGCAACACCCGTTCTTTCTGGGCTCGCTGCTGAAATCGATGCTTGCTTCCGACGTTAAACTTGACCTGGTTTGGGTTTGCTCGGCTTCATCTCTGGATTTTCTCAGAGTCAGATCTGGTTATCGTAAAGCGATAAAGTTTATATGGCATTATAATTATTATTATGACTACGATGGAGAGAATGGCTACGCTGAGTCTGTCCACGGTGTAGATAACTGTTATTATCCGCCACAGGATTACTACTCAGACTTTTACGCTCACAGAATGGGAAGTTACAATACGAGGATACTTTTTAATATTTTTCACACCTCTCATTTCCATATTAACAAACATTTTGCTGATATTTGTTTTCATCTTTCGGAGTTCACACGCTCTCTCTACATTGTTTTGACATCACTCGCAATATCAGATTCAGTTGTATGTGTCACTAAACTTACCGGAGGCAATTTATTTTATCATGGCAGAAAACTACAAGAATCTCAATGTGACTTACTAGTGGTGCAAAGCTAATCACATGTTGTACGTTGTTTACTAAATTCTGTAGGATGACGTTCCGCTCTGCTGGATGTACAAGGATTACTTTCTAAAGGTTTGTCTTTCAAATTACAGCAAATGATGTTGAACACATCAGTAGAAATTGCAGTTATAGCTTTTGTTGCGTTTAAACATACTGCATCTTTACGAAGCCTCCGGAATACACATTGCAGAAATTCCAACTTATACAATTTGGTATAACTGAGTCTCTGCTTGTTGGTTGCATAAGACATACTTCTCTAGGTTTTTCTGAACTGTCGTGTACTTCCGGTTGTCATTCTTATCTTCACTACTGTGACATTGGATTACCTTTTACTAAAACTACAGACAATGGGAGCTGCTGCTGGTGGAAAAAAGCCCAGATCCAGGGGATGACTGCATTCATTTTTCCGATGAAAAGAAGAGAAAGTGGGGACAGAAAAAAAAACTAAATTGTATTGCATCTCTTGGGGAATCTCAAATCTCTGACAAGCACACGGGCAAAGGGGATAAGAAAATACTACCATGATATAAATACAGTGTTTACGGTAGTTCCGGATCAGTTTTCATTTATTCATTGGTAGTGAAAAATAATAAAGAGATTAATATAACTATTTACATACGGTTTAGAGCCTCTATCTCGTACCTTTCATATATGATTAGATTTGTTAATTTATTACTCTGCTTTTGTAAGTAACCGGAGTGTATGCAACAACTGAAATTACGACAGTTTCGGATCACTTACGACAGTTGCAGATCACACTAATTATCGGTATCGGGATGTGTCGCGACGGTGCATGGTTTGCTTCAAAATGGTTTGGTGTATAACAGAATAATCAATTTAATTAATTTATTATACCGTATGTATTATTTAAATATCATTAATTAAGTAATTATCAAATATTTAAGAAAACACATCGCCAATTTCTCCCAGTGCAAAAGAAAGGGATGATAATAAATAATAAACCACTGAATTATACCTATTAGAAATCTTAAACTCGGTATTTTTTCGTGAATTAGAACACAATACATTATCCTAAACTTGTTTTTAAGCCGATTTCTCCGTCATTTTGGAGGGGAAAAACTAACCTTTATTTCTTATAAACATTGTTTATTGTCAAAGTTAAATTATTATTTATGTTGAAATAAAATAAAATGTTTCCCTACCTAACCTATTTTTTTCACAGTCTGGAATAGAAAACAAACTCTTAATTTATCTAGGCCTTATTTAAAAAGATGAAGAAATAAAAAAAATAAATTTCAACTTTTATTGATGTGTTTATTTGTTTGTTTGTTTGTTTGTTTGTTTTTTTTTTTTTTTTGGGGGGGGGGAGGTTCAATACTTCGTCAATATGTAGAATTATAAATATGGATTATATTATGCAGTTAAAGTATGATCCGTCTTTTAGAAAAAAGTGAAATTAACTTAATATCGAACACCTGTTCAAATTCTCAGGAACTCATATTTTAAAGTTACGAAGCTGATGTTTTAAAGTCATCATGGCTTTTTTTTTTTTTTTTTTTGATAAGTTCAGATAACAAACTAAAAAAAATCTTTCTATTTGTTTTTTTTTACTTTGTATCAAGATAAGACTTTTCTGTAAATTACACAATTTAAATCAATCCCGTTTCAAAGATATCAAAAAAAAATTTGAACAATAACCGCATTATTTACCGGCTTCACAAAAAATACAAAGTTTAAAGTCGATTTAGCAATAGAAATGTTAGGTTCTTCAAGTTCAATATAAGTGACAATTTTAATTTGAACGTGAATAATATAAATTATGTATATCCAGACTCAATCTCTATTATTATTTTTTTTTTATCAGACACGGCATATATCGGCTTTACCAAAATGATATATATTGATAGATTTATTATAATAGAAGCAATGTGATTTAAATTTAAACAAATATCAGACATACATGTTTTTCGAAAAGTAGAAGTACTGGAAGCATCCATGCAGTTCCATATATTTCTTTCATTCATTTTTTTATTTGAATATCATCAAATTGTACAGCTAGTAGATTATAAAGGTTTAATAAACAATATGAAAAATGATAGATACAGAGTTTATAACTAAATGTGTACATTTTTCTTTCAGACATTACAAAAAATATACAATAAATTATTCTACATTGCAAATCTTTTAAAATATTGCAGTTCTGACATACATGTACATGGCTGTGTTTGTTGTCAATTCTGTGATGGAATGAGATTGGATAACAAAAGATAAAAAATATTTTTTAATTTTATTTTGATCATTAATATTTTTTTCAACATATGAAAGTGATCATGAATACGAAATAATACAGTTCACATGATGAAACGATGTTTGAGATAATCCCTATTGCGGAGTGAAGTGATCCGAAACTGCCGTAATAATGGGTTCATAATGTTTATTTGTTTTAAATATACAGGTTTAATTGATATAAGTTTCTTATATATGGTGAAGTAGAACATATAACAAGTAAACATTTTATGAGGTCCAGTCAATTCCTTACTCATCTTATGTATAATAGACAGCACAACCTTTCTTAAAACTGTCAAAACACCGATCTTCGTCTTTAGGGTGCTTTATTTCTGACGCAACAAAGAAGCGAAATCGTGCATGGTAAAGTTCCATTTTTTATTGGAAGTAGTATTTCCCCCTATCCTTAGCGTGTGATATATCGAAAACAAATTTTCTTCAACAATTATTTTTTTTAAAAAATTACTAAACAAAAAAGTAATCCGGAACTACCGATGATCCGGAACTACCTCAAGCATTGTATCCCTAGTCACAGAAAGATTCTAATGGAAAACAATTTGTAGTGATTTTTGTCACATGCTGAATAGTGTGATTTTTATTGAATGTTTACACTTAGAGTAGTGCGTTTGTCAGTCACACGCAGAGTTGTGTATGTTAGTCACATGCAGAGTAGTGCGTTTATGAGTCACACGTAGAGAATCGTGCTTTTTATTGAAAATTCACACGCACAGCATTGTGGCCCTTTTTGAAACACGTGCACAGAAAAGTTTCATAGAATTATTCAGGGTCCTCTATAGTTCCGTTTAACGCGGCGACCCCACCACAGTTAATTTTTTTTAGCGCCACAGGTAATAAATCAGCGCCTTAGTAAAGCCACAGTAAAATATTGGCTCCACAGCAAAAATGCTACTCGATCAGGAACATGAATGCATTCATGAAATTTTAATCTTAAAATGGAACTCTAAATAACGAATGCTGTCAACAAATTCCGTTGGCTAAGCTCATAATAATCTTTTACAGAAATTAACTTGGTATTTTTTTCTGTGTGGACAAAGTGTTTTTTTTTTTTTTTTTTTTTGATAAATGAACAAGATTTAATATGATTATTTTAAAACAAATTCGAGTAATAAGAATAGTGTTATCGTTCCCTAGCACCCGGAGCATTCTCCGACTTCAAAAAAGAGAAACGTCAACGGTTCAGATGGGGGGGGGAGGGGGGTTACACTAATTGTTAGAGACAATTTCTTTGATTCACCATAGATATTCTAGATTTAATTGTGAAATATCTTAATTATTATATTATTTTATATTAAAATTTAGTAAAACAAGATGTGTATGTGAAACACTGATGCCCCCGTATGGAAGAGCTTATGGCAAAGGTTAAAGTTTCTCAAATGCAAGTCAAACTCCATCTTGTCACAAGTGCTACACATGATCCCGAAATGTGAAAGCCCTAGAACCAAACGTTCAAGTGTTATGGCCAAGGTTAAAGTTTTTCAGAAGTAGGTCAAACTCGAAGGTCAAAGTTGTTCGTATCTAAAGTAAGGTCTTGTCACAAGGAATGCATATGTGAAGTATGAAAGCCCTAACACCAACTGTGCAAACCTTATGGCCAAGGTTTAAGTTTTTCAAAAGTAGGTCAAACTCCAAGGTCAAAGGGTCAAAGTTGTTGGTATCCAAAAAAAGGTCCTGTCACAAGGAATGCATATGTTACATATGAAAGCCCTAGCACCAACTGTTTAAGTTATTGCCAAAGTTTAATTTTTTTCAACAATAGGTCAAACTCCAAGGTCAAAGGGTCAAAGTTGTTGGTATCCAAAAAAGGTCCTGTCACAAGGAATGCATATGTTACATATGAAAGCCCTAGCACCAACTGTTTAAGTTATTGCCAAAGTTTATTTTTTTTCAACAATAGGTCAAACTCCAAGGTCAAGGTCAAAGTTGTTGGTGTCCAAAGGAAAGTCTTGTCACATGAAATACAAATGTGAAGTATGGAAATCATAGCACTTACTGTTCAGAAGTAATGGCCAAGATTATTTTTTTCAAAATTTAAGTAGGTCAAACTCCAAGGTCAAAGTTGTTGGTGTCCAAAGAAAGGTCTTGTCAAAAGGAATACACATGTGAAGTATGAAAATCATAGCGCTAACTGTTCAAAAGTAATGGCCAAGGTTAAGGTTTTTTCAAAATTAAAGTATGTCAAACTCCAAGGTCAAAGTTGTTGGTATCAAAATAAAGGACTTGTCACAAGGAATACACATATGAAATCCCTAGCAGAAACTGTCTAAAAGTTATGGCCAAGGTTAAAGTTTTTCAGCAGTAGGTAAAACTCCAAGGTCAAAGGGTCAAAGTTGTTGGTCTCCAAAGGAAGGTCTTGTCAGAAGCAAAAAAAGGAGATCTATTAGAGGCTTTTCGTCTGACTTCCATATGAAGTAGCACAATGCTTCGCTTGTCCGATTCTTCTGCCTACCTGCATTTTATCCACCCGTATCGAAGACTAGTGACAAGACCTTCCTTTGGATACCAACAGCTTTGACATTTTGCCCTTGACCTAGGAGTTTGACCTACTTTAGAAAAACTTGAACCTTGGCCATAATTTTTGAACGGTTAGACTATGGCTTTCATATTTCACGTATGTAACACTTGTGACAAGACTTTCTTTTGGATACCAACAAGTTTGACCCTTTGACCTTGGAGTTTGAAAAACTTTAATCTTGGCCATATATTTTGAACGGTTGGTGCTTGGATACTTCACATACGTAATCTTTGACAAGACCTTTCTTTGGATACCAACAACTTTGAGCTTGGAGTTTGACCTACTTTTGGAAAACTTTAACCTTGGTCTTAACTTTTGAACGATTGGTGCTTCGGCTTTCATATTTCACCTGTGTATTTCTTGGGACAAGGCCTTTCCTTGGGCACCATTTATTTTGACCATTTGACCTAGACCTTAACGTTTGACATACTTTTGAAAAAAACTCTCACCTTTTCCATATCTATTCAATGGTTGCTAATAGGGCTTCCATATTTCACAGGTTTATTCCTCGAGACAAGACCTAATTTTGGGTACCAACATATTTGATTTGCATTTGAGAAAGTTTAACCTTTGCTATAAGTTGCCATACGGGGGCATCAGTGTTTCACAAACACATCTTGTTTATTTTTTCTATTTGTTAGGCTTTCACATACTAAAAAAAAGTTACAGTCACTTTCATATATTGAGGACCGGAAAACATTTCCAAGTGAACCAGAAATGTATGTAAAACGTTATAAAATTGGTATTTATTCAGGCATATTTAGCACAATTTGAGAAAAGGTAGTTTAAGGATGCTTTTTTATTTCTATTCGTTAAATTGTAAATAGAAAGATTATTAAGATCAGTATTTTTCGCGGGATTTTGAAAATATACCGATTTTTACTTGTAATCTTTGGATACCTAACCACCTTTCTAACAGAACAATGAAATGTTTTATCTAGGGAAGAGATTGCAATGGTCGATCAGTAAAAAAAAATCCACTCTATGATTTTTTTTTTCATTTTTACATATAATTTGCCTTATGTTAGTGGTATCATAATATGAAAATGTCAACCATGATCATCAAGCTTATAACGATGATATGGTTGTCATGGTAACCACAGTTTTTCAATATTTTGATATTTATGTGGTGAAATTTTAAGTATGTCAAACAGATATCAAAATTGAAACAAAATAAATAATTTCTACCAAATATTATATAATATGCTTTATATTCATTAAAAATAAAAATTGTATCGGAAATTATTGATAGATGTAGTAATGCCACAGTTGCTTTGGGTGAGTATTCATTGTAAATTTGCAGTAATATTTTCACCTCAAGAGCAGTTTTCAACGTCTTGAAAAAAATACCCAATGAATTTTTTAAAAAAAGATATATGCACTAATTATTCTAAGTGACTTCTGGTCAAAATAAGAAGTACGGTCATCACATTCATTTTGAAGCTACATGCATTTCAATAACCCCCCCCCTCCCCCACATTCCTAAAATGTTAAAAGATTTTATAAATTTTCGTATGATGGTTTGTTGCTGAAGCTTAAATATGCATAATTTGTAAAAAGACTATGAAATCATTATTTATAGATTATTAAATACTTTTTTTTCTGAAAATCTTGCGGTTTTTGCTCATTTTATATATAGAGCAGAATGATAAAAGTATTATGTACACACACACACACACAAAAAAAAAAAAAAAAAAAAAAAAAAAAAAAAAAAAAAACAACTTGCACATTTTTTTTTTATTTTCCCATCTCCAAAACATTAATTCCGTTATTTTATCAATATAAATAAATATATATACTCTAAACTAGTGCACAGAGGCCCAAGGGGCCAAACTGTTTATAAACTGAACACTCATCGAGGTCTCAGCACTGTGACCTGGAATCCGAGGGGTAGACACTTTAACACATTGAATGAATAGGGGCTAATTTATAGAACTTGTATCGGCAATATCTACATGTATACAAAAATCCTATTATCTTATTGTTGTATGTTGTTTTGACTGTGTTTGCTTGTAGCGAGGGGAATGCTTATGGTATGAGCTAAATTCTCGTTCAGCTAGTGGAGGGTATGAACTTATTTTCAGCCTCTGAGTCTGGCCTTAAAAGAAAACAAGTTGTTGTGTTATAGTATTTTATTAACGAAGAAACCGCAACTCCCAATATCAACAAATAACAATAAAATAATTAATTTTACAAAACCTCCTGAAAAATAAATAAATTATTAATAACATTTCATTTTCCAACATATTACATTTCAGTTGCGTTAACTTTTGAAATATATAAACATGATTAACATAAAGATGATTGAATATAATTACATGTACGTACCTTAAAAGAAAAACAAGTTGTCATGTTATAGTATTTTATTAACGAAGAAACCGCAACTGAGGTTGTCAGGGCCCACACGGCCATTATATACCCCAGAACCGGTTTCCATGACAATTCCACAACTTGTTGACTTTTACAGTACCCATGTGACATGACCGCATATGGTCAGCATGTGATCAGTGTACTCAAACTCTAATTAAAAATTTACTTTTGCCAAATTTGGAATTCCATATTTCATAAGTTCAATTTAAGGTGTGTTCAAAGTCATCAAGTTTGACCCAAATCAACATTGTTATCCCCCGAAAACACTGACCACTTACACGAAATATTTGATCTACTGATAGTGCTTAACTTTATTACTCAATCGCCTGGTCTGAATACACAATTTGTAAATAACAGTTACGAAATATGTTTACAATCTGTCAGTAATAAAGGCCAAGTAATTTCAAATATGACCTTGCACTGGATATATGAATAACACATTGAAAATCAATAGATATTGAACTAATACATCAATTTACAATAAAAAATGGAAAATAACACAAAAATTCTATATTATTATTTTGCAGCTTATAGTGAGTTGCTATTTAATCTTGCAAATATTTTTACTTCAGTTTCTTTGCAAGTTAGAAAACGGTTCATTTTCTCATGAACTAGATACATGGATATGCAAGAATATCTAAAATAGCTCCATTGTGACGTCATAATGCCACACTTGACGTCGAAAATGTAGTGCAAAATCATCGAATGACATAAATTTGCGTTGCTTCATGCTTACGTGGTTCATGAAATACATTGTATGCTGCCGTGAAGCGTCTTTGTTCATGTCCTAGTGAATTTTCAACAATAAAATTCATTTTTCAAATATATTCCCGTGAGCATGATGTGTTGAAATGTATATGCTTAAAATGATTTTCCCTCTCTGGTTTACCTCAGTCTGTAGTACCTCGATTGTCAGAGTAGCCTCAAATTAGAGAAAATTAATATTTCGTCTGTCATTCTAGATCACGTGTATTTTTTTACACGTATTTTTTAATTAGATTTGTTAAAACTTGCAAAAAGAAACTTTTCTTTTCTGTCAGAAGAAATGGGTTGAGTTTCAATTTTTGACCAAATAGGACGCATAAAACATTTTACAACAGATTTTAAGCAATATATGCACCGATCATTCAATGTTTACATAGTCGATGTAACTGTTGAAAATTCTATAACAAATCTTACATAGGAAAACAATTTCCTCTGCAATATTTTAAAAAATATAGTCATGACCAGCATGCAACCTCAAACTGGTCTATATATACATGTATGTATCAAAACCGCATTCTTTCATCCCTATTCATCCATATTCACGCCACCTGTCTGATGCTTGTAAGAAATTAATATCTATACATAGATGTACATCCTATACTAAAGAAACCGATCTCGAATAAAATTCTAATATTTTATTTAAAACTAGAGGACATAGAGATCCAGATTTAAATAATAAATTAAATGAAATAGATTTCAACTTTCAGAACTACGACAAAAGCTGGACGTGTCAAAACGTAAAACACGTAGATAAAAAAAATCTGCGTCGACGCTCTCCAACACTCTGCAACGTCACATCTTTATCTTATTCTTTTTCTGTTCTAGAAATATTTAGGACCTTTTGTCATGGGTGCAATCATATGACTGCAAATTATTCCGGAAATGGTTACCGTAAACTTTCTTTTTTTAAACGTCACATAAGTCGATCACGTAACGCCTTCCTTAAATAAGGTTCCTCTCTGTTATTACTCCATGTTTGTGCAAAAATTTATTCGTTATCTTTGGGCGAATCTACGTACAAAGTTACATTAATTTATGACACCGGGTTCCTCTTTACGGAAATTTGGGACAATCCTCGTATGTACCATTTTTCAGTTTCTTATAATTCTTTACTGTAAATTTACTCTTTTAAAGCTAGTCGCTTGCCCAATCAATTTTCTAGACCCTCCTAGACTTTATGCATGAATGAAAAGATACAAGCCATTTGTTTCCACACTTCCGGGTTATTGCAAATCAAACTTTTTTGATATCAATTACTCAGCCAAACTTCTTTGTCATGGTTGTATTGATGATTTTTTTGTTTGTTTGATTGTTGTTTTACGTCTCTCGAGAATTTTTCACTCATACGGAGATGCCATCACTTGCCAGTGGAGAGCTGTAAATTTTGACCTATACTCGGCACTTAGGGCCATTGAGCAGTGAGGAATATTTTTTGTGCCAGCACCTACTGCGACACGGGACCTCGGTTTATACGGTCTCATCAAAGGACCGGTCTCCACGTCCCAAAGTGGGATTCGAACCCGCGACGTAAGGATCAGTTCCTTTGCGACTCTTGAGAAAACGCTCTACCACTGCGCCACGCAGGCGACTTGTATTGATGTAATGTTCACAAGTTAACAATAGGTCCATTAAAAAAGATTTTATGACTCGAAACTGCTAAAGCGTATTAATTCACAAGTCTGATATTTGAGTGAACTGACACCAAAAACTGCAAATGTATAAATGTAACTGCAAATATAAAGTTCGATTGTGTGTCTAAGAAGATTTTTATATGCTCTTTAATGTATACTACAGGTGTATACATTTTGTAAACAATTTATATTTTAGAGAAAACATGTCTTAAATACGTTGGACTTGTTACTGGTGCTTCTATTTTTCTATTGTTAATTATAAGTATATACATATGTGTTGTTGTGGTGGGGGAGGAGGGATGGGGCTTGTTGTCGGGGTGATGGTTAATAAATTCATATATAAATTGAAACCTATACTTATATAAATAAATTAATAAATTTCGCAAATAAACTCCGAAACGGGTGCACCCCTCCTCTAACAATACACTAGTTACAAGATGATGTCTGTAAACTATATTTAGATTTCACACACATAGTAAGTATCGTACATTAAATTAAAAGTCTACTTTTATTTTCTATAAACAGCCATGAAATAGGAAAAACGTGGGTACGGTGGCGTTTCCGGTTGGCGGATCTAAGTTACTGGCAATTTTTAAGGAAACTGACAACAAGCAATCGTTTATTTATTTCATAAAACGTCTTGACTGAATTATTCGCAATAGTACAAAAAATTTTCTAGAAGAATTTGTACATTTACTTGAAGATAAGACAGGTCTAAAGATTAGAGTTACTAAGAAATATTTTATTTTAGGGGTTATTGATGAAAACATTGATGTTCAAAATGCTATTCTTCTTTGGCTTAAATATTATAGTTATACTGCAAGATGCACCCAGAAACCTATTAATGTACATACTACAATATCACAAATGAAATTTCATTATGAAACACAAAAAATTATTTCTTATAAGAATGGTGGAAAGGAAAAGTTTGATACCCAGTGGAACAGGTGGAACCTACTTTTCTCTTAACTCTCACCCCCCCCCCTCTCTCTCTCATAAAATAAAAACACACTTCTGCTTCTGAAACTTGATGTATGTATATAATGTTATGTATGTTGTGTGAATAAAAAAAAATAAAAAAAAAGAATTATTCAATCAAAACTTGATTTAAATGATATAAAAGAAATAAGTTGTGATAACCGATTAAAAAGGAAAATGTGCAAATTATTTTCGTCATTCACCGATCTTAATATTGACGGAAGCTTCGATCCCGATGTTTAAAAAAAAAAACAAGCCGCTTATAGCTCCACAACATAAAAAAAAATCTTTTGTGTGATTGGTCATTGAAATTATGGTAAATCATTTATAAAACTACAAGTTGTGAATATATTTACATATCGAAAGACTATTTCAAATATATACATGTATGTAGTAGGTCTTCCTAATAAATTTATCGGTAAAATTTGTATATATTCCTTACTGAGAGCATCGTGGCAACGAACCCGAAGTACATTTGTACTTCGTAATAAACCTGCTTACATGTCAAGAGAAAATTAATGAATAAGGTTTGTTCAAAAACAGTTACAGATGTAAAATTTTGTGCTTTAATCAATATATTTTATTTTTTTTCTGAAAACAATCTTTTGTATCAAATACTCGGCCTATTCATAGGGTGTTAAAAGCTAATTTTCCAAAGGTACTTCAGTCTTGGTTTAGAAATATGTATGTACCTTATTGATATGTTAAAAAAAAAGTAAAGTACATTATTTACATATCAGTAAGGTACTGACATATTTATAAACAAAGACCCAAGTACCTATGAATTTTTAACCCCCACCCTCCCCCCGTAAAATATGCATACTCACTGCTTTTATCCTTGACAGAAATGAAATAAGAGCATCTGAAGTACAATATCTATTACATAGTATAACAGGTTTCACAATAAACGTCAATTAATGAAATTTTTTTGTTAATTTTCAAGTTTTTACAAAGGAGGTGGAGACGCACACCTACTTCATGCGAGATTTTGAACAATGTATTTCTTCCTGCTATAAGCCTGTAGGCTGTTAGTAGAAACTACAAAATATTTTCTGTCGGTAGTAGTAAAGATTCAATTCCCCGCGCCTGCGCGGGATTTTATCTAGTATTTACTATGTTTTTACACCATGTTTACGTGATATCCATTCATAAGGCATTAATTCTTTCATTTAATTTATTTCTCAATTTGCGAAATACATTAATAACTTTTTAGCACATACCCACTGCACGTATACTTTAAATAACTTTTTATCGTACGCTAGACCATACTTTGATTAAATCTATATGAAAATTTTTTTCCTTAAATACATATCAAAGAAAAATATGCCAGATATACAATATGAAAAATAACGCGATTATGATTATCATAGCGGTCATTTTGAAAAAGGTCAAAATTGAATGGCCAACGATATTTCTTATTTTAGATTTGGACAAGGAACCTTTGTGCCAAAGTTGGTGTTTGCCTCACCTTGGTGCTGCCTAGTAAAGATTGTGGGTAGAGGTGGAATTCAATCCTGTCAGCAACTATATGCAATAGCATAAGTAAGCATATTGACCCAATTTGTTCCTTTGACCGAACAATTTCTATGATTTAAAAAAAACGGCAAAGGGGTGTTACTTTGTAAGATAGATTTGTCTAGTGCATTTAGACTTTTACCAATTCACCCAGCGTATTTTTCTTTGTTATGAATTCAAGAAAAAATATTATTTTGACATGTGCGTGCATTTTGGTTGTTAAATAGTTTGTTCAACATTTGAGAAAATTTTACCAATCCTCCACGGGTAAGTAACTCAAAAGGCCCAAAATCAAAATATTCATTATCTCGATGATTTATTGCTTGTCGGGAGACAAAATACGTCAACATTCTGATCTTGACGATATGTTTCAGTTAACCTGAAGATAGTTAGACGTTCCAGTAAATGACAATCTGAAAGCCCCTCTACAAGATTGTTATCTAGGTTTAGGGATTGACATTAAGTAAAGCCATGACAAAGACGGCCAATACTGTGCTGTTAGTATATTATATTAAAATAACAGTAAATATAAGCCATTTAGAACAGTGTATACGTGCATGCATATAACTATGCTATTTTCATGTTTATTTTGTACTCAAACAAGACTGATCAACCCACAAAAGTATGCTTGGAAAATAGCAACACTATAGTTTCTGGAAAAAAAAATATTCTAGTAAACACTTCTAAATGTTGTACTTGTTCCATTTGTATGTGTAGGCTGGAGCCACAGAACAATGATGGCATTTGTTAACAACAAACCTCTTTTCTGCTACATCTTTTCTTATGAACTTATACTTCCGTCATCGTCATACGATATAAAATAAGATCTATAAAAATAAAATCTTGATGCATTTACAACTCAGTTGTCATACAGTTGTCTCATGGGAAACATTGGTTATTTTAGCAAAATAGGCTAATTGAATTGTGGACCGTTTCAAACATTTCTTGAGTTTATTTATTTGAAAAGTACAAAAAGAGAGACTCTTTGACTTAAAAAATGGCTAATCAGTATATTCAAAATTCAACTTTCGTTGGATTAAACAATTCAAGGAACAGAACATATTATGACTATGAAAGAAAAAATGGCTACATTGAGTCTGTCTACGGTGGAGATAACTTTTCTATTATACCACAGGATTACTACTCGGATTACTACCCTCACAAATATACAATTATAGAAGAGTGGGAAGTTCCCATACGAGGATATTTAACATTTTTCGTAGCTCTCATTACCATTATAAGCAACATTTTGCTGATATCTGTTTTCATCTTTCGGAGTTCACGGTCTCCTACTACAATTCTTTTGACATCCCTAGCAATTTCAGACTCAGTGATATGTGTCACTTTTCTACCGGAAGCAATTTATTTCAACATGGCAAAAACTACAAGAATCCTTACATAACTTACCAATGGTGCAAAGCTAATCACGTATTGAGCGTTATTCGCTTTATTTGTGCGATGATCTCAAATTGGTTAACAGCTATACTGGGTGTACAACGATTGCTTGCTGTAGCTTTACCATTCAAATACAGACAATTATGTAGTAATGTAGCGACATCTATAGAAATTGTAGCCATAGCTTTTGTTGCCTTCTTACTAAATTTCTCCAGAGCCTTTGGAATAAACATAAGAGAACTTCAAATTTATACAACCTCGGATTACAACGAGTCTCTGCCTTCAGGTTGCGAAGAGCTACTTTCTCTCGGGTTTATCAAGGCTTTTGGCGATCCAGTTAAATCATCAATGATTTTTTATATTTTTTATGGACTACTTTGTTATGTCCTTCCTGTTGTCATCCTCTTTTTCACCTCTGTGACACTGGCCTACTTTTTATTAAAACGACAGAAAATGGGAGCAGTTGTTGCTCAAAGAAGGGCCAGGATCCAAAGGAAGACTGCACTGATTTTCCTTATTTTGGTTGTATTTCTAGTTGCTGAGATACAAGGTGGCATTGTATACTTCATCTATGCAGCTGAGTTAGACTTACAAATACTTATGTTGTCAGGGGAAACTGTCAGTATGTGGAGCACGATTTCCAGTTTTATGTCTTTATTGAGTTATGCATGCAATTTCTGGATATTTTTCTTGATGAGTCAGCATTTTCGTTCGATTCTACTGGATATATTTAAATCTGGAATCCGGAGAGCTCACGTCTTAAATCTGGAAGCTTTGGAAGATGGAAGCAGAGATAATGCCCAAATCGCAAACACAACACGCAAAGATGTTAAAAGTACCCTCGTTTAATTTTTATTAGCATGTAAATGCTATACATGTACTTTAACGATTATTTTCTTGGTTTCTGTTATGAAAACAGTCGGCCAGTTTGACAAGAAAACTATTGATTTGCAGTGAATAGTCGCATTGTGAAGCTTAAAACATTTTTTGTGACCTCATGTTTTGTTAAACCAGGTTCAGTAAATTTCTTATTGTCCTGCACTACGTCCAATAAGTTACCTGTGACTGACCAATAAGATTCAACTTATTCGACAGCTACAGGTAACATTCAAATGAAAACAAAGGGCGAGAAAGATATATAAACAGCACTGAAAAGGCTTTGATAAATCAAACAATTTAATACGAACAATGTTGGAAATTACTAGCGTACTTGTAAATTATAAATATTTCACAAAAAAAATCCTGTAGAAATTGGCATGAATAATCCACCGTGAACTGAATGTCTCACAGAAAATGTTGTAGAAGAATCCGTGGCACCGATCATAAATTTCCTAAATTCACCGTTCATTACTACTCATTTCACAACGATCGATACTTGGAACATTCACAGAATCTTGGGGAAACAAAAGAAGAACCAGATGCTTTCGTTTTCTTACACTTGCTTAGTTGAACATCAATTTTTCCGCCTTTAACTATTCCGCTCATGAAGATTCTGTATTTTTTTGTTTGGTGATTTGTGACGTTTGCCCAACCAGTCCAGCATTGCTTGAGCGAGTGTATATCGTTGCTTTAAGGACTGGCTGGAGTAAAATCCGTCAAAACATGCGCACAATTGAGATATTGTATGTTGCATATATATATATATATATATATATATATATATATATATATATATATATATATATATATATATATATATATATATATATATATATATATATGGGTGCCCCTGCTTATCTTGAGAGCAGAAACAGCACAAGAAAACAGTGTTCTGTAGAACATCAAACTCGATTTCAACTTGAGGGTAATATAAACATGACGTAACACACATGCACTGATATGTAATTTGATGTTACGTCGAAGCCTCCCTGGTTTTAACTCTTTCCCATCTTAGGAAATTAAAGTTCCAGGGACCTTTTCGGTAATTTGAGTAATTGTGATAAAATTTTCCAGCATTGTTGCACAATGATTCTTTTGTTATATAATCATGTCTATTGTTTGCTTTAATCACACCACGAATAAATTTTTGAAAAAAAAAAAAATCCATGAACTTTTGGATCAAGCATCGTATGATGCTTGAATAAGACTTTCAGGGGGTGATATGATTAGTTTCTTAAAATTGAACAGATTTTATGTTATCAGTTTTATTTCGAAACATTTCCCTTGGATTTCTTTTACAACAATGAGGAAAGTTGTAAAAAAACGCACATTAATAAAAATTGTATCGGATATTTCTCTCTCGCAGTTAAGTCAAGAGTTAACTGTTAATTAGGACATAAAATATTTACATTTCATAATTGTTTTTATGAGTCCTACGATTAAAATGGTACATCATTTTCTGAAAACCGTTCATTCTAAGCAAAGCTATTAATTTTTTTCAGTAATATGTTAGGAAAAAAGGAGGCTTTTTGATCAGATTTGACCGATACAAACGTGAAAGGGTTAAGCTACTGTACAATCATGTCCAGTCGTGGAAAGTATTTTAAAAGATACTTTAAATGATACAAAAACATGTTTTTTAAATTAATAAAAAAAAAATCCAATTGCATTTTTTAAATAACATTTCTCGGGCTCTTCCCAAAACCTCTCTCTCTCTCTCTCTCTCTCATATTTTATTATTGTCTCTTTCCTAAGAATTACCTTGATCATTACATTATACATTATTACCCATCCCCTCATCAACACTTAAGAATTGGAAACAAGTTAAGTTATCATAATATTAATAAAACCTTGTTTTTAAGAAAGGTCCTGAACATAATTTGTTTAAAAGAGTTAAACAGTATATGCTATGCTAAAAAATGCTACGTCAACCCCCCTTGCTATCCTCCCCTTTTCGAAGTACACACACACGTATAATCTCTTATAGTGAACATCCCTTGACTTTCTTTTGGGTGACACTAATTTAATTACTTGTTTGTCTGACCTGCGTGTTCGGATTTTAAAGGAATGTTATATATATATATATATATATATATATATATATATATATATATATATATATATATATATATATATATATATATATATATATATATATATATATATATATATATACAGTACCAAACAGACACAACCTAAAACCAGAGGGAACCCAAAGCGCACCCGGGTTCGCTTTCTGGGTTCCCTCGGGGTCCGCTACGGGTCGGCTTTCAGATATTTTGGGTGCGCTCTGGGTTCGCTTCGGGTTCGCTCTGCGTTCTCTCGGGGTCAGCTCTGGGTCCGCTATAGCGAACCCGGCGTTAACTTTCTGGGTTCGCTTTACACACTTATGCGTGAAGCAGACCCAGCTTTAATCTGACCGCCAGTAAGCTAAGCCCCTTGTTTATTCCAAATACAGCAGTGAAATCGATCATTGTTGTTTTTGTGGCGATCAATACATGTGCATGTAAAGTGGCTGCAACGTTTTTGCTGACAACATACAGGAACGATCACACTTTACACAAAATAGTTTTAAAAAAATAGGAGTGGATATTTAAAAAAAAAATAATTAATAGATATTTTAGGATATTTATATTTGTCAATGTTTTCTTTAATAAAACACTATTAAAAGCAACGCGTATCTATATTCGTATAAACACGGGTTCCTCGCGTCATAAACGTTCGACGTAATTTCTCAGTGACGTCATAAAGGGTCGACGCGCAATCAATGGATCAAATGCGTACCGTTTAGTTTGAAAAATAAAACATTCCACGAGTTAAAGATTATAATCAGGAAAATAAAAATATGAATAAGTCATAAATGTAAATAAAAGTAATAATGTATTATTTTTAAACACCTATCTGGATATAAATACGAGATCAAATTTACTATAAAGCCCTATAATATAAAACTTCCCGTTTCCGAAATTTTCTTTCCATTTCCCGCCCCGATTTTCGTTATAATTCAAATCCGGTCGTGATTTTGATTTGAATTAAAAAGTTTGTTTGTTTGTATATTGTTTAATGTCCCTCTTGAGATTTTTTCACTCAAATGGAGACGCCAAAACTTGCCGATGGATAGCTGCAAATTTTGTCCTATACTCGGCACTTACGGCCACTGGGCAGTGAGGTATCTTTTTTGTGAATTTAAAAGAGAATTATACTCGTTGGCAAAAACCGTGAAAACATAGATGAATTTGCAGGAGAAAAACAGCTAACTCAGGAGGATAAAACGTACGCTCAACTAAGACCTCGTGTCACCCGCAAATAGTTTGTCATTTTGCATAGATATAAAATATTGTATGAACTTTTCAGGCATTAAAGGCACAAAATTAAATTCATCTTTATCAATACGGTGACTGCAGGTCACCTTATATTTTAACTAAATTTTGTTTAATAAGTTTAAAACTCTTACTCAAATATAATCATAAAAATAACATTACATCTATCTACTTTATAATAGATTAGCACAGATGTGAAAGTAAGTTTTTATTGCTTAAACACAAGACGACAAATTGTTAATAGCCCATAAGAAGCTTTGTCAGACCCCCCCCCCCCCCCCGAAAAAAAATATCAGTATCTTCTTTACTATATAAAACCAAAATTCTTTTCTTAAATTGTGTCCCTTCAATAATTTTTCAAGTATCCTAGCCTGGCATTTCTAAAATTTGTAGATCTGATTCTTAAATAAATCTGATTAATTAAAAATGTTTTCCTTTGATAACGATTTAAATGTTAATAGGATTAATCTCTTTACAAATGTGTAATTGCTTAATTTTTTTTCAAAAATATTATTTTTGGCCGCTGGGGCAGCCGAGTATCTGTAGTTTTGTTAGCAAATTGTTTTAATTTACTTTATTCGTTCACTAACATCATCAGTCATTCATGAAACTGGACCTTGCTAAAAGACTTTTCAAAAACAGCGGCAACAACTATGAAAATAAGCATCTGAACACTATCATGTGAAGAAAAAAAGGCTTATTACACTCTATGCTTTCTTCTTACCTTACATGAACAAAGATTACAACTTTCATTCTTTTATATCATAACACAAATAACGAAATACGAAGAAAACAATGAAACTTAAACGAGCAATCAATTGCAATCGTTCCACTGAATATAAATTCATCATGTTTCTTATTATTAAGACTTTCACATTCAATAAAACTAACTTTTGGTCTTAATATTTTTTCAAAGTATTTTTTTCACTTTCTTAAAGTAAGATAAAGCGATATTTTTTGTTATTTACGCAAAAGATATGAAAATAATGGAGAGTTTTTTAAAACAGTTACATGAATGTTGCGTAGTAAAAAAAAAAAAAAAGAAGAGTACTGTATTACAAATCTTCATGATATATATTCGACATAAATGATTTTTTTTTTTGACAGATCAATAGTTTAACAAAAATTAAACGCCAAAAATATGCAAATTATGTATGCACTTAAAAAAAACTCACCCATGTGAGAAATGCATGAAACAAAAAGTAATATTATACAGAGAGTTTAGTTTCGAAATAATAAGGATGAAAACCAGGATATTTTATCCCCCACAGAGCTCCGTAGAATTATGATAGCATTGTTCCTTACACGCATAATTTTCATGGAAAAGGAATATCGCTACGTTTCTATTGTTTGATTTTTTTTCAAAAAAAAAAAAAAAAAAAAAAAAAGCCTGAGGTTTAAGAATGTACTATTTTACTTTTCTCTAGTCATTACTGAAACTGACCGATTGTTCTTTCCTGAAATGAAATATATGGAGATGACGAACAGTAATCAAGCTCAAAAGTCCATTAAACAAATTGGATAGCGAACAGTATTCAATCTTGAAAGTCCAAAGAAATGATACAAATTTGAAGCAGAGCAAACACGATCCTCCAAAACATCAGAGGTGGGATCAGGTGCCATGGAGGAGCGAGCATCCCCTGCCGACTGGTCACACCCTAACAAAAAATACTATAGTAAACTATAGTTAACTATAGTTTACTATAGTATCAAAGTAACAACTTTGGAACTTTGATTTACTATAGTAAAAACTTTGAATCTTTGATTTGCTATAGTAAAAACTTTGGAACTTTGATCTACTATAGTAAAAACTTTGAAACTTTGATTTAATATAGAGAAAACTTTGGAACTTTGTTTAATTATAGTAAAAAATTTGGTACTTTGATTAACTGTAGTAAAAACTTTGGAACTTTGTTTAATTATAGTAAAAGCTTTGAAACTTTGATTTACTTTAGACAAACCCATGGAATTCTGTTCTTGAATCTCATTCTTGGTATTTTATGATATTTAATGTTCAAAATTCATAAAAGCTTCAAAGAACTTTTTATAAACCCGATCCCTCTCCTTAAAGAATGTACAAGAACTGATTGTTAATGTAAGACTGTCTGTAGCGCCATAGATGAGCAACATTTTATTGTATTTAATTTAATGCAGATGCAGTGTAAGTTTTTTTTTTTTTTGATGAAAATTTAAGACAATAATTAACTATTAAATTAAATTCGCGTCATTTACAACTGAAATACCTCCTCCATCAACTTCAGTAAAACTGTATTTTTTTTTTTAAATTTATAAATTGAAATATTGCATTTGAATTAACTAATTTGTAAATTTAAAGTAACATGTACGAAAATCCCTAGCCCCCACCCAACCCCAACTCCCCCCTAAAAAACGGTAAAATAAGCAGAAAAAAATACTTTAATAAGTTGATAAAATATTGTGAAAACTTTGATATAGTATAGTGATGAAACTTCGATTAACTATAGTAAAAACTTTGGAACTTTGATTTAATGTAGTGAAAACTTTGGAACTTTGATGAATTATAGTGAACTATAGTTAACTATTGTAAACTATGGTTAACTATAGTTTACTATAGTATTTTTTTTGTTAGGGCACCCGCCGTGTGCTCCTTATTATGATCGGGAAATAACAGAAAAATCCGTCGATAATTCAGTGTGTAAAATGGCCTAACGATTAATATGAAAAATTTTATTTGCTGACAAGGTCATTGTATCGACCATAGAACTTACGAAATGATGACTTTAAACGAGACTGCTGATATTCTTGTTTCAGCAACTTGTTCGTCAATAATTTACCTCGATTTAAAAATTGTTCATACGTAGTGCATGCTCTTGCGTATCGAATCAATTTAGAGATATAAACCCCGTATGAAAAAAGTAAAATTATACATACTGTATATAAACAGTTAAATGATAGAAGTAAAAAATAATAATAAACTTACACAATAGCAATTGTCTATTGCCATCCATTTAAAAAGAAGTCAAATTCTACCTAAAAACTGACTGTATAATTATGTAGAAGTATGTCTCAAGGAGAAGTATATTTATACCAAGAGTTTTACTTCATTTATTTCATGTGAAATGATTTCATTTAGAGAAGTTAAAATAAAAAATGATGATTCATCCCTCGGGGACTGACGATAAAGTGTCAATTTATTACTGAAATTTGCTTGAAAATAAAAATAAATGTCAAGGATATAATTATATTCTATTATTCAAATATACCGACCGTTAGTAAATATGTAAATAAATTTTCTATGAAAATTTAATCATCATAATTTCTAAAAATCGTAAATTGAGAAAATTAAGATTTTTAACATTAAAATCGGGAACACGGCATAATAGATCACTAAATTTCAAAGTTTTTACCATGCTTTTGGTAAAGATATTCTTGAAATTGCAAAACTTTGAGAAAAGCAATTATAAATCTAATCATTGTCCACCAGTTATCACGTTCTTTTAGTTTTAATCTCATGAACATCTCATAATTGTTACCCGAATTTTCATATTTTTTTTTTCAAAGCACGTTAATTTCATGACTGGACTAGTTTTTTTTTTGAATAGCTTAAAATGAGAGATATTTGGATCATATGTTGCAAATATTATAAAAACACAAATTTGATGTATTATGGTATGCATACTGTTCCGAGTATCTGGTCAACATTATGCGTAAAATATTAGACTTTACTGATGTATTCTACATTGAAATTTTGGAAACAAAAAAAAAAAAAAAAAATTACACACCAAGACAGGCAATTAACACACACAAAAAAAAAACACAAACAATTTCATACGTCAGTAGTAAAACTTGCTGGAATAACAGTTCATTTGAAAAACTGCATGTTTAATGTTGGAGCGCTTTTCCAAAACTCATGTGTTTTTATATCTGAAATGTCCAAATACATAGCTTATAAAAAAAGGAATCTGATTGAAAATCAACTTGTTCAAAGTGCTAACAAATATTTTATTTTTCAAATGTCCTCTGTTTTATACTCATGGTTAGGTGTAAAACTTGAAAAGAGTCTGATGCAAGAGATTAATGAGAATTGTTTTAAAATCTTTTTTTTATGGAAAACTGTAAGAAGAAGCTTCTCTGTAACATAATATTGCTTTAAAAAAATGTGTGACGGCTTTGTTTTGATACAGATTACAATATTGCATGGAAAAATACCCTCACATTTCTAGGTAAGTTGGACTACTCATGGCCTTTTCTGGACCCAAGTAATTGAATGCTTTTTTTTCTTTGACGTAATTAACCCCTTGTCTCGGTTAAATCTACACATGAAGGTCCCGTCCCATTCACTTGTACGATTCACAGAATTGTGGAAATGATAGACACGCCATTTTTTTTATTCATTTGTCTTATACTTATTTTTTTGATAAGAAATCTATACACATCGGGGACAGTAGCCTAACTATTCCTAATCCTAACAGTAAAAATTTAAATTACTATTTTATGAGTAATTTTTGTCCAAGTAAGTTAATAATTTCAATGACTGTTTCAAATTAATAATACACAATTAGAAGAGAGAAAATCTTTACAAATCCGAGTTGATGCTGGATTTACCACTTGTCGTGAGTTGGTGTTTACGAGCGTTGACCTTTGAACTATGAACTTTGAAGCTTAATTTGAATATTTGTGAATTGTTGCCTTGATGTATTGAAGTACATGCCTATTGTGTTTGACGATTCATATATTGTGTTGCTAATAAGAGCATGTTTTACTTTCACACTAACTTTTAGAAACACTCATTATTATTTTTTTGAAATTATGATTATCCTTGTATATCATTTTTTTGTTTTTTAACTATTTAATCGACGGATATATGAGCTGTAAGAGTATACAATATAATATACGAGAGAGAGAGAGAGAGAGAGAGAGAGAGAGAGAGAGAGAGAGAGAGAGAGAGAGAAAGATGTTTAATGTGATTAAATTCAGATATATATAGCTGTGTATGAATAATCATATGCTTTTAACAGGGATGGATATTCCAGTAATTTTATAAAATTTTGTTTTCAAACGTTTTTGGGGGAATAATATGTACAGAGTACCAACACAAAGGTTAAAAGAAATAATGAAATAAAACTTTCTTATGTCCACGACAAATTATCGCTATCAGGACAAGGGTTGTCCGTTAAGTTCATGGATTGACGTTTTAGTCAAAATGAATGGTCCAAGAAATACTAATTGAAAACCAAAATATTTTTTATGTAAATTCAAGTCAGAACTGTTTGGTTGTGATTGTTCGAACCTAAGAATTTTGTAAAAATCACGGTCTTTAAAGGTCATATAAATGCGCACGGCCCAGGGCTAAAATACAATAAACTCTGAAATAACGTTTCCTAATTTAAATGATTATTTTCTTTGTAAAACAAGTTAAATCTGAAGACAAATAAATTGTAATACAAATAAACGGCTATCGTCATTTTCTGATATCAGAAGCTTTGCTTACTATAAAGATGGTGAAATATAAAAAAAAAAATGCTAGAAATATGTTACAAAATTTGACAGAAAAAGCGAAGTCGGCTTTTGGAACGGAATAGCTTCCAATCATTAAAGAACTACTATGCTTTATATGTCGGAAACGACGTCAAAGACAAAGTATTCAATCAAAGAACTTGAATATTTGAATATATTTAGTTCATTGTTTTGAAATTAGTATTTTGTAATTTTTCAAGGGTGTGTACAATGTTGGAGACACTACAAGAAGTAGAAAACCACCCTTATTTAATGAGAATAGGATATCCGTATTCATGACGTTGTTAGCGCAACGACGGACTGGTCTGTATAGCCTATGTCTACGAAAATATAGCCTGTGTCGATGAACATGTTATAAAAATTCAAAATCCCTATTTTTGACGTTATCATGAATTTAGCTTTTGGTCAGTCTGGGTCGTGCGGCTTTTAAATACCAAAGGTACTATTAAACAAGAACAAGAAAGATACTTTTGAACAGGACCCCCACCCCCATCCCCCAGACACACACGACCGATATTCAACCCTGGGCTTTTTAGACATTTCTCCACAAAATATATTTTTACACTTATTTATCATGTATACCACAGAAAAAAATGGGAAACAACGCCAAAAAAATCTTCCCATACAAAAAATATCCTTCTAAAAGTTATAAGAGAGAAAAGTATGCCACTCCGATTTGTTTACGTTGTACCCCCGCTGGTCTTCCTGGGTGTAAAATTAAATTTATTTTATATCAACGTTAACTGTCATTTTCTCTCTACATAATTATAACTGTATTATATTTGCCATCAGATTGACTCTGCATCTCGGATGAATCCCCACAACTAACCCTTAAACTCGATCATTACATTCAGTGCGTTGAAAAACCATTATAGGTTAACGCGGATTTCTGCAAATTTATTCTACATAAAGACATCTTTCTTTTGTTTTTCTTAAAAGAAATAAAATGACACAATGACTAAAGTGTGATGTTTACAATTTATTTCAGGTAATAGATACTTTACAAAGCTAAATTAGGCCAAGATAAATAAATAGTGTGTTTCCTATTCCAACCCGATAATAAATAGGGTAGGTAGATAGGGAAAACATTTTATTTTAATTTAACATTTTGTTAGTTAAAATTCAACTTTGACAATAAACAAAATGAGAAACAGAAAGAGTTCATTTCTTTTTCCCACAAAGGGCGGCTTACTAATGGCATTTGTATAGGATATGCGTTTTCTCAAACACCGAAGTGATCGAAATTAGGATTTCTAACAGTGAAAATGGAATTGTTTACTTCCGGATTGATATCGGAGGATAAATTTTTCAGGGTCGGCTCATATATTTTAGGGTCGGTCGGGGAACCGGAAACTCAGAATTTATTTATCTAGGCCTAATTCAACACTATCAGCCGCCATTTTATCTTCATAGAAATCGATGTAAAAGGGGTCTTTGGTTACATCCGATGAACATCGAGATTTAAAGTACTTCTTGGATTCGCTTTTTTTTTGGTATTTTTTGTCATCATGTGACCCTGTACAGTCACGTGAGCTCCGGTTTTAGGTCAAAATATGAAATATCAAATTTAAGCAAAAAGTGAAAGGGCATGATACTTCTCATTGAAAGTGAAATCGTATAAGTCTGAGAATGTGTTGACAGACTGAGATTATTGTCGAGAGATTATTGATTTTTGTAATGCTCTTAATTGTTTGTAATTTTGATAGTGAAATCTTGAGTTTTCAGACGGGGAGTGTTTTGTCTATTTTTTAATATTTTCATGTCTTTAGAATTTATGTTGTACTATTACGTCAGTTAGACTGAGTGCAATACGAATTTTTATTGAATGTGTTGAAGTACAAGTTAATTTTCGGTGTTTGTGCCGCCATACTGTCACGGCGAGTTTTTACTCCCGGTTGAATGTTCGTAATCCACGGTGTAAGTAGTTTAAAGTTTTTTACACATTGTTTATTCTTCAGATTATGTTATCGCTTACCTATATCTCTAATGTCAGCTATGCTAATTATTGCAGTTCTGCATAGTTTTAGTTAATGTTTGTGCCATGTGCTTAAAGTATGGCGTGCTATTCATGTCATCATTTATAGTCGATAGTAATTAAGTCTGTATTTCTCTTAAAAATATATTTTATGAATGGAATTTGATACAGTTAATAAAATAGTATAGTTAGTTTATGATTTACTAGAGATATTACTTGTCTGTGTAATTTGTTCACATTATGTGAATCCAGTTTTGAGAATTTTTTCTATGGAAAGCAGTACCTGTCATTACTTACTTTGGTTTTGTTTTATTGTAGCTTTTTACCAGACGCACGTTCACATGCGCACTTGCACATGCAAGTGAGGGTTAACTATCTGTCAAATAAAACTTTCTAAAGGAACTGAGAGACTTTTTATTGTGGCAGAATAATCTCTACAGATTTGTTAATCCAAATGTAAAATCTCTCGAGAATGCGGGGTCCCCGGTCACACTTTTGAATAACTGATGTGTACGTGGTTGTCTAATTTTGGGATGAACTATTTAAACCAAATGAGCAGTCTGTCCCGGAAAATTCGGTCTGTACGGTGTCTTTAACAATCTTGCTCACGTATATGACGAAAAGTTCTGATGTAGTTTTTGATTTCAGCCAAATAATGGCATTAATCTATTTGCTTTATAAGACAGAACTAATTCACAGACTGTAGTATTTTCCTTTGAATTCGACACTGAAAATAAAAACAAAACAAACCAAAATCATTCTTTTTTCAAAGGACATATACATACACGTATTATACATATCTATGGTAACATTTATTTCATTCGTTGTTAAGTCTTCATAATGAATTAAATTATACCATTTATCTAGACACATTAGAGGCTACAAAAAAGGAAATGGGGCCTAATTTATACGCAATACAGTTAAGGTGGGCAATGGAAATATCGACAAATTTTTGTGATTAAAATTGTATTCATAATCAGGATGGCTATTATTTTTAGCACATTATTTACATCGGACAAGTGTAATTATGGTTAATAACTACATATTGAGGACGATTAGATTTTATATTTAGACTTGTGACGTGATGCTTAAGTCACATGATTATAGCACTTTTACTTGCAGTATTGAGGTCACCTATAAATTTCACTAGTGCAAGGGCATAACCAAGTTAAAATTCTAAGTTTAGTTTATATATATTTTCAACACGCATTGTAGTTCTGAAAAGTGCTGCGATCCTCTATAGATTCTGCTATTTCATTATTAAAGTCGTATTTGTATGACCGCATGCTGTATTTTTTGCTCGTCAACGGCATTAAATATAGATATGATGGAATTATTTTAAGATTTCATCAGGATCGCAGCACTTTTCAGATACCTTAATATTTCTGGAGTTGATTTGTAAAAGCTTCCTATGATCCATTGAGTGTATGCCCTTGCACTAGATCGATTTATTAAGACCCTTACATTACCCTCTGATGTACTTGCATACAAATATACGACAGCATCAATTAAATAGGAAATGTAAGGAAAGTATATTAATAAAATCGTAAAGAAAACATCGAATCCAAGTTAATGGCCTATAAAATATCTGTAAATAATATTTTTTTTAATTATATAGAATTCATTTTTCGTTGAGAAAATATTACTTGATCCGCCTCTCGCTGCATACAGACTGATGTCAAGTTTTACGAAATGACGTCACATCGACAAGTGCATTACGATCAGTGACTTATTTATACCTTGTTATGTGGGTTTTAACTAACAACAAAACGGCATGTTGTAGTAAGTTTTGATGTAGTTTGATTGTCTCCTACAGTTTAAAATAGGAAATCTTTTCATTTTGTGGTATTTTAAAGAATTGCTGGTTTTTAATGATGCCATAGTTATTTTTTCCCGTACAAATTAGGCTCCGCCCCTTTTTTTCCTTAACTGTGCTGCGTATGGGAATTTTTAATTATGACATCAAACAAATCTAACAATTCTTTAAAAATACCACAGAATAAAATGATTTGCGAGTTTGAACTGTACCAGAGAATTAAACTACATTAAAACTAGTTGTAACAAGCTGTTTTGTAGTTAGTCCCCACATAGCAAGGTACAAATACGTCATTTATCGCGATGCACTTGTCGATGTGACGTCATTTCAAAAAAGCCTGACACAGTTTGTATGCAGCGAGAGGCGGATCACGTAATATTTTCACAACGGAAAATTGATTCTGAATTCCATGAAATAGCATATGCAGATATTTCAGAGGCTATTAACTTGCAACATCGTTTTTCTGATTTTATTGATATATTTTCCTTGTTAATTGATACTGCTGTATGTGTGTTTGCAGGTACATTGTAGGGTAATGAAACTGACTTTTTAAAATAAATCGATCTAGTGCAAGTACATTCACTCAATGGATGAAAGTATGCTTTTTCATATAAACTCTAGAAATACAAAGCTAAGTACGAAGTGGTGGTGAAATCTTGAAAATAAATTATTTTTCTACAGTGAATGCAGGTGCCCAGCAAAGAATTCGGCATGCTGCCATATAAATAAGATTTAATAATAAAAAAGTACAATGTTTGTTGGATCGAAGCACGTTTTACCAACTACAATGGGTTTTGAAATATTTATAAATAGGGATGTCAAATCGGTCAATATTTGATAATCGGTTTCTCGGACGTGTATATATCAGTGATATTCACTGAAAAAAAAACAAATCATTGAAGCCTTCTAGAAATTAAAGGCCACAATAGATGAGAACAGCTGTGTACCAGATAGTTGGTCACTTATTACTGTGTATACACCGCCACAGGCGATAACGGGTGTTTTACAGGTGTAGGCGACGGTACGCTAATAACCGTATGCATATTTAATTACTTCTTTTAAAAATAAGTTTTTAATGAATATATGTACTTTGAAATAAAAAAAAAATATACATCCGAGTAACCGAGTACCGATTTTAGTATTCGATACTCGGACTTTCGATCGAATGCCCGGTTAACCGGGTACTCGTTGACATCCCTATTTATAAACTAAACGCAGAACTTGTTATGCCCTGGTACTACTTAAATTTGTAAGTGACCTCAATACTGCAAGTGTGTACTAAAAAAGAATCGCCATCCTGATAAAGAATGCATTTCTTATCACAAAAAAAAGAAAGAAAGAAATGCCGATATTTCCATTGGTCACCTTAACTGTATGGCAAAACTTATTCCTTTTAACGGTTAAGTTACATAAGCGCATTTGGTTCCGTCTTATGATTTAATAAATATATAGAATCCTTTTGAAGACTAGAATACACTAATTCTATTTGTTTGAGCTAACCAGTTTAAAAAAAGGAGCAGCGCTTAATTTCCATGTGCTAGTTTATGTACCAATACATCTTTATTATAATTAAACTTTATTTCGAGAAGCGGACTAAAAATATTCCCTTTGTCAAATTTGACAATTCTCCTATCATAACCACTAGAAGTTGCTTTTTTGTGTCTTTAGGGCACTGGAATCTCCCTTGGACGGTTACTCTGTTCTCCTCCGTTGATAGCAATGCATTCAGATAAAGAGGCATTATACTAGGGCTGTTTTGGAAGCCTGCAATTTAGGGAAAAAAAATAAACTCATTAACGACCCTATGCTTACCAAATACCATAGAAATAAGTTTCAAATTTATAGCAATCTATTTAATCAGTTTTCAAAGATATCACAGTTATGATCTATTATGAACTTTAGGCTATTAAGTGGCCTGTGTGTGGCAGTGGTTAGAGCGTCTGCTCTAGAGTCTCAGAGTAAGGAAGTGATCCTTACGTCGTGGGTTAAAATCCACTGTTGCACGTGGAGACCGGTCCTTCGGTTGAGACCGTATTAAGCAAGGTCCCAAGTCGCAGTAGGTGTTGGCATGAAAACGACCCCTCACTGCTGAATGACCCTGAGTGCCGAGAATATGTATACATTTGCAGCCCTCCACTGGCAAGTGGTGGCGTCTCCATATGAGAGAACAATTCTCGAGAGGGACGTTAATCAACAAACAAACAAACACGGCGATTTAGGTAAAGTTAGCAATGTAAGTTGTCGGTGTATATACTATATATATGTCAGACTATAATTGATAATTTATTATAAAAAAAAAGTTATCAACAAAGTAAATCAAATAGTGAAGTTTTCCAAATACTAAAACAAATCGTTAAAGTTTCACGCTATTTTTTTTTAAGTGATATCTGCAGTCAATAAATGTTTTGTTTGTAATTTGTGAATGTGTTTAGTAGTGCATAAAAAATTATAAATTTTCCGCTAAAATTGTTGAAAAAAAAGAAGAAAAAAATAAGAAAAGAAAAAAAAAAACAACAACATTTTTGTTGGTGGAATTAGTTGGCTTACAATATGATAATAAAAAGAATGATGTTGATGAAACAAAAATAAACTTACGCAATGATAGCTACCAATCAGGACCCAAAAAGCAAAGAAAATTGATGCTCAACTTTCTTATGGACATTCTGGAATTTTAACTTTCAGCTTGCATAATTCTAGAATAAATTCTCTTTCAGAGCATATTGATATTTCTGGAATTGAGTATAATTTATATACATAGATTCTAATTATGGAAGTTAACAATGAAAATGTCAAAGATGCAGCTTTCGGTCACGTGTCATTAAAGCTTCGTTTTGGGCTTACACTGTATGTTAATCATATACAGTACCAATTTTGATGCATCAAATGCGGATTTCGACAAATTCTGTTTCTTCCGGTGATGGTCATGCCGAATCGTTGGAAATCCAAAATTTTAGATTAAGAAAAAAAAAATAATAAAGAGCTGTAAGAAAGGGCGTCAAAGACTGGAGACAAATACACCGAAATATCATAGCTCTGCATGAGGGTGATGATCCTTAGTTTTGAAATAAATTTCTAAATTTTACCACAGCAATTATATATGTATCCGTATTTTTCGAACTAGTACCGAAGTACTTAGCTACTTGGCTGTAAATTGTTTATGACTGTATATAATGTTACTGCTTGCAAAGGAGGTTCAAGAGTTCCATTACTTTGTCAAAGGTAGTAATCGAGATATCTGAAATTTATCCCTAAGTAACTATGGAAACACATTGTGCAATCTATTTATTTAGCTTATTGTTAAAATAAAACTCTTCTTACAATCCTTTCTTTTTGTAAACGAAATACGTAGTTTTTTAGATATCTTTCATCATACTGAAGATTCACATCGTGTGGAATCTGTAAAATGACATCAGTTTAAATTAAAGTCATGGGAAACCCAAAATCCACAGAAAGTGAATATTCAATTTATCCTTTTTTTTTTTTTTTTTTTTTAATTTTATCTTTTATCCTTGATATTTTAGTAGCATGGTACAATGGTACATGTACATCTAACACTAGATCAAATCTATGTTAAAATCTTATGGAAATGTAATTTTTACTGGTTTTGCATTGAACTCCAATATATATTATAAAGGTATTGAAAAAGGAGAAATTTGAAGAAAGACTGGCCCATTAGCACCGGTTTTGTAGGCAAATTCTATTATTAATATGTGTTTTATCAATAATTGTAAAATGCACGTTTTTCTTCCAGTTATTTTTTATATAATTTCTATCTTATCCCACGTCCTATTTCAAGATATTTTTAAAGCATAAGAAAACTTTTCAATATTTTCTAAGGGGAGTGTGATCTTTTATAGATTAAATTTAAGAAAAAAATATGTAGCGGGCACAAGCGTAAGATTAAACGTGCTAAGTATTTTTTTTAATCAAATCTATTATAGAACACCTACATAAAATATTTTGTGAACAATGTATGCTTTGCTTAAGTAATTGTTTAGAAAGAAGGCAAACTTATTTCATTTGGTACAAATACTTGAATAAAACAAAAAAACCATGATCATTCATATGGGAACACTCTGACTTCAACGCATATACTACTGTTACGTGCAGGACCAAAGATTAGTAAGCCACTGGTTTTCAAGTAGCGTGAGAAGTTTAAGGAAAAAATGAAACTTCCGTGGAGGATTAAGGCGGGTGTTGCCGCCTATTTCAAGATCAGTTCTTCCTCAAAGACAAATTGCAAGCGTAAATGGAGATGGACCGCCGACATACAGGGCTTGAAATTTAGTTGGTTCTAAAATCGGAACATCATATGGAACGACGGAGTATTTCCAAAAAAAAAAAAAAATGTTTGTGATATAGGAAGTCGATGCGAGATGGGTGCCCCTGTTTTCCTTGAGAGCAGAAATGGGAAAAAAGCAGTGTTCTGTTGAATATCTAACTCGATTTGAACTTGAGGGTGACATAATCATGACGTAACACACCCGTGCACCTATATGTAACTTGACGTTACGTCTAAGTCTCCCTGGATTTAACTCTTGTCTATCTTAGGAAAGCTCCTTGGACCTTTTTGGTAGTTTAAGTAATTATGATGAAATTTTCCAGTATTGTTGCACAAGGACTCTTTTTATATATATTCATGTCTATTGTTTGCTTGAATCACACCAAAAAGATTTTTATTTCAATTCCATAAACTTTTGGATCAAGCCTGTGAATAGGATAGTCGAGAGGGGGAATATATATAATTTTTTAGGTTAGTGCTGGGTGGACATATGCAAGAAAGTTTAACCAAAAATACTCTTCTATCCGTTTTCAGGAGGGGCGGGGGGTCCGTGAAAAGAGGATTCAAAGGTCGTAATATTTTACTTTTGCATAGAAATCTAATAGTTAATTAAAAAAGACTTTGTTGATGATTTTTCTAACATTTCAGAAAATTTTCCAAAATGATGTTTGGAGAATGTGTATTAAAAAGAAATAGTGTTAAAGACGAAGTTTCTATGCACAAAATATTTTTACTTCAAAATTAATATCATACAAAATTAAAACTTATGACATTATGAAAACAAAACAAAGGGGATAAAAAAAAATGATTTAAGAACTTAATTTTCAACCATCCAAAAACAACTGATGGGAGGGATTCCATAATTAAAAAAAATCCTTTCAATCGTAGGATATGTAAGTAACTTGAAATCAAGACCGTTGTTCTGTTTTGTTTACAAGCGATTATAGACATTTTACAATATCCACACCTTGTATTTAACATACTAAAGGCAGTATACAATGTCGCCAGTCAAGCTGTAAATGACATTCCAGGGCGAATTTGCAATAGGGTTGGAACAGCAAACAGATTCTGACAGAAATAAATTGTTTCCCAATTGTTTGTATGTTTAAAAAAGCCCTGGCTGGAAGACAAAAATGATATTAAGATACCCTCTCAGACTGATCCAGCGGGATTTATCTAGAGATGCTATGAAGTAAAAATTTTAAATGTATACTTCCTTTTTTTTTGGTCAACCAATGATGGCGTTTTTTAAATACCTTGTTCTCTTTATTTAATGTAGAAAAAGAAATTTATCAATATTTTCTAGGCAGTCTTCTTTCAATCAAATATTTCCTATTGACGAGTTTACCCCAAAAATTCTTAAGGTATTATAAGATACATTTTGGTTATAGATAGTTTTTTTTCCCTGAATATAACTTATCTGCAAAGGTATTTCTACTGTATATCAACATATATTTTTTTCTAATATATCACCTAGAATTTTGTTTAAATAACATAAAATTATCTAATTTTTTATGTCTTCTTTGCTTCTTTTCAAAAGAATGGGATTTGTAAAACAGTGTTATAAGAAACGGCTTTACAAGCGAGAACTGTTTTAAAATATCAGTCCCTATCTTGAACTCAATCCTATTTTCAGCTACAAAATATAGGATATCCTCTGTTCTCCTACGTGTTTTCTTAATAAAAAAATGTCTAAATTTCCCACAAACAAAAAGAATCGGTTGTACTGGAAAGCAATGTTGACTGTTTCTGGAGGGCATGGCTTCATTATTCAAAGGAGAATAGTTTTTTTTTTTTTTAACAAAAAATTCTCGACGAATCAGTTTCAACTAACTGACATGAGAGTATAATATAACAAAATGTTTACCTGGCACTGGTAGGATATAAAGTGCAATAATTTGACCCTTTCCTTAGAAATTCGTTTGGAGCAATTTTTTGCGAAATTAAACATCTCAATTATTACATTCATTTTGCAAACATACAGCAAACAATTCACCAGAAATAAAGAAAACCAACAATAATAATGCATATTTATATTTATTGCCAGGTTATACATGCAGATACTTGAGGACATTAAATGATCGAGAAATACCATTTTTTAATAAATGCTATACATTCCTCAGTACAAGGCCCCAGAGGTTCGAATACGTAATTGAGATGTAGCAGACTAATATTGTCAGCGGCCATTTTGTCTTCGTAGATCGTAATATACTGTGGACCTTTCCATCCATACCATGAACACCTAGATTTAAAATATTTCGTATGATCTGTATTTGAATAAGAGCAGAACATGTCCGTGTCTAGACTAATAATTTCACCGAATTTATTCAATTCAATGTTGAAGCTCTCGATAATCTCCAGACTCTGGTCACAGTTCTGTACAACAGAAGTATACGCAATCGTTTGTTCTTCGGATGACCTGTTTATTCCAACTAAGCAGTCCGTCCCGGTGAACTCGGTCTGTACAGATTCAACATTCTCGTACAAGTAAATGGGAAGGTATTCAGAGGCAGATTTTGACCTTAGCGAAAGTTTTGCAAACTGCCCCCATTGATCATAATAAAGAACCATTTCACATTCTGTAGAATTTTCCGTTGAATCTGAGACTGAAAAATAAGATTAGTTTTTATACAAAACAAAACCAAGCAGACAGGTAGTGAAAGTGAAACAATAAATCTGAAATTAATGCCCTCCTTGTATAATGGCGGGTCCCCTTATGAAATAAAATGGAATATGCTGTCTTTCAGAAAAGAGTCATTGTCTATAGTTAATGCTTCCAATTACATAGCCTCTGTCAATTTATAACATCAATTTCCAAAAACAAAATTAAGGTTAACTGTAAAGTTCTCTATTTCGGCTTTAAATTTATTTAAGCACATATTCTTGTCCATTTACTTATGCACATTTAAATGCCAGTCCAAAATTCCCAAAGTATAATTCCTCACTGCGAACAAGTGTAGAAAAAGTGATTCTTGCATTTTATTTGATACGTTTATGATTGCAGCTGAGGGAAAAATGTTACCTTTGTCAAATTTGACAATAGTCCCATAATCAATTTCTGCTGTCGTGTCTTGAGGGCACTGGAAATTTCCATGTATAGTAACTCTTCCCCCCTCCTTCGATTCGGACATATTCAGGTAAAGGGGTCTTATATTTGGCTTTTCAAGAACCCGCACGGTTTTGGAATCCTATCAGTTAGAAAATCTATCTGATTAAAGTATTTTCCTTAAAAAAATACTATCTGTACATTATCCATGTTTCAATTATGTCACTATAAAAATCTTTTCAATTTTATTTCTATCGATATTGTGAAATTCAAAAATGCAAAGCTTATTACTCTAGAGATTAACAATGTCAAAGTTAAAACGATTGTAAATTAGTGTTTAAAGAAGTATTAAAGTAATGCTAAATCAGTGCTATAATATGCTGTCATAGAAAGCGAGATGACGTAAACTTTTGAACTAACAGTTGGTATTTTTTATGTAATTAAACATACAAAAATGACTGGAAGTATGGACATACTGAAACAAATTATTTTCTTTCTCATGTTATATAAGTCATATGGGTTGAATTGTTTTCATCAATTATATCAGCTATTCATTTAGCACTGTTGGCCGTTTTGCTGTCACCCGTCACAAAAAAAGTCCAAAAGAACAATTTTTAGTCAGACACTTCAAAACATAATATATCAAGCATTGAAATTTGTCTTTTAATATATCTCGAAATTGCTGGCAGAATCGAGAGGTAAACAAGGACTGAAGAAATGTCCTTGGACAGATGTATAAAATGCAAAACATGGGAAAAGTTTTTATTCAAATTTGTAGAATAACTATATTCCTGACCAGAACACAACTAGGTTAAGGACGCCCATGAAATATACGGCTTAATTTATTATTAGAAAATGAATACAATTCTAACATTTTTTTTTTAACAGCATTAGTTTTGATGAATGTGAATTGTGGTGTTTGCACTTGTGTATATCGGGTCTTTGCTTAGTTGGGTCAAAGCAACATCGCTTACATAAGCTATTTGTCACCTGACCGGTTTAAAATTAGAACATATATGGACTACAACAAAGATCGTGAATGTTAACGATATACGGGTATCTTTCCGCTATAAAATTTATTCTGTTTTCTTTGAAACAAATTACTTAACATGAAAAGTGCTGGTAGCAACTTTCTCATGCTTGGGAATTTTGTAAAATTTAGCCGTCTTTCTATAAACTCCAGACATAAATGTAATACGCATTGGAATAATGCTACATTACGGAATGAATAAAAAATGCACAACCAACTTCCAGCACTTTTCAGAATAGTAGGAATAATAGCTACACGTGCTTAAAAATTTAGAATTATAGTGAAGCGGATATCGTTGAGCTTTTGATATTTTAGGGGGTCTGGACCACTCATTCTAGCACGTTACTGTACAAATGTGCTCCGTATGGACAAATATAAAATCTACACATTATGAATTTAGTTTGACAATAAAATATGGATTAATATATTTTAGAATATGTCTTTATTTTGGTCCAATCAAGGTTGTTTCTTATTTATTTTTATTTTTACAAACTACGATAATAGCTTGATCCACACCTCAAGTACAGAGAAATTGCCTGTCAAACTAAGAATTGACGTCATCTCAGTAAGTACAACGAGATCAAGCTGACTTTCATTTTACATATGCTAAGTGCTGTTTCGGCAAGATAAGTTGCAAATCCATTTATCATTTTAACATTTATTGAAAACGGAAGTATTTGAGTGTGTTTTAAAAAGAACCTATATTTTATTTATTCATGGAGATTCATTTGTATTGTTTTAACGTGACGTCATAATAGCTTTCCCGATCCTCTGCATAGGCTTACGTAAATATGAGAGTCCTTAACTTAGCTGCGAATGAAGAATTAATTTAAACCATTACTTTTTCCAGAAAACGTTATCTACCCCAAAATAGATTAAACCTAGGAAAAGGTTGTTGTTTTTACTTTTTTAAATTAAGATATAGTGTTTATTCATTGCAGTCACGTGATGACGTCGTGGATGTGCACGCCTTTGCCTTGGACTCAAACTTCTTTTTATGTAATGGTTGATAATACTTTTAATTGGCGACCTTGATAATTTATTGAAATATACAAGTCTTACAATTAAGAAATAGGATATCATTTTTAGAGTTTCATTGGGATATGACATGAAGATGGTCACGTGTTAAAATCATATAATGCCCGATGAGCGTTATAATGGATTTGATCACGTGCCAACTTCATGTCATATCTCAATAAAATCCTACAAATTGATATTTTATTTCACGTATTTATATTTTAATTTTATTCCTGTTAAAAAGAAAATTAGGCACTATATAGACTTTGTTATGGAAGATGCAACATAACGTACCTACGACGTCATCTGACGTCACGGGCAAGCCTTTCTTAATGGATCGTGCGGTTTGCTTTTCATGAGCAAGAAAGTCTGATCACGTGATCAATTCCATGTCATTAAAAATTAAATGTCAATTAAATTCGTTTTGTCATATAAGAATAGACACTGGGAAATGTTTATATTCACATTTAATTCTTTTTTTACATTAAAATTCATAAACATTTTAAAGAAAATGAAATGTCATCCCATTTCTTTTTTTTTGGGGGGGGGGGTATTTAATATAAGATTAAAAAAATATATAAGATAAAGCTATATTTATGCAAACATAAAAGAAAATAATAATGATAATAAAAAAGATAAGAAATAAATAAAAATGAATGGGCGTTAACACCATCAATGGAATTTAGAAACATACTTTTTCCGTATGAACTTTTTTTTCTGCTTTTTAGTGCAAATAAATCCGATAATTTAATCTTGAATTATATTTTTTATTTTTCTGGCAAAAGTTTTAATACTATCCATGAGTATTTATTATCATTAAACTTTTTCCTATTTATATAATATTTTAAAAAGCAGTAATTAGATATACTCGTATATGTATTTCAAACTTTCTTTTCTAATTGCCCCCCCCCCCAAAAAAAAATCACTTTTACTAACTTTTACCAAGAAACAAAGACATGTGTCACATATCATTTATTTCTCTTTATAATAAAAGATGCTTAAAATTTGCTTCAAGACAATTTGACAATTTGACATTACAGTATTTGTAGGTACATATCCTTTAAAGTCATTTATGTAATGAATATGAGTGTTAAAATTATCTCTGTGATGGTTAATCCAAGCTTTGTGAATTATCACTTTAAAGATTCACAGTGTGAAATCGAATAAAAATTAACCACAAGTCATTTGCATCTTCTCAAGCCACAGTCTTGAGTCCGCATATAGCCCTATCCTACCTGTGGCTCTTTGATTCCATAAACTGACACAAGCTTGAATGATAACGCCACTATGCTGAGGCGTCGTGTTAAGCCATTAAAAAAATAATAGTTTCCCTTGCAATTGAAATATTAAAAAAAAAAACAAACAAAAAAACAAAACAGTAAACAAGACATGTTCCATAAAGTGCGATTAGGTATTGAAATGTCGCATCAAATTTATTTTCCAACTATGCTTTACTCGCATAGGTAAATATTTTATTGACGAAATATTTTCTTCTCATTTAACTATTGCCAGAATTGGAATAGATCGTGCATTTAGACCGTGATTTGTGACAATAATCAATTTGCGAATTGTTTAAGATTTACATTATTTTATTATTTATAATTTTTACATATTTTTATTCATTTTTATAGATTCTTAACTTAGACTGATCGGCTAGGTTTTTTTTTTTTTTAAGGATAGGGCGTTGTACAAATAGTATAATATATAAAAAGATGAATAAAAAAACTTACGCAGTAGCATCTGTCAATAAACACCAATAGAAGAAAAACAGTGATGACAAAATTGTTTAAGGACATGATACAATTTATACGTGAACGTTGGGACAATGTAGAAAACTGTCTATTTTAGATCATGTTGATATCCATGGAATTCTCAGTAATTTGTACATGGCGATTTTAATGAAGGAATTTAACATAGAAAATGTCAAAAGTGCATCTCCCAGTTACTAGATATTAATTGTCATGTTGGTTTCATTTATTTTATGTTTAATGAGTATGCAGGGAAAGTTTTATAATTTTAAGAGAAAAAAGAAAATGATAAACATATCAACATTAATTTATTGGTCATTTAAAACACCGTTTAATAAAAGCTAAGATACCAAATTGTAATTCCTAGTTATCCTAAACATGAAACAAAAAGGCAAGGATTCCTTATTCTCTGAAAAATATTTCTATTTATTTATTTATTTATTTATTTATTTATTTTTTTTTTTGGGGGGGGGGGGGTCGGGGGGGGGGGGGGGGGGGGGCTCGTAGATTTAAAAAAAAAACATTGTTTCTCAAATTGGATTGATAAGCTAATCGCCCTGTCATCAAAACATGCTAGTTTTGTAATTTTTGCGTCATGATCATTTTTTACGGTTGTTTTAACATCCTTGAATCAATACATAATGAGTGCATTAACATAGCATTAAAAGTTAGTACAATCATGGACAAAAATACATAAACAAATTAATAAACTTACATAATGTTGCCTACTTTTTTTTATGCATTTCACGGGATAAACCTGCCCATTCAGTCAGCTGGATGCTCACAAAACTGACAGTTATAGAAAGATAACTGAATGGTAGAGCTCTGACACTCAGTCATCCTGCAGTAAACTTTCAGTCACCTTGCACTTAAATGAATGGGAGAATTTCATCCTGTGTTTATAATGATATTATTGCAATAAAACACACACTGAAAAGTCAACAATTGACTGTATACAACACATAACCTCACAAGAGCGTTACTTCTATGAATTTGGCTATTTCATTGAAAAAAGTAAGAGTGATACAATGCATCATCATTTATGATTTAATTTTCAAATGATAAGACACCAATGAAATAGATAATTAAAAAAGAAAAGAAATTGCCTTGCACGTACTTACGTATACATCCATGGAGGAAACATATGAAGAAAGCATTGATATTTCAAAACCATTGTAGTCATAATTAGATAAAGAAAATGAACAATCGACCAAATCTTCAGCTCATTCTGTTTTTACATTTACATGGTCTGGCAACCTGTCGATTTTAAATGTATCTTCAAGTTTTCCTATATCTGAAAACCCCTCTTCTATGGGTTGCTCGAATACTAAAGGGAAATTTAGAGTTCTGATGACTAAGAAACTCAGCATTGAGTTAAGGTTTGCTTATGAAGAAATATGACTCTTCTATATCTCAAATCAAATTTAACTCTTCTCCAACTAGTGAGCCTTGAAATTTGAAGACTTGTAACTGCAATGTTTTGTGTTCCAGAAAAAACTTTTACCTACTAAAGTATGTGCACATAGATTCATGCTTAGCTACTTCAAGTACTGCTCAGGGACAAAATCTTACACGTCATGCTATCAAGCTAAGCAACCATCATTGCAATCTTATTTTCGTCCCAATACTCCTCACTTCTTATTCTAACAAAGACAAAGACATTGACTTTGAGTTTTCATCTTTATTTCAATGAATTCTTATGTATATATAATAAAAAGATAACAAAGTATGCTTAAAAATAAGTTATTCATTGAATGATATAGTTTTTTTTTGTCAATTGGCTGGTTTGAAAACCCCATAACCAAACCATTTTATCTTTATAAAAGTTGCATCATTTATTTTTAAGACGGGCATTTTTAAAGTCTGGACATCAGCAGAAGTTTTCAATTTAACGTCATTTTTGTGTGTTCGAAATAGTCGTAATGTTTTCATTCAGCAACCTCATTTTGTCTTAGAAATCCTGTATGGCATAGATTTTGACATCGTTTCCAAGAAAGATGGTTGTTATATTTGTATAACAATACGTGTATATGAATATGTGTATATATTAGAATTATATTGCTGGAAATGTATTATAAAATACAATTATAATCTTGTAAATATTTAGTTATTGTGCAGAAATATAGAAATAAAAAATCGAGACATGTTTGATAAAACACCCTGTACAATATTCTCTATGTCCTTCGGTTGGGTGAATATTCTACTCATCAAGTACATTAATTTGTCATATTGACCTCAAACTACCTAGCTGTTGTCATTTAAATTTGGAGAAAGAATTTATTATGTGTTAATAAAGGAGAAGATTATCTGGAAATCACTTAGTAAATTAATTTGAAATCTTTTTTAAAACCTATAGGTTGAGTTTAGATATTTGACGAAACCTTGCTGGAGAAAAAGTGAGCGATGCTTTGTTTTTAATATAGCCTTCAAATATGTATACTGAACTCCAGGAGATATTCTTATACCCATGAAATATCATATCTTATCGTAAGCACATTTCAAGAAGTCTAGGCTAGGATGAGTTTATATATACATGTACTTAAAAACAATAAAAAAAAAAAAAACCAAATGTTAGAAATCTGTGCCAAATCGATTTTTGTGAAACACGTAAAAATGTCTGATGCCTCACCTGATAAAAGTTGTGATTTTATATATACAGGTTGAAACAGATATATTTATTATACACAGCCAAAAAGAATTCTAAACTAATTGGCTGTATCAAGTTCAAAGTACATACACTGTAACTTACAAATTCAAAATCAAAACCAACCTAGCAACAAAATATTATGATTTCGCAGGTGAGTTAAGGTTAGGTATAGGCATTTCTATGCAAATAAACTAATTAAATTGCCTAAGGACTATATCTATTATACAGAGAAAGTTAAAATTTATGGTCTAATACATACTTGGTACCCACGACATGAGATAGCCAGTACGCATTATGACGTCATATTATGACGTCATTGTCCTTTACTACACAAACATATAATGGACATCAACAAAAATGCTTCGGCGCAAGGGCATGCTCTATTTTATTTAACTGTAAAAAGGTATATTTAGAAGCAAATTATTCCAACGTTTGCTGGTACTGCTGCGCAAATATCAACAGCTCAGTTGTATAATTTCTATTTGTAAAGTTTTAAGTTGAATCAGGGTAAAAATGTACAGTCTGGTATAAGTTTCCTTAAATTCCGATCAAACGAGAAAATGCCTAGGATTTGTGCAGCAGTTTTATTAATCTATAGAATATTCATCTTAGTATTATACATTTTTTATGTAAAAATAAATAGGGTAATCCCTTGCGCCAAAGCTGTTTTGTTGATGTGTTATATTACCTCCAGTAGGCCAGATCAATGACGTCATAATATGACGTCATAATGTGTACTGGCTATAACATATCGTGGGTACTAAGTATGCATAAGAAAATAAATCAAAACATTCTTTGAATAATAAATATACCTCTTACGCGTTTTTATTGGCTCATTTGCATAGAAACGCCAATACCTAGCCTTAACTCACATGCGTTGAACACAAATGGGAAGACAACATATCTGCGTACTAAAAGAAACATAGCATATCTTGACATAAAATGTTCCCAAAAAATGCATTCTGAAGTTGACGCCTCCATAATATTAGCGTTTGAAAAAAATGAACCTCCATTGCTTTCTGCTAATGGGATTTGTGCAGTGAATACGTTATAAATCCATTTATCACAGCGCACCACGTGGAATAATGTGAACAATACATGCGCAAGCATATCAAGGTGTACCAGCTCTAGTAACTCCTCATATCTGCACACATTTGACGTCACAATAGCAAATGTTGTCGTTTTGTTGCAAACTTGAGCTGTCAGGACAGGGATTGTGTCTGGGTTGTTTTTCTTTCAACGTCATGTAGAAAATTAGTTACATGTACATGTACGTTGATGTTGAATTCAGAATCGGATGTTTAGAATGGTGTTGTATCTTCAACATGCTGTTATTTATTGCATTTTAGCACTATTATATTATAAAACATTTTTATTCCCTAAGAAAACAGTACTATAGTTAATTATAGTTTACTATAGTATCAAAGTTTTTTTTTTCACTATAGTAAATCAAAGTATTTTTACTATTGATTTCAGATCGTTATATTTTTTTGTTCTTCAATTCATATATGCAAATGCTTATGTTTAATTTAAAATATTATTTGTATATTCACACATTATTTCTCAATTTAAGCTATAGTTAACTATAGTAAATTTTTGTTAGGGTTGTCTGATATGCAGTGCATTCAAATAATGAACAGAAATTTGAATTTGAAATGCACCTGGTTACACCTCCATAGACAAAATAAGAAGTTGTAAATTGTGTGTACAGAAAAGCACGTGATAAATAAAAAATATATTAGAGACTTTTGTCTGAATCTATAATTTAAATTGTGTCCTCTAACAAGATTTTGATAGGGTATTGAATGTGACATTACCTCGTGTGTATAAATTGTGACGAAGATTAGAAATGCCCTTATTTATGTAGCGCTTGTAAAACTTTTGCTTATCACTTGTGTCGATACGATTTATATGTGCAACATTAAGGGGAAAATCATTTGTGTCCGTCACGTGATAAACAAAGACATGTGGAATTACAAATATGCCTTACAATAATACCCGATAAAACTCTCTTTGCAACATGGCCTTACCTGTATACATAGTTGAAAACTGAAATTAAAAAAAAAAAATAGCGTGATATAATATAGCATTTATAATGAATGTAAGCCTTCAGAGAGTCCAAAACATGCTGCAAATTAAAATTGCTGTAACTTTTCATTAGTCATTACTGGGAGACAGAAAAAAGATAAATAACGTGTAATATAACTTTATTTTCATTAGATTTGTACTTTTCTAGATGATTGAGAAAAACCATTCTTTTACATCTGCAATACATTCGTAAGAACAAGGTCCCATAGGATTGAACATGTAATCGAGATAAAGTAGTTCAACATTGTCGGCAGCCATTTTGTCTTCGTAAAACGTAACGTATGAGAGGTCGAATGGTCCGGACAGTGTACATTTAGATGTGAAATACTTCTTATATTCGTCATTCCCAGAAAAACAGTACATGTCTGAATGAAGTCTAACAATCTCATCAGATTTTGTAAATCCAAATTTAAAGTTGTTATCAATGCGATGATTACAATTCTGAATAACGGGGGTGTAAGTGGTAGAATGATTCTCGGAGGACCTGTTAATCCCGACTAAGCAGTTAATTCCAGAAAACCCGGTTTGTTCGGGGTCGTCTACGATCCAGTTCAAATAAAATTTCATGGATTCTAATGTAGATTTTGAGCTTAGCGTAAGTCTCGGCCAATATCTTCGTGAGTCGTGATTCAAAACAAATTCATACTCTGCTGAACTTCCCTTTAAGTCTAAAACTGAAAAATAAAGATGGCTTATTAATTTAAAATATCTGCTAAAACTACTACTGTAAAATAATTTTCCTGCGGGTTTCGTTCCTGTTGTTTTTGAAGTATGTCCAACGAATTTTTGTCCACCACGAAAAGTAATATGTCATCTACATAACTACTTAACAATTGTTTATTCACGAAATCAAATTCCAACGAACATATTTTTTTTTTCTCAAACATGAAAATTTGATTCCTCGAAAATATTTCAATTTACAGCATATTTGTTAAAACATTTTTTTTTATTTTTCATGTTATTTAGCCAAAGCCCCTCCCCTATGAATAAAACTGTACTAGCCATCTTGTCGAACACGTTATTGTTTACGTTTAATGTTTCAAATAACAAAGCAATTGCTAAAATTGTAACTGGGCTGGATTGAACCACATAGTACTATAATTAGGGGAAAAGGGCACTTGCAATTGTAATATTCATATTTTTATTTTACTATCTACAGAGTTGACGTATCTCGTAGTTTTCCACACTTTAACCAATTTTTTTTATGCAAAGGAAACGAAAGCTTTAAGATGAGTTGCTTTCCGAGAAAGAACAGTTAACCCTTGTTTGTATAGAAACCATGACATCATTTTTATCCTGAAATTTTATAAAATATGGACATATTTTGGACATTTTTCTAATCATCAATTGTGCCTTCCTTCCACGAAAAAAAAAATATTTAAGTCAATTTCAAACTATATAAATTCAATGTGAGGAATAAAAATAGATAAATGTATTTTCTTTTAAAAATGCAGGTGTTATGATGAAAATCAAATATGTGGATTAAAGAATTATTTGCGTAATTGCTTTTGCCTTCTGGATGTAGACCAAATCTAACCAGTTACAAATAAATCTATTTTTTTAGTCTTGTCTATTTTAGGTTTTCATTTATGTATTGGCAATACCAGCCAAAAAGAAAAAAAAATCGAAAATATTGAAATTATACATTTTTTTCAGAAAAGGAATCAGCAATTTTACTTATCATTTTTCTTTAGCAAAATGACCATATTGATAATTTCCAATCCCTTTCGACCCCAGTGAAAAAAAAAAACAACAACAAAAAAAAAACGAGTCGTTGGAATTATTGGAATCCCCCCTCCCTCCCAGATTTCGAAATTCTGCCGGAAAAAGTAAATCGCCTGTCGGGTTTGGCTTTTGTCTAAGCAAAATCTCTCAACTATCGGGGTATATTCTCCAACTTCTCCTTCAGTGCGTTGATTTTTTTTTTATTAGTTGCACAAAATAAATAAAATAATAATAATAAAAAAAACCTTTTGTAGATTTTTTTCTTGCAATCTATTTTTGAAATGTAAATTCTGTCTGATATATCCACACAAACAATAGGAACGTTTTTTAAACATTATAAAAAAAAAAAAAAAGATATTAAGAAAAAATTCTACACTATACCTTTATCAAATTGAACAATTGTTCCGTATTTCATTTTTGCTGTCGTGTCTTGAGGACCCCGGAATTTTCCATACACAGTTACTTTATTTCCTTCAGGCCACTCGGATACATTCAAATACAATGGTATTATATTCGGCTTTTCAAGAACCCGCATTACTTTGGAAGCCTATCTTTTAATAAATGTGAAAGTATTAATCTCTCTTCCAAAGCGGACAATTTTCATGCATGTAACTTTTAGATCTCGTATTATTTTCATTTCATATCTTTTAATTTTCTTTCCTTCCATAACAAAAATAATGTGATCTTCAAAAATTCTCTCAGAGTTTTCCACATAAACGAGCTATATGAAAAAAATTGAAGAAATTTATAAAAAAAATAAATTAAAAAAAAAATAATAAAAAAAAAAACATTTCATCTGCATGCAATGTTCCGTACATGTAGTTGGATGAAAAAGCCATTCCACACTTATGAAAAAAATTATCAATATATGCCTTTTCCACTTTGCATCAAACTATTTTTTAAAAGTATTGATAAGATAAACTAATGTTCAGTTGTTCTTTCTAATGAGAACATATGATTTTATTGAAAAATCTTATTATTAGCCAATAACTGATGATTGGTTAGATGGTGTTTCCTTACCTTTAAATGGCACTGATAAATGTTCATCATCATCATCATCATCATCATCATCATCATCATAATAATAATAATAATAATAATGATAAAACACTTACACAAAGACACCTGTCAATCAACATCCAAATGACAAGAACATCGAGACTCAATTTCACGATAGCCATTTTAAAAAATCGAACGAGACGGTTGTATGAATCTTTCAAACTGTTCATTTAGGATCATACTGATTTCCATGTAATTGTTTGTTATTTATATATACTACGATGCCATTGAAGGACGTTCGGAGAGAAAATGTCAAAGATACATCTCTCGGACAACCGGCAATACAACATCAATCTGGCTTTACGAACATAATGTGCTGTAAAAAGGTCAACATCTCTGTATATGACCAAGACAGATATAGTAAGCCTACACGAAGCATCATTATTACATAATTGCTTTAAAAACAGATCATTACATTTTCAAATCGGTTTCAATTTCTCTATGTAGACTATTGGTAAAATTATAGACATTTTGCCAAAACGATTTCTCAGCTACATATAAATCATTTTTTTTGCTATTATAGGATGCAGTTGTTCATGTAAAGGTTACTATTTTTTAAAGTAAATAAACCCTTTCGGCAAAAGAGTTCTCAAAAATTTCTTTTTACATTCTTAACAGAAATAGGCTTATCGTTTCATGAAAGATGCTTGGGAAGATTATTGATGCACGACATATTCCTTTAAATTTTACCTTTCACGTCGGTTTGAGGATATTTTCGTACTGTGTGATATTGTATTTCAGGCCCAAAAAATAAAATTGTTACTGTATTTGAAATTTTCGTTATATGTAGTGTATAGAAATGTAAGTATCAATTTTAAATTGATGAGCCATATTATGAAGAAGACATTCCAAAATCGATTAAATCAAATAAAAATTTGAATGAACTTTTCCGCGGGACAAGAATACAAAGGTTGAATATTGCTTTCAAAAGCCTAAAAATTGTAGAATATTTCTTCAATATATACACACATATCTTAAACCAAAATTTGAACAAAAAATGTTTCAACCTGCGTCTTTTAGCATAACAGGGTATTTTAAGTCTCTATAATTGCAACTTGCTTATAAATCATTATCTAGTCTTTGTCTCAAATTATTTATCTAAATAACTTCAAATACAGTCTTATGCTTTGTAGAAAAGGTACAATAAAAATTCTGACCGAAAAAAAGGTTTGATATTATTGTTTATAAAAAGTAGGTGATTTGTCCCCACTTAATGAACCCGATTTTTCCGGACACAAATCTTAGTTTAATGCTGTGCATTTCGATTCATTGTCATAACTAGACGAGCTTGTTGCAAAGCAACAAATAAGTCTTCCGTCTAAATTCCAAGGAGATGAAATCGAGATCGAAAGACATCTACGGTCATATGAGCAAAAATTAGCCATTTACCATTACTTCAGGTGTGACCGGAATTGACGTCATTTTGACGACTTTTGATGATCTCCTTAGCTGCTACTTGTCATTTTGAACAACTTTGCTTCTATGATGCTATACAAATTCTCAATACTTTTTGAGATATCAGGAAAACACTTTTGGTCCCTCTAGCTCCCTAATTTTAGGGGCCAGCCCCTTATTGTTGATATCCATTGAAAGATCGTAACATTCTACACAACTTGTAGAAAAAGTATTAGAAATTTTAAAAATCCGGATAGGACATTTTCGGGCCATAGCGAGCGCCGACGTGCGGCACTTTATCATCGCTGAAAAATTTCATGCTTCTACCTGGAAGCGCTTTTGAGGAAACTGCCGGACAAAGTGACTCTCCGAAAAACACTAAATCGCGGAAAGCTCGGAACCGGAAGTGACGTCATCAAAACAAAAAAATATATATCTAGATTTTTTTTAAGTTCTATCAGACCTGTAAGTTTCATGAAAATCGAGCGAGCCGTTTCCGAGAACTCGCGTGCACAAAATCGGTAAGAAAAAAAAAAACAATAATAATAATAAAAATAGTGGAAAAGAAACCTAAGAATAACAGGAAGGTCTTCCGCTGAAGACGGAAGATCTTAATAATGATAATTTTGGTGCATATTTTTCAAGTAATTTTAGAATACTTTCGTTATGTGTTTCAAGATTTGACCACAAAATTGATTAAAGTTTACATCAACGAAGAAGCATGTATATCACTGCACAAAGGAACATTAGAAGTAGTCCGCTTTTATTTCTAGGAAGCCAAACTTAGCAAGACTGTACACATTTTGTCCCTGTAAAATGATTACTTCTTCTAGAAAACTTCCCGCCACAAAACAATTCTTTCTTTCTAGAATTTTAACATTTGAGTTTTTTTTTTTATAACACTGATGATTGTACTTGCCAAGTTCAAATATATGCTAAAACATAAAAATGACATAGGATTTTTTTAAACTAGAGATCCAGGTAATTCTTTTTAAAGCTGAGGTTCTTGAAAAAAACATGTAAAGAAAAATTTGAAGAAGACATCACTGTATTGTACCACTTGTACCAATTCTTTGGTTTGAGCGAATGAAATTAGCATAAAGTTAAAAAGAAAATCTGATATTATGCTCTTGTTTTTATGCCGATTAAAGCTACACATCGGAATATGTTTCTCATTCGATTCTTGTAGTAATAACTGTTTCCAGCACTTTGAAATATATATTCAGATCATATGAATTAAGGCTACACATTGGAAAGTTTCTCATTCGCTTCTTGTGGTATAAACTGTCTCCAACACAATCGGAAATATATTCAGATCTAATGATTTTTTAAAGCTTTGAATTAATGTATTCTATAAAATCCAGTTCACATGTGTAAGTCTTTTTACCTATTGTCGTCCAATCTCTTGAGTCACTCAAGACTTGATCTATAGATTGGTGACGTGTTATGAAACTAAATTATCAAGTAATAGAACTGATATTTCATGCATTAATAGACAAATATTCGCAATATATTTTATCAGTTTTCGGAACAGCTATCCCTCTCTCTCTCTCTCTCATCAGCATCGTTCATACAGTTGAAGGGCGCAGATTAACTAATATAAAGGTTTTTTTTGGCTTCCCAAAAATTAGCTTGTTTCATCCTATTTCAACTTGTGGCACCAGATACATTGTATTTCGTACATCTCAATCCTGCCCGATATTGTGTAAAGTTGCTCATTTTATCTTATCTGGATAAAAGAATAACAGTTAGTGTGACCAGTGAAAATATAAAAAAAAATTGTTTTGTTTGATATCACCCTGATGTTAATTTTTGTTATTATCTCATTCCATAGAAAAGCATGAGTGCATTTTTTTTCAATATCTTACTTTAGAAGAAAACTTAATTCAAAAAAAAAAAAAAAAATTAAAAATTAAAAATATGCAAATGATCCTTAATGATAAGTCTTCCATAATTTAATTCAATATATTTTTTTATTATCACTAAAAGAGTTTCCAGCCGTTGAAGGAAGATCGATATTGGCGTGTGCTATATAAATCCGGAGTTACAGACGCGTCAGGGGGTGTGCGAATGAATACTTCATCTCCCTGGTTCATTTCAAACAAGGCAACGTCCCTTGTTGATATAACATTATGGCGGATATTTTCTCCAGCAAATAATCCATACATGGGATTAGAGTTGACTATTAATTCTGTATAAACAGATCACCCCTCAAGAACAAACGTATATTTTCCAGGTAAATACATAAACACCATGACTGGGAGCAGTGAAGACACCTATGTGATGACTGTAGTGATTTCCGATGTTTGTCGGTGCAACATCGAAGATTATTGTTTGATGATGGCCAAGATGGTTTTCCGATTTGGACAGGTAAGAAAAGAAGGCATCTCTGTCGTTGGATGTAGGTGGAATTTCTGAATGATAGATTAGTTTTTTTTTTAATATAGAAACAGTTGTCAAGAAGAGATACTTGTAGAAAGATATAAGAATCTAAATAATTGTAGCAACATTGATTCATTCCTACTCTATACCCATTAAGATTATCTTATACAAAACATGTTGACTAAGTGTCATACCAATGATATAAAAAGCAATAAACATTTCTTATCACAGACTGGTGACAAAAATAATTTTAAACTAGTTCTAGTAATGTTTTTTCCCAATATTACAAACTTAATGTACGCCATTTTTTGTTTGTTTGTTTAACGTCCCTTTTGGGAATGTTTTCACCCATATGATGACGCCACCACTTGCCGGTAGAGAACTGCAAATTCTGACCTATGCTATGCACTCAAGGCCATTGAGCAGTGAGGGATCTGTGCCAACACCTACTGCGACATGGGACCTCGGTTTATACGGTCTCATCCGAAAGACCGGTCTCAACGTCCCAGAGAGGGATTTGAACCCTCGATGTGAGGATCAACTCCTTACTCTGAGACTCTAGAGCAGGCGACAGGTAATTTACGTCATTGCATAAAAAAAAATAATCATAAAAATTTCTTTACCAGGTAACAATGCTGAATGCATGTGCATTTAATGTTTATAAAAAAAATAATTTAACATCCCTCTCTTATTACAGTATGTTCGGATAATCATTGATGCTACAATATGTTCTGAAACACATTCTTTTCATTAATATGGTAAAGTTAATCTTAAAATTAGCGTTTGTTTAATCGTAAATGAATTGATCATTTTAATTTAGTCAATTGACGATGGCGTTTTGGTATTTAAGTTCAAAAATGTGAACTCGACGAGTAAAATTGGAATACATGAGACTTAAAAAGTATTGACTTTTCAATGATAACTAGTAAATATGAAAACTGTTACCCGTCATTAATAGTCTCGGTACCCTCTTGTGCTGGTGCTTATCGATCCTAAGGGTCACATGTGAATTGAGTTCTTGTGCTTGGTCAAAGATTGTGTCCTTGATCTAAGACTCTGTTTTATTAGTCATATTTTTAAATAATTGTTTGTTCTGAAAAGTGTTTTGTCCTCTTTTAGGTTTTGCTCCTTCTTGAAGTTTACATTTTTTCTGCAAATCAGCAATCGAATGTTGCATTTTCCTGATATTTTATTTTGAAGGGAATTTGCCTTGGAGTGGTCTTCCAGCTTTTCTTTAATCCAGTTGTTTTCCAATAAGACTCTGTCAATTTTCTGATTTAACTCTTTGTTCTCTTCTTGATTTTTTTTTCATTTTCTCTTATATTGCCTCCTTGTCTTCTATCAAATCTGCAATCATTCTCTCCAACCTTGGAATGGCCCCATTTTCGATATTTCCAATACATCCCTCAAAATGAAGAAACATTAGAAAGCAAAATAGAAATGATGACATTGTATTACAGTTACAAAGTCATGTACTTTCTTATCTAAAAGTTGTCTCCAAATTGTAGTAGGCTATTTCTTCTTATCATTACACAATTGTCATGAAGTACAGGATCTAGTTATGAAAGTGTGCAGAAAAATATCAAATCTTTCCAAAGATTTGGAAAACCTACTAATTAGTTATGTTTTCCGTATTTGCTTGCACTATAAACTAATCAATAATTAATGAAAGTGTATTACTACAGGTAATACTTCATGTATTCAATTCATCACAATCTGTTTATTCAGTTATATACATGTCTACACATTGAAGGATTGTCTTTAATGTAAAAAGGAAAATATCCAGGGTAAAAATGCATGTTATTACCAGAACATGTTACAACATGTACATGTATATCATGTATATCAACAAGAATAACAAATAACAAATGTTGGTGTTGAATTAAGTTCACATAAATTAGTTTTCAGAGAATATACTGGAGGTAGTTGGGATGATACCTATCTTTAACATTTTTCGGACACATTTTTGAAAAAAAAAAAAAAAAAAATTAGTGCATTTCCACGTTAATATGAAAAAAAAAAACATTTGCTGCAAGTTTACATTTTTATATTACATTTAACAGAAAAATGCAAAGCTCCAAGATATTAAAATATCAGCAAAAAAAAAAAATATATATATATATGAATACAAAAATAAAACGTCATTTGATTCAATTTATGGTCCCCATTGTCAAGTCAGTAAGTGTGGCAAGCTCATGCTTCAGTAGGATCACTTTTGCTAATGTAATGTTCAGTTATGGATAGTCATACAAAGTTTATTACTTATCAGTATTCGTTTCATATATTTTTTTTGATAATATAATGCCGTGCATCGTCTCAAACCACCGTCTGTAGTCCACATATTGCTCTCTCATGTCCTGCCTTATGACACAATCTATCTTAATCGTCAATAATCACACCTACAATGTGTGATGTCAATGACGTCATGTTAATGCAAGAGAAATAAGATCGTTTCCATCGCAATAGCAAACATTATTATGAAATAAAATATTTATGCCGATAATTCATTTATCTTTACACTTTCTGCTTACAAAAAAGGTGGGAAAGGAAATTATTCAACAATCATAGATCCTCTGTTTAAAATTCTTCATTATACTCTTGAACGTGTGGTCACTGAAAGTTGTATAAGGAGTGGGCTTGCGTAAAACAGGTCAAGCTGGTTACGAACCATAGCAATGAAAAAAAAATAAAAGGTTCTATTCGCTAGCGTCACTTTTTAATTGAAATGACCATGTATGTTCTATTTAAGATCTCTTACAAATAGAATTTCTTTCATGCAGAAAATAATAAATCAGTTCTGTTATTGTTTCATATTAGTACAAGCAATTTCATAAAGATTCGTTTGAAAATATCAGAAAAAAATCCGTTGTGTTTGAGTGAAATAAACATATTATTTAATAATTGATAAACCTTTGTGTAAATATAGATATGGATTATTAAAAGTACTGATACCGTATCAGTTGCGAAACCAGAATTTTGCGTTAGAGGGGGTGCTATGAAATTATAAGGCTCTGAACACCTAGTGTCCTGTTGGGGGGAGGGGGAGGGGGCATGGTCATGGGTGAATTCTACGTAGTCTCCAAAGATAGTTTTATTTTGACACAAAAATGGCTGTTAATTTACTTCATGTCATCAAAGTATGACAGTTAACTATACCTAGATTTTTTCTTCACTGTTCTTTTTTTCTTTTTTTTTTTGAAAGGGGGGGGGGGGGGGGTGGTTGTAGAGCGTCAGCGTCTGTTTCCGCCCTTATATAGTATAAGCCCATACCACACTGTTACGATTTAGATCTACGATTCATTACGAATTCAAAAACTACAACACTTCGGGGTTTGTCGTTGAGATAGTTGCACGATACCAGTATTTCGTAGTACTTGTAGTGTTTAATCGCAGCAATTCGCTCAACACTTTAGCTTTTACCCTGATCAACCAATTTTGATATGATTTTTAATAATTTCAAACAACTCTCTCTTTATTCTATGTGCATTTCATAAAATGTATGTTCATATGAAATCGACATTAATATCGTGAATATGTATCGTACCATATCGTAGTCGTTCGTATCCGAATTTAACTGCATTTAATCCTCCATAATCGTAAAAAATAATAAACAGATTTGATTGGTTCTAATTTCAGTTATTAATCATGAAGCGCTAACGCGCTTCATGAAATATATGACTGCATGAAGCGTTGTAGCTCATGTCCTCATGAAATATATGGAGATAACGAACATTATTCAAGCCCAAAAGTCCATTAAACATTACAAAATAGGTGCAGAGCAAACACGGACCTCCAAAACATCAGAGGTGCATGGGGTCAGGTGCCATGAAGGAGTGAGCATCCCCTGCCGACCGGTCACACCCGCCGTGTGCTCCTTGTCATGATCGGGAAATATCGGGAAAATCCGTTGACAATTCAGTGTGTAAATAATGGCCTAACAATTAATATGAAAAATGCCAGTCAGCATTTGACTCAATGATAAATTGTATTTGCTGCCAAGGTCATTGTAATGACCATAGAACTTACGAAATTTACTTACGACTTTTAGCGAAACTGCTGATATTCTTGTTTCATCAACTTGTTTGTCAATAATTTACCTCGTTTTAAAAATTGTACATACGTAGAGCATGCTCTTGCGTATCGAATCAACTGAGAGATATAAACTCCGTATGCAGGTGATGAAGGTATATTGCTGCATAAGTAAGGGAAGTTGACGATTGAAAAGTTTAAGTCCTCACGTTTATCATAAAGCTTGGTTGTTAGATTACCATTAACGTCTTTTTCAAGTAAAATATCCAAATATAAAACACATGTGTCAGACTCTGTAGTCTTTTATCTCAAGCTCACTGGGATATATCGTATAGACATAAGAATGGAAATAACAATTGACAAAACGGCGTCAATGTATCTAAATGTCGATTTGAAGGCCACAGCAAGTGTTTTTTTTTCTGATCACGTATAAGATTTTGGACAAATTCTGCTTCATATGAATACAAAAAAAAGGTCTGCTAATAACGGGGCTAATTGGTACCCATGGGAATTCCAATAGATTGTTGGAAGACCTTGTCTCCAAAAACCACATAGATATTGTCAATCAGAAACTCAAGCAATGTCAACTTCAGAGTACTTGTGCGTACAATCAGAATGTTTTTAACAAAATAATTTTGCAAATGCCCAATGACAAGGTAAGTGAATCTACGAGTTCCATTTTTATTGAAAAGGCAGCTTTCAATGATATCAAAAAGCGTGGATTTTAATTTATCGTGGGGAATGGCTGTGTATAAAGTTGAAAAGTCGTAAGTTAGGTTTTAAGCTGTTGATTTTGGTAAAATCTTGTGATTTCAAATTTTCCAAAAGTTCCTTTGAATTTTTAAGTATCCACATCTGATACAAAATATCTTATACTGGTAAGAATTAGCTACGGTCGAACAAATAGATGAAACAAATTCCTGTAGGATAAGAAAAAATCCTATAGGAATTTAAAATTTCCTACAGGAAATTCTCCTTAGGAGAAAGCAAAAATTACAAAGGGATGAAATATTCCTACAGGAATTTCAAACTCAAACAGAAATCCTATAAGAATTTAGGAAATCCTAAGGAAAACATCTTCCCTTTGCTTTTTTGATTACATTTTGACTGGTGTCTATCTGTCTGTCTGTCCGTCTTTGAACTTTTCACATTTTCGACTTCTTCTCAAGAACCACTGGGCTAATTTTGACCAAACTTGCCACAAAACAGGATTCAAATTTGTTCAAATGAAGGGTCATGTCCTCTTTTAAGCGGAGATAATTACCAATAGGCAGGAAAAGATTAAACTTATGTGAAATCTTCGTTCTATAGTGTAGATTCAAATTTTTCAAATCATGTCCCCCGGGGGTATGGTGGGGCCACCAATAGGGGATAAAAATTTTACATAGGAATATATAAGAAAATATTTTTTAAATACCTTCTTTTCTGGAATGTTCTGATCAGTCATATTGATATGGAAGAATCATCAGGTAGTGTAGATTTAAATTTCTAAAAATCCGAGACATATAAAACAGAACATATATGCGTCTCTGGAAATAACACTGTCTTTAGATAACTAAAATAAATCAATGTCCGCCTATTTTTGAATTAATCAGAACATTCATTGATGTGTACCTGTACAGGCAGTATTTCACTTTTTTTAAGCCTTCGTCAAAACGAACATCATAATAAATCTTGAATGAATTAACTAACCCACAGTACACACACATTCCCCTATACCGGAAATCTAATCAAAATCAGATCTTTTTTAGGGCCCGAAATGCCGATAGCCACTGTATTTCTAATCTGATTGACTATACCTATACCAAATATTCTCAAATTTTCTTCGTTTTATTAACTAATATCTTTACTTTCTTTTATTTAAATCTTTTTTTTTTTTTAATTTTTTTAATTATAAGAAATCTATGGAGGTACCCCACTTGTCAATTATTGTTATAGAAGTAATTACCACGTGACCTGATCATAATACATTCATACTGGTCAACTCTGTGAGGCATGTTGTGTATTTATCAAAACTTTCGAAATCTTTCATCTTGACAACCTCTTTACGTGTATTAAAAAGTCAAACGACTTCCTGTCAATTTTGAATATCGTCACTGCACGTGTATTTTGGACTTTGATTACCAAAAACATTATTTTCATCAATAATACATACATCCTTCTAGCCTGTCATATTCGGATTTTTAAAAACTAAACTTCACACAAAAACTCAAGGACTTCTTGTTAAGTTATAATGCAAACAAACGACTGAAGCATCTTGAATACAAGAAGGGTGGGTGGGTTGCATAACTAAATGTATAAAACAAACAAAGCAAAGGCGGATCCAGGGACCCCCCCCCCCCCGTTTGAATTTTTTGAAATTTGTATGTAGACCTTATATGTCCATAATCCTATAATCAAGGGAAAACATCTCTTATTTGCAGAATTCGTCAGCTTCCGGGTCCAGGGCTTTCCCCTAGACCCAAAGGGGGCTTTAATGCAGCCCTGAGGTCCAAGCAGAAAATATATTAACGGGGTTAAACCGGATGCCATGGGCTTACGTCAGGCAACGCATGCGCGAGAATGCTTAGAGAGTTCACCTCTAAGACAATTTGCCCTTAGAACAATTCGTCCTTTTCGAATTAGAATATGCCAATCATTGGCAAACCTCGCTCTAAAATCTGCACATGTATTCTTTGGCGTAACCAAGATCTGAGTTTCTCTTTAATACATATATCCTTATATACAAACTAAATTCTATGGTACAAGCACTTTAAATAAGCAGGAAGAACTTACATAGATAGCTTAACAGCTTGAACATGTTAAAAACTTAATTCAGCTATTAGGATAGTCTTTACCATGTTTACCGGCAATAGTTTTGTGCAGCAAAACAATTTGATAGACAGGAATCCAAATATAGCTTGATAAAGACCTGATGCAACGTATTTACATGTTGGGGAGAGGGAGAAACATCAAAAAAATTCTGTGCACTACAGATCTGTGCTACACGTGTACCACCTATCTTTCCAATGATAGAATATTCCGTATAAATCTAGTACAGATGTCAAGTCCCAGCCGTCATGGATTATGTTTATCGAAATAATGACAAAACTACAGACCCATCGGGAATAAGATCTAACAATTTTGCTATGAAAGTGCAATCACTCAAAGTAGGCAGACCATTGTAGAAAATGTTAAAGAAAGGTTAACCTTTCAGGGTAGCCAATGAACTCGTCCATGGATGCATTAACGGTCGTTGTAACATGGTTACCCATATCCAAGATATTCGACTTTTAATTTACTCCAATTTTCACTAGAAGAAAAACTGCTCATGTTATGAAACTGTTCTTCATGTCCGTAGCAGATACCCTCACCAGTCTAAGCGTCACTAGCAAACCGTACACACACCTGTGCTTGCAAGACCAAATAGCCTAGGTCTACACACGTGCGATGAGATTGTCAATCGCATCTCCTCAGACCTTCTGGCGAGCTCGGAAAAACACGCTGTTTTGCCGAGAAGTTACGATTGCAGGTGTTGTTCTATTAATATTAATAATTCCGTTATTTAAAAAGAGACAGAGAAAAAAAAACCAGGTACAAAATATTTTTGTGTTTTTAAATTGATCGAGTTAATCGATAACCTAGCATCCTGTTAGATAACTCGATACCCTCTAATGCCGAGACCCTCTAGTGCTCAAGTACAGGGTTTTTGAAAAAAAAAGGGGGGGGGTCTAGGACACACAACAGGCATTTACATTCAAGCCCGTAGCAACGGTTTTCAAAGGGGACAACTTCCAAAAAGAGTTGGCAAGCAAAAATAAATAAATAAATTAACAACCTTTGCACCACACTGTAAAATCCTATTTCGGGGGGGGGGGGGGGGGGGGGGCTTTGTATAACCTTTTGGTACATTCTTATTTCTTTTGAATGTTTGATTTTCAGTATTTTGAACCTTCCCATAACAAACACTGCTGGGGAGCTTCCAATGCAAATCAAAATTTATATATTCAAATTATAACAAAAGATTATTTTTTTTAAGGAAAAGTGAGCCATCCCCCTCCCCCAACAAACTACGGGGACATTTTGAACCTTTCTCTTCATTGATTAAAATATCCCCATGATATAAGGAGATATAAATATTCTCTTATGGATACTCCCTTTGATGACTTTTTATACATACTTCTTAAAGTTAGTTTCTTTAGAAGATGGTCCAAAAATGGCATAGTCGTACGTTCGCCAGAATCTTCCGATGATATCAAAGTGAAACCTTTCATGTTACGTGTGGGTGATCGAGGCCTGGGACCGGGGTTGTGAAGGTACACTGAGGAAAGCAATAAGCAAAACTCTTTCTAGAGAGCGCAAAGGGCAGAGATTGAAGTACTTATTTTATTGAAAATACTAGACGTAAAAATATCTATATTACAGATGAAAAATTCTCTCTCTTCATCTTTCTGCAAAAATAAAGGGGTTCCAAACACCCGAACCCCCCTCCCTGGATCCGCCAATGGAGTTAAAATTCAACCATTACGATACCTGCACGCTTAAGCCTCTTTTAATTCTGTTGTTAATTTTACAGGCTACTTTACAATTGTGATAGATATCTAGATCAACATTTCATATTCATATCATTTCAAGTTCATGATTTTTTTATTATTACAGCCTAATTAAGCATACTTAAATAACGATGAAAATTACAAGATACATGTAAAAAAAATTAAATTTAATTACACCTTTGTAAAATCACCAAATCTAGAAATTGTCTTTGAATTTCTTTTAGAAACACATGCATATGGTCCACGTATTGCAGTCCTTTTTTAAAGGACAGCAACTTGTTAATTTAGTATATCTAGCATCTTACTTCCGCGCTCCCTAACTAAGCGAAAGTGGTCCGAGTTAGACTATATCTGGACGTTAGGTGGTTGAAAAAAGTAGCAGTTCAGAAAAAAATGCAGTATTTACACTTGTCGTATATATATTATTTTACATCTAGTTTATATATTACCCAGTGCCTGTGTCCATATTCATTTCAAGCTGAACATTATAAAACAATATACGTCATTTTTGAAAATTGACGTCACAATGGTTTTGCCGATCTTTTTGACCTGTTGGGAAAATGGACCAAAATTTACATGTACATGGACATGATATTTTGAGCTATTAATGATAGTGAAACTTAGAGGCTAAGTTTCCAAGATATAAGACAATTAAATTGGCAAAATATCACAAAAGATTTAACAATGCGCCCCTCAGTATAAAATATGTGCAATGTAGATCAGTTCCGAACATAATCTAGATTGTCATAAATGTTTTATCAATGACATCAGTTAGCATTTTTGAAGAGTTCCATAAAAAAATACCCGTAAAGCCATATACATCAGATAAATGTATTTTGGTCACACCATTTCTCGATATGGTCAAAAAAGGGAAATATATAACATTTTATGTACTTAATAGCGATTAAATAAAAGTTTGGATGTATATTTACATAATGTAAAAAAGAAAAGAAAACAATAAACTGGGGTGGTTGGGGTGGGGGTGGTATAAATTACTACTTGAGTGATGATATCGGAATTTGTATTCGCAGGTATGTTAAGGAAGCACTAAGATAATCTGACTTGACTGAATCAGTGATACAATATGACGTCATAGTAGCCGAGATGACGTCAAGTTTAGAACACAAGTTTTCTTAATATTGTTATTGAGACATAATTAACCCCTGAAAATGAATAGAAACGTGCAAATATTAACAAAAATCAAATGTGTTAATTTTATTATGTTGTATCTGTCACTTGAATTAAAATCTCCGACCGATGACGTCATAACTGTTCAACAAGTAACTTGAGAATCGATCATGTTGTGTAACGAGAATTTGGCTAAGACGGCATGTAAAAAGAAACGTAAAAGGGGGTTTAGAAGCAAATACCGTGAATATTGCGTGTTATTCATGTGAAGTTAAAGTTTGTTAAACAGGTATGTTGATTCATTTTCATCGATTATATCTTCTATTGAAGAAAGTCAGCTATTTACGTATCCCGGTTGGCCTTTCCTCTGTCATTCGTGACAGCAATAATGCAAAAGAACAACACTAAGCTGGATATTTAAAAACATAAGATTTGTACATATCGAAAGCTTGTGTTCTAAAATACTTGGAAAATGCTGCTAGAATCGTGAGGTAAACATGGTTTGAAGAAATATCCCGGGTTATATGTATATAATGCAAAACATCGGGTAAGGTTTCGTGCAAATATGTGGAATAATTATTTTCCCGACCGGACAGTGGGATTCTAGCAGCACTTTTTAGGCATAAGAGATGTTTATCTCTATATTATTTACTCAAAGAAATTATTAAACCCCGGGGTATTGTTGTTCTGTGAACTTTTTTATTAAGGAATATTTTGCTATTAATAGCAGTCACGTGATGACGTCGAGGTGATGCACTACTTGGCCTCAGACACTCCGTGTCTTTATATAATAGTTAATAATAGTTTACGTTTTATCGGCGACTTTGACAAATTATCAATCTTAATTTTCTTTAAAAAGTCTAAATTTCTCGAGAAATGATTTGTATGCTTCCTTAACATACCCGCGTTCTTAATAATATTGTACTGAGATTGACAGACCTACATGAATTGTATATAGAAACATAATATAGAAGTGACGAATGGCAGAAGAAAAACAAGTGTCCCTTTGATTGTCAAAAATCACATCGTTTACTTGTTATCCTTCTGTATTAATATCCGAAAAAGTATTGCCTATATGTTCGCACATACAAAACTGAAATTCTGACCTGTTTACTAAAACAGATATTAATCTAAATGCTAAGAAATGATAAGTATATATCCACTACATATATATATCTGTGCATAAGTGAAATATTCTCGAACGGGGCCCCTTCCATTTAATGCAGTGATCGTAGAAAATATAGCTGATTTTATTCTTGTTAATTGTTTCAACTGGAGGGATAAATTAAAATGAAATATAAACAGGGTGTCATAGAACATAGAAAATGATTTATTTAATAAATGCATTTACGATGTATAAGCATCGGGTTTATTGTGAAATGGATTCCACGGTGATGTATTTTATAGAAAATGTCGACCTCACCATGCTTACTGACTTCCATGATATCAATATCAACAATCTAGTACGTACATGTATTCAAAGGCGGGTCCAGCACCGGCGTGCCGGGTGCCCCCCCCCCCCCCCCTTGTTTGAGATTTTTGTTTTGCTTGTGTACAGTTTGTTTCTTTAACCTGTTTATACTCTCAATTTATCCACACGTAACGTTCAGGCACGTAGTTTTACGGAAGCCAGTAGGTGCAAGGTACAAAAATATTTTATCTAGCGGCCGCCAAATAATTATCTGGCGGCCGCCACATAAATAAATGGCGGCCGCCAGAAAGTTATTTGGTGGCCGCCAGATTATTTCTGGCGGCCGCCAGTTAACCTTCTGGCGGCCGCCAGATCTATTTATCTGGAGGCCGCCAGAAAACTATATGGCCGCCGCCAAATATTTATCTGGCGGCCGAATTATTATCTGGTGGCCACCAGATCTATTTATCTGGAGGTCGCCAAAGAAGTTTCTGGCGGTCGCCAGTTATTTATTTGGCGGCCGCAGATAATTATTTGGCGACCGCCAGAAACTTATCTGACGGCCGCCAGATAAAATAATTTTTCTACCTGGCACTTACTGGCTTCCGTATAGTTTCATGCTGATTCGAATTGGAAAAAATGTTTCATGTCGAAAAAATCTTAACCTGTGTAAATGGTAAAGTTTTACTTGAAAAATTTCATTACCACGATGAACAAATTGATACTTTTCCCACGATAACTTTTTTTTACTTTTTTTTTTTTTTTTTAATTTTTATCGTCTTGAAAATATACATTTAATTAATTATCAATATACTGAAGGTAGACCTATTTTGCTTTAATTTCTACGCCTACAATATGTGATACGGGAACTAAAAATATTTCATGTAATCAAAGTTCTCATTGAATAGACACCCCACCCACCCCCACCCACTCCCATAAAACATGTAAGAAGTATCAACTGTACTGTCTACTTCCTTTCCCCCGAATAACAAAATAAAATTAATATTGCTTTCTGTTTGTTATGAACAAAAGGCCATCTACTTTCAAGGGTTAACTTAGCTTCACAATATTAAATTGAGGTATTCTTAACAATATATTAGACCAAGATAAAGTAATTGAATACAGTATTTACATATTGATTACCGATATAAGTAAACAATGGTGAAATCTGTTCATTAACACTTGATTGTCTTTGAACAATTTTCCTGGGGAAATAATTTAAGACAGGCACTTTATCCTTGAAATGAACTAGATTAGCTCATAATGTACACCTTTATATGATAAAATGTTCTCAAAGTCTAAAAAATGCTGTTTTTTCCTAATTGGTGTTTAGAGCTTCTTTAAAACACACGCTTGCGTAGGTTGTCGTCACAAAGGTATCGATTACTTAGAGGAAGTAGAAAGGGATCCACGGGGGGGGGATATTCGGACCTCACCCAAACACCCAACATTGTATAAAATTCATATAGTAAAAATAAAAAAAAAATATGAAGTAGGAAAGGTTAAGAAAACTTTGTAAAGTTCTTAAGATACGTAGGAAGGTAAAGTGACATCCCCCTTTCAAAATAGGTTTTTCAGGTTTGGGTTAGTTTTCTTCTTTTAAATAAGATTTTCTCCTTTGGGTCGATGGTTTTGTTTTGTTTTTTTTTGTTTTTTGTTTTTGTTTTTTTTTGTTGAGTTGGTATGGAACACCTCACTCCCTTTTCTCGGAAAAATTACAGGAAAATTCCTCAATTGAGCTGTTACATTTTTCCGCGAGTCTACATTGCTTTTCCGTGAAAAATCCTTTTTTTTCACCGCTTTCTTTTCTTTTCCGCAAAATCCTCTATGAACCAGGTAGTACCTTTTGCTCCTTGTCTACCATGGGAATGAATTAATGTGAAAGTCTCTAAAACATCGTTAAAAGACCAAGTAGATTGTAGGTCAACTATACATTAACCTACACATCTTCACAATTGTCAAGCTTTTGTGAAATCCTTCCTATTTAAAAAGGTTTGAAGAGAAACGATATCACAAAATCACAAAACCATGACATTGTGAAAATATGTAGGTTAACACGTGTAAAACATCGTTAAAACATTCTGTCTGTTCAATAACCCGTAGATCCTAATATATTCATGTCGGAACAAGCTGCGTTTTTTGTTTTTTGGTTTTTTTTTTTTTTTTGAGAAAAAAATGATATACAAAACTGATAACTTCGATGTTGGAATGTTTCCGAAACTGCTGAAAGAAAAGAATAGACGAAGGTTTGCATGCATTCCTTTTTTCTAGGATGGGCTCTGCCTCTGGACAGCGCAAACAAAATATTATAAAGCAATGTCAAGTACTTGCGGAGAAGTAAACTGTTTGTTTTGTTTTGTTTTGTTTTTTTTAAATATAATGCAGATAAGCAGGAAGACCAAAATCTTACGAGCCATACTGACAAAGTATTACACATAAAATCATTTTCTGGAATACCTGCAATCAAAATCCAAGAAAAAGTCTAACGGTCTTCAAGTCTTTTTTTACAAAGCTTGGCAATTACGGTTCGTCAAGTTAACAAACAAAGCTGATAACTTTGCTAGTGCCAATGCGAGGCGCGGAAAGTTTGAAATCCGCTAAGAATGTACTGTACATGTACACCCATTTTTTCCTCTTATGATTGAAATGTTTTCAAAGCCAACCATACCAATTGATTTAAAGATTTGTCTTTAATGATGAAAAATAATTTAGAAAGCATGATTTGCTATCACATGTATACCAATACATCGAAGTCTACGTTTATGAAAATGAGATTTAATTAACGTACATAATGAGATATACATGTAAGCTGGATTTATTTTAAAACATGACGTTAAATTCTTCTCCATGACGTCACAAAGCAACGTCAAAATATCGCAATGTTATCGTAAACTATGGTACCTTTACGTTTATAAGAAACAAAAATAAAGCTTTGTACATGCATATATTGATAATTTCATGAAAATATATACTCTCTCAAAGAGTTTTGAGGAATATTATTTTATTTTGACACGGGGCCGAACTTTTCACAAAACGCACCTTGTCCTTTGTTACCTCTTTTTTTTCTAGTGAAACATTGCTGGTATCATGCAGAGTGTGACATGGCCTTAACTCAAGTGCAAGGTCACTAAGGATAAGATGTTTTGACTGGATGTATGGACTGTAAGAACATGTGTGAATTTGAGATGTGAGTAATACACAGATGGGGTTTGCAAATACCCAGAGTGGCTATGTACATGGCTTTCGCAAGGTCATTTGAACAAGTTCAAGATCATGTACATTCCTTTATCGACTTTTTGCTACAGAGTGAAACATCGTTAGTTGATACCCCTTAAAAGAAGATTGCTTATATCCTAAGAATAAGGCATGACATTGACTCAAGGTCACTTCTTCCTGCCCGCAGCTCCAACGGAAGACATACTCGTTGCTTTCCAACGAGCTTGGCTCTAATATTTTTCATATTATTCATAGACTTACAGATCCAAAGTTAATAAGATGTGTTTCTGCATGGAGAAAAAGAGAATTAAAAATTCTGAGTGGCTGGACAAATGCATTTGTGAAGATGGGTAGAGAAGATGATGATATGCGGCACAGGTTTGAATCTTTCAGAAAGAATTTAGCATTTTAAAATTCGTCAGCTTCGTCAATCCTTTATTATTTAAAAAGAACTAGAACTAATTTATTTAAATGTTAATTGTGAAATAGTTGGGATAAGTCGTCTCAATTATCATACTTATACCATTTGTATGGGGTTCACAGCGTTTGTTAACAGTCCTAGCTACCTGATCCCACCTTTGGTTTTTACAGTGTTTTGCCCTGTTCACAATTCTGTATTTTCCTGGATTGATGAGATTGATCACTATTTGTTATCATCACCTTTAACATTAAGACATTTTGTAAAATTTGACTGTCACTTAACGTGGAATATCCGGGAATGTTGTTCAAAAAAATTGCGATAATGAATTTGATTTTCTCGTTACTTTAGCAAAATAATCGGCCACGTTTAACCGTTCATTTACTTCGTATTTGCCTATTTCTCTTGACATTAAAAAATCAAGTAAAGATTTAAAACTTGAACTACTCAGGACCCATGCTATTTAGATGTACATCCACTATATGTATTATTCAATCCATTTTAAATATGCATGTTGTTAATGCACTCTATTTTGAGAATATCATGTTATATTCTCAAATCGTCTAATGCATTTTCAAGCTCTACCGAAGAAAGTAAAAAGCTTATACTTCATCGTACAATCCCACTGAAAAGAAATGTAGAATTTAAGACATGCAAGAATTAATATTTGTCAAATAATTTCTTCATAGTTTAAAAACATATTTTTCCCAAGATAATTGCCCATTACCTCCATAATTGCATATTTCGTTTTAACAGTCTTCTTTTTTCTTCAATGTAACTCTGTGAAACGTGAACTATTTACGAACCATAAAGTTTTATGGACATACCCATTATCATTAAATGTATTGAAAACATTCACTCAGTGAGTGAACTGTATTTTTGGCATCTTCATTTAAGTTCCCAAATTGCGCATAAATGCAAAACTTATGCAAATACAAGAAAGGGTTCATTTGTACTTTAAGTTAATCATTCAAAATTGATTGCATTAATGTCAACAGTAAGCGTTACTTACCCCTACCTCAGGAATAATACTTGTCACAGATTGTCGAGCGGATTTACTTCTTTACTAAATTTAAATATAACTCAAATGCTTTTGTCCAGATAAAATTACACATTTAATTACAATAAATGTACAAATATACAATATGCGTTGTTTGCCCTATGATGGGTTTTTGTCCTGCCGCTCCTTCCACTCCACCGGCTAGAGGAAGATCTCTAGGGCCTCTCTATTACACGTCATTATGGGAGGGCGGACACACTGAAGGCACCGGGTGGCCTCCCCACACAGTCTCTACATATACTATGGATGGATGGAACCTAAGAAAAGCTGGACCATTACACACAAGAAATACAAAGTAAGCCCTGCAAAACAACTGGTACTCGGTGTAACTATCAATGCTGGTTACAAAACATATATGAGAGGGGGTAAAAGCGTCCTCCTCTCTGGACTACCGTGTCCAAACCAACTTGCACGGACTGGCGGGTTTTGAGGTCCAGTGAATTGAGATTCAGTGAAGGATGTGTACAGTAATAACACATTTAAAACAGCGGGGTTCCCCACGGGATATTTACATGAAATTTAAAATACATTACCAAAAGTATGATAGGATGATTTGAATGTGACAATACTAAAATCAACTAGGACGTATCTTCTTAATGATGTTAAACATTCAAGAAAGATTGTTTAATGTACAATAGACATTTTTTGTAAATAGTAAAAGTACAACTTGCACAAAAATAAAATGTAAAAATTTAATATCGGACTCTTATTAAGAATAAATTAAATTTCTGTCTAAAGCCTCGTAAGAAAGGACAGATTGCCCAATGTTCACATTACTGTGATAAAAATATGAAATACGTTACTTTGCAATGCAACTGATTTTTTCAAAGGTAATTTAACAATTAACTCGTCATTATGACAATCTAAAAAAACAGAACGAAATTGTCGAACGTACAGAAAACTGTTTAGTTATTTGCAATTGTTTGTAAAGGTAAAATATATATCACACGTAGGAAAATAAAGTAAACGGAAACAGCGATGGGCACAAGAATTACGCCATCATATGTCATCAGAGTACTTGGATTCTTACAACAAAGTTCAATGAATCAGTGATTTTTTTTTTTTTTTTTGGAAATCAGTTGGCATAGTGCATACGATTTAAGTGGAAGCAATATTTAAATGGTTGTCTTATTTTGCAGAACAAATCTAATCAAGAATTTTATATTTATATATATATATATAAATATATATATATATATAAATATATATATATATATATATATATATATATATATATATATATATATATATATATATTATATCGACATCGACGGGACCATCGGAAAATGTCGAGATATCCGAGGTGTCGAGATATCCGAGTTGAGACTTTACGTCCAAGATTTCACTCCATAGCAAAACAGACAAGCTTATTATATGTACATGACTTCAATATAGACTGTAGTTCAACATATTTCAGGATTCCCTCTATTTTTATTAAAAAAGCTAAGAAGTTATTTTAAAAAATGTTGTTTATAAGATGCGTTCTCTATCGAAATATTTCCAAATTCACAAAGTTTCAGCACAAAGTTACAGCATTCGCGTGTAACTTGCGTTTTTTTTTTGTCAGAACAGGGTACAAAATGCTCTCTATGAACTTCGAACCGTATAAAGTCGAATCCGATATACAGAAAAGAATTAATTGCGGATTTTTTTTCTCATTTCATTCAGGAAGAATGTACATTAAAATTATTTTTTAAAAAAGATTCGTGTATCTTAATTAACATAGTGATGTTACAGATGCATGAATTACGGCTGATTCGGTCAATCGTGTCGTTAATTAAATTGTCTCCTGTTGAATACATTTTAACTACAAAATATCATTAAAACATTTCTAACTCCTTAGTTTGAATTATTCAGTGTGTTTGTTATTCATTGTTATTTAGTTACCTTTTTCAAATTTAAAAATTATGTTAGGTTTCCATATAAATAACCGCCTGTACATGTACATTTACGCAGAATCGTGTAGATTTAGCAATGATATTACCCAAGCTGAACTTAAAGCAATTAACTTCTCAAAGACGCCGAGGGGGCTTGGGATTCACCTACAAACACAGTCTATAGAATTAATTAAGCAGCGTGCAGTCAAAACAGGTGTGAAATTTTGACGACGTCAAGATACCCGGAGTCGTCCTTGCCTGACGAGCGACCCTATCTGACAAACAGTTAGATTCAATAGAGCAAAAAATTGCCGACGTCGACATATACCAGGTAAATTTTGCTTTTGGGGACTGTGAATATACGTCGAGATAACCCGGGTAGTCAAGATTACCGAGGTCGACATATCAGAGTTTTTGCTGCTCATTTATATGGTAAATACTGCCGGGACCGCGGAAGGACGTCGACATATCCCAGGTTGTTGACATATCCGATGTCGAGATACCGAGGTTTATCTTATTATAATATATATATATATATAGATAGATTTTTCAAATCTGAAGGCGAAAATGGTCTAGAAGTCAATAAGTGTGCCTCTACAAGGGAGCTTTTTGAAATGTATACCAATTCAAGTGCAGTTTAAGAGAGGAACGTTCCTCTTCATCAATAATCGGCCTTGATGTCTTTTTAGTTCTATGCACAGAAATTGTATTTGAGGAACGTTCCTCTTTTCTTTCAGATTGCTTATGATAAGTACGTGTGACTGTATATACAATGTTGCATGAGGAACATTCCTCTATCAATTTCAATTGATATACATACTAAATCCATGATTCTTAATAAAGATTATATTTGAGGAACGTTTCTCTACCAATTCTAATCGATAATACAACAAATACCACTCTTAATACACTGAACATTTGAGGAACGTTCCTCTTCCCATTATAGAATATTAACACTATATACATGAATTTGAACTCAGTGAATTAGAGAAACTTTCCTCTCCTATCTGTTGACACTAGCTTCATAAGAGGAACGTTCCTCCCCAAACTGTTGGTAGTTACTCGATAGAAGCAATTCTACTCTTGCAATTTTGTACGGCCCGTAAATTTGGTGCGAGCACCAATGTTTCTTGTTGTGCTTGTTCTGCAAACTTGCAATTGGATAACAGTAGCGGATCTAGCAATTCTTATTCTTGCCCCTCTGGATCTGCCAATAAAGAGCAGGCGAGGCTGTTTCCACATTTTACAGATATTTCTCATTTTGCCTTTGTGTATTTAGTACAAGCATGTAGACCATATATCATTCTTTTCTTGCTATGTTTTTCTGTGATTTTTTTTTCTGTACAATTGTTAGTATATGTGTTAATTCTTAAGTTGCTTAAATGGCCCAAAGTAGTTTTTTTAAAATATTTTTTTTAAAATCATTATTTAGTCATATACGAATGACTGATACACACAGGTTTATGTTTTTTTTTTTAAAATAAATGAAATCCAAAGTTTCTAACAAAGTTTAATTTTGTATTCCCATGTTACACTTCAGCTGTTCATATAAAGGACGTAACTGAGAAACTATTAACTGAACAAAATTCTGTACTCAGTATTGGAACTGCCCAACCTGCTGACTTAATGTAATAACAGGCAGTGAACATTGTGAATTTAATTCCGATATTAAGCTGTACTGAAACTCAGCAGTTAATGTCAAAACTTCATACCCTCTCCAAATCCAGCCAACTTGATTAGCGGTCAAGACCTTATTACCTAACGAGATCAATGTAGTCATTAGCATTTATATCTAGGACACAATACAAGGTTACATGTAAGATAAAGTAAAAAGTAAAGTATAACTTTTTTGAGGCAAAATTATAAATATTCTAAGACTTATGCTAACTATTAATCTTATATCTATTTTTTTTAGATTGCTCTGAAGTGTGTATAATGTTTTACCAATAAGAGCATAATTAACCCATTGGACTGTACTTGGACAACTTCATAAATAGGTAAGCCATTCTTCCTCTGTTTATTAGACATGTAATGTCATCATCAGAGTAACGTTTGAATAGTATATTAACCTTAGAATGCGGTTTGATTTGCTAGACATACTACATTTTGTTTAAAATTGCTAAGCAGAGGTAAGAATAGCTATAGTACTTTTTTGTCACCCGTTGGCAATATGATTTCCTGCCACCTATGGGCCTTAATATATCTGTGCTTAGCAAGTTATTTTATTTAGATAAGTCTTACTAGCGATACAATATAGCATACTAGGGATTGCTTGGTGTCAAAGGACAAATAAAGCGGCAGAACGGAAACATAGTGTCTGATTGAGAATTTAAATGGGAAAATATTTTTTTTTTTTTTTTAAAAATGTTAGTTCATTGACTGATTGATAGATTTTTTATTCTCTAAATATTTTAAATTAGCCTGAGATTTGTTATTTCTGATTAAAAAAACAATGAAATACTGCCTTAGAGACTAGCAATTAAGCTTTAGTAGCACTTTACATAACCTACATTCCTTTTGTCTTTAAATACATTGGCATGTAATCCCAAGTCTTAGGGAGTTGGAGTTGAAATTGTCTAACTAGATCTTACAGAATGTTAAATTCTCTCACTTTCGACTATTTAATTGCTTCAATATTCTAACTGCAGATCTGTATCTATTATTAGACCCTGACTGATACAAACTTTCAGCAATAAAATATCATCAGCACTGGTCTTCACTGTCCGCGCAGTCTGTCAACTTGCAGTCTCAGGGGATAGATAAGGGATACATAGTTGCCAGAGCTGGTTGTAGGCAAATCTCATAATGTTTCCCTAGCATATGATTGGCAGTGATTAATAACATGTAATCTGTGAACAGGGCACAAGCAAGATATTAAAGTCAGATGGTCGTTATCTTGTGAAATAAAGACTGATGGGGCGGGGGGGGGGGGGGTGTTACTTGACCAATCACTACAGAATCAATGCTTCAGATTTAATAACGACACAGGTTTCAGTTTTTTTTAAGTTAATCTGAACGATTACTAATGCAAAGTGGAATGAGAATCAGAATTAAAGTAGGTTCTTGTAGATTAAAGGAGAATATAAATATAAAACTCATGAAATCAAATTTGACAGCTGCACATTTCTTTGGAAAAGCTGTATGTCTTGAACATGATATATATTTCAAACAAGTATGGGTAAAAATAATTTATGTGAGGAGTATGGGGCTCAAGACCTCACTAAATAAACACTAACTGGGATTCAGATCTGTTAACGGTACCTTTTGTTTTTCAGGATTATAGAAGGGTATCATCTCATTTGAATAAAAATCAATTCACCATGTCATATATTTCGATTCTATATTGTCCATTTTCACTTATTTTTTTATGTTTAGATGAAGAGAAGCATAGATAATGATTTTTCAAAGTCATAATTTGCAAATCAAAGACATTTTTCATGTAAAATATGAGAAAGATGGAAAGTGTCAACTTTGCAGTTTTCGCACAGTACGAAATGAAATTAATATTTTCATAATTGATAGCAATTGAAAGTTCAAAACTTTAATCCAAGTTCTGCATTTTCACTGTTTTTTTTCAGTCTCATTTTAGACGAGACATCATAACCTAATTAGTATATAAATACTTTCAACTATATTAACTTTGCTACTTATCTTTAAATCACAAATTTGAAAATCTAGAGGACACTTCATTCATTACTTTATTTAAATTTAAAATGTGATACTGAATTTGACATTTTCCCAACAGAAGATGACACCAAAGAAATTTGTTAAAGTTGCTTCCTTGATGAAAAAAGCAGTTATGAACCTATGGAGACCAAAGTATTTGACGCAGAATCCTCCCTATTTCAAAGGAAGATGTAACTGAGAAAGAACCATGGTCATCGTCAATGATATGTTTTAGTTTCGTGGCTGAAAGGAAAAACTTTGGCTGTTAACCCAGGTTGACTTTGTAGAAAGTAATCCGAATGCCATTCAGTGAAAAGGGTAGCATATTGTTTAAAATGCTTTCTAGATGTAGTAATGAAAAACTTGAAGTGCCTGAATTGTATTTTGTAAATATGGCACTATAAACTTCTTAATATATGAACAAGGCAAAAGCATTTGCTTGGACATTGATTATTTAAACATACAATTACCGTTCACGGTAGCTCAGTCGGTAGAGCGCTCGCTCCGTGATCGGGAGGTCGTGAGTTCGAATCTCGGCCGCGACTGACCCAAGTCGGTAAAATGGGTAGTAACTGTTCCATCGCCATGCGCTCGGCACTTTGAAGTGAAAGTTGCGGGTCCTTCGGATGAGACCTTAAAAACCGTTGGCACGATGAAGGTCCCTCACTGCTCAATGGCCTTGAGTGTCGAGTAAATGTCAAAATTTGAAGCCCTTCACTGGTATATGGCGACGTTCCTATATGAGTGAAAAATTCTCGAATGGGACGTAAAACAACACACAATCAATCATAAACATACAATTAAATCAAGTTCAACAAAACATTGGAATTATTGTTAAAGTTTTCACATCATGTTGAATCTTAAATTTTCTTAAAAAAGTGCAGTGACAATTATTCAGAAAGGAAGATTATTTCGGGGAGTTTGGAGTTTTAATATATTAAATGGAAGCCCCTTTCATTTGTTGTACAATTAATTTTCCTAAAACTGTAATCTCAGATGCATCATATGTCATCCACGTCCATGTACACTGTACATTGCACATACTTATACTAAAGTCAAATCTTTCTTCGTTCATGATTTATATTATGCTTTAACATAACTTTATTTAAAAATACTTTTTTTTTAATTGTCAAAATGACTTTTCATATATATATTTTTTTATAAAGTGTTTGCAGATTCAAAAAAAGGGAAAAAAATGTTTCTACAAATATATACTGCATTTCATATGAAAAAGAGGTACGTTCCTTAAATGCTTCATGCATAGATACTAATATGATATCATAAGACACATGGTCATTTCAGAGAGGAACGTTCCTCAAATGTTCGTTGCTTTGAGCTTTTTAAAGTATCAACAGATATCCATAATATGAGAGAGGAACGTTCCTCAGGTGCATGAGTCTTAAGCTTCACGAGGTTTAGTAATCATCTGAAATGCAACCATTTGAGAGAGGAACGTTCAACTGCATATGTAAACAATTGTAAGATGTCTAAAGATACAGGAAAATTTCACAGAGGAACGTTCCTCAAATGCCTGACCTTTGATCATTTATGAGTTGTCTACAGATATGAGAATTTGATAGAGGAACGTTGATCAAATGCAAAAGTCTTGCCCTTCATGAGGTACAGTAATCGACAAAAATACAACCATTTGTGAGAGGAACGTTCCTCAAATGCCTGATTTAATAAACTTTATGAATAAGGTATCAACAGGTTGAAATCTAAGACAGGAACGTTTCTCGTATGTGAATGTCATGTGTGAACAATTATAAGATGTTTAAAGATGTAGGTAAATTCGAGAGAGGAACGTTCCTCGAATGCCTGATGTTTGATCATTCATGAGGTATATACAGATATGTGAATTTAAGAGAGGAACGTTCCTCAAATACCTGATGTGTTTAGATTCATGAGGTTTTTAAACATAGAGTTTATAAGAGAGAGGAACGTTCCATAAATTTCTGATGTGTTAAGATTCCTAAGGTATATAAAATGCGAGTTCATAAGAGACAGGAACGTTCCTCAAATGCCTTATTGTAACAAATAATTTGAAATGTAGAGAGAGGAACGTTCCTAAAATCCTAAAAAAGATCACCAAAAAAGTGAACTTGTGGAGTCGCATATAAGGATTTTCAGACCAAAATGACTTCAGATTGTAAAAATTGGGTTAAAAAAGGAATTTTGATTTTCTCTTTTTGATTTGGATTGTGTTACCCATCAATTAAATTTACTTCAGAAACAAGCGGGACGGAACTAGCTTTTTGGGATATTCTTATACCAAAGAATCACAAAATCATAAAAGATTGATACTTCAAGAAAAGGGATTCCAACCAGTACATTGTATTTGATTCTTGCCATCCTAAAGATGTGAACTGTAATAAAGATTTAGCATATATACACATGTATATGTATATAACCTCGGATTGAAATGTCAAACATATTTCTTTTAAACGTGGCAAGTGAGTGCCGGCTACATTTCTATATGTAACGGCTTTTTAAAGAAATGACGTCAGATTTGCTGTTACTGCATCACAATTGATGTAATCGTCGAGAAGACGAAAAATGTTTTGAATTAGATTTATCCAGAAACAACATATTTAAAGCAAATAAAGATGCCTCAAAGAGTTATCAAGATTACATGATGGTGAAAGATAAAGCTGATAATTTTGAATAGTTTGACTTGCTTTGTGAAATTGGACGAAACGCGATACTGAGATGGATAGTTGAAATGTTAGGAGACTAATATGTTAAATTCAAAATCATCTTGATCATTACTTCTTGTAAACTCGTCATTGACGAGGTTTGGGAGGGAAATCCCTCTGCATAAAGCATATTGTTCTGCTGTAGAGTATTGTATATCATTCAAACAAATGCTAAGACAGTTCATAATTGTATTGGAAGTGATATGAGTGTAGAGATGAATGAAAAAGATTGTATCAGAGTACGCGTTTAAAAATCTTAGACATTTTGGCTGATTTTGATGCCAAACTTGGGCATTTGAACATTCACCAAAAAGAACAAGTTAAAAACGTGATGAATGAGTGTCATCAAATATAATCGGATGTTCCAAAGAAAACTAATGCAGATTGTCATGATGTCATAGTGGACGACGCTTTGCAACATCCTTACCGTCTAAATCCAATAAATTGCAGTACCTAAGAAGAGAAGTACAGTACATGTTGGACAATGACCTTATTGAACCCAGTAAAGGTAATTGGAGCTCACCATATATTCTTGTACCAAAACCGGATGGTGCCTACCTAAGACTTTAGAAAGGTGAACTCCGTCACAAAAACTGATTCGTATCCAATAACTAGAATCGATGACTGTATTGATAAATTGGAAACGCCAAATTTGTCAGTAAATTTGACTTGTTGAAAGGCTACCGGCAAGTGCCGTTAACAGAAAGAGCAAAATAAATATCTGCGTTTGCTACACCAGATGGACTTTACCAGTATAAAGAAATCCCTTTTGGTATGAAAAACGCACCAGGTACATTCCAAAGGATGATTCACTCCCTTCTTCAAGACCTCGAGGGATGTGAGGCCTACATCGATGACGTTATCATATACAGCAACACATGGGACAAGCAATTCCGAATCAGGCGTGGATTCAGGGATAGACATTAACTTTCAGATTCACTTGCCCTTCGGGCAAGTGATCTCAAATTTTGACTTGTCCGAATGCAAAACTTGGTTGCCCAAAATTAGGAAAGAACTTAAGAAGAAAATTATTAATCAATGTAAACGTTATGATAAGAAAAAATGTGACCAAATACGAGTACACTACTGTCAATTTGGCAAGTTGAGCTACCTGAAAAAAATGTCGATGCATGGTGCATTTGTACATAAATGTATAACGCTGTACTTGAAAAGAAAATTTAACCTGTTAACTCACACTGGCATGCAACAATAATCCTCCGTTTCCTTTTAATAAAATTCATATTTTTTAAAATTATTTTCGGTAGGATCCTTTTGTGATTCGTGATTTTCAGATATAACTGTGAAGCAATGCTTAAGGAAGATGCTACGAAACATGCATCTTATCTTGATCAGGATACATCGTGTTACACTGTACTTATATTCTGTGCTTGAATAAATAATCTAATTTCCTAATAAGGAGTTAACAAAATTTTGTCAGAGGTAGAGCGTATTTTCCATGAAAGAAAATAACGAACCCGATTTTTAAATGTATAATCCAGAAACGCTACCAAGGAATTTCGAATGCAAAAACATTATCAGTCAGGTGCGTGGGGGAAATCAAGTCTTCAATTTATTGTTTTATTTATAAATTAATGTAAACTAAATAAATATGTACATTTGTATGAGAAAAATTCACTTGCCCGATCGGACAAGTACGTAGACAATTTCATTTGCCCGAACTGAGAATTTACTTGTCCCGGGCAATCGGACAACCGTTAATGTCGATCCCTGGGATTATTCGACATTTTAGCTAAAGCAAACTTAACTGTGAACCTTGAAAAGAGCGAATTTTGTCATGCTTATGTAGAGTATCAGGGTTCTCCATTGGCAGTTTTACTGGCGGCCCTCCACAATTAAATTCGTTAAAAAATCAGCGCCATAGTTCCGCCAGAGTTAAAGTATTAGCGCCACAGTAAAATTTTTATCGTCAGTAAGATTAATATGTAAATTTATCAACCTAATCAACTTCCACATTATGTACCGTTTTTCAGTTTCTCATGGTAAATCATTATTTTACTCTAATCATGCTAATTAGGGCCCATTGCTTGGCTTCAACAAACAATTATCTTCTAAACCTCGCTGGACACTTGAATGAATAGACGAGCCAATTTTTCCATACTTCACGATAATTGCAAATGAAATTTTTAACATTAATTAATTCACACTTTAATAATTCTTATGAGAAACAAGCTTCTAAAATTGCATTTGCTCTGCGAGTCACATCGTAGGGTGAATTCACCATGCATACAACAATCTCGTACTTCCACAAGTTCTACAAATATCTCTATGGATCGAATATAAACAAAATTTGTCTAACATGTAGTATGTAATTAAAATATAAATTTGTGACACAATTTGTGTTAATTATTGAAAAAAATATCCATGAAAACCGATTTTCTGGAAATGAGAACATGTAAGAATTCACCATGGATCGGAGAAAAATTCACCATGCATTGGACAAACGGTATTTGAACTGGAACAGTGTCAAACCTTTTTCTCATTGCTTTAAAATAAGTGATATAGAAATATTTTGATCTTTTATTTAAACACTAACCTTTTCATTAAAATCGATTGACTATATTAATCCACAAAAGTGGAGAGAATTTAGGTGCATCACATTGCATTAGAAAAGCTTTACAATTATAGTTATATGGCAACTCGGGCCTTTGTCTCGTAAGTTATCATCCTCTAGTTTGTAGAAAATTTAGTTCATTTCTAGTCGTAATATACCGATAACTTGTATTCTTCCTGGACATTTAGAGTTTTTATTTTCTATTTCCGCGAAAAACAGCAGTTTGGGGGTCTTTATGAAAATGGAGGTGATTACCCATACATCGGAAAGTGTCCGATGCATGGTAAATTTGTGTCCGATGTACGGTGAAATAAGCATTCTGGTAAAAACAACTCTAAAAAAAAAAATACACTAATATTTAAATTGATTTTTTTTTTTTTGACAAATTTCTTTAAAAATTATCAATCATTGACAAATGCAACCGAGTTCTGACTGGTTTCGTGAAATCAAATAAAAAGAACGACAACTCATTTGCATAATCATAAAATTTTGGTTACTCCCCTTTGATAATGTGAAATATGACGTAACTTCAAGGCCATTCTCGTAGTATTTTGATCACAACATGATAATAAAAATCAGCATCATTAAAAACCTTAAATTTTCAGCTTAAAGACAGAAACAAGTAAAAACATTGAGATTCTCAGGTTTAATGAAAGTTTATAGCTTAAAGTTGTCCGAAGCAAGGTGTGTGTCCGATGCATGGTTAACTCACCCTACGAGTATCATAATCATGTGATTTTATTGTTGTTGTTGTTTTTTTTGTTGTTGTTGTTTGTTTATTGTTTAACGTCACTCTCGAGAATTTTTCACTCATATGGAGACGCCACCACTTGTCGGTGGAGAGCTGCAAATTTTTTACCTATACTCGGCACTCAGGGTCATTGAGCAGTGAGGGATCTTTTTCGTGCCAGCACCTACTGCGACACGGGACCTCGGTTTATACGGTCTCATCCGAAGGACCGGTCTCCACGTACCACAGTGGGATTCGAACCCGCGACGTAAGGATCAACTCCTTACTCCGCGACTCTAGAGCTAACGCTCTAACCAATGCGCCACGCGGGCGACTATGTGATTTTGTAGTGTTGAAAAAAAAAATAACGATAAAATCACCAACCAAAATACGATTTTATAAATCTTAACAGCCGAATTATTTTTTGATTCACAAGATTTAAGATATTTCACTCTTTAAACCGATGATAACAAATGCATGTATATATATATATATAGAGAGAGAGAGAGGTGTAAGCGTGATTGTGTGATTTACAATGAACATTGTATAATACTTTTTTTTCAGATTTTATAAGATATTTATTTATTTATGAGTACGTGTGAGTTTTTTTTTTCTTTTTTTGTTTTGCTTTGTTTTTTTTTTTTTTTTTTTTGTTTGTTTTTTTAGGGGGGGGGGGGTATATTTTGAAAACATCCTAATCTTGTTTTACACTATGTTTATTCCATATAAATTAATTGCTTTTATTTTTAATTTTATCAATATATTTAACCAAAAAAAAAAATATCATTTATGTATTAAACTATTGATTCATTGAAGGGGGGGGGGGGGTTAATTCATTTCATGGTTCTTTCACAAAATTGGTCGCAAAATAACCGCGAATATTAGCACTTGCGCCACAGTTAGATTTGAAATGATGGAGAACCTTGGGTATTTAGGTCCCAAAGTAGGTCAAGATTATGTTACACCCATTATGGCTAAAGTGGAAGCTATTGCAAAGTTCCCGATTCCTACAGAAAAATTTTTTCCTCAGTAGTTAGTCCAATTACAAATCTTTTACAAAAGTGGGTTAACTTTGAATGGACGAAGGACTTTGAAAAATCATTTTATAAAATCAAATCAGTCCTTGTGAGCAATCCAGTTCTTTTAACACAAGATTTTTCTAAGCAGTTCATGCTTACTGTTGATCCTAGTGATGTTGGAATCGGAGAAGCTTTATTTCAAGAACAAAGTGATAAGGTAGATTGAGTTGTTTGTTATTTTTCAAAGAAACTTACAAAATGTCAACAAAATTATTCTACCATTGAAAAAGAATGCCTTGCTTTGTTGTTAGTTTACAGCTTTTGGATGTTTATTTGAATGTAATATAACATCCAATTCTTATATATACAGATCATAATCTCCTGACATTTTTCCATAAATTGTCAAACAAGAATCAAAGACTGACTAGATGGAGTTTGTTGTTACAAAAATACAATATAACTATCAAACGAATCAAAGTCAAAGCCATCGCAGAAGCCTTGTCAAAGGTATCATGAAAATACTTTTTGTATTGATGTACATATATTTTATTTTTGACAATGTAAGTTTTCATTTACATTCAAACCTTTTTAAGGGTGGAGGCGGTGTGAGGAGTGTTGTTTGTATTGTTTCATCATGTATATAATAAGTAACATAAAGAAACTTCTGGAACATTCCAGAGTGGTCAACATATGTATGGTCATTTTTTTTAAAACATTTTTGAATTTCGAATATGTCAAGAATGTTCCAGTAACATCAAGTATTTACAATTTCTAGAATTTTCTAAATTTATGTTGATGTATAAATAAACCGTCAATTGCATGCATGGGTAAAACTGACGTACGGAATAGAAAGAGACTGGGATAGGATACTCTCACTTGGACATGGTGTGTAGTGACGGACACTGTGGTAGGTATGTTTGGATTTTTGCTGTAAGTTTGTACTTGTGGTTTTTATATATCACTTTAAATAAATTGTTGTAAAGTTTAAACTGTGAGATTGATTTTTGCTGGCATTTCGGGTTATTCTGACCCATAACAGAATTTAGCAGCGGAACCTGGCTCTCCACACATGGAGGAAAACCACAACATTATTTTATTATAAAGTAAGTATAGGGATAAAATTAATTTGAAAACAAGTTTTAAAAAGTGTGTCGGTAGCAACATTTTTTTCAGGTAATAGCAGGAGCAGTTTGAAGAACCCACGTTTATACGCGTCGACAAAAATCTTGGAATTAGAGACAAAAAATTACAAATCAAATTTTTTTAATAACGTAAATAATTCTTAAATATAACTTTAACTTAAAAGTTAGATCAAAGAAAGGTTAAAAGTTTCTTAAAGGTGGCTTAAATATGACTTAAAACGTTTGGACATTAAACACCTACAAAATGCAGCTTAACGGTGGCTCACTGGTGACTAACAGAAATAAATTTATTTACCCCCCCCCCCTTTCAGCCGCATTTAAGTAGTCTTTAAGAGAATGCTTAAAGATTTTTTTTCGTCCCGTGCTCAAGAAATGATGCGATGTTATTTCAAAGATCAAACGGATTTTTTTTAGATTGAGACATTTGGCCCTTGGGCCATAAAACTTAGACGAGCTCACTTTTGATCTCGGTCTCACTTTTATCAAAGGAATTGATAGTGGAAAAGTGAGACTGAGATCAAAAGTGAGCCCGTCTAAGTTTTATGGCCCCGGGGCCAGGTTTGCAAGAATTAGTAAGAGAAAAAAATATTATGACTCTTCGTTTTTGGTTCAGTTATTGTGTTCCGGTATTTGTGTGATTGTGACTAAGATGTAAGAATAGAATATATGGAAATAATTTATTGACGGTGCGAACGCATATACCAATATTCAGTTTTAATTTAGATCGAGATCTTCAAACTGCATGTGACATTTATTACGTCTGGGCTCTGATATGGAACGCCTCATCTGCCTTATTTGGAGAACATTCATTATATGCTGACACTTGAACATTATATGCTGATATTTTGTCATTATATGTTGATACTTTGTCATTATATGCTGATACTTTACATTATATGCTGATACTTTATCAATTTATGCTGATACTTTGTCATTATATGCTGATACTTTGTCATTATATGCTGATACTTTACATTATATGCTGATACTTTGTCATTATATGCTGATACTTTGTCATTACATGCTGATACTTTACATTATATGCTGATACTTTGTCATTATATGCTGATACTTTGTCATTATATGCTGATACGTTGTCATTATATGCTGATACTTTATCATTATATGTTGATACTTTGTCATTATATGCTGATACTTTGTCATTATATGCTGATACTTCAACATTATATGCTGATACTTCAACATTATGCTGATACTTTAACATTATGCTGATACTTCAACATTTTATGATGATACTTTAACATTATATGATGATACTTCATTATATGATGATACATCATTATATGGTGTTTTAAAATTAGGTTACAGTGTAAACATCGGGATTGTGATACCAAAGTCGTCCAAAACTCATGTAGCAGAACGTATGAAAATACAATCTTATACAAATACATCAAATCCTTTGGAATAATGCAGGTTGTTTGACGTATCCACGCTTTTTCTCAGCAAATCAGCTCCCATTGGTCGGATTTTAAAGGTTCAAGTAGATATAGACATTTTGATCGTTGTTCACATTCATCATTGCACGGTAAAATAATGTTAAATTTTGAAATATGTATGTGTAATGCGAAAATCTTTATAGGATGCTTCAATGCATTTGATCGTTCACGGTAGCTTAGTCGGTAGAGCGCTCGCTCCGTGATCGGGAGGTCTTGAGTTCGAATCTCGGCCGCGACTGACCTAAGTCGATAAAAAATGGGTAGCAACTGTTCCTTCGCCATGCGCTCGGCACTTTGAAGTGAAAGTTGCGGGTCCTTCGGATGAGACCTTAAAAACCGATCCCCCGTGTCACGGCAGGCGTTGACAAGATAAAGATCCCTCACTGCTCAATGGCCCTGAGTGCCGAGTAAAGGTCAAAATTTGAAGCCCTTCACTGGTATATGGTGACGTCTCTATATGAGTGAAAAATTCTCGAATGGGACGTAAAACAACATACAATCAATCAATCAATCAATCAATGCATTTGTATTAATTCTGTTGATAAAAGTTTAGCAGGTCCTTGAACCCAATGTTTTCAAAAAAAATATCAAGTTTGTCTATTTAAAAAAGTTGGTTCTTCTTACGCTAATAAATGTTATTTTAAGCAGTCTAAAGGACAGTGGCAGAAATATGTGAAAGGGGTGCCCCCCCACCCCCAAATTAAAATGAAATAAAAGTAAGAGGATTAAAGACAGATAAAAATTGGAAAACTTTTATGTTTCTCATATTCAAAAGAGAAAACCAGAATCTTGAGAAAACCTTTGCTCTGATATACTCATTTTTACTACAAGTATTTTGAGTTGTCATTAATACCCCCCTCCCCAAATTTTGAAATCCTGTACGCCTCTGAAATGTGTATACTGGTTTACAAGTAACAAGTTACATGATTATATGTATTTGCAAAAAATAGATAAATACAAGAAAATACATGTATCTTATTATGATTTCTTATAGATGAATGTATACTCCATGAGTTGTAATTTGATTGAAATTTAAGAATTTTTAGTAAAATACAGGAACAATTCAAGTTTTTGAGAAGATTAATCAAGATTATAGAGCGTAATTAAAATATATATCAGCGACAGATAAGGAAATCATTTGAATCTAGTACAGCAAGCAAAAATATGGTTTTGACTGTTATAATCCAGTTCCTTTACTTGTTGCTGTTATTTAAACGTTAAAGTCTCTAGTAAAACACAACTTTAATTGATTTTGATAATAAATTAAACATATAACAAAAGCAATTTAATTGGATGATTTTTGGTATTACAATTTAGTTCCCGAATCCTTTTAAGCCATTTGATTTTGCTGTGCATAAACCTAAATTGCACATTTTGAGTTGATGGCTATCTCTGAATTTCATTAAAACTCTCCAAGCCATCTATGAGAATATTCGTGGACAAAATTTTAGGTCTAGGAATACGAATATGTTGCTTGACTTTGTTTTGGTTGACATAATGAGATAGTTTTATCTCAAAACAGCAGAAGACGCAAGTAACCTTTTCTGATTAGAGTGTTCAGCGTCTGTCTGTCTGTGTATTGTATGTCATCTGTACGTTATCCATTCTCATTTACAATCTTCTCCAAGTCATCAAATAGACTTGTCATAAACCATTCTCTGGTGATTAGAATTATTATTTTTTGTTCAAATGAAGGGCTACAATATCTTTCAAGGGGATATAATTCAGAAATAGTTGAAGCATGGTAGGTCTTCTCAAAAGCCATTGTGCCATAAAGTTAAAGGTTAGACAATGTTGATTCAAGGTTGTTTATATTTTGATCATTAGGGATAGGTTAAAAAACCAATACAGAATATACAGAATGAAATTTATGATACCAATTTGTACGATTTTTTTCTTGCAAAATCTTGCTTAAAAGAGCGACAGAACCATGATTTAGCATATAATATGCAAAACATTCTCAAGTAGTATATATTCCACTCGTTCATAGCATGGCCCTCAGGAGTAGGTATGGGGTTGCAATAAGATCCAAAATTTTACACGAGAATAAAATTGAAAAAAAATCTTCAATATTCTCAAGATCAACAGGGGTAACATAGTCGGCATTATTGTGCACTTATCATCACCCCTGTGTAGGATGGGGGAAGAGAGGGGAGTAAAATTTTCATGGGAATATACAGAAAATTGGTACAAAAAAAAATAATTGGAAGAATGGCAAGAAGGATTTATATCTTATTTATATTCCAACAATCCATTACTTTGTGAATTGAAGATTTTATTAGTTCATTGGGTCCCCTGAGTCAATAAACCTTTTGTGTTACTTCAGCCCTGTTCTATGTTCCCTGATGATATACTATTAATCTTCCTTTGGTGAATAATGAATAGTCTTCTACATGTAATAAATCGCCATTACCCTCTTAGTCGCTTTAAGAAGGACCTTTTAGATACCCCTTGCTCACGTAACTAACATACGTTGGTTTTGCAAATAAATTATAAAATAGAACAGTGGAAATATTACTAGAAATTACAAAACAAATTAATTTAAAGTTCATTATGGGCCAAAAAAAAAAACCAAAAAAAAAAAAAAAAAAAAGAATAATAAAAAAAAAAAAACAAACAAAAAAACAGCCATATGGAAACGTCCTTTTTGAATTTAAGTGAGACCTATCTTACTATTATCTTAACAAAGAGGAACTGTTTAGACACATTCACGTTATCATCCATGCTCCGTAAAGCGACAAGATATATAACATAAAATTTCATTCTTTGCTTATTTGTGTATATATTTATATTGGCATTTACAAGGATTTTTCCTTAAGATTCTTTGCAAATTAGAAGAATGTTCATTTTATCATGAACTTCCATGAGATGAGCATGAATATCTCCATTGTTACGTCATAATACAGTACTTGACGTCAAAACTGTAGTGCAAACTGTTTTGCTTCAAAAATGACAGTTGAATTGCGTTACTTGTGGACTCCCATCAGAAAAATAATGTAAATATAAGAAAGGAATTTAATTTTTGAAAATTCATGAGGTACATGAACTACAACGCTTCACGCCGGTGTAAAGACGACTAATAATCCCCATAGAATAATGACCGGGGGGTCATATTTCAACAACAAAAATGACCCCCAAGTCATAGAAAAAAATAATTTTTTGTAGAAAAAGAGACCTATAGGTCATTTTTTTTTTTTAATATCTGCGTCCTGTAAAAAATTGAACCCCGTTGAAAAATGACCCCCTTTCCAACAGAGTGCATGATACAAAATTTATAACGGGTGATTGATGCCAAGGTTTGAACCTCAATATTTGATATTCTTCTTTATGCCCTTTTTGACCAACACTGGACGAATGAGCAATTAAAATACAATAAATCCGCATAACATTCACCTGCATATTTCTATCTTTTAACCCTATTGTGTTCTCAGCACATATTGAAACTCTCAAAATTGCTACTGTTGGTTATAACTGTTAACGTAATTTCACTTTATGACTGTCTTCCATTTGTTTCATATTTGGATATTTGACTGACTATAGACATTCATAGCTAAATAACAGACAAACGGGATGTTCTGGCTTTCATTGGTAAACATGTCTCCCAAAGTAATCAGCATGCTTTGAGCAGGATCAACATTTTTAAAAAAAAAATGAAGGAAAAAAAAAAAGAATGATATAAGTTTTTCAGAAATAAATACGGAAAGTTATGCAATGTAATATATATGTATATTTTGAATGACATAAAAAATCGTGCAAATGGGTTAGGATGTATCGAAAATAACGTAATAACTCGTGAGAACGACATATTGTGGATATATATATATATCTTAATGAAAAAAATGGTGAAAATAATGAACAGTGATGATTTTAAAATATCCATAAGCAGCACAATTTTGTTAACAGGGCATAAAAAGGACCCCCGAAAATTGCAGAGGTGGGATCAGGTGCCTAGAAAGAGTCCTTTCACACCCTCAGGTAAATCAGGTAAACAGGACATTCCGTTGCCGAATTTAGTATAAAAACAAGGGCCAAACAATTGACACAATTATAGGTTATATTTGTTGACAGGGTCATTGATACGACCATTGAATCTACGAAATGCTGACTTTAAACGAGGTTGTAGAAACCCCTGTAACATCAACTTACATGTATCTGTCAGTAGCCTGCCTCGATTTGAAAATTAATCGTGCTCTTGGGTATCGAATAAGTTGGTAGACGTAAACATTATATGCAAATGATTGCAGAATATTACTTCATAAATAAGGAAAATGGACAATAGAAAAGGCTGAAGTCATCCCGTTTGTCAGACAATTTAGTTGTTAGTTGGTCTTTATCGTCTATAGTCAGTAGAACGTCCAAATATGAAGCAGTCGTGACAAACAGAAGGACATAAAATTTCTGCATGTCTGAAATATATACAATCTTGTAATGTGCAATCAATTTTATTTATAAACAGTGGTCTACTCTATGGGAATTTCTTTTCAAGTATATAGAAGTAATACGTATAGGAGAATCCAAGTAAAATGTACATTCAAGTCTGTTAACATGGTCGTCTGAGAATAGGATACATACATGTAAGAGGAATATTTATTTAATCCACTTTGAAACAGTGATACATTTGTCAAATCAATATGGAAACATTTTCAATACAGTGTATATTAAAGTAGATTAATGTTTTCAATTTATAATTAAAGACAGACTATTTTATTGACCTTCACGGTGAATACATGTATAAGGATTTATTTTTCCTACATTGAACGAAAAATAGATTGAAAACAATTCTGAGAAGTTATTTCACCTGCATCTGAATTCTACTCAAGTGAACATAATATTCAGGCACAAAGAATCGGAGAAGAGGGAGAGATTGTTCCCCCTTTTCTGAATGTAAATCTTTGCAATTACTAATTTGAAAATGTTCATTGAAAGTCTTGTAACCACCCCCTCTTTCTTATACAGGCACATAGAATCAGGCACATAGAATCAGGGATGGGGTGTCCACCTCTTACATTTCCATGAAAGTATTTTTTTTCGCTTGAAAATGGTCATTGCAAGTCTGGTTGTCCTACCCCCAACTTTTTGATACAGTAGCGTAAAAGAAAATCCCACTTACATCAATAAACTTTTTGAGGGGTTCATCAAAGATATTTTTAAATAAAAGTATTTTTGCCTCTTATAATGCGCCATTTCCCCTTTCGATGCTATGCCTGACATTTATTTTTCTACATTGCACCAAAACTAGATTTCAAATGCAAAATTAATACTAGTTATAATTATGTTAACTCTTATTCTTTTACTGTGTTTGGTTAGGACTTGAGCAAATGTAAACAAGAAACTTGACATGTCTGCTTAATCAGTTTGTATCAATTTAATCATTGAATCATATAATAAATCAATCATTGCTGTTTTTTCTGTCAGGACGATCAGTGATTTTCCACCATCGAAAAACAATGCTCTCCTCACCCTTTGGACTCGATAAATCTTTAACTCCATTAGATTCTGAATCATTGAATTGACCTTAAAAACAGCAATGATTGTATAATGTAATGAGATCTATATATCATCGATTTATTCCCACGCAGGTATGTTAAGGAAGCACTAAGATAATCTGACTTGACTGAATCAGTGATACAATATGACGTCATAGTAGCCGAGATGACGTCAAGTTTAGAACACAAGTTTTCTTAATATTGTTATTTAGAGACATAATTAACTCCTGAAAATGAATAGAAACGTGCAAATATTAACAAAAATCAAATGTGTTAATTTTATTATGTTGTATCTGTCACTTGAATTAAAATCTCCGACCGATGACGTCATAACTGTTCAACAAGTAACTTGAGAATCGATCATGTTGTGTAACGAGAATTTGGCTAAGACGGCATGTAAAAAGAAACGTAAAAGGGGGTTTAAAAGCAAATACCGTGAATATTGCGTGTTATTCATGTGAAGTTAAAGTTTGTTAAACAGGTATGTTGATTCATTTTCATCGATTATATCTTCTATTGAAGAAAGTCAGCTATTTACGTATCCCGGTTGGCCTTTCCTCTGTCATTCGTGACAGCAATAATGCAAAAGAACAACACTAAGCTGGATATTTAAAAACATAAGATTTGTACATATCGAAAGCTTGTGTTCTAAAATACTTGGAAAATGCTGCTAGAATCGTGAGGTAAACATGGTTTGAAGAAATATCCCGGGTTATATGTATATAATGCAAAACATCGGGTAAGGTTTCGTGCAAATATGTGGAATAATTATTTTCCCGACCGGACAGTGGGATTCTAGCAGAACCTTTTAGGCATAAGAGATGTTTATCAACTATATTATTTACTCAAAGAAATTATTAAACCCCGGGGTATTGTTGTTCTGTGAACTTTTTTATTAAGGAATATTTTGCTATTAATAGCAGTCACGTGATGACGTCGAGGTGATGCACTACTTGGCCTCAGACACTCCGTGTCTTTATATAATAGTTAATAATAGTTTACGTTTTATCGGCGACTTTGACAAATTATCAATCTTAATTTTCTTTAAAAAGTCTAAATTTCTCGAGAAATGATTTGTATGCTTCCTTAACATACCCGCGCAATGAAGCTCAAGTGAGCATTTTGGCCAACGGGTCTCTTGATTTATTATTTTTATTTAGCCCCCTTAATGTTTCACTTTTAATCCGCTTTAATTCACAAGGGGTCATTATTCTACGAGGGTCATCTTTCCTCATGTGGGGTATGCAGGTTTTATGGGTAATGACACTTTTTCTACGGGCAAAAGGGACATTTTTCGACGTCGAATAATGACCGGGGACCTTTTTTCGCCGTTGAATAATGACCGGGGGTCATTATTCGACGTCAAAAAATGACCCCCTGTCATTATTCTATGGGGGTCATTATTCATCTTTACACCGCCATATTATCATGAAGCGCTAACGCTAGCGCTAATGGGTTATCTATTTCAAATATGACAGGAAAACAGACGAATTGTAGGTCGCCGGGGGTTGATTTTTGACATACATGGTTGTTGATCAGGTGTAGGTTGGAAGGATATTTTTCCGAAGCAACAGACTGAAAAAAAGCTGCACAATTCGATTGATTGATTGATTGATTGTGTGTTGTTTTACGTCCAATTTGAGAATATTTCTCTCATATGGAGACGTCACTATATACCAGTGAAGGGCTTCAAATTTAGACCTTTACTCGGCACTCAAGGCCAATGAGAATTGAGAGTTCTTTATCGTGCCAACGCCTGTCGTGACACGGGGCCTCAGTTATTCAAGGTCCCATCCGAAAGACCCGCAACTTTCACTCCAAAATGCCGAGCACTTGGCAAAGGAATAGTTGCTACCTATTTTTATCGACATAGGTCAGTCGCGGCCGTGATTCGAACAAAGGACCTTCCGATCACGGAGCGAGCGCTCTACCGACTGAGCTACCGTGACGGTTTGCACAATTTAATTATTTCCCAAAGTGGTCATTTGGGCATCTACATTCTTAAAGTTATTATAAATGCTCTGCACTAATATAATAATATTTGTTGTTTTGACAATAAATTCAACAAGTTCTACATGTAATTATGGGCCAAAATTTACAACCCTCCCCCACCACCCCCTTCTTTTGAAACAAAAATCTTCTTTCAGAAATTCTCTTTTAAACAAAATTTACATCATTAAATTCTGTTATATCAGACTGGTAATGAATTTGGTATGTGCCCACATGTTCAACTCAGCATTTATGCTTGATTTAAATTATAGAATTATTGGGGATTCTTCCCTGGTTACCCAATTATGAAGAAGATTGCATTTAGAGACAAAGAGCCAATAAGTGGGGGCAATACTGTCTTATGACAGCCTTTATTTTTTTTCTTTCACAAGTCACCTTTTTCTTTCTTTGTTACAAAAATAAGACCTGTTCAAGTTTTATCCTCAGATTTCTGAAAACTCTATATAATATTTCGATATTTATTAGAAATCCATATACATTTATCATTTTTCTCCTTGAAAGATTTTCTTTTTCTTTACTTTCATAATATTACATGTAAGTTGTACAAATTTTTCAGTTATGCTATGGCAAAAATCAAGTATATCAACAAAATAAATATACAGTGATTGGAAGTTTCTGTCAAGGCTTTTATTAAATCATATCCAAAATAAATCATGAATGCAGCGATGCACACAGGGTGGATATTGAAAAAAAAAATGTACAACGAGAAATGGGTATTATGATATGCAATGATGCCTGAATTACAATGAGCATAATTTATCGATGGGATGTACATGTGTCTCATTATCTGCATCAAAATTTTCAACAGTGTATGATTTTGAAAGTTCTTAGGAAAATTATATAATGACAGAAGCCCAATTATTGTCCAAGAACCCTGGAGAAGATTAGCAGCAGGATTCGACCGAATTTTATTGGAGATTTTTCCCCCTTTTTTTTCATTTGGATTATTTCAAAACCCTGGCACCGATGACAGTCAAGACAACTTTACAGTTACCTCACGAAAATTTGAGTCTTTTTTAAAAAAAAGTAGACTATCAGCATCTACTGATCCCCAGGATATGGAGGTATTTTTGTTGTTGACATTTTTAACCTAACTTTTTTATACTCTTATCGACCCTCAGAAAGATTGCGTCTGGCTTCTAATTTTATAGTTATCGGTTGCATAACTGTGAGCAATGGAATGTGCTTTTAAATTGCTCAACCTTTCCATTAAGTACTCTTAAAAGGAGGAAAGATATCATAACTAGACTTTCTTATGCATTGCATTACTTTCACATAAAATCAGATACGCAAAATTCAGGTTTTTGATGTCAAACAGGAGTAATGGAAACTACGTATTTGCAAAGTTAAACGGGGATTGGGATAACATTATCTTCATATCGCACAATGGACGTTTAACAACTCTTGGTTTAAAGGTATGTTCAAATTGTTTCAGATTTTTTTTTTTTACTTTAAAAAATACAAGTACTTGTCGCAACCATTGTGGACAATCACTTTGATTAATATTATAAAAAAGTTTAATTAAAGTAATATTTTTTAATGAAATTTTCATCAACATTTAATATATAAGGGTGAAATAACACTTAAAAAATAGGTAACTAGTTGGTGATGTCCCTGGATTTTCGAAAAATGGGGCAGGTTAAATGTTTATACAACCTTTGAAAAATTTTAATGTTAAGGGATTTCAATCGCCTTAAAGAAATGTGTATCCTAATGAAGACTGGAAGTGTAAATTCATTTGATGTAGTTACAGAACTCTAGCTCTCTGGTTAAGAAAATTTGGACAGACAAACCAGAGAGCAGATCCACATATTCTACAAACCTTTTGTCGCAACGCATCGAGTTTTCTTGTATTATACATGTATGAATATGAGTTTGGAATATCAGTTTCTTAATTCACATTCCGACCTTGCTCGCAAATAAAATTTACTGCTTGATCGTATTTTGAATGACTTGTGTATAGATTTTATTAGGGATGTGCTTTTCTTTTCCTTAAAATGAATAAGAATTATAATAGATTAAGAGGCTTGTGGATCAAAATGCTCACCCGAGGTAAATTGAGGATACAGCGATGATCTTCTCTATCAGAGAAAATTCTTGTCCAAAGAAGAAACATCAAATCTTTTTGAAAAATGCTAAATTGCACAAGTAAATATCCAGTTCACTTCGTACAAAAACATTCTAACCTACTTTCTTCTTGCGTACGAGTATATATAATTCGTCCGAAGAAAGAACTTATTTATCCATACATATATTTTGTTTGTCCAAACCAAAAAATTACTTTTAGAACTACATGTATTCTCTTTTTTGTCAGAACAAAAGTCTAATTGGTCCGGACAATTATAATTCAATTCTGAGCTTCAACGGCACTATATCATTGCATTACATCCCATACTTTGAAAAGTTATTCCCTTCATGGATTTGTTGAAAAGTTTTCAAGATTTTAAAATTACAAAATATATATACTAACAAGTTCATTATAATGACCAAGAGTTTTCGAAATGCTCATTTTGATACCGGCTGTTGAGATCCCTGTTACATCAACTTATTTAACAGTATCCTGCCTCTGTTTTAAAGTTGATTGTATTCAGACCTTTGTCAAGCTTACCAAATAAGTTGGAAGACATAAATACAATATGAAGGCGATAGTTGAATATTATTAATACATGTAAAATTTGGCTATAGAAAAGCCGATTGTCAATTCACCTAATTTGTAAATTGGTCATAAACGAACATCTATAATCATTAAAATATCGAAATGCTTATAAAATAGACTAAGATTAGAATGTGTGTAATCGCAAGGAATAGACAAACACTTTGATCTATACACAATGATCACTTGGCAGCAAATTTTCTACATTCTAGAAGAAAAAGAAAACTCGAACTGTACACGTTATTTAACTTGTTCTTTGTGTGAAAAACTTTGCCCAACCGTTTGCAAGAGTTTTTAAAAATCTTAAATATAAATGCATTCGTAAAGTTTCATAAAGATTGCACAACTCAACCGTGAGAACATTTGTTACATTTTTTTTATCTCATGACAAAGATGGTCACTTTTGAAAAATCAAAATGGTTAATGATCATCTAGAATTGCTGATCGTCATTTTTGAAAAGTTTCGGTCAGTTTATTGAAGTCATCTCCGAGAAAATCTTTGGCCAAAATAATAAGTCTAGTGATAACACTATAACAATTTACAGTGTTACATGTTTAATTTGAATATGAATTGCGTCAGGTCTATCAGGTGTACTCTGGTGAGTACACCAGATAGACCGGACGCAATTCATAGCGCTTCGGATTTCCTTCTTCACAACTGTTTATAAACTTCAAATAAAACATGTAACACTGTAAATATTTAGTTTTTGGTAGTTTAGTAGTGCTAGTTGTTTTTGCTTCTCTATTTCCTTTGTTTTTATGACTTCTTAACTTTTTTCTTTGTCCTGAGGACGGGACAGGTCGTCCCGAAAATTTGACAATTTTAATTGTTCGTGTCGTTGGTCATTTTGAGTGATATATATATATATATATATATATATATATATATATATATATATATATATATATATATATATATATATTAGGGATGGCAATCGACTACAGAATTGCTAATCAGTTAACCGCAAGATGTAATCAGACCGATTAATCGGTTACTCGTATAAGAATACACATTTTTTGACATTTATTTTCAGGTAGATCTTTTCATAAACATGCACACAAGAAGACTAAAAAAATGTTAGAAGCTAGAAGCATCCTGTTTATCTTGATCAGGAAGCTACATGTACATATATTTTATTTCAATTTCATTATACAGGAAAAAATTAAGAAAAGCATGAAACATGCGTGCCTGTAGGATCAGACATTGATAATTTTACAGAGCAAATATCTCAAGTTGATTCTGCATTGTCACCCTAATCAAAGCTATGTCTGAACTTTGACTTAGTTAATTAACAAAGTTTGTCTAATAATATAATTTAGTAGATAGCGGCAATAAATAGACACACATGTACTACAGTGTAATTCACAGTGCTCAACGGTGATTTTTTTTTAATATCATGAAAGAATTACAGGACAGTCGGGTATCGACAAGATGTTTTTAAGAACAGTAATTAACACTTCAGAAAGTGACCAATTGCCCCGCGATATCTATCCGGAGAGCAATAATTACCTCCAAACAAACTTAAACAGATAGGTAAAACACTAAATTTATCAAAATATATAAATTTATCAACTTTTATGCAAAGGTTTCTTTTTCAAAAATAAATTTTAAGAAAAATGCGTTCAAATTTACATACATTTTATTTTTTCCAACTAACGACGTCTATAAATAGAAAAATTGCCTTAATGAAAAAGTGAAAAGTTCAACACTACCCCGGGGATAATTCATTTCTTTTTGTGAAAATAATTATGTAAAAACATCATTCATTCATGAAAAGTGCTGCTAGAATCCCACTGTCCCGACACAGAAAAAAATATTCCAAAGTTTTGCATGAAACCTTACCAAAATTATTACATTTTGTACAAACGATCAAGGAGTTGTCATCAATTCATGTTAATCACACGATTCTAGCAGCACTTTCCAAGTACTATAGGATACAAGCTTTCGATACAAACAAAAATTATGTCTCAAAGTATGCGGCGTAGTGTTGAACTTTTCCAACTTTGTTGCTATAGATCGACAGAGGAAAGGCTGATCGGGATTTCAAAGCACTGCCTGTGTTCATTATAAGAAAACATGATAAGAAAATATCAGCGTACCTGATTCTTAATCTTTAATTCCTTATGAATCACACATAACATTCACGGTATATGCTTTAAAACTCCCATTTTATATATTTGTTTACATGAATTCTCGTCACTTTTAATTTTTACTCGGCAAATATTTGATCAATAGTTATGACGTCATAGGTTTGGTATTTAACCCCCGTGATGAATTCTTAGCTATTTATAACACCCAAAAACGACAAGATTTTGTTTATACTATGTCTTTGAATGATTCCATTTATTTCTTGGACATGAAATTAAACTTTAAATATAGATATTAAGAAAACATTATTTCTAAACTTCACGTCATACCGCTTACTATGACGTCATATTGTAGAGGCAAGTAGGATATCTCTGGTGTAGCCTTAACATACCCACGTTATCTGCAACTTACCTTGAATCTGAAATTATCTGACTTCACCTTCTGAAAAACACACATCAATTTCTGTTTAAAGTACTTTTTTTATTTGCAGATTTAATATAGTGCATAAGATAATTTTTAAAATCACTCTAAAGCTCATGACATATAAAAATAAAATGTACAACAGTAAGTTCTGGGCCAACAAAAATATTCAGATTAAGCTTGTAAACGAGGCTTCATCTTCAAACTTTCAAATTTAGGAAGGACCATTTTGTAAAGATAAATTACAAATATTTTAGACGATATTTCAAGAGATACTTTCGTCCAAATTGTCAATACTTAAGACTCTGCTGTATTTGTATAACTATATACAACTACAAAAGAGATAACTCACCGATATAGGTGAAATCAAGGAGCTGCAAAACCTCCCAGGATATAAGGTCTATATACCGTCAGGTCTACGGAGCAACTGAACATTATTGTTTATAGTTGACAACCACTCAAAGTCAGAATTGGGATCTTGAGCCCTGTCATTTAAACATTTTACTTCACTACATTCCACCCCCTCATATTTGAAAAGCTATATACATGTGATCATAAAAAAATATTTATGTCTTTTAAAATATAAACACATATGCATGTAGAGTTTACATAGTTTTAGAAAGAATAATGTCGAAACAAAAACATTTGTTTATTTATTATTACACACAGCAAATTGACAACAATCAGACGATCCGACTGTTTGTCAGCATCATCAATGCACAATAAATAATTATAAAAAAAATGTCATCAAACTTTAAGTGACACTTTGTTGAATTTTGATCTTGAAATCTTCCAGTAAAAATTCATTACCCAAATCTGAGAGGTGAATGCCATCCCTCCTAAATAAGTATCTTTTTCTGGGTTCAATTTTAGCAGGTATAATATTATTTTTATTCCCGAAAAATCATACAGTCCCTTATTAATGGTAGACATTTCCTTTGCTCCTTCTTCCCAATTTAAACAACTCAAAGGAAGGCTTGTTAATAGTTCTGAACAAATCAATTCACAATTTGGAAACTTTTGTCTAATTTCAGCTTAATCTTTTTGCATGTGTGATACTAGTTTTCTTGAACATCCAAATTTGATATCATTTGAACTTAAATGATAATGAAATCTGGCATAGGAAAGTTTTAATATACAAATATAAACAGTATCCAATAAACAATCCCATTTCATGCCCCTTATTCCATGCCAAAAATCCTCAATTTTGTCCTTTCAAATTCAAGATTTTTGCACCAATGTCAATTGCTCTTTGAGCAGCCCAATGTTCAATTGATGAACCTAAAATCCACACTACATACTATTTATACACTTAAAAAGAAGATTTGTACAGCTAGAAATATCTAAAACATTTGCTTAATTCTTCCAGTGTAAAAGAGATGATGCATTAACTAATAAAAAAGGTATTTTTGGAACAGTTAATCTTGGAAACTTGTCTCTTAAAATTTTTTCACCTAGAACAAGATCATCGTCTTGAAAAACAGACAACTGAACTGTTCATTGTTGTTAATGAATTTAAATATATTCTCAAAAGTTTCTATTTTCAAAACATGAATAATTTGTAAGAATAGTGAATGCATAAAATTCCAGAAATGGTCAAACCGTTGTGAAAGGCTATTATTGTTATGTTGATTTTCCACATGCGCATCTAAAAAGTGCTTTTGGCCAAAGTTTATTCTGCATGTTGGACAGCATGAAGAGGGATAGGCCTACCATGGTAAATGATCTTTTATGACATGGCGCTTAACATGCGTAAATTTTATCACACGGATTGGGCACGGTTTCCATCTTTTACTGGTAGTAGAACCAGGCACCCTAGATGGAGGACTGAGTAGTTGATCATACTCGGGTTCATAATCAGGAACGAAGTCCCTTTCTTCCTCCATTCTAACTAAATAAAACACTGAATATATTTACATGTGTATTTGATACTCTGTACATAATATATCTATCTATCTATCTATCTATCTATCTATAAAGAAATGAATTTAATTTTTGAAAATTCATGAGGACATGAACTACGACGCTTCACGCCGGCATATTTCATGAAGCGCGTTAGCGAAAATTGAATTCCTATCTTATATTTCTTATATTAACATTATTTTTCTGATGGGAGTCCACAAGTTACGCCATTCAACTGTCATTTTTGAAGCAAAACAGTTTGCACTACAGTTTTGACGTCAAGTACTGTATTATTGTAACAATGGAAATATTCATGCTCATCTCATGGTAGTTCAAGAGAAAATGAACAATCTTCTAATTTGCAAAGAATCTTAAGGAAAAATTCTTGGAAATATATATATATATATATATATATATATATATATATATATATATATATATATATATATATATATATATATATATATATATATATACATTCAAATAAGCAAAGAATGACATTTTATGTTATATGTGGTATCGCTTTACGGAACATGGATGATAACGTGAAAGTGTCTAAACAGTTCCTCTTTGTTAAAATAATAGTTGGACTTTAAATCAATTTGTTTTGTATTGTCTACTAATATTTCCACTGTTCTATTTTATATTTTATTTACAAAACCAACGTATATTAGTCACGTGAGCTAGAGGTATCTAAAAGGTCCCTCTAAAAGCGACTTTAAATGACTATAGAATGACTTTCTATTTAGGGTCTAATTACTGCATCTAAATCAAACTGATCTTCTCTCCGGTGCACCGTAACGTCAACAAACGTCGCCATTTTTCGTGTGTTGTAATAACCACTTTACCATTTCAAGTACTCGGGAAATTGTCAAAAACTAAGCAAATTCCTTGGAATATTCCTAAAGACGGAAAAATAGATAGTGGATTAAAATTAGGAATAAGGATAATTTTATCATCAACCTTATCTTTTTAATAATTTTATTTCGAAATATTACTCGTGTATTCTCTAATGAAACCCTAACTTTATGATCGTGCACCTTAAAACAATATCCTATGGACATTCAAACATAATAAAATCTTTATTTTGTCTATATTTTATCCAAAAAACTAAGATATACTTTAATATGATAAATTAACTTTTCCTGAAAATTTTAGCTTAGTTCCCCATTACTTTTTGAAAAAAAAAAGCTTTGTCCACGATTTAACCGGATTACCTTCGTACAATGTTTAATACACGAGCATAATAGCTACAACACAGCTATGTTAAGGCTTCCCAAAGCTTTAAAATGCGCTCAAAACATAATATGTCATTACGAGGTCGGTTTTGGTTTTAATTTATAAGTATTGAACTTTAGTACTTCCAATTTATATAAAGGGTTTTCTCGGCTATATATTAGCATATTTGTTATGATATCACATGACTTTATTGATCACGTGACGATCATTTATAATTTTTTGAAGTGTTTCACATAAATCGCTTCGGTGCAGCTGATTAACACAATAATTATTAACATTTCGTTATATAAATAAACTCATCGTATCCTCGTGTATCCGAAATGTGCTTGGGAAAAGTCATAGTATTACTTGGGTACAAAATATTTCCTGAGAAACTTAACTTACCTACAGATTTGAGGGTATTTTCCACACAATATCGTAATCCGTATTAAAACAAAGCCAACACACATTTTTCCCAAGCAAGATTCAGTTAGAGAACAATCTCTTCTTACAGATTTCCACAAAAATTCTCAGATTAATCCTCATTAATCACCTGCGCCAGACTCTTTTATACACACAAAATAAATTCTACCTCCAACAACGGGTATAAAACAGAGTACATTTCAAAAGTATATTTTTCATAAGCATTTTGTACGTGATGAATTTCAATCAAAGGTAGGTAAGCGGTGTATTTTTAAAATATTCGGACATATAAGACTTTAAAAAACCTTTAACGACCCGTGAATTTTGCAATAGCCATCTAGCATTTTACATGCAGTTTGAAATAAAGTGTAAAGTTCATGACACTCTCCCCGTCATAACACCTCAAGTTTGCGGTGACCTGACGTCATTTTCCATTATGACGTCATATTTTGGTAGTTCGGAGGTATGAAGGCACAGAGTGCACTGTCATATTCTACGGGAAGCCTTAACCTACCTGCGAATGTAGTGATCGGTTCAGTATCTGACAATCATTTTCTGTTGGTGCATTAAACCATTTCCTTTGATATAGACCGATTGTTCTTGAACAAATATGTCAAATCTATGACAACCTTAGAATCTTCTGATCCCTACAATAGAAAATTGGTACCAAAGCAACTTGAAAATCCATTCAACCATATTGGGGTGCAAGATAAAACGGGACATAATAAGTTCAATTTGCGTCATGATAATCAACCCAGATAAAATTCTGGATAGTTAAACATAGAATGTTCGTCTCTTAAGAAATCAAATAATTTTCGATGCGTTCGTACAGCTATTGTACCGTCTTCTTCGAGAATTTGAATCCCAGTACGTCTTGATCGACCAAGTAGTTTATAATTCTTTTCATTCAAATGGATGAAGACGTCCAAATATCCAAATGACGAAATCATCTTCTTGTAAAATCAGTTGGAAAATAACCAGATAAAACTTTGCAAACTTTTTTTCCTTTTTTTTTACCCAAAAGGAAACTGTCCAACATCAAACTTACACATTCTCAGTATATTATATCGGTTGGTTTCTGATAGACTGTAATCAAATACTATTAATCAGGGTTCTCTACATGTATGAGCCATTTAAGGTGGCGGCCCTTCCACAGTTACCTAGCGCCACATTAAAAATAAAAAAAATAAAAATAAAAAAAAAACAAGAGGCCCAATGGCCTTAACGGTCACCTGAGTATAAATCAACAATGTAAAGGATTCATGGAAGTTAGTATAAATCAAAATTAGCCGAGAGACGAAGCAATGTTGCCCACGAATTTCAAAAAAATACCCTTGCTTATTGTAACGTGGTAGACCCGAGTAACCTCCCTGGGATCATACTTGGTTTCCCCAAGTCTTACACGGATGATAATGAATGCAAAATACAATGGACACTCGCCTATTGTGTAAGGTATTCAATATATACAGATATGTTTTTGTCACTTACCTAGTGCTAATTCAGTATACACAGACTTGGTTATACAACGTGAATATTTGCCACATGTCACTTACTACAATAAGTCATTCTGGCTCTCTGTGATTTTTTGTTCACTTTGGAAAAACAGCATGCACTCTCTTGTCAATTATGATTCTTCTACTAGTGACCCTAACTGAGACCACCACAGTGTACAATTACAACTTTTGCTAAATATATAAATAATCTTTATATCAATCTTTCATACTGCTTTCCAGGCAAGAATCTGACTTTGAGCACACTTTGCTCATTTAAACCATTCATTTTTATTTTGTTTATATATATATATATATATATATATATATATATATATATATATATATATATATATATATATATATATATATATATATATATATATATATATATATATATATATATATGCGCTTTTAAGCTTGTAAGCGTTTATGCCCCGTTTAAAATTTCTGCAGATGGAGCTGTGTTAAAATTGTTTTGAAAGAGATAGCTCTGTTTTCGTTGAATTCGCCTCGTTTTAAATTTCGCTCACTTGAATTGAGGTCGAAAGGTATAAAAATAGAACGTTCTATGTATACAGTATATCTTCTGATTAATTGGAAGTATTAAAAGTATCAATTTAAATATCAATTGTGCGTACAGTGCAAATTGAATGGTATTTTGAATCTAAAATCCTGGAGTAAACTACCCTGGAAAGATCCAACTTCTCAGGACCCTATGTTTTACATTTTGACGATAATCCAAAGCGGTCGGCAAATTGTTAACGTGGAAGGTAGATGACTCTGTGATCTTCCATTGCTCATTCATTCTGTAAAAAAAAAAAAAAAATAAAATTGTTGTCTTTGTTCAAGCAAATAACTTGTGATCAAAATTCGTTCATTTTATTTCGTACCTTAGTCATAGTATGCCACATTCTTTTGCAAAGGCTTTGAAGCTTTCTGTTCATGTATGGCAAACTTAATTTTCACCATAGGTTAAATATTAATCGTATATTTGTCCGTATGATACATTGTTTTTGTATTGTTTTCATAGAATCGTTATCTTTTTGAGGTAGTGCTATTTGATCAAAATCCTGCTTCAATAAATGGTGTCTATCCTTTTTGATCGATTGGTCCTGTTATGCAGTTTTAAAAAGGAAAATTTTGATCCCCTGTAGCGACTTAGCAAGTGTAATTCTTTGGATGCCAGTTGCAGTATTCTTCTTCCTACTTTATATTGTTTTGTTGTAGCTGAACTTGGAGTAATTTGCATGTAACAATTTTATAGCAAAATCATGTTGACTCGGCTGAAAACCTATTGAAAAAAATATGAATGACAGAAGAAAGGCAATTTTCTTTTTAATTTATAAAGCTGGATGAGCACAAATATACCAACCCATATAGTAAAACTCTTTGGTACTTTGATTGAAAAAAAAAAAAACAACAACAACAACCATATAGTTTGTCTTGATGGTGCTTTGAATGATAAAAAAAAAAAAAAAAAAAAAAAAAAAAAAACACTTTCAAACTCTGCTTGTTGTTTCTATGAGTTGACGTCTATATTTTTTTCCTTGAGTATTTATTAATCTGATATTATATTATCTCTCACCAGAGGAAACAAGACCTTTCAGTTATAACTGAAAAGCAACTTTTAGCGACTTTCCAGTGAATATTCAGCAACTGAATGGCAGATATATTTCAGTTACCTTTTATTAACATTTCAGTCATATTCAGTCACCATGAGCTGATACATTTCATCTATCTTTCGGTAACCTTCCGTACCATAGATGGTATATGCCAAAATTGGTTGAAATTGTTTCAGTGGTTCCAGAAAAGGAGCTAAAAATGTTCAAAAGTTTACGACCGATTGACGAAGAACGACGTTCGACGAACGACGACAGATAAAAACAGATAGCAATAGGTCACCTGAGTGACTCATATGACCTAAAGAAAACAGCGATATAGATACGCCACAGTAAAAAAGCGGTGCCACAGAAAGATTATCGTTAGTCAGGATGAGAAATGTATAAGAGCCATTCTCTGTAATGACTTGAACTTTTATATAGGAGATATGGCACGCATAGTCTCAGAATTTCTCCAAACTCTCTATGATAAAAGTCTTTAGTACCGTAATCTCAAATCGGGCAAAAATTAGTTGCTTTGTGTCATGGTTACCATAGCAACATGTCCTAAAGTTTGAAAAATGACATTTTTCAACATGTTCAGAATTCCACAGTTAACGTTTGCAGCAAAGCAAACAAGTGGCAATGACAGTTTCTGAAAGTTGAAGTCCTGATGTCTTACGCGGCTAGGATAAGGCTGTCCGAAGAATGTCATAGTTTACCAGCCGCAGTAACTTCTCTGAACTACCTAGATATGACGTCATAATGGCATATGACGTCAAGTCACTGCACATTTGAGCAGACATGACGGGGAAAGTGTCATAACTTTTACATCACCTTCACATCACATGTAGAATTTTTTTTTACGTTGATGTTTAATTCATGTGTCTGGGTTGTTGTTTTAAGGCTGTTATGATGGTGAATATTTGCAGTATAATATCGTTATTCCTTTTTCTTGTCTAACATGTACGTATTCAAACAATTACAAAAAAAATGTGAAACGCTCCCCCTTACGCGTCTGTAGATACAGTGAGAATTTATAAATCGTGTATATATTAGACTGGCACAAGTGAATAATAAGGATAAATTGAAGATATTCTGTGTGAATCTACTAGAGAAATATGTCCTCTAACTGAATTTTGCTGGGGGATTGTATGTAATTTATCCCATTTTGTATAAATCGCGATGAAGAGTGGAAAATGACCCCTTGTATGTGGGTAAGTTGAATTTCTCGTGAAATATTTTCTTAAGAAATAAAATTCAGACTTGCACCCAGTACTTTATATATACCTAAGAATACGTTTAATTGATTTATGTAACAAGCCGTTCACAATAATTTTGTTTTTCACTTGTGCCGATGCGATTTTTGAGCAACATTTAAGAAAATGTATAAGTGTCCGTCACGTGATCAACTCAGTCATGTGACATCATAGAAATCCTTTTTTATAATACCTTATTCAACTCTCTTTACAACTTAACTATTTATGTATACATAGATTACAAATTGAAATCAAAACATAGCTCAAAATAAAATAGTATATATCTAATGCATATCAAGCCTTCGGACAGCCTTAACATAGCTGCGTAAATGCATGATAGACATGGTTCGTAAATCAATTATTACGTAAGTTACCATGGAAACAAAGTATTCAAGAGTATTAATTTTGTTCATTTAATTTCATAAAGTCATACACTTAAGAATAAAAACTGAAATGCAGGCAAATAATAAATAAAAGATCCTTGTAACAAATACCAAGTACAAAATATTTCTTATAGGTTGGCAATGGTTGCCATGGTTTTAATACAATGAATGGATTTTAAATTTACTCTCTAAGTGTTTTAATCCTATGTAACTGATGATCAATTTTTAAAGGTGGTGGTGTGACCCTAATTTTCACATTAAAAAAAATTCAAATTAAATTCTTTAAATAGAGCGTTGCTATGGAAATTATCCTAAAAATATGCATAAAAATTTGAAAAATATTCTGTTTCTTTGGATACGTACCCTTGTATGTAGATTCCCAAATCTTTTATGATTGATATATATGAACAACTAACCTGACTGTCAATTTTCACTAACACCCAATCTCTAACTGGGTGCAAAAAGCTGGCACATAGGGTTTAATATTGATATAAAATTAACAAAATGGAACATTTTCCCTTCTTAGTAACCATAGCAACAGTGTTGTATTTTTCAACAAACTTTATCACTATATGATATTCAACTTTAGTTCTACCGGATAACTATTATTCAAGGTGAGTCAAATAATATACTTCTTGATATAAAGGTAAATAAAATCCTAAGACAGCAAAAACGATCACTTTAAACAACTGGTACGTTGTTTCCATGGTTACACTGCAAAGTAACAATAAATCCCAATTTTTCTTATGTTTTCAGTGTTGCAAGGTCCTAAGGATGTATATGTGCCAGTCATGAATTTTATTGTTTTTCCTCAAGATAGTTGCGTTAACCCAATCTTAGCAACAGATTTTGCATGGTTACACTGGGTTACCATCATGATGGCAACCATGAAAGATTTTTTAGAATGATATTGCCAGTACCTAATTACTTAGGTCAGATATTCTTTATTGTTTTTCTTTAGTTGTTGATTGAGTTTTATCATGTAACACCTATCATCAGCGAATATTGAGCGTTTTTCAGCATTTTCCAGCATCTGAAATGTATTCCAAATGTACCCATGGTTACCACTTACTTAGAGATAAATTCTAAATAGTTTCTTCATAGCATAAGTGGAAACAAAGTGTCATGTTGTTGTGAGAATGGTTTGTTAGTTTTTCTTAATCTTAATTAAGGCTTAGGAAAGATTCAAAGTAGCTAAAAATTTCAATTTTCCCAATTTTTCTGGCTGTTATCATGGCAACCAAGACACATAGCAACGACATTTTTATTTGATATATGTTTCTGGTGTCAAGTTGTAATAATGGACAAAGTTTCATCGAAATCGGTGACCATGCGTGGCAAAGAAGTTTACGTGGTTACAGAGAATCGCTAATAATTTTTATAATTTTTATAATTTCAAAATGAAACTCTTAATTATGAGACCATAATGCTTAACGCGTGTTAATTTACTATAATTAGGTCCCATTGTTTGGCTTCCACAATTTATAATTATTTTCTAGGCCCTTGCTGGACGTTACGCGTAATTGAAAAAAGTCACTTGCTTTTTACACATCCTGGTAATTGTACTGTGAGCCATCATATGTGTACCATTATCAGGTATTGATGTACATGAAATGTTGAAATATGTACGATAAATCCATGAAAAAATATATGTAGGATTTTATGACTCTAAACTGCTAGATTTTTAATTTTTTTTGATTCACATGTTTTCTGAAATTTCAGTCACCTTACATCGATGATTGCAAATATATGGATGAAAGCTTAATTGTGTGACCTACCATAATTTTCTTTGCCATTTAATTTATACTTTAGTTGTATATTTTGCCCTTTGAAAACCAATATTATTTATAGAAAAATCAGAGTTAAACATTTAAAACGTTGTCTAAATGTATAATATAATTTAATTTACCTATATCTCTATTTTGTTTGGGGGGTGTCAAAAGATAATCTTTTATCACAGTGTGAATATAAAACTTTGCATTAAATATATTCTAATTTTCGTTTTTCACTATTAGTCTAGTCCGATTTACAATAAAAAAAATTCTTACGGCAAATTATTATTATTTGCTCCAGCATGGATTTATAACCTAATTCGAGGATGCAGATTCTGAAAAAATATGCTGGCTTTCATGAAAATGGAGTTAAGAAGGTAAAAATGGCGATTCAAAATGGCGGACACCAAATTTTCCCGAAATATTTTGTTATTCCGTTGAAACGAGAAAAGTATGCTTGAATAACCATATATACTTTAATTTGATATATTTATGAAAGTAGCAACTAATAATGGACCATTTTCTTTAAAAAAAAAAAAAATACGGGGTTTTCTACCAAAACTCGAATTTTCTCTGTTTTTATCTGTTATTTCTACACTCTTCTTTGTTTAAGATTTTGCAATTGCAGAGGTCCATACATTGTAGATTGGCTCGTTTTCATCCACATTTCTCTGTTCTACAACCTTTTGTGCAGTTGCAAGCTATCAAATCTAGGCAAGCCTCTGGAAATGGATCTAAATTCATAAGTATCGGCACCAAACAACCATCATCCAACTTACACCCCATTTCAATTGGACATGGTAATTAGGGCTTACAAATCTTTGCCTGTCTCCATATCAAGGCTTGGTAGTGTGCTCGCTTTATATGCATGCATAAGGCATCCCTAGTGGGAGGCATATTCTCGGGGCTTTTTGTTTCCCAAATAAAACATTCCTTACCGTTCCGGTAGTCTCCGCTTTTTAGTTATACAACTTGCCGATAAACTTTTCACACTCTTTGATTTTCTGATCATTTAATTCTCCTCCCCTAAGCCCTCGAGAAGCTCATAATTATCTCTGAATACCCACAGAAATAAGATGGTGTGTCACACCCTTCCAGTGTATAAAATGCTTTTAAATGCTTGCGTAACTCTGAAGAAGAGAAGTTTTTCTGGACAACAACATGAACAGAAAAGTTTTTCTTGGTTTTAAAAAGGTTCCTGCAATCATCCACAAGTGTCTATCTATTTCTGAAAAGAATGATATGAGTAGCAATAAGACATCGGTATCGGATGCTAAAATGACAATAGAGGTGCAAGCGGAAACTTGAGAATAAATGTATGGCTTGAAGCACTATTCCAGTGTCTCTTCATGCGTGGCCTCTAGCATAGACAATTCTAACATATCATCATTGCATTTCACACCTTTTTTCATCTACAACCCCCCGGCAGTAACAACGGTTTTCCCAATAGGCACTTGGAGAATTATTTCTTCAGACAGCAGGGCAGCAAGATCTTTCTTGTTTTCTTTCAAAGACCAGAAGGTAGCGAAGTTAGTTGGAATGGGAACGTTTCGATTTTCAACAATCCTTCTAACTGGTTGGTGCCCTTTTGCTCTGCGATTACGAGTTCTGGATTTTATTGATTGGTCCCTGTAGCGATCAAACAGAACATCGATTCTAGAGAATTTGTTTCCTTTCTTAAAAACAATTGAAACAAACTCAGCTTTAGAACCAACCCGTACCTTGTATAAGGATTCAAATGTTAAAGGATTATTTTTTTTTTCAAAATCTGATGCAAAGGAACGTTAAATGTACTTGTTTCTTTGTTTAGAATTAAACGATCTGAAACAAAACCCTCCAACTGTATTTGACCCAAATGCGCTGAAGATAGTAACGAATCTCTGATAAGATCAGTAGCCTTGTCTTTTGTGATCACGTTGATTAATTGATCTCTTTCGTAGTAGGGGTCAAGCACTTTAAACCTTTTCATTGCATCAACTAGTGTTTCCTCAAACTCTGAATCAAGGACCTTTCGACTCTTTGATACGTCCTTGTGGGTAATAATGTCATCTGGATTTACATCGTACATAGTTCTTGTAAGAAAACTTACATGTGACCTTTAGTTATAGGAAAGAGATTGCCTATTGAGTGCAGAGGGAGTCCTCGTGATTCCCACTATGCCACCGCCCTTCTTACCTGTAGCGTTAGCGTTAAGCCATTCTTGACTTTGATCTGGATCTTCTTGATTAAATGTTCCTAGGCTTCTTCTGACAACAAAGTTGCCCTGTTTGAACTCCTCAAGAACCTCACACGGCAATTGGTGACAATCAGCCAGATAAACACTACGCCACCTGGCATAGTTTACATGATCATAACGAAAGACCCATGGGAGCATTGCCCATGCAAAAATAAATTCCACAGACCTTCTCTTTCCGATTGTGTAAATTCCAGGAGAATGGACACTAAATCCAAATATGACCACCAAAAGAGTACGTTTGGATTAGTAATTTCCTCTCTGAATTAAAAAAAAAATTCCCTAAACACAGTATTGTGTATTTGCTCTAAACTAGACCCTATATCTCTCTGCTCATTCATAATATCATTCAATATTTGTGAATGATTTATGTCCTTGCTAGCTACGAATAAGAAAAAGCTTAGAAGCAGAATCTTCCAAAGAGCTTGGGCAGTGATTTTATGGGCTCTCATGCCGCGACTATAATGCTTTCCTGCTAGAACATTTTGAGCAGCAACAGGCCCGAGCAATTCACATTCCATCCAGAGTTCATACAAACCAGAACCATTCATATGATCTCCTATACATTTCATAAAGTTCAATATGTAAGCCACCTATTCGTGGCACAAGTCTCTCTCTGTATTCTGCAACTGACCATTTTAAATCTATCAACTTGAAGTACAGAGCTTGATCAACTGTTAATACAGTATGACGTGGACCAAGATGGTCAGATATGTATATGCGTTTCTGGACATATGTGTTAAGCGTATCCATTTCGTGAGCAGGTGGCATGTACGATAGGCATGTAACCAACGATAGTGAGGTCGGGGTTTATGCTGCTGATTGACTGATTAAATGCAGACCAAGTAATTGGAACATCTTGTCTTTTTCTTTTCAAATGAAACAGCAGTTCTTTAGCAAACGCATCACAGGATGATTGATCTGCTATACCAGGAGCTTTATAAACATCTAGAGTAACATCGCTTTTGGATAAAGGGGCTGTGATTTTCCTTCTTTTACAGTTGTTTCTACGATCCTGTCCATCTGAGAAGGTATCTGTAAAGTCTCCTTTGTAGATGGAAATATATGTTTAAGGTCAACGTCATTTCCCGATCCACGTTGCCAACGAGCAATTTGCGTTGCATGAAATGTTTCCTTGCCATCCAGTGTCGAGTCACTAATATCTATATTATGGGTCGTGAAATGCGTGAAAACATAAAGTTTGAAGTTTAATGGTAAAAAATGACTACTTCTCTCATCCATAGACTGGAGGCTTCGATCTGCTAGACCTGTGTCTATTCGCATCACATCCACATAACTTAGCTTATAACCGGCACTATTGCATAAATTGAAGAGCTGCTTTGATATTGTCATTTGGTGTAATGTACAAGCAAGGCCAATATGCTTTGTAGTCCACTTCTTTACATCACTAACCCCATAGATAATATCTGAGCGACACTTAATACTTTCTTTTGTGCAGTATATATCGGACGCTCTTCGCTGAAAGCAATTTCAAAATGTTCTTGCCCGCCATAAGGAGGATTTAAGAACATGAGAATACTATCTGCAACACAGTCAATGGCATCGTCCTCACTCACGTTTATACCTATATGCGCACTTCTATCTTGCAGATCTGATCTTTATTTCAATGCAACATGTACAAGTTCGTGGAAAGAGTTATGTGTAGGCTTATAACATGGCATGGTGAGAAATTTATCATCTTTGATATCTTGCCCCTCATGGATTATTTCCCCAAAATGAGATGCAGACCAAGTATGTGGTACTAGAAGCGTTTTGCGTTCAGAGACTGTTCTATCCATAGGACGGATAAACTGAAAGATACTTTGCACCTTAACTTGTAGGTTATCTTTGAATGTCGGTTTTCGAGTAATGTAAGACTGAGGGATCTCAGATCCAATGTCTTCGATCAGTCTAGAATATCTATTCCAGATATCAGGGAGATGAAAAATTTGATGCTTATTCCCTGCATATTCCAGCTCACGAACAAGAAAAATCATGGCTATATCCTCACCTTTGGACTCTTTCTCTGTTTTTTGCGTTTCATACTTGAATGCATTCATACATTTTAAATAGTATTTACCCTCTGCAGCAATCGAATCGCTTACATTCCCTAATTTAACTCGCAATGCCTTGTCATATTTGGCATTCTGTAAGACAATGTCACTAACAGAAAAGGATGTAATGTTGAATAGCTTTTGTCGATTCTGTTTTCGACAAAACATACATAACTCCCAATCTACAGGAGAAAATGATTTTCTTGAAGAAGAGGTCGTTGAAGAAGAGAAATTGTAGGATGTAGAAGTAGACAGTAATTTCTTTCCGTCTGTATTCGACCTTGGAATATCTTCAAGGACACTAGCTTTTGTTTCTATTGTTTTTATAGATTTTGGGTGTATAAATTCACTGTGACATTTCCTGTGACAGAGTACTCTTTCAGCTGAACCCAGCTGCTCAATTCTATCAATAATATCATAATTTTTAGCATCTTTAATTTTTTTACAACGAGATGCTCTCTCCAATAATGTTTCTATTGACTGTCTGCATTTTAACTCTAAAACATCTGTTTTTTTTTGTCCTGACATATTACACACAAATCAGTAGTGTATTGATGTTTTCGTTTACGTCCTAATGATTCAGTCATATTGAAGCCCTTTCAATGAATTGTTTTAAACACTTGTTAAACAATATCATTTATCTGTAAGCTACGTATAACTTTTATTCATAACGTAATGTATTACGTTTCATGAAATTTTTTAATTCGAACACGAATTCATTATCGGGCTGTTAATGTTAAATACACATTAATTTGGTTTTTATAATGCCTATTTCTATCAAAAGATTTTAATTCAAACATATTATACATTTTTGTTCTTTTAAGTATGGTTCCACAGATAATAATTACAGGTCTCAACAGACGGATCCTGATAATACAACGCAACTTAAGTGGCAAATATTGTTTTTTATAACCATTTATATGTAACTAATAACTTAAAAGGCTTTCATTGAAAATAAACCATCATTTCATTAATTTCATAACGTAAACAGTACTTTCTACATTGTAAAAAGACATAGAATAAAACCGTGTGCAAAATCTGTGCAATTCACATTCGCCAATTTGATTCGCCGAATTTAGAAATTAGTTTAGATTTGATAGTTTGCAACTGCGACAAAGATTGTAGTAAAAAAAGATGTGGATGCTGAAGAACTAGTCTACAATGTATGAATGTATACAAAATCCTTAACAAAGCATAGTGTAGAAATAAGAGATTAAAAAAAAAAACGGAAATTCGAATTTTTGGAGGAAACGGCTGAATTCTTTTAACTAAAGTGCTTCATTTTTAGCTTCTAATTGCATTGTTATATAAAATTAGTATATACATGGCTTTCCGGCATCATTTTCTCGTTTGAACGGCTTTAACGGAGAATTAGGAAAAATTGGGTATCCGCCATTTTGAGCCAGTTAACGCAATTTTCATGAAGACCAGCATATTTTTTTCGGATTCAGCGTACTCGAAATAGGTTTAAAAACTATGGTGGACCAAATAATAATTATTTGCCGTTAAAACTTATTTCTAGCCTTCTTTTAAAAATCAGGACCAGACTACATTTTTATTTGATATCCATTACTCTTTTGATTATTATTAATTTTGTTCTTTTCAATTTGCATAATAAATAATACCATTTGTATATCAAAATACTGATGAAGAGGAGTTTTATGTTGTTCTATTTTAAAATCTATTTAGTGGTTCCATCGCAAATTCGGTCGCGAAAAGAACGCGCAAATATCTGCACTACATTGAAGTCTGCGCCATAGTAAAATTTGAAATAATGGAGGACTCTGATTAATGTTATATCTGGATACATTTTTTGGTTGTTAATATTAAGTGTAATTAAAGCTAAAGTGATTACAGCAAAGTGGTTTTCTGATATCCCTGATACAATCACATGTATTGAATCAATCTCTATTCGTAAAGTAACTATACTCGGCTTATCAAGGTGAGAACGCTGCAGATTTTCATTAGACAATGAGAATTTGTTATATTTTGCAATATTCATATTTTCTTCAAAAGAAATTGAAAACGTTTTGTTTCGAAAATGCTTACATGCTTCCAAAGTTACACTTCGGTGTAATTTTGATCGACGTCCTTTTGTGGCCCCGGGAGGTATGTGCGCTTTGATATTTTCTGAAGCTGAACACTTGATTTCGATTTCCAAATGCTAAATTTATCAAGATATAAAAAGCATAAACATTCATAAAAATCGTTCATGAATTGGCTGTCTTTTGCATTAAGAAAGGTAAATTGACACTTTTTGTACATTTTCTCACTTTTATCAATTTTAGAGCTCCATTGGGATATGACATAAAGTTGGTTACGTGATCAAATTCTATGACGCCTTAAGGGCGTCATATGATATTTGATCACGTACCAACTTTATGTCATATCCCAAAGAAACTCTTGACATGAAATTTTATTTCTTATATTTATGTTTTTGATTTTTGTTCCTGTTACAAAGAAAAATATGAACTATTTAAACGTTGTCATGGAAATTCAACATAACGTACATGTACGACATAATGTTACGTCACAGTCTAGCCCTTCCAAATGTATCGTGCGGTTTGTTTTCCATTCGCAAGAAAGTCATTGATCGTTAGTTATCAGCATGTATTGTAAAGAAAAAAGCCACGGAGATGTTACTTGAAGTGAAAAAGACTTTTTTAAAGGAAAGAATGATTAAACAACTGTTCGTCTATTGCGAAAGTTTAATGGAAAGATTTCTATGGAAGGTTGGAGTTAATTAAAGTTCTAATGACATTTTATAGCTTTGGAAATCTATTTTGCGCTGTAAAATATGAGTGTTATTGTAATCATTTTCTTGGTCATTATACAAGAAAGACTGCAATCTGAAACGTGTTATGAATACTTAAGGGGCAAATGGTTCATTCAATACTCCTATCGTCAGATATATATTAGGAATGACTCTAATTCTTGGCCAAATTATTCGAGTTTAACCTGGTTTGGGTCAATTAACGCTTAATAATCCGCGGAGCGGATTATAAAACAGCGTACACTGACCCAAACTAGGTTATACTCAATAATTTGGCCAAGAATTAGAGTCATTCCTTATAATTTAATTTTAAAATCATTAAATAACTATGGGTGTAAAATTTCGTTGCTTTTAATTAGTTCAAATTTGCCGCTTAATAATACAACCGTATAACGGAAGTAACAGAAGTGATGGGAAGCGAGGGGAGGTAAAAACTGATACATAGGACTAGCAGCCTTGTTGTTTGTTTACATGTGGTAAGATCGAATTATCGTTTGAAGTTAAAGGTACATTTATTGAATCTGGAATTTACTATGAACCCCGAGGACTGGAAATGAGAGGATTGTATGGATACAGATGATTATGCTGGTTGTCGGGGGGGGGGGGGGGGGTCCCCATATCAAACCAGGTTAGACAGAAATAATTTTTGTTCCTTTTTGGATATTAACCAATCAGAGGCTAGAATACAAACACAGTTAAATGATATATATATATATATATATATATATATATATATATATATATATATATATATATATATATATATATATATATGAAAATTAAAAATAACAAGGCAACAATGTTAGTAAAACGTAAGTGCTTTCATTATACTTCTTCAGACGTTTTACAATTCAAAACAATTCAAACATGTGACGTCACATGTTTGAATTGTAAAACGTCTGAAGAAGTATAATGAAAGCGCTTACGTTTTACTAACATTGTTGCCTTGTTATTTTTAATTTTCATATTAATTACCGGACACTGTGATATTTCTTTTCATTTTTTGGAGATATATATATATATATATATATATATATATATATATATATATATATATATATATATATATATATATGCACTTTCAAACTTGCAAGCTATTTAGCCTAGTTTTAACTTTCTTCAGTTGGAGTTCAAATTGTGTGTTCAAATTTTTTTGAAAGAGATAACTATATTTTTTTTTTGAATTCGCCTCGTTTTAATTTCGCCAACTTAGAACTAGGGCGAAAGGGACAAAAGTAAAACTTTCTATGTACACAGTTTATCTTCTGATTAATTGGAAGTATTAAAAGTATCAATCTAAATATGAATTGTGCGTACAGGAAAAATTGAATTGAAATTTGAGTCTAAAATCCTGGAGTAAACTACCCTGGAAAGGTCCAACTTCTCAGGACCCTATGTTTTACATTTTGACGATAATCCAAAACGATCGGCAAATTGTTTACATAGGTGGTAGATGACTCTGTGATTTTATATAACTCATTCATTCTGTTAAAAATAAAATTGTTGTCTTTGTTTAAACAAATAACTTTTGTGAACAAAATTCGTTCATTTTCTTTTGCACCTTAGGCATAGTATGCCATATTGTTAATTATGCCACATTATCATTTTAGAGTAGTGCTATTTGATCAAAATTCTGCTTCAATAAATGTTGTCTGACCTTTTTGATCGATTAGTCCTGATTTGCAGTTTTGAAAAGGAAAAGTTTGACCCCCCATGCAGCGACTTAGCAAGTATAAATCTTTGGATGCCAGTTGCAGTATTCTTCTTCTTACTTTATATTGTTTTGTTGCAGCTGAACTTGAAGTAATTTGCATTTTTAAAGCAAAATTATGTTGACTCGGTTGAAAATCTATTGTAAAAAAATATCAATGACAGAAGAAATGCAGTTTTCTTTTCAATGTATAAGCTGGATGAGCACAAATATACCAACCCATATAATAAAACTCTTTGGTGCTTTGGTTGGAAAAAAAAAAAAAAAAAAAAAAAAAAAACAGCAACCATATAGTTTGACTTAATGGTGCTTTGAATGAAAAAAAAAATCTTTCAAACTTTGCTTGTTGTTTCAATAAGTTGACGTCTCTATTTTTTTCCTTGAGATTTTTTAAAATCTGATATTATATCTCTCACCAGAGGAATCGGGACCTTTCAGTTAAAACTGAAAAGCGACTTTCAGCGACTTTTCAGTGGATATTCAGTAACTGAATGGCAGATATATTTCAGTTTCATGTTATAAACATTTCAGTCATATCCAGTCACCATGAGCTGACACATTTCATTTATCTTTCGGTAACCTTTCAGTACCATTTATTTGGACTTTCAGTCGCCTTTCCGTGACCATTCTGTTATATTTCAGTCGTAACTAATGAACATTTTATCGTCCTTTCAATGCTGTATTAGTTACAATGTACAATATTATAATTAATAAACTATTTCCCAATAATAATAAAAAGAACTATTCAAAATTCTTTTCAGAATTTAATCAATTTAATTTAATGCCTCCGTAACCAAAGATATGGTCATATAGTTTTTGCATTGTCAGTTTGTCTGTCAATTTGTCTGTCTATCCGTTTCTTTGCAAAACCTTAACCTTTCCCATAACACTTGATTGTTCTGATCTAGGGCTTTATTTTTGGCAAATGTATTCCTTGTGACAAGGCTTTCCTTCGGGTTCCAACATTTATGATCTTTTGACCTAGACCTTGGGGTTTGAACCACTGCAATTTTTTTTCCCCAAATTCTACATTGGCCTTTGAACAGTTGTTGCTGGGGCTTTCATACCTCACAAGTGTATCCCTTGTATTATGTCCTTTTGGGGATACATGTTTGTACCCTTTAAACTTTACCTTGAGTTTGGCCTTCCTTTGAAAAATATTAGCATTTACCATGAGTTTTGAATTATTGGATCTAGGACTTTCATATTTCACATGTGTATTCCTTGTGACAAGTGCTTCCATTTAGTACCAACAATGTCTAGCTTTTTACCATAACCTTGGACTTTGACCAATTTTGAAAAAAAAAAAAAAAAAATTTCTTGGCAATAATTTTGAACATTTGCTGCTATGGCTTTCATATCTTAGAGGTGTATTCCTTGTGACAGAACTTTTGCTTAAGTACAAATATTTTTGACTATTTTTGATGTTGGCTTTGGATTTTGTTATCTTCATTTGAAAAACATTAATTATGACCATAATTTCTGAATGCTTGCGGGTAGGGCTCCAAATTCCTCATATATATTCCTTGTGACTAAACCTTTCTTTGTTTAACAGACATATTTGATCTCCTGACCTTGGAGTTTGACTTGCACTCGAGAAACTTTAACTTTCGCCATAAGCTGCCAAACAGGGGTATCAGTGTTTCACAAACACAATGTTGTTTCTTTGTATAAAATCCTTAAACATATTATGAATATTTACACAATCTGATTTAATCTATAAAGTTGATAAATAAAAGCACAATATGTAAATCGTAAAATAGGGGGGAGATATGATGATATGAAATTGCATTCAAACAAGAAAATAATACTTTTTTCAGCTTACTTCTTCATTATTCTAATGTTCAACATAAAGGGTAAATTTTGTTGGAATTTGACGAAGTGGAAGTTAGTTTACTTTGTAAATTTTATCTGAATCGTTGAGATCAATTGATAATTTAGATTTAAAAAGATCATTAGAAATTGTTTTATAAAATTATCAAGAAGTATTATACTCTCCAAGGTGAACATTAATTTATCTTCAATCATTCATTAAATTTAAGGGAAAGCAGGTACCCGTCGATGATAATTGTCGTTATCGTAACTAGGGGTGTGGTGATAAATCTGCCACAAACATCCGCACAATTTCCAAAATATACAGTTACGAGTGTCGTTCAAACATAACGCGAACAGAACAAAACAATTACGACAAATCAAGCAAAAAGTTATAGATTTTATAAAATAATCTTAACTGACATGGTCATCAAAATTTCCTATCGTTAAAATGTTGTAAATAGATATCACATCTGTGCGATTTACAGGACATGGCATGAAATCACAGTGCGGTAAAATTATCGACGTCACAGTAAGGCGTTATAAAAATGTGAGCTTTCATTTTTTTTTTCAACATTTCCCTTTGTGTTTGATACTTCATAATGTTGGCTACCTTATTCACTCAGCATAAACATTCGTATACTATTTCTTGTCCAGCTAAAAAACTACGAAACTAATATGGTACAGTACCAACCAGACCCAACCTGACACCTAAGCAGTCCCGGGACTGCTTTGGGACCGCTCTGGGACTGCTGATGGACTGCTCTGGGACCGCTGTGGGACTGCTCTGGGACCGCTATGGGACTGCTCTAGGACTGCAGTGGGACTGCTCTAGAAAGCAGACCCAGCAGTCCCTGGGACTGCTTTCTGGGACTGCTTTGTTCACTCATGCGTGAAAAAGGTTCTGAGAGACATGATAGCTCCGCCCCTTGTGTATTCTGAATTTGCAGCTCCCTGTTGTTGCTTTGTTTACTTTCTGCAGAGAGGTGTTTAAGATTAAAAAAAAAACAACAACAAGTATTTCTTAGAAAAATTAGCTAAGTAGAGATAGTTATACGTGTAATTACCAAATGTCTTCAGGGGCTGTAAATTTACACAATTGTAGTCTAGAATAAATTTTTAAAAATGAAAGTAGTTAAAAAGGGAAGTCAGGGGATGATTTTTATCCCTTAGATTAAACTTCAATGCAGGTGTTTGAAAAAAAAAAAATTATCTAGGCCTATTTAATAAACTAATGCTGTCAAATTATGTATTCAAAGTTTGCATTAGCACTATTAAAAAAAAAACAAACAAACAAACAAACAAACAAAAAAAAAAAAAAACTTGTCATTTCAGTAAGATATTCAGAGGGACGTACTGTACTGGATTTTTTCTTGATTGAAAAAGCTAAAACCATGCTAAAAAAGTACACTCCATGCTATTTTTTTTACTACCCTTAAATAAAACCTAACAATTTATTAAACGTCCATAAAATAAAATTATATCTCCATTTTTCTGTCACATAAACAATGTGAACAATTATTGGGGGATTTATTTATGAATTAGTTTTTAATTTATAAAATTGTTATTAAAAGAGTACATTAATATATATTTAAAAAAAAAAAAAAACATCGGGAATTGTGACATTTCTTATTTGTTTTGTTTGTGTTTACATGGCCGATTAATAAAAGCAATACAATTGTATAAAATGGTGTCAACACCTGAGGTTTCAATCGCCTTTGGGCATAAATAGTAGAAAGTCAATGCATGTTATCTGGGTATCAGTGTTAAACATCACTGAACACGCTGGTCAACAATGACACTAATATCAACCTATGTACTGCAAAAAAAAAAAAAAAAAAAAAAAAAAAAAAATCTTTGTTTCAATAATTGTGTATAAATTTATTTCGGAATTAAGGCCAACGGCAACTTGATGTCCTTGCACTAATGCCATTTTCTACATTCAGCCTAATAATTTTATTTGTATACCAGTCACGTGACACTGAACCGATTCCTACCATATAACATGTAATAAGCACGACACAAACCTATTCATTATAGGTCACTATATTACTTTTCCTACTTTTCTATAGTAACTATTTTACAGTGATTACTAAATGCTAAACACATTGGAAGTATGAAGATTACATTGCTCCTTGCTTTAATTGGCACAACTGAGCTGTTTACCATCAAGTTATTTAACAAATGTATTTTGACAAAAGGGAAGGAGTAAGAATATTCTTGAGAACCTTAATAATGTTTATATCTTACATGAATCATCATAATTATGCAAAGTTGTGCAAATTTACATCTTTTTAATCTTACAAAATTGCTTGACGCTCCACTAACTTAAGATTATCGCTCAATACTTCGCAGACTGCATTAGAGTGTTCAAGTAATTCTTAATCTGTTGAATGTATTATTCAGTGTGCATTCATTTTTTTTTTTTCAAAATGATCAGAGCCTTTTTTAAGTTAAAATTATCTACCAATTCAGAAAAAAAAAATCTCCGCAGGTTAAGTTCAAAATGTGTAATAAAATGTAGGCAATGTAGAGGCTTGTTAAATTGTTACATTGACAAGATATTTTTTCACAATTTTTCAACATTAAATATGTGATCATTTAAATTTTTTACATCATCTGAGGATTTTCTTTTGAAAACAAATTCTTTCATCATTAAGTAAACGCGAACTAGAACCGGTTTTTCAATCCACCTATAGATTCTTTATGCAATGTACTCTTCAATCAATGAAATTTAAAATGGCTATTCCAACTTCAGCGAGGTAAAGCAACTTAACTTTAGAAACTTATATCTGTATAAGAGTACAGATTTTATCCTCATCTTTTCTCTTGGCAGAGTATTCAGTGTAACTTTGCCAAGTATATGCTAGAGTCATATATATAAATAGCATATCACTGAGCTTTCAAAATTCAAGACTTTTGAACATGTTTTTCATTGTGCACAAATAAAATGCAGAACTTTTTGGCCAATGACGTCTCCTGTTTTTTAAAACAAAAAATGGTATGGCAGATATATCCAAGTTGCCTTTTAGATCAGTTATCTTCCATTTGTATCGTTTTTTAAAATAAACTGCTTATTTTTTTTTAACGTAGCAAGTTTATTTCACTTTTCCCTCTTATCTGTATATTTTTGAAGATAAAATGAATAAAAGTGAACGTAAAAAATGGTGACAACTCTTGGAGTCGAAATGGGTTCTTACCAGATGAGAGACTGTTCTCTTGTCCGTTACGCAATGTCAACTTACGAGTGTATTGACGGTTGATATCATTAAATGTGTAGAAAATCGAATTGAAACCCCTACATCACCTGTTATCAAGGAATCGAGGAACTTGGAGGTGTGTATATAACAGAAGCGTATTAGTGTCACGTTATTTTTTTTATGTTTGTGTAACCGGAAGTAGAACTCTTTACTGATAAAGGTGACAAAGTCACTAGCCAACACGGCTAAAAGTGGAATTCAATGCGTCCAGATCAACCCCGGTAAGGAGAGTTCTGAACTATGATCAACGCTAAATGAAAACACTGATGTAAGTTTTATGAATTTAATAAAGAATTAATGAGAATCATACTTTGTAAATAATAAAAAATAATAGATAATAATAATAATAAAGAAACAGAGAATAATTCTTTAAGAATTGCACTGGAATAAACATAGTTTTATCAAAAATACAATTTAATTTGAAAAGTGAATAACAGTAATATCAATAAATAATTAAGAAGTTTATGAAAAATTTAATAGGAAATGGGAGGAATGTGGAAAAACCTATGAAAAATGAAAGATGCTTAATAAAAATATCCATGTCCCTACTGAGCCTCCATACTTGTGTGCAAAAATATACACAATTGAAAATGACAATGAGCTGGAAAATGTAAGGAAAATGAGCTGCACCACCTTTAATAAACTCTATCTATCAATACTCTAGAGTTAAAATATGAATTTGGCACTTAATCTGGACAACAAAAAATAACTAACCCAGAAAATAAACCAACACCAAAAATGTGAAGGTTAAAAAATTAATGATATTAGTAAATAGTGGTTCTAGGAATTGGACCTGTAATCTACATCTCCTTTAACCCTTATAGACTTGGACAGGGAACCTAACTTATTTATAAAACCCTAACATCCTAACTAATCATAAAGTGCTCAGTAGTATGATTTTGCTAACACTAGACCACCTTGAGGGCGTGGAGTTTGGTCTAGTGGAGTTGGTTACGTGTATAGCCATGTGTTATGTGTAGGACCATGTGTGACCAAGATGTTTGATATGATGTAATTCTGTAGTGATGTTTACAATCTCCACTGCCTTGGGGTGTAGTGAAGTTGGTTGTGTGGGTTACAGACTTGACCTACATTATTGGTATTGAAAGGTGTTGTTAATTATGCAATGCATTAATCAGATATAAAATAAGGCGAAATCGAAAAATTGTGATATACCTGATCATTGAATTAACTCCATAGTCTAAATCAAATTGCTAAAAGGTCAGACAATATGATTTCTGATAGTATTCATGAATTTAGTGGAGATCTTAAAGATGAAAGAGATAATTTTGAACCCGAGGAAATACTTAATGTAGAAGATGAGGTTGATTTGGAACGATACACTAAGCTAACAAAGTAGATTTTTGTTTCATTGACTTTGTTTTTAACTGCAACAACTCTGGGATCACTGTAAATTTTAATCACTGCAAGGGTATCAGAAACGTTACTGAATTCAAATCTTCAAGAAATGCTGCTCTAACTGAAAAGTAACGTTTCCATTACCTGAAAAGTGTAGAGTAATTGTGTGTTCATACCAACATAGCACAAGATTTAACATTGGATATCTAATTTTTACAAACACCACACTATGGATTTCTCTGAGTAAACTTCAACGGCAATATCTTGAGCAAATTCTACCAATAATTAAGAAAGTCGTCAGACGAGCATACCAAAAGAATGGAGGACGAAAGAGAAGTTCATCGAGTTTTAAAACTAAGACTGACTATGGAGTCACAGTTTTGGCAAAAACTGTTTAACTATGGATGTTCAAAACTAATTGTAGGAAAGATACTGGAAGAAACCACTAGAAATTGTGCTGGATGTCAAGTTGATCACCCAAGTCAGACAAGACATGCTTATTTATAAGTGTTTCTGAACAGATTGATATGTATTTTGATATTGCCTTTAATCAAATTTCCAAAGATGTTCAAATATGGATAGCATCAAAGGTCCACACTTTTCAATATCCAAGAAGAGTATAAGATTGGATGCAATAAGTGGAAAAAGATTACAACATCATTTTACCAAAAAAAAAAAAATAAATAGATAAATAAAAAAAAACGAAAAAAAAAAACAAAAAAAAACGAAGAAGATGATGAAAAGAAACAGATAAAAAGACATGGTAAGCGCATCAACACTTGTGTAATAATAGTTTCAAAATGTTGTTCTTAATGTTTTCATTCTTCTTTTATTTATCTACTGGTTTCAAGAGAAGAACATGAACACTTACGGAATGTATATTACAATTTAGGAAAAGCTGGTGCCTTTCGGAAATGGTTGAGACCGAAGGACGATTATTCACTACAAAACAAAAAACAAAAAAAAAAAAAAAAAAACAGCCAGAAGAAAATTTAATCGATCCTCTGTTGCGACAACAGATCTTTACGATTTGTACGATGCAGATTTAGCACAGGTTGATGCATTGTCCAAATACAATCGAGGTGTAAACTATTTACTTTTTGTGATAAATCTTTTTAATCGATATTTGTACATTGAACCACTTTTAAATAAAACGGGAAGCAGAGTGAAAGTAGCTTTGAAATCTATATTTGAAAGAGGAGTCAAGCCAAAGCATCTTCGCACTGATGGTGGCTCTGAATTTCAAAACCGAATTGTTAATGAATATCTAAAAAAAGAAAATATTTATCACCAAGTATTTCTAAAGGAAACAAAAGGTAACTATGCTGAAAGATGTATTCGAACAATAAAATCAATGCTGTAACGTTATTTAACAAAATACAGAACCTATAAATACATTGATGTTTTACAACATTTTGCGAAGACGTACAATGCAACTCCACATATATCTTTGAATGGTATACCACCCAAAGATGTGAAAAGCTCTGAAACGAAAAATATGGGCAGCTTTGTATCTAAAAAAAAAAAAAAAAAAAAAAAAAAAAAAAACATCAAAAAGTTTAAACTGAATGTTGGTGATTTAGTTCGAATTAGTCATTTAAAGAAACCATTCTTGCGTGGATTTGAAGAACAATTATTTACGACTGAAATTTTCAAAATATCATACCGTTTTAGACAAAGAGTACACCCAATGTATGAATTAGTTGACTTTTTGAACGAAAAGGTGAAAGAAAATTTTTATGAACCTGAGTTGCAACATGTAGAAATAGATGAAGAGAGTTTGTGGTTGATTGAAAAACAAGAGGCCCAGGGGCCACATCGCTCACCTGAGCACTATGGCTAGGAAAAAGCAGAAATCACTTCAATCTTGAAAGGTTGAAAAGTTTAAATATAAAAGTGATTGGGGGGGGGGGGGGTGTCAGGAATTGAACAAATTTGAATCTACATTATCTGAGGATGCTTCCATTTAAATATGACCAATCATGGCTTTGCTGTTCTTGAGAAGAAGATTTTTAAAGATTTAACCTATGTATTCCTATGTAAAACTTTGATCACCCATTGTGGCCCCACCTGACCCCCAGGGGTCATGTTTGAACAAACTTGAATGTACACAATCTAAGAATGCTTCCATATGAATATGACCAATCATGGCTTTGCTATTCTTAACAAATAGTTTTTTTTAAAGATTTTTACTATGTGTTCCAATGTAAAACTTTGATCGCCCATTGTGGCCCCACCCGACCCCCGGGGGTCATGATTCGAACAAATTTGTATGTACACTATCTGAGGATGCTACCATATAAATATGACCAATCATGGCTTTGCTATTCTTAACAAATTGTTATATTTTTGGAATTTTTACTATGTGTTCCTATGTAAAACTTTGATCGCCCATTGTGGTCCCACCCGACCCCCGGGGGTCATGAGTTGAATAAATTTGAATCTACACTATCAGAGGATGCTTCCATGTAAATATGACCAATCATGGCTTTGCTGTTCTTGAGAAGAAGATTTTTAAAGATTTTTCCTATATTCCTATGCAAAACTTTGATCGCCCATTGTGGCCCCACCAAACCCCCGGGGGTCATGATTTGAACAAATTTGAATCTACACTACCTGAGGATGCTTCCATGTAAATATGACCAATCATGGCTTTGCTGTTCTTGAGAAGAAGATTTTTAAAGATTTTTCCTATATATTCCTATGTAAAACTTTGATCGCCCATTGTGGCCCCACCCTACCCCCGGGGGTCATGATTTGAACAAACTTGAATCTACACTACCTGAGGATGCTTCCAAGTAAATATGACCAATCATGGCTTTGCTGTTCTTGAGAAGAAGATTTTTGAAGATTTTTCCTATATATTCCTATGTAAAACTTTTCAGAAAAGCGCACTTGAGCCTTCGGCTCAGGTGAGCTAAAAATATTCGGAGGAGACAGAGACGAGGAAAAAAAGAAGTCTATGTAAAACTTGTAGGGTGGGATCATCGATTTAACTCTTGGATATTGGAATTGGAGATAAAAAAATTATCTTAATCTTTTTTTACAAACATAAGTATATATGTGATTTTGAACAGTGATCGAAATCTCAATCTATATAAAACAAAGAGACCTTTCCGCTTTCAAACATATTTTCACACTCCTCTTATTCCCAAAGGTGTTTGGAAAGTAGCACTACTGTAACTAAAAGCACTGAGAAGCTAACAAAACCCTGAGGAAGTGCTGAGTTGTACTGAGAAAACCCTGAGTGGTACTGAGCCTGGTACTGAGTAATCTGAGGTAGTCCTGAGTAGCACTGAGGTTTTCACTGTGGACACTGAGGACATACTGAGAGGCACTGAGGTTTACTCTGTTGGTACTGAGGGAGTACTGAGGGATACTGAGGTGGCTCTGAGGGCACTGAGCTGATATTGAGTAGCCCTGAGGTTTACAACTGTGGCTACTGAGGTTATCCTGAGTGACACTGAGGCTATTTGTTTCAAAAATTACTATTTTCTTTGGAGTTTTATTGTAATATAATGGTCAAATTTCTTTATTTTAAACTCTCGTCCAATCAAAATGTGTAGGTACAAGTATTTTGAAACCTAATGTCAACAATTAAACTGGAATTGTATTTGCTTCTCATTCATTGAATTAAATAAATTATTTGCATTTAGAATTTTTAAATGGATATTTAATTAAGTGTTCTATGCATATATTTTTTGAAATATGCTATCTGATTTATTTGTCTTTGATATCAACCAATTAGTTAATTATTTGTGAAATTTCTTTTTTTTTTTTAAATTTATTTAACCAATATTAAACATCATGACAAATAGTTTTTGCTGTCCAATAATTCTCGATCCACACCTGAATGTTTAGAGTGAGTTACGATTCTTCTTTGCAAATAGAGGAGTCCATACTGTTTCACTTGGTGGGTAAATGATGCAATGTGCATATAAAATCTCCAGGCACGTTGACAAGAACTACAGCCATAAACGATAATCAAAAACTATTATTTAATTAGCCAAAACGAATACATACATAATTGTACAAATACGATCCATGTTAACAAAATGAATAAACATAACATGTTACATCTTTTCTCCTTTGTAAAGTTTCTTTCATTGTACAGTAAGTCCAGAACAAATTTCAAATTGATTACGTTCAAAGAAATCATCAACGTAGCATTGAGTTTGAAAATGCAGAATGAATGAATTACGATTATCAACTTCACATACAGATAAAATACAGTACAATAATAATAGTAATTGAGCTCTTGCTCAAAATTGGTAAGCCAGGGATTATTGTGCCCTATTCACAACTCACCAACATAAATTACATACAAATAATGCACTGACGATGTTACTTGACATAGTCCTTGAATCGAATTGGCACTTTCACTTGGCGTCCTGATCTGGTGATTGCCTGTGGTGCCTTAAAAGTAACCTGCTCTTTTGCTAACTCAGTCATCTGTTTCGAATCAGGTGGTTAAATTGGCTTCTCTTGTTCGACACCAGTCTCAATGTATTACTAAGGGACAATATCATCACTTTCAGACTGTTCCTGATGCTTGCTAGGTCTTAGATGACGTCTGTTCCTGCGGTAATGTTGACCATCAGACTGGACCTCATAAGAGCGATTCGATAGAACTTTGGTCACCACTCCTTTCTTCCATTCTTTTGACTGTCCGATTCCATCAGGTGGTGCAATGCGCACAAGATCTTGAATCTTCAATGGTTTCAGGTCCTTTGCCCCATGATTGTAGTAATGTGCTTGTCGTTCTTTCAGTCTCACAAGCTTCCTTCCCTGCTCCTTCAGATCTGGAACTTCCGGCACTAGTAATGACTGTTTAGTAGGCAATAAGGTTTTCATTCTCCTATTCATGAGACGTTGTGCTGGGCTTGTTCCCATGCCTTGTGTAGGTGTATTCCGAAAGTCCAGTAAGGCTAGATAGGGGTCAGAATTAGACTTCACTGCACGCTTCATCAACCTCTTTGCCATTTTCACGGCCTGCTCTGCTCTCCCATTGCTCTGGGGGTATTTTGGAGAACTCTTTATGTGTTTAAATTCCCAAAGGTGAGTGAATTCAGCAAACTCATCTGAGCTAAACTGCGGTCCATTGTCACTGACAAGAGAGTTAGGAATCCCGTATCTCGCAAAATGTGCTCTGAGTTTCTTGATAACTGTTTTCGATGTCGAACGGGAGAGGTGGTCAACTTCCCAGAAATTCGAAAAGTAGTCTACAGTTACCAGATAATCTTTGCCATCAAACTTAAAAATTTCACAAGCAATCTTCCCCCAAGGTTTATCTGGAACTTCATGTGACCTCAGTGTCTCTTTACACTGTTTATCATCTAACGATCTGCATATTTCACATCGGCTGATAAAATCTCTAGTCTCTGCATTCATGCCTGGCCAGAATATGTTCTCACGTGCTCGACGTAGACTTCCTTCCACTCCTATGTGAGACGTGTGAATCTTGCATAGCATGTCCTGTTTCATGCTGATGGGTATCACAGTTCTGTCTCCACGGAAGATAACTGCATCCTGAACGACTAGCTCATCCCGAAAATTGAAATATGGCCGCACTGTGTCCTTGACTTCAGATACCATCTTGGGCCATCCAGTAAGTATTACATGAATGAGATCCTGTAATGTTCTGTCTCGTCGAGTTTCGTCCCTTATTTCTTGAAGACTATCTCCTAGCGTCGGCTGTAGATGTGTGAAATGAACTATTTCATCTAGGAGTGCACCTGTTCGGTCACTGTTCTGCAAGTATGCTCGACTAAGCGCATCAGCCAAGTGCATTTCCTTGCCAGGGTGGTACTCTAGCTTTGTTGAGTATTTCTGCAGTCGAAGCAGCATCCTCTGTAAACGTTTCGGTGCTGTATGAAGTGGCTTCTTCATTATAATCTCTAAAGGTTTATGGTCACTTTGTACCGTTACGTTTCGTCCGTACGTATACTGATGAAACTTTTCTAGTCCAAACACAACAGCAAGAAGTTCTTTTTCTATTTGGGCATATCGTGTCTCTGTGTCTGTTAGGGCTCTGCTGGCGAATGCTATTGGTTTCCCTAGTTGTAGCAGTGCTGCACCCATCCTGTCTCAGAAGAATCACATTGTAAGGTAAGTTCCTTGTTCGGGTCATAATAACTAAGAACTGGTTCTGATGTCACTAGTCTTTTGACTTTCTCTACTGCTTGGTCATGAATCTCATGCCAGCTCCATAATGTGTCTTTCACTGTAAGCTTTCTTAGTGGTTCGCAAATGTCACTCAAACTCGGTAAAAATTTGCTCAGGTAGATAACGAATCCCAGGAAGCGTCTCACTCCTGCGACATCTGTAGGATTTGGCATTTCGTTCACAGCTTTGACTTTCTCTTGACTGATACTCTTCCGGTGCAGTCGAAATACCAAAAGGCATTCTTAGCCATCTGAGCCGTCCAAATGGGGTGTTGAATGTAGTGAGCATAGAGCTTTCCTTATCTAGTTCAACATGCCAAAATCCATTCCGTGCATCCAAAACACTGAATACTTTTGCACGAGAAAGGTTTGGAAGTATTTGCTCTATCGTAGGAAGTGGATAATGGCTCCTCTTAAGTGCTTTGTTCAAGTCCTTTGGATCTATGCAGATTCTGACTTTGTTCGGTTTCATGACCATCAAACAGCTGGAGACACATTTAGTTGGTTCACTAACTGGTGTGATAATGTTCATCTCTTGTAGTCTGTCAAGTTCGGCTTTTAATAATGGCTTCAGTGTGATAGGCACTTTTCTCGGTGGATGAACTACAGGCTGTATGTTTTCATCTAGAACTAAGTGATATTTCCCTGCGAGACGACCTACACCTTCAAAGATATCTGGATACTCTGCGAGTAGCTGCTTCTTACTGAGAGGTGATGGTAACAGCTGTCTCACACTAAGAATGTTCTCCTTTCTCCAGTTCAAGAGCTCCATGTGCTGTAGAGATTTATTTCCTAAGAGTGACATGCAGTCCTCTTTAATTACAACAGATTCAGTCTCATATGAGGTACCATTCCTTGGATTGGTAACTTGTAAACGTGTTTTTCCTAGAGGCCTTATGGTAGATTTGTTGTACATCTTCAAGGTATAATCTGTAGGCTGAAGTAGCGGCATGTTTGGAATCACACTACTAGGTAAAATGTTACATGTGGCCCCACTGTCCAGTTGAAATGTCACTTTCTTTCCATGAATGATCATAGACGCATGTACACTGTTGGAAACGGTGTGCACAGAATGTGTGTTTTCTTCTTGTATGGTCCAAACAGAATAGTCATCATCACTGTCAGTGTTTGAACAAACTGTCCCAATGTGATGTACAGTTTTCTTTTTATATTTTGGTTGTGATTTCTTGGAAGCACTTCTGCATACTGTTTCAAAGTGATTCATTTTATGACACAGTCGACACTTTTTCCCATATGCAGGACATTTTTCTTTCTTTGGCTCAAGTACTTTGGCACAATATCTACAAGGTTTGTTATCGGTATGTGACTGTTTATTTCCACTTGTCTTTACACTAGGTTTGCCTTTGCTGATTTTGTTGACATTTTCTGTATGGCTGCTTTAGGCATTGTTGCCATCCAATACACTAATTCCTTGTTTCGTGATTTCAGCTGCACGTGTTATGTCGACACACTTATCCAGGGTAACTTCTGGTGTTCTCAACAAACGTTCTCTCAGGTGTGAGTCAAGTATCCCACAAACTATTCTGTCTCTGACTAATAAATCAACTATTTCTCCATAGTTACACTTTGCAGCTAATGTTTTTAGATCAGTGATAAATGTTTCTATAGTCTCACCTGGTTCCTGTTCCCTCATATTGAACCTGAATCTCTCTACTGTTTCGTTTCTTTTGGGTCTACAGTAAGCGTCAAAAGCGTCGAGGACGTCTTTCAATTTTCTGTCCTTCTCTTCTTTATCGAACTTTAGCGTGCTGTAAATCTCTCTGCCATCCGCGCCAATCAAATACTTCAGTAACTGTAACTTAGCTTTGTCTTCTTCATCTTTCATCGATAGAGATACATAAAGTTCAAATTCTTCTCTCCATTTTCTCCAGTCTTCACTAATATTCTTAGTGTTGAACTTTATTTTGCCAAGGGGTGTCAGTCTTTCGAGCTCCATTTCCCGACTGGGCTGCCGTAATCACGATGCAGCGTGCCAAATCGAAGAAATCAAAATATGCACACTAATACTCAAATTATGGCGAGAAAACAGTTCTGCGTAATCCTGTTATCCTCTTCTACAATCCTGCATCTGACACCATGTTTCACTTGGTGGGTAAATGATGCAATGTGCATATAAAATCTCCAGGCACGTTGACAAGAACTACACCCATAAACGATAATCAAAAACTACTATTTAATTAGCCAAAACGAACACATACATAATTGTACAAATACGATCCATGTTAACAAAATGAATAAACATAACATGTTACACATACCATGAACATCTAGATTTAAAATATTTCGTATGGTCTGTATTTGAATTAGAGCAGAATATGAATAATTTCACCGGATTTATTCAGTCCAATGTCGAAGGTCTCGATAATCTCGAAACTCTGCTCACAGTTCTGAACAAAAGAAGTATACGTAGTCGTTTGTTCTTCGGATGACTTGTTTATTCCAAATAAGCGGTACGTTCCGGTGAACTCAGGGAAAATGTCAAAGATACATCCCTTGGGCAACTCACAATTCATCATTCTAGCTTTATGCTTTTAATATACTATAAATGCCAAAGCCTGCGTTTGTGACAAAGGCAGTTATGCCAAGGCTCAAGGGGAGTGGGTTTGGGGGGAGTCTTAACAAACTATAAAAATGCATTCAAAATATACCATTAAATTTTTAACTCAGTTTTGATTTCAATGTTTAGACTATGAACATAAATAATATACTGTAAACTACTTATTGAAACTTTTGTTGTGATATTATATGATCTGATGTACACGTGTCGGTCAGTTATATTTTTAAATACATAAATCAGTTTGGGATACACAATTGGTCCTAATATACCTGAAAAGTGCTTGGAATACTTTTATAATAGATATTTCATGGAAATGTAATCTTACTCATATTTTTTAGGGTACGTTTCATTCTTCTAGTGTATCAAAGCGAAGCGATTTCACTTCCATCATCCAGACAGGGCCATGCAGATTACTTTTGCAACATCGAGGTTTAGATCAATAGAGCGATGGAGCGGCAATGCAATGATGATGTAAGATGGCACGATGAAGCGATATCTGACGAAGTGGTGCGGTGCAATGACGACAGTACGATGGTGAAGAAGCGATTTTCAGCATTTCACCATCGCGCTATCACACCATCGTGCCATCTTAGCACCATCGCTTTATCGTCATCGCTACATAGCAATATCGCACCTACGACTCTTTATTCAATGCCCGATAATGCGATAGTGATCTAGGAGTCCATATCCGGATTCCATATACGCAAAAGGCCTTTAGAATTCACTTTATTCTTATCGATTTCCTAAGAATGTTAAGAGTCAAACTTTATTAATCACTTTCACCAGCCTGTCATTTACACACATACATGCATAATTTCTACCTCTTACCACGGTCCTATTTAAGGCTAATTACAAAGTAATAAATCTTTCTCTAACTTCAACCGCATCCTTACAATATTTTCTTTTTTAAAAATATTTTTGTTGTATTTAACTGCAGTCTCACGAAATAAGATATATTTAATCCCTAATAAGTCAATAGATCGGAATATAATGTATTCAGTTTTCGAAACAGCTGTTTTGTTTGCTCTCAGCCTTAAGAATGAGACAGAAGGTTGAACGCAGGTTAAGTTAGACAAAATTATATTTCCATCCAAACAATTAGTTCTTTTTAACTTCATGTTAAATGCGCAAAAGTGACATTTTTGTATTGAGACCCCTAGAAACAAATATCTCCTATAATTTTACGTAGAAATTGATCCATTTTTTTCCTTATCAAGATAAAAGGAACACAGTAGGTTGACAAAACAAAAAGAAATCAGCTACTATTCCAACTCCGCTACTTCCGAGTGTCTTTATTTGTGTGTGCTACTCTAAGTTTTAATAGTGTCATTTCACTTTTAAGTTAATGAAAGTTTATCAGCATTTGCCACTGAGAAGCAATATAGCAGTTTTTATGTCTATGTATAGAAAAAAAAGCTATGCACGAGAGAAAGTATAAAAAACAAAACAAAGAAGAAAAACAAAGATTAAATTTAATAAAAAGATTCATTTAAACTCGTATTATGACTTTTTTAATTTTCAAAAGAGTTTCCATCCGTTGAAAGAAGACCGATATTGGCGTGTGCTGTATAAGATCGGACTCACAGACGCATCTGAGGGTGTGCGAATGTGTACCTCATCCCCCTGTTTCAATTCTAATGCGACCACATCCGTTGTTGATGCTATATTATTCAAATTGTGTGCGCCAACGTACGATCCACATACGGGGTTGGAGTTAACAACTATTTCTGTATAAAGATATCCACCAGTTTGGGTGTATACTTTTCACGTAAATACATACACGCCATGAGTTGAGGCAGTGAAGGCACCTGTATGTGGACTGTAGTTATTGCCGATTTTTGTGTGTGCAACATCGAATATTATTGTCTGATGTTGACCAAGATGGGATTCTGATTTGGACATGTAAGAAAAGAAGGTAACTCCATCGGTAGTTATGGGTGGAATGTCTGAAGAAAATATAAGTTTCCAGCTATTATCTGTAATTTGCAGAAACAGTTGTCAAAAATAAAATCTAGTGACCCCATTTTTTTTTAAACTGTACTGCATTTGAATAAAACATATCAATTACATGCATGATGGATTGACAACAAAAACGGTTTATAAATATGAAAAAAAGAATAGTCAATCCTGTACATTTACATTTGTTCAAGACTAAAATTACTCATTACCACGATGAATGATTGCGTAACTTAATTCAAAAGAGATATTGATCTATGAAAACATTTTTGAAAGGTGGCCCTTCTACATTTCTAGTCTTATTTCATGAAACATTTAAGATAGCACGTCTAACTTTTTTTTGCAAAAAAAAAAAAAAATAAAAAAAAAAAAAAAAAAAAAAAATAAAAAAATAAATAAATAAATAAAATAAAAAAAAAAAAAAAAATAAATAAAAAATCTTACTTTATATATATATATATATATATATATATATATATATATATATATATATATATATATATATATATATATATATATAGTCAGGATTCATTGAAGTGGATTGTCAAATGTTTGTTTTACTTTATAGAAACCACTGCAGGCTATTGGCACGTCATGATTTTTTTTAATATAGATGCACTACATGGTTATGTTTTTTTTTTTTTTTTTTTTTTTTTTAATCTAAATTATTTCATTTGTTATTATTTTTTTTTTACAGATACCACATCTTAAACGTTGAAGACGTTTTTTTTAATGTTATTAGATAACGCTATTTCTTGCAGAAAATTTTCTGCTGAGACTACTCTTAGCATAGAGAAATCTCATTTTAGGCATAGTATGATAATTCAAGGAATTTTCCCAATTTATTTTTTTTTTTGGTTTCTTTATTGTTTAACGTCCCTCTCGAGAATTTTTCACTCATATGGAGACGCCACCACTTGCCTGTGGAGAGCTACAAATTTTGACCTATACTCGGCACTCAGGGCGTTTGAGCAGTGAGGGATCTTTTTCGTGCCAACACCTACTGCGACACAGAACCTCGGTTTATACGGTCTCATCCGAAGAACCGGTCTTCACGTCCCACAGTGGGATTCGAACCCGCGACGTAAGGATCAACTTCTTACTCCGCGACTCTAGATCGAAAGCACTAACCACTGCGCCACGCAGGCGGCTTTTCCCAAGGATCAGTGCACTTAAGCTGTGAGAGTTGGGTCCAAGTGCTTTGCCAAAAATAAATTTCCGAAATGTATAAACTTTTTGAATCAGAATTATTAAACAATATCTTAAGAGCAGGATTTGATATATTATATCACTTGGAAATATTACATAATGCCGAGCGACACTGGTTTTTGCGACGGCGGTCTAGCAGTTTTGTCGCATTTCTATTCTTATTCATATGCATACCAGTTTTCAACGACATTGTTTACATCGAGTCGCAACTTGTCCATTCGTCTCATTTGCACAGAATGTGTATTTTGATCTAAACTTATACATATCCAAAGGGCAATGTTGGACAATTTGCGGCTCATATGTAATTTTTTGAAAAATTCTCCAAATTTCGGTCGAGTTAGCTACTAAATTAGCCGGTCACCGAGTGTCAACCGTTTGATATTATAATCACTTTACTCACGTGACATTCCATTGTTCGATATGCTTTTATTGTGTCTGTCAATCGAGGGTTGTACTCACGGATATGTATTTAAGTACAAAATCTTACTATGTATAGACTTTTTTATACAGTGAATCATAAGATTTTTCGAATCTTATAAAACTGTATTAAGATTAGGGCAATGCTCTATTTCTTATACAAGTCTTAAACTTACCTTTCATTTTCAAACCAATCAAAAGTACTCCATTGGGGTCATCCTATTTTTATCATAACAAAAAAAGCACATGGTAAATAATGGTCGACTTTAGCAGTAAACATATGTTTTATGGGAAGAAGATCAAAAGGAGTAACAACATGTGATTGTAAAAGTTGCTCAAATGCTGCATTATTTATTCTGGGGTCTTCTCTTTGCACCTCATCTAGCGATGCATTATGTGCACCAAGTACATGTACGAGTGTTCCGCCGTTGTTTCCATTATGATGGTCTTTTCAGTTTTAATGCAGTGCATAATACTATAACAGATAGTGCTGACAGAGCCTCGTTTTCTATTATAGAGAGAGAGAGAGAGAGAGAGAGAGAGAGAGATTGCGAGGGAAACACGTAGAAATATCTAAAGTCTATTAACAATCTAATAAGACATGTATAAGCGTGAGTACAGGAAAGTATAATAATACAAATATAATACTTGCATAATACTAAAAATCTCGCCGTGTGTACCGGCTTCAAAATATTGAAGAATTTTGCAAAAATTTTATTAGGTCTTAAAGTTTACCTTGTCTTCTTTCATTGAATTGTGTTTTTCGTTTGGAATTTTGAAGGAAATTCTGGTATTGCCAGTGCAAATCAGGTGCACGATTAGTCGGTAGCTGTGCCACATGTAGCTCAAGTCGCCTCCGTATTATGGTCTGCAGGCATCTACAGGCACGTCCCTAAACACTATATCATACCTGACAATATTTGGATTACCGAAATGAAACAGATATTGAAGAAATAGGCGAGTAATTATCGACATTAAGTAACGTTGTAGAATTTTCTTTGACCATGGTTTTAATATCAAATATTCTTGTTCCGTCAATAAAATGTTAATTTAAATTACATTTATAATTTCTTTATTGCATAATACACCCATATGGGTCAAGCAATACAATACCAAATAAAAAAAAGAACGTAGAGAACAGCGAATGTTTATAAAGAATAGACACAATTAAAGTAATTTACTCAATATATGTTACACCGTTGTGGACCTTTTATTTCTTAATTTTAATGATTGTTTTATAATAAAAGTGCAAACAGCCGGTATAACTTCAAGTGTTGGACTCAGTACATATTCAGGTATTGGTGATTTGAGATAGAATGAGGAACAATAATTATCTAGCATGGTTTTTATAAGTATATTCCTTGCTTGTATATTATAATAACATTGTAAAAAGAAATGAAATTCATCATCATCAATAGCATTACATGAAGTGCATAATCTTAACAGATAGTTTGTATTTCTTGGAATTTTCATGTTAACCCAGCAACTCAAATTTTTAATTAAAATGTTGTATTTCATTTCCGAATGTTTTTTATCTATACATGCATATTATAAAATATGTATCACTGTGAGTACTTCACACATGTATACTTTAATTGTTTCACTACACATGTTTGTTTTACTACGTACTACATGTACAGTGAATTACGATTAAATAGTGTGACATCGAAGTCATGTAAATGTGAATCTTTCCTAAAACGTACATTTATTCTCTGAATTGAAAAGTATTCAGCGTATAAAACGAAAAATGATCAAGCTAAAGTAAAAAAAAGGGGGGTATTTTTTTTATATACATGTACAAGAAAACTTAAGATTGGGCTGATTCGGAGATAGGCTGCAAAGAGCTAGGTACCTGAGCTAATGTCAACAGGCCCTGCAAAATGCTTAAAAAATAGAGTTTGTGTATCCTCACTAACCATGTATATTTATAAAGGTTATGATCCTAAGTCCTTGTATATGTAAACATTTCCCAGATAGCAAGACATTGTTGGGCCAACGTTGGCCCAATTTTTTTTCCAACGTTGGCCCACTGTTGGTAGTCCTACGTTGGCCCACGGTCATTTTGCTCATCGGCCCAACGTTGGTCCAACATGATGGCATTTTGTTGGGCCAACGTAGGTATAATTGTAAGCCAACTAACAGCCAACCTTAACAACTGGTTGGTTAGGTTGGCCCAATGTTGGGCCTTTGTTGAAATGTCAGATGGCATATTGTTGGGCCAACGTAGTTATTATTGTAAGCCAACTAACAGCCAACATAGAAACAACATTTGCAATCGGTTAGTTAGGTTGGCCCAATGTTGACCCTTCATTGAATGATTGGTCCGATATTTACGGTTTATTGGCATTAAGCTTCTTTCTGTTGGCCAATTGTTGAATGAATACTTCTTGAAAATACATTTATAAATAATTCTTTATATAGACCTTTCTCATAATTGTTTAAAAAAAATACACACTTCAACCTGCATTCATAATGCATACACGTTCAAAGAAAACATTACAAGTGATTCACTGTAAAATTATTTTATAGATATATATCAATTCAATCAGAATTTACAAAATTACATTTAAAATAGATAATGGTGGAAATGTATGAAAAAATATTAATTTAAAGATCTTAATCCTGGCTCACTTCCTCTATCACTGTCCTTTTGTTTTGTTTCCCGCTCTTTCTTTTTTCCTCCCTTTGTCGCCTCCCTAGGCCTCCATCTTGATCTTTGGCATACGTACTTCATACAGTCCTTTATATTCTTCAGTTTCATTGTCAGTTACCGCTACAACATTTGTTTTCCTTACAGTCTCTGACTGAAAATACAAATAATTTGGTATTGGAAACAAAGCAAATACTGGTACAGACTCCAATATATAAATCATGTAATTAAGTCTTTTAAAGACTACGATGTAAAATACTACTAGTACATGTTGATCTATAAACCTTAGTATCCTTGTTAAAATCATAATCTTGTATGCAATAGACAATAGATGAAGACAAGTTGGAAGATGTTTTTTTTACCTTACTTATTATTGTATTTCTTAATGAGCACTATAAGTTATTGTAAATAAAAGTTTAAAGTACATGTATGTGCCAACTGTATACACATATATAATTCATATTTACATTAACTTATATAGTGCTTGTGAGCATAAACAAGAAAAGGATGAATTCCGAACAATTTTAACAGTAAACTTGAATTAATAAGAATAAGTATACTTACATCGCTTCTAAGATGCAGCTGTAACAATGGTATAATCCATAGTTTTTTAATCTCCCTTCTTACTTGTTCTGCATTTTGAGTCTATCACCCACCTGTGAGCAATTGAATCTGACAGCTCACTCAACAGTTTGGTGTTTTAATCGCCGCGACTCTTCAAGCTTTAACGAACGCCTAGCTTTTGTTTCAATTTAATTATAAAGCTGTGTTATCTTGATTTATGTATATGTAGGCTTCATTCACATCCTGTTCTTGGGAACTTTTTTAATGTTATTCAGTCTTCTCTTATTCTCATGAATACAACGCTCATGAAATAATTCATAATTTAGAGCTTAGGATTTTTAAAACTAATAAATAATAATGCACCCACTTAAAAAAACAGAACAAAAAACTTTTTGGTGGTGTGATCACTTTAGTTCAAAGATAAGAATGGTGAAAATATCAGATCTAAACAGATGCAGTCATCCAATTAAAAGCAAGGACAGCGAATGCCCTCTATTATTTCAGAATGTGCATCTAAATTAATGTTTTGCAATCAAAAAAGCTTGCAACACAACAGTTCAATGGGGCAACATTGGAACCAACGCTGGCCCAACGTAACGCGCATCAGCTTACATGGACACCATCATTTAGTTGGCAGTACAATAATTGGGCCAACATTGGCCCAATATAAATATCCCATCTTGAAACACTTATACATGCCAACATCGGGCCAACGCTGGGCCGACGTACTACTACCAACTTGATTAGACATTTTCAGTAAGAGTGTATTACAAACGTTGGGCCAACGTTGGGCCAACGTTGGGCCAACATTAGAATCCTAACTCCCTTTGAAAGTTGAGAGAATATAGAAGTTGGTTACGTTGGACCAACGTTGGGCCAACATAGGAATCCCAACATGATCAAGAAGGTTGACATGGTTACATTGGTCCAACGTTGGCCCAAAGTTGTCAACCCAACGCCAACCATACAACCATTTACCAATGTTGGCCCAACGTAGTCATGCTATCTGGGTTGGGCAGATCCAAGCTTCTTATGCTGCTATGTAATATCCAAACCTATGCCGTATCCGGAAAACAAGCATTTTACTTCACTTTTCACCCGGTTTTTGGGAAAATTCGATGTGGCCACAAGCATCAGCCACGAAGATATTTTAACCAGAAATAATATAACAAAAAAGGGATTGATTTATACAGGTTTCGTTCTGGCCGTGGGCTGTGGCCACATTGAATTTTTACAAATCCTGATATTATCAGTCGCCTGCTATACGGAATCTTGACGCGAGGGGAATGGAATATTAGCTTGGCATTTTGATTATATTCGAAGAAAATAAATAACAATTGAATACATGTTTATTTTGTAGAAATCTAAATGATAAAAGTCATTATTTTAATAACTCAGTTGTTAAAAATTCGTATCCGCGACCACCCTTTTAACTTTCGTTTTCATTCCAGGCAACAATGAACAAGCAAAACACAGGCAAATGTACAGATATAATGTCTAAATTTCAGAAGGTGTATTGTAAAAAGGTATAACTGAGATGTTATTGGGTTGCCAAATGTATTTCTAAAAAGTACCTTATGTTAATTTTAAGGCAAAACCTAACGTCTCTAGGTTGTACATCGAACTTTAAATATAGACGTCCTCATTGTTCACATTGACAACGTACAGTAACGCGCCAAAAGTTTTTCCCATTTTTCAGTCTTTTGTTCGATATTTTACGGTATACAATACGTTGTTTTATCAAACATTTTGATAAAACAATAATAATTGAGAATTTCTCACAGTAAGAGAAACCTGTAGTAAGATGATTCATTTTAGATATAAAAAAATCTCAAATTAACGACTCTTTATTATTTGTAAAAATGCTGGAAATTTTACATGTTTCAATGCACAGATGAATTATTTTAATATTAGAGCACTTAATACATACCAATACTTAGTATATTTAAAGTATGATAATCTTTTAATGAATTAAATTTATATACCATCACCTAGAAGCGAAAAAGAAAACATACAGAATTACATGTGTACATATGTTTTGATGTCTTCTCAAAAAATAATTGAAATGATAGTTAAGAACAGTAAGGGCATATGTCTATGTTATTTATGTCCCTGAAAACAGTGAAACAATGCGGTCAAATTCAAAAGGGAGAAAGAAGAATGGGGGAATTACATATAACTATTAAGTTTTCCTTCAGAGCAGTTGAGATGAGAAAAAATAAAATAATGTTCGACTAAAATGATACTCATTATAATGGAAACTTATGAATAGGACATCTTCATATAATTTTATGAAATTCTAAGATACTAAAACTTTTTAAAAATATATTTTATATATCTATATTTTTTTTGTAACTCAGTTATTTTACACCCTCCCTTTTGTGACAGGAAAAATTCTCCAAAATCTTACACCCTCCCTTTTGTGACAGGAAAAATTCTCCAAAATAATTGCAAATTCATTGATTCTTACCAAATCAAATAATATCAATAAGAAAAATACCTTCCTATGAGAAATACATGTATACAATTTGATCCTATACACAGGCCCGTAGGAAGCAATTTCAGTTTGGGGAGGGGGGGGGGCACAGCCATACATTTTCAATTTTCAGTTGAGGGGGCACTATCAACCAAAAATTCCTTGACAAGCAAAGAAAAAAAAAGGTAATCAGACGTTTTTATTGAGGGGGCACAAGCATATAGTAGCTCTGTTTTCTATTGTAATCTATATATCGGGAAAATTATTGGGGGGGGGGGCACGCCCCCCGTGCCCCCCCCGTTCCTTATGCCATGATACAATTATTACATGACGTGCGGAAAATATGAAGATTTATTCAGCCAAGAAAAATTAAATGAATTTTCTTATTATACCGAAACAAGCAATGCCTTTAAAAATAAACAACTTTCAAAAAGTAAAGTTACTGGAACACTTCACCGAAGCCCCTTGGACACTCAACATTTATATTTCTTTGCTTTTGTTTTTTAAAGTATCCTTATTGTAGAAGACCGCCAATTTTGTCATTGCATTCTACGCTAATATTTTATATTTTGTGATGTCTGCTGTTCTCGGGAGTTTTCGTCAACGGACGATTTATAATAATGCGAGAAAATGGTTAAATATGACGAAAAGCATGACGACGACAGGGAAATATGAAGTTTTATGGCCCCGTTACGTGACAATTTAGAAGCAATCAGATAAAGCGTTGTATAGAACAATTTCAATGGGGTATAATAATAAGATGTATGTGTGTGTTTGGGGGGGGGGGGGGTCCCACTTAAATTAGGCTATTTATAAGCATTTATATATATATCATACTTAAAATCTCGGAAATTGGGAAGTTGAACTATTGGGCCAGCGATCTCAAGCTAACCCCCCCCCCCCACCCTTGCCTCTGACCCCCCCCCCCCCTTCACCAACTCAGGTGACGTACATACCAGGAAGATACTGTATGTGTACTTTAAAAAGCGGGCTTCATATTTTAGCAACTTTGTAGCAGACAACAATGCGCTAATTCATGAATATCGTAAATAAATCATAACTGAATACAATGCAAGGCCCCTAAATCGGTAGTGTTAATTTATGGTTACGCCATCTTGTACATAGGAAGTCATTGCGCTAAATTTTGAATACGTTAATTTATGTACACGCACAGTATTGTCTTTTTGATATAGAAAATATTCAGCGTTAAAATATAAAGATTCAGGAGAATTACTTTCAGATCTTAATTTCTTGTTGTTGTTTGTCCCCAAATGATCAACAGTCAGGTTCTAAAGCTGAAACCACGAAAGGAATAAATTCAACATGCCCCTGGTTGATGCGTTATTCAAAGTCATGTTTGTTTCACAGGTACTTGTGAACAGGACCCCCCCCCCCCCAATATAAACCCCGGGTCAAAAAATATTTTTATGTATTTTTTAATAAATTATTCTTCTAGTACATATTTAAAATGTATTCCATATGAAAAAATCCCAAAAATAACGTAGAATTAACGTTTTATTAAAAAAATCATACCAGCTGTATTATAATCCGCTGGTATGATTTTTTAATAAAACGTTACTTCTACGTTATTTTTGGGATTTTTCATAATACTCGGGGTTTATATTCGGGGGGAGGGGGGGGGGGTCCTGTCCACAAGTACCTGTGGTTTGTTTAACCGTATGCTTACAGTCATTTTGAATAACCCCGCGTTTCGAGACTGGTAACGTTATCGCTGTACTTTGCATCCAACCTAAGACAACCCAACCCAAGTAATAACTTTTTTGTAAAAGAAGAAGAAAAAAATCGCCATCTTTAATTAAGGTCGCAGACAGTGCGTATGGCCCAGGGTTGAAATGTAACAACCTTTTTATGAAGGTTTGAAAAAAATATACCTATCTTATTATAAACCAAGTCAAAGCTTAATAAAAATTAAATATGTAGTGTGTAAGATGAGTCAACCGTCTTCATTCTTGATATCTTTAATATCAATTATTGGAGGGATGATGGATATGTTCAGAAAAATCACAAGTAATGTCCATGAAAACGGAACAGCGTCCAGTCATAAAGTTAGTGTTGATATGGTAAAAACGGCGTCAGAGACATAATTAATGATTGTAAAAATTACTTGGAATAATCGAAATATTTTTAGCTCATTTGACACTTTTAGCAATTCATCTCATATTTCACAAAGTTTTGGTAAGTAATGAAGATGATTTTAATTTATTCTTTGTTAGTTGACACCTTTGTCTATGGTCCAAATTCAAAGATCAATCTGCAAGGTCATCGTAAACTAAAAGAAAATGCTGATGGAAATGATGAAGGCATGTCACCTAGAGCCTGACTCTGACTCAAAGATATGTAATTTAGACCCAGTCTATACTATATGTATGAGTCTTGACAAATAAAAAAAGTTAACTTTGACGTACAGTTCACATGGACCTTAGGGTCAACCTTGATTTTTTCTTTTTTTGATATTTGTTATACGTGTAGCTTACTTTTATTTCCTTTCATCCCTTTCTCAGTGCAATAGCGACCGAGAATATGTTTTTACCATAAACAAAACCTTGGAGAATTTAAGAATTCTGAAGTCAATGAATTTTACTAGATATTTCTTAAGTTGCAGGCACGTAGTATCGGATTTGAAATGCAGGGGGTGGGGGTGAGGGGGGGGGGATAAAACTTGAAAATCTTATTTCGCGGGAGGGAGGCCCAACTTCTCATCTTCTTCCACATCAATTTTGTTCATACATTATCATATAACCCTGCAACAAAAAGTGGGGAAGGGGGGCAACTAGCCCTTAAATGGACATTTTCGATAGAAAGGGTAATGTTTGAAAAAAAAGGGGACAGCCCCCCCAAATACTTCGTGATTGAGTTGTCATTAAATCCTGGTGATATAATTCCTTATTACTTTGCTGCCCATTGATTTCTTTTACATGAATAATTTAATACTGTATTAAATTGTATTGATTAATCTCGAAAAGGGCGATTTTCGGTATCGTAGTATTATAATTTGAACCCAAGTGCAAATAGGTCAAAATTAATGCTAAAGCATTATAACTTATATTTCCTCATTTACTTTTCTTGTTTGTTAATAAAAGCTTCATTTCAAAGATCTTTTTGAATTCTCTATCTATTTTTTTTTTAAACATTCCAGAAAAAATTTATTTGTGGAGAAAAAAAGACTGCACTTTTTGCAAGCAATTTGACTGCAGTTATGATACTTAGATATATCAACACTATGGAGGTCATTTATTCTGTAAAACGCTTCTTGTGCAATATTTTCTTTTAATAAATAAATAATGCAAGGTAAACATTTTAATATTAGATCTTTTGCGTACTTGTATAGCATACATTGATACATTAAAGTTGTTATTTAAATGTTCTTAATTGACGGCAATAATGACGTCATAGTGCTCAAAGTGGTTAAATCCAATAAAATACATTCCATCTTTAGAGGGCTATTGCAACTTAACTATAAAAAATAGATAAAAATTGTTAATATATTTATAAAGTGTACATCCTCAAGTCATTTCTTTATAATTATTTTAAATTTTCAAAGAGGGGCTGATATTCACTACTAACATACCTGACTCTTTATGGATACGAATCATGAAAATGATCAATATGTATTTTCATGAATCATTTATTATTTGTGTGAATCATGAAACTAAATCTCTCTCTCCTCCATTTAAATTCATACTGTGGAATCAATCTTGAAATAATGTGCAAATGTTTACATTCCACTTTCATGCGATTTAAATATCTCCGCCCATTTGCGGGTACCTTAAATTCGAAAGTGGTCCAGTTCAAATTTCCGGAATTTAAGGCTAATACATGTTCTTTTCAACGACGTTGTGTGGAATTATAGAAATATGTTTAACAAAAAATTCGAAGCATAAATATCAAACGCATATGTATGCACAATAATCATAGATTAATTCAGCAATATAGTCTAATTCAAGGCTTAAAATGGGTGGCCGAAAAGGTTCCAAATGACACTCTAAAGTGCACTCATTCTTTAATACAAATGAATACAGCAAGAACGGAATAATGAACCCATATAAAATAATACATTTACAATATCATTGTAAAAAAGTGAATTTGAAATTTACCCGTCATCAGTAATCTCTGTACCCTCCTACGCTGCTGGTTATCGATATTATGCTTTCCATGTAATTTGAGTTCTTTTGCTTTGTCAAAGATCGTGTCATTGAACAAAGGGTCTGTATGATTGTCCCCCCGCCTAATCGATTATTCTTTCTGAAATAACGGTTGTCCTTTTGGTGTTTTACAATTTTTTGAAGACTTTCACAGGTCAGAAATTATATGTTCCATATTTCTGATAATTTCATTTTGACGGAAATTCACCATGGATTGATCTTCAATTTTCCGTTTCATCAAGTTGTTTTCCAATAGGGCTTTTTCAATCTTCTGACTCAGTTTCTTGTTATCCATTTGGATTTCGGTTATTTTTAGTTTCAATGCCTCGTTCTCTTTGAACAGATCTGAAAACATTCTCTCCAACCTTTGAATGGCCCCGTTTTCCAGAATCTCTAAGCATCCCCCAAATTGTAGAAAAATTAGAAGACAAAATATAAATGAATGCATTGTATATCCGTTGTGGTCTTGTACGTTCTTATCTCCCTATTGACTGCCAAAGGTCCCCATGTTTTCTTATCTTTACATAATTGGAAGTCGTGAAGTACAGGGCCTTATTGTAAAAATACGCATTAATATGTTAAATCTTTACACTGTCGTAAATTGATTGCATACACAGGAGAATCAATTGTGGAATCATCAATGTTCGTGGGGGATCAATGTTTGTGGATTTTGTTGGTCATCGTCAACCACGAACGTACATCCCCACGAACAATCATTTTTCTTCTTTTTTTGGGACTGGTCTTGCCTGTCAGATATGCGCGATATATACACGCACGATAGAGACAGGCAATACCAGTTTTTTAACATATTTATTCATTGATTATTTTTTTTTTATACAATTTACCTACGAAACTACATCCCCACGAACTAAAAAAAATGCTTAACGACAAACATTGACCCTCACGAGTTAAAATGATTTCACAGTACATCTTGCAGACAGTTGAAAGGTGACTAAAAGGCCTGGAAAGGTGGCAAAATGGCTGAGAATTGCCGTTCAGTCACCTTTCAGTCGTGTCTTCCATCAATTTACTTAACAACAGACTTTCATTTGTACAACTGTTATTCATTCGTATTGAATCGCATTATAACAAATTAATTATTTCTATGTGGATCCAATATTACACATGCAAAACTTTAAGTACTTATTTCACCATATATTGTTTATTAGGAAATATGCGGATATTTTATAACCAGTCTGATTAAAATCAAGTCTTCTAATATAGCTCTTTTATTCTCATTATCGCGACTATTAGGATAAAGGAGTTGGTGAAGTGTTTGATTTTAAAAGACTGATTTATTATCTCTTTAGACTCTTTATTTCCCGGGGAGGGGTATGTGACGGTATATTTTGTCGTTTTGTACATATTGTCGTCGGCGACAATATGTACATACCCTCACTGCACATTTTGTCGTCCATCGGTACATATTGTCGCCGACTGAGAAGTAACACATGTACATATTGTAGCTGGCGACACTATGTACCTCACCCTCACTGTACATATTGTCGCCCCACAGATATTGTTGCTTAAAGATTTCTTTTGTTGTTTTTTGGTAGTTTTGTGAATGTAATTGGTGTGTTAATCACACTGACGTGTCTTGTATGCTATTTCATGCAGCGTGATTGTAACGGTACATTTTGTCGTCCTGTTCATATTGTCGCCGGCGACGATGTGTACCTACCCTCTCTGCGCATATTGTCGTCCATCAGAACATGTCGCTTGAAAATGCACTGCAATGCCCCACATAAATATGGCCAGAGAACCCAAAAACTTCAACAATGGTCACATACACTTAATTTGATCGCCGGAATATGGCTGAAATATTGCCGGCTCGGCGTTAAACAATAATAATCATTCATTGCTGTTCTTTAGAAGATAATTGTAAAAAAAAATCCCATATATTCCTATGTAAAACCTTGACCACGCCCATTGTGACCTCACCCTAGACCCGGTTTGATTTGAAGATACTTGAATCTGCGCTATCTGAGGATGCTTCCATATAAACGTCACTAATCACGGGCCTAATGCTGTTCTCAGTGGTGGATCCACAAATTTTAGAACGGAGGGGGGGGGGGTCAGAATTTTTTTGACAAGGAAAAAAAAATTAAAGTCATTTGTATGTAAAGTTGTGTTACTGTATATGTTAAGTAAATAATTTATTTATAAAATTTTAACTATGGACTAAATTTAGAGTAAATATTAGTTAAACAAACAGTATTTAGCAAAGCAGAAAAAAAAAAATCAAACCACCGGGCGGGGGGGGGGGGAGAGGGGGGGGGGGCGCCGGCGCTAAATCTGTCTGGTTTTTGAGAAGATTTTTAAAGATTTTCTGTAAAAATTCCTATGTAAAACTTTGATCACCCATTGTGGCCCCACCTTACCCCTGGAGTCATGTTTGGACAAAACTGATTTTGTTTTTGTTTGTTGTTATAATGTCCATCTCGAGAATTTTTCATTCGTATGTTTCGTGTATTCGTATGTCACCACTTGCCGGTGGAGGGCTGCAAATTTAGACCTATACTTGGCACTCAGGGTCATTGAGTAATGAGGGATCTTTTTCGTGTCAGAACCTAAAAATTTAACGTATGCTATGCAACGAAGCACATAAGTACAATCTTTTCTGACCAAGTACATGTACGTCTTGAAAAAAAAAAATTGAAAGATTTTTTTTCTAAATATGCTATGAAAAACTTTGATCACCTTTTGTAGCCACACCCTTTCCTCCAAGGGACGTGATCTGAATAAAACTGAATCTTCACTTCATAATGAAGCTGTCACATAAGTTTCAACTTTTCTGACACAGTGGTTCTTGAGAAGATTTATAAAAGAAGTCAATAAATTTTCACTAATTTCTAACTACTTGCCTTTAAAGAGGACATGGTCCTTCATTTGAACAAACTTGAATCATCTTTATCCACGGATGCTTTGTGGCAAGTGTGCTTGAAATTGACCCAGTTGTTCTTGAGAAGAAGTTAAAATTTTGAAAAGTTTACAGACAGAGGGACAATAAGACAAAATCAGAGAAGCTCACTTGAACTTCTTGTTCAGGTGATCTAAAAATGTCAACCCCAACACAATTATATCGGCACATTACTGTATTTAAGAACAAGGCAAAAAATAATTTCAAAATAATCATTACTACTGAAAAAAAATATGTATTCAATCTCCAGGTATATATAACAAGAAAAAAAATAGGCTAATTTATCAGATATCTCAAGAATTACGGTATCTTCACATATCATAGTGAAGTACAACAATCCTGGACACAATTTTCTGACCAAAAAGTAACTGTTTTCTCCCTACAGCATTGCGGGTATTGCTGTCTGTCTCCCTCCGTGCGTGTGTATGCGTGTTTGTCAATCTCTCTTTCCTTTCTCAAGTAAATATTCGTCAAAACAATATATCGACGACAATATATGCCGACCTTGACTGTACATATTGTCGCCGACGACAATATGTGCTAGTGCTTGACTGCACATTTTGTCCTCCATTATGCAGGAGGAAAATAAGGCCTCTCTCGGTGCATATTGTCGCCGGCGACAATATGTACCGAAGAACGACAGTATGTGCAGTGAGGGTAGGTACATATTGTCGCCGACGACAATATGTACAAAACGACAATATGTACCGTCACAGGGTATCGTACACAAATGACCTCCCCTATTGAAAGACGTGCATACATATACTTGTTATATGTTGTATGCTGTATATTTCTAAAATTAAGACAGATTATTGATTTGAAAAATCTTGAAATTAATCACCCCAGTGACTTACTGCTGCTATCATCGTACAGCTACTGTTCTCGTTGGGAATTTCAGTTGTATGTTTTCCTTGTACTTGAAGGTATTTCAACTTCACATGAATCACAGATTCATTTATTAGGATATGTTTGTTGGAGTGCGTGAGGGAGAGGGTATGTATGTATGTGCATGTAACAAGAGTGGGATCTGTTGTACAAATGAATGAACAAAACTGTTCTTTGAACCAGTGTTCTATTCTTATTGTAAAATTTTATTCAATCTTAGAGGTAAAAATTCAAAGATTATAAAGAAAAATTGTCAAGGTAAAAATTGATATTTGTCGACTCAGGATCAACATAATGAAAACCATAGAACACATTATGTTTTTCTGTATTTCAGTTTCATTACTCCTTGTTTCATGTGCTCTCAATGTACTTAAATTAAGCAACATCATTTTTTTTTAAAATCGAACTCATATAAAGCATAATGCTTGTTAATGGACAGTTTTTGAAGTACTTCTTAACTATTGTCAGACTTTTTGGTATGCATTTAGTGACCTGTAGTTGAAATACGACAAATCTACCAGGAAAACTGTGATACCTTGTAAGTTTGAAAAATATTATAGACTCATATCTCAGTAATTATATGATATTAGTTTTATTTATTTCAATTAAAAGATTATTTTCAACGTTTGTGAAATACAGATATACGTATACGTGCCTATGACGGCACAAGCCTTCAAAATGTTATGTTTATGAACTGTTGTCTTACAGTTAAACCGTCACTGTAGCTCAGTCGTTAGAGCGCTTGCTCCGTGGTCGGAATGTCGTGTGTTCGAATCACACCCGCAACTGACTTAAGTCGATACAAAATAGGTAATAACTGTTCCTTCGCCATGTGCTCTGCACTTTTCCTTCGGATAAGATCTTAAAAACCGAGACTTTTCCTTCGGATAGGATCTTAAAAACCGAGCCGCCTGTCAAATTTGACAATGTCCCGTAATTAATTTTCTTGTCTTGCAGGTACTGGAACCTTCCGTATATAATTATTCTTTTTTTTCCGCTGTGGATTTGGACACATTCAGGTAGAGAGACCTTATATTTGGCGATTGCAGAACACGCACTGTTTTGGAATCCTATCATAGAGAATACGTTGTATAACAAGCATTCCGAGCATAACATTGGCAATACTAGTCCCCTACAATCAGGTTTAATCTGATTCCCATTAAAAATTGAAAATGACAGAATTCCTTACAAATTCTTTAAGAGAACCAAAATGCAAACTTGCTCTATATTTCAGGAAGATAAATTCATACACCAAAAATCAACTCAAATAGAAACAAAAAATGTGGAAACCCTTAAACATTCAAGTAGCCGTAATTCCGTCAAAAATATTGAAGGGGGTGAAATGCAAACTTGATTTTTATCTCATCAAGATACACTCACATATTAAAAATCAGCTCGATATTTGCGAGCATATTGGGGAAAATGTCTGGAAAACCAAGTTGGACAGACCGACAGACAAATTTTATAGTCGTTCAAATTTGTATTTTTTTTTAACGCTAAGTACATATACAAGGATTGTCTATAAAGTTCGTAGACAATTGCGCTTTTATCACATTGGTTGTAAAATCCAGGTCAATTTTATTCAATTTTCATTGTTTGAACCGAATATTTATACATTTGCCCTTTTTTATGATATCTTTCTATTATATTATTAAAAACAGCTCCTTGATCAGAAACTTTTACAATTATGAAGATTTCTAATGTTGTTAAAAAAATTGTAATGTTTTCAATATTTTCTTTGCACTACAGCTGATACGTTTGGAAGATTAAGAAAAAAATGATTTCAACAAGGTAACTCTACCCAATAAAGTCAGAAATTTATAAATCGAGTCATAATAGACCGATTTGGTTTTGCAAATGTCGAATTTCTCACTTAAATTCTATTGTCAAAATATGCAATGCATGTTATTCAATTTTACAGAACACTACCATTAACCCTGTACATTACACACTTTGCATTTCATTTTTTTGGACTAGTATTCAAGTTTTATATATATATATATATATATATATATATATATATATATATATATATATATATATATATATATATATATATATATATATATATATAATTACCTTCGGATTATTTAAAAATAATCTAAATGAATCTAAAAAATTATGCATTCACCTTTTGACATGGATTTTCGAAATACATTCTCATTTTGACAATCATTCTTTAAGAAATTCACATAATACACTTTTTCTAAAGGGAATATATAATTCAGGCAGTAGCATACACAAGTAAATAATGAAGTTAGTTAATCTTTTACAATGACAAATGCAAACCATCAACCATAAGCCAAGAATAGCAGGACAAAGCCTACATCTGAACAGGGAACACTTCATTCTCTAACAAGTACTAATAAAGACTATATCTAAAGAAAAAGTTTAGTTTATATCTAAAACTATGAGTTGACTACATCTATCCATATTGACAATCCAAGTGAAAAATGTACTATGGAGAATGTCAAAGTTGCAAACTTTGATCAGTCAGAAGTATAGCTGTGACAATCAAATTGAGGTTGTAATTGTACTGTTTATTGAGCGATTATTATGAAAAGAAATCGTCATCAAAATGTCAGATATGAATTTATCTCAAGGTCTATCAGAAAATTGAACCCAAATTTCTAACGATCAATTATATACAAAAATTTAAAACATTATCTATTCATTCTACATAGTATAAATCTTTTAATTAGGCTTCAATTTTTATTTAACTGCATCACCGACTCATGTATTGAATTGTATTGTACAATACAATACCGACTCATGTATTAGTGAACCTGTGAATAGTTTAAATTTGTCAAAAAAAAAAAAAAAATAAAAATAAAAAAATAGCTTTGTTAAAGCATTCCCTAAAAAATTGAACCTCTGGGAAGAAATTCCAATTTCGAAGACTAATATATAGGTAAAAATGCAGTGTTGACTGTAAGCATTGTAAAAACCTTGTAAGGAAAATGACCAAAAGAGACCGCGAAGAACTACTGTCTGCATTACGCCTGAGGCATCTGATAACGAATATAATCTGCTATAAATGTATAAAGCTAATGGTGAAAGTATGCCTCGACCTAGATTTTTTAAAAAAATCAAATATGTCAGATTTGTCGTATGACAAATTTATTTTTCATTTAATGATGAAATAAAATCAATATGAAGTTTCATGATATAATTCAGCTTTGTTGAGGACCGATAGGAAAATGCGGTTTGATAGCTTCTTGGTATGTATTATTTTAAGAAAAAATTTCGTTACAAAGTAACTGTATAGATGTAGGAAAGGTAATATGAATATCCATAATGGATGACTCTGTGGCATTTTCAGTAACAGTTATATTGAATGTATCAGCAGTATGTCACGTTACTGGTATAAAAATAGAATTGTTAAGCTCAATGTAGATGATAAGTCTAGTGCAAAGACATACGCATGTTTTTGGAGGAGAAAATAAACATTAAGAAAGCTTTATATCTTCTACCCAAAAAGTACTTTGAGTTAGTTTGTGCTGTTTGAAGAGTACTGGTAATTGTTTTTTCCGACAATGCCGACAACAGCTAAAAATTCAAACTTCGCTTAAATTCCCTTATGAATAAAAAAAGGAATGTGCAGAACAGAATCAGCTCCCAGCACTCTTTTAATGTATATACATGTATGATGTAGCCATATTTTAGTACAAGCAGACTTGTCTATGCCCTTGCAATTTTAAGGTTATATAGTAATACGTTTATCGTGTTAACAAAATTCTTCACATTCCCTGTCACTGTGCATCCCCATACATATTAGATAAATTGATAATTTATATAAAAGTTTTAAATAAATTATTTTCTTTTAGTTTTAATTATTAGATTTCAAAATTAGCGATAGTTTCTTATTTATTCATGCATTTTTGTTATTTTTTACAACTGGATCTTCTCCTCATGATCATTTGTACTGCGTCATGTCAAGGCTAGATATGACATTCTTGACAAGGGATTTTTTTTCTGTTTACTTGGAGTATTATTATCAGATATTTTTTTTTTTTCATGATCTTATAAAGAATTGATCAAATTAATGAATTCAACTTCTTATTTATGCATAACCATGCGGTTAAATTGAGTTTTGTCGCTTGTTAAAATTTAAATGACCTCAGGATTAAACTTCCCACGAATAATAACCCAGGCTTTTTTAAACATAGCCGAGATAGACCAAATAGAGAAGCCAAGAGGACGTTTACATCAGCAACATTACTAGATATCAACTATGTGAGAACACAGTTACTTTAATGATGTTTACATTTATATCTCAATTTTGATTTATATTACATAAAAAAATTACATAAAAAGAACAAGTAGCTGACTATATCACTACAAATATCTTGGTAGCTTCAGTACCAATACATGTGGAGGAGCTAAGAGGATGTTTAAATCAGCAATGCTGGTAGATACATGTAGTAGCTTAGTAAAAAAAAAATCAGTACTTTACTGAGGTAAACATTTGTATCTCAAACTTTACGCATGCCTCACGAAATATACTAGGACCTGAAGAGATGACAAAAAATAAACGTAAATGGTTAATCAAATATAATGTCAAGAACCTTGAAGAAATTCTTATTAGCTGTATCAATAGATATCAACTCTCTAAATACCCAGCTATTTGGAGGATGTTAACTTTTTACCCAAAAAATTGTTCATATATCAGAAAACGTACATATCACAAGACGTACTATTAGCTTAAGATATCACTACAGATATCTTGGAAACTTCAGTTGCAGATCATGTGGAGAAGCTAAAAGGAAGTTTACATCAGCAATACTGTAAGTAGTATCTAGTTAATTCAATGATGTTAACATATATATCGGAACTTTACACATGACCACAAAATGCACTATGTCTTGTAGCTGAAGAGATAGGGAAAAAAACAAAAAAACAAAAACCAAACCCCCCCCCCCAACCCCAACCCCCCAAAAAAAAAAACAAAAAAAAAGTTAATTGGTTTTCATATGTCATGTGGAGAAACTTGAAGAAATTTCTCATTAGCTGTGTCAGAAGATATCACCTCTCTAAATACCCAGAAACTTGGAGGATGTTAAATTTATTTATAAATTGACTCTGCACACCATTTATATATACTGGAACTGTATTACACACATTACCGTTTTTAAATCCATTTTATTCATTGAACCTTTATCATAAGAAAATTTGACTTGTTTCGATCAGAATATAATTTTATTTTGATCAATAAACTTTTTCAACACAATTGTGAGTTTGTTGATGCTGATAGGGTATGATGAGATATACATGTATTGTATCTAAATACCCATTACCTGTAATATTTTATACATGTTTGTTCGGAAAAAAATATATCAAAAATAAATACGCTCAATTAAAACAGTCAAATGTAAAAAGAAAAAAAAAATAAATCTAAGTAAGACTCCAAAGTCGATAATCGTTATATTTTCCAACAAATATGTCAAACAAATCTTGCAAATAATTGTCGTAGAGCTCGAAGTAGATTAATAAAAACAGAGATGCAATTTATGTTATACATGTTTTATGTGTTTAAGAAAGTGCTATGGTAAAAACTTTTGTGTAAAAAAAACGCAATATACAATACTCCGAAGTTTGATAGTCGCACCAAAGGTGCACCAATGTACACTGGGTCATCCGAGTCTGATTGCACCTCCTCTACAAAGACACAGCACACCAAAGTCTGACGGTGACAAGATAATTAACGTGTGTAAAATCCATAATAGAAGCAGAAGGCTGTTTGGACGGAAGTTATATCTTCGAAATTTATGAGATATAACTAATTCAAAATGTATACGCAACGAGAGATTTAATCTGCAACTATAAATCAAAAGTAGCATTTGTGTAAAGTAAAGTATTTTGACTAGCGAAACAAAAATACGAGATTCGATTCAATGTTGTTTTTGAATGCATTCAATGCATTGCTTTTATTGTCTTCAAATTAATATTTGTAATTTAGCCAGTTACTAGAAGTAACGTACTTTTACTCATATTTCAAGTCCGTTTTTAATAGCTAGTTACTAGTAGCTAATTATACATACTTTAAACATTGCAGCAATATCAACAATCATATCCATTTTAAAACGCTGACAATTGTCATTCTTAAATGATGTATGAACTTGTAATTCAGATAAACAAGGTCGACATTGTCGGCGGCCATTTCCTCTTTGTTGAATGTGATGGACAGAGGCTCCGTTACCGGATGATAAGGACACCTGGATTTGAAGTATTTCTTATATTCTGGATAAACAAGGGAACCGTAAACGTCTGTATCAAGTTTTATTATTTCCCAAAATTTATTAAGATCGAAAGTAAACGTTTCCCGAATTTCACTACTTTGGTCACAGTTCTGAACAATTGAAGTATACGTCGTATTCTGGTCTGTCGATGAACTGTTTATTCCAACTAAGCAGTTGGTTTTAGAAATTTTGCTCTGCATTGTGATATACTACTTCGTCCAAATAAATATCTAATGATTCTGACACAGATGTTGAAAGCAGTGTGTCTTGTAAGTGTACATCTTTGTTTCATAATTCAGTTGAATTTCAAGTTCCGCGTGAAGTTCCTTTGAGCCCGAAACTGAAACAGAAAGAACTTTGTTTAAAGAAGTATTTCGTATAAAAACAATAAAACTACGAGGGTTGCCCCAAAATTTCATAGAAAAGCTAATTTTTGGAGCAAGCCAGTGACATGAATAAAAGAAACTTTGAACAAACATTAGACCAGCAATTGTTAATAAATTTTCTTACACACGATGAATACATATATTTATTCAGGGGAACTCTAATTTGAATAATTCATTTGCTTTTGTTGTATAGGGGCAAGACAAACTACACGAAAATTGCAATTAAAAATCGGTATATATTAAATCCTACGAAAATTGTAATTTAATCCCCAGAATATCGACAATACAAATGAAAAAAATGCTACTATTGTATTGCTAAATAGAAAGCAAATGATTTGTGTAATAATGCAAATGAAAATTATACGATGAATGTATAATTTCTATTAAAATACAGAAGAAAATTATCAAATATTGCAATGGGCGTACTATAATAATAAAAAAAAAATATATGGGTAATACTCTTTACCTTTATCAATTTCGCAATTTTCTCGTAATTAATTTTTGCCCCTAAAAAAAATGAAAATAAATATATATTACACTTTACCTTTATCAAATTTAAAAATTTCCCAATAACTAGTTTTTGCTGTCGTGTCTTGCGGGCACTGGGACCTTCCATCTATAGTTATTCTTTTTTTCCGCAGTGGATTTGGACACATTCAGGTAGAGAGGCCTTATATTCGGCGACGGTAAAACACGCACTGTTTTGAACCCTATCATAGAGAATGCGTTGTATAACAAGCATTCTGAGAACATAACATTGTCAATACTTTCCCCCTATAAGCAGGTTTAATCAAAAAATTAAAAATTGAAAATGCCATAACTCCATAAAAATTCTTTAAGCGAACCAAAATGCAAACTTGATCTTTATTTCATGAAGATAAACTATTATACCAAAAATCAACTCCAAATCTGCAAGCGTATAGAAAAAAAATACAGAAACCCTTAAACATTCAAATGGTCGTAATGTCATAAATCATTGAAAGGGAACGAAATGCAAACTTGATTTGTAACTTATCAAGATACACGACATATTAAAAATCAGCTCGGTATTTGCGAGCATATCGGGAAAACAATCTGGAAATCTAAGTTGATCTAATAAACGGAGGAACAGACAGACAAAGTATGAAACCTATAGTTCCATCCGGTTTAAACAATAGGGAACTTATTGTTGTTTTATACTGCAGGCACATTTTGTAGTTGTTCAAATTTGTAAGTTTTTTAACGTTGAGTAAATATACAACGGTTGTCCATAAAGTTTGTAGATAAATAGAATTTTGTAAATTTTGTATATGTAATGAATGTTAATCAGTTTTACAGAATATTAACATAATTGCTGTGAATTAAACATTGTGCATTTCATTTGTTTTTGGTCTAATAATCAAGTTTTTACTTTCCGACTGTTTAAAAAAAATATTTAAATGATTTTTAGAAATGCATTCAGTTTTTGACAATTATACTTTAAAAAAAAACACATTCACCCCTTTTCTACAGGGAACATATAGTTGAAATAGTATTATATATAAATAAATAGTGAAGTTAATTAAACTTAAACAGTGATAAATGCAAAACATCAACAATATGCCAAGAACAGCAGGGTTAAGCCTACTTGTGAAGAGGACAGAGTTCATACTTTGACAAGTACTTTTTAGACTATATCTAAAGAAATAGTTTATTTTATATCTAAAAATCTGAGTTCATTGCATATTACAATATTTACTAATGACAAAATAGCATGGAAAATGTCAAAGATGCAAACTTCGGTCAGTTGGCATTATAGCCGTGGCATTCATTAAATTCCTTTCAAACTGAGGTTGTAACTCTACTGTTTATAGAGCGATTATTATCGAAAAAAGTTATCATCAAAATGTCAGATATAGGATATAAAATTTCTTAGTCAATCAGCAAATTAAAACCAATTTTCTAACGATGAATTATAATTAAATTTGTTCTAAATAGCGTATTATAATTAGGCTTCAATTTTGATTTAAGAGTATCACAGAATCGTGTGTCAGTACATATGTGAAAAGTTCAAATCTGTCGACAAATTGTATGATTATTTTTCTACCGCTGTGTTTCTTACATACGTGGGAAGCATGTGTCTATACACGGTTAAATTTCAAAGTATCAAAGTTTAACTCATCTTAACAAAGGGAGTTTTATAGAATCAATGTATTTACTAACATAATAATCAAATATATCTCATTTAGTTTAATGGGTTACGGCCGCTTATAGAAAAGGGGGTATGACGTAACAATATATATGTTATATTAGCAGTACTTTCTTTCGTTTGTAAGGGATTTATTGTACAGAGAGACGTGTCAGTTGAGTCTCACATCGACGAGAAAGTGTCTTTAAATGTCGTGTGTCATAGTCATTTGCATATTCACTCCTTCAGCACCAAACTGCACATGACATTACATCATAGACTTAGGTCCATCGTAAGTGTACAGGGTGTTCAAACAAATCAGAAAGTACGATGGAGATGGTTGGTTGCATTAAAGAGTCCAGCAGTGTTAAAAGAATGTGCAATTGTATTTGATGGATTGATTTAAGCAGTATGAGTATTTCAAAAACCATAACATTCACATGCACAATACTTAAAACCTGAATCCGCCCGCACTATGATCCGCTACATAACTGTTGCATGTAACTTAAGGGACCCAGAAAACAGGTGCTATTAAGGGAATCATCGAACTGCGCATGTTTCCAATACTGTCTGATTTCGATTTTCTGTTTTAATTTGAATACATGTATTTCATGAAATTCTGTGCATTTTTAAAATTATTGTTTAATACAGTTAACTAATAAGTTTACATGTATTCTTCTTGAAAATGGTTTTCACGTATGCATTTACAAATTGAAGGGGGGTAAATTTTGTGAGGATTCTCATGTTTCTTCTGCATAAGTTGTGCATGCTTACAGAAATTGAAGAATAAATATTCAAAAGTATTTAGTTAAGGTATTGTACAGTACGTTGGAAGTTATTGTACGGCTTAGCTGCGCCCCCTTGTAGTTATAGTACGTTGGAACTCAACCAAAGGTTTTCTGTCTGGATAAAGTATGGCTTACATCAAAAGAAAAAGAACCACACCATGGCACCCAATATATATACAGTTTAGTTTCAAAATAGTATCAAATGAAATATGCGGAGATAACGAACATTATTCGAGCTCAAATGTCTTTAAAACTTGAAAAAAGTTTGTTTTTGCTTCCCTCCCGATGTCTGGATTCTAAAATCTAACCATTCTTCAAAGGTTGCCATCTTTGTTTACATCTGATACCAAGTCTGAAGTTTCTCAAAGAAGAAACATGCTTTTTTGTTCCAGTAAAATAACATACACATATAATTATAAAAATAGACAACTTATACTTAAAAATAAAATGACAACAAGGATGGTAGCTTGTGTTTAAAGAATTTGGTCCTGCATAGTTCCTTATACAATGAAGATATCTTCTTGCTGTTCCGATTGTTTATGGCGTACTAGTTGGAAACGCGTTGGTTTGACATTTGCAAGATCGAGTGTTCGATTTCCCAGCATGGGTGATAACTAGTGTTGTCAACGAGTACCCGTTTAACCAGTTAACCGTCGAACGATGCGAGTATTTGTTAAAAATATGCTACTCGGTTACTCGTATGTATAAAAATTATATCTTAACATGTTCAAATATAATTTGGCTCATAAATTTCCATATTCTACTTAATGTTATTTAACGATAGACTCGACCTAGGGTTTTACAAATACCACCAATTTGTTTCGATAAGTATTTCACAAATTATCTTACTGGAGGGGATATACAAGTTTTGAAGGCTTGAGTTAATTATAATTACCATTTATTAATCTGTACTGGTCCACAGTATACAATATAAAAAAGGACACCGCCATACATGTATGCATCAAAATATTTTAAAAGAATGCCCGAATATAAATCTGTAAGGTTTAAAATATTTGAAATGGAATTAACATACACAGTGGACAAAAATATGCTAACCCACTTTAGATTGAAATGTTACTCTGAATCAAGCTATATATTATAAAGACATCCCTCAAAACAGCAAATATTACGGGATATTTGAGGAAAATATACTGAAGAAAATCAATATTGTGTGTTTGTTAATAAGAAAAAAGTTCATAAGCAGTGTATCTGTGTTTTATATTTACCGGTATATAAATGTTGAGATAAATATAGAAATGGTAACGACGTAATATATACCAAATGTTTCTCAGTTACTATTGAGTATATATATATATATATATATATATATAGAGAGAGAGAGAGAGAGAGAGAGAGAGAGAGAGAGAGAGAGAGAGAGAGAGAGAGAGAGAGAGATGAAAAACAATAAATTAATTAACACATTGTACACTTAGGTCGGAAGACAAAAGAAATGTAAGATATGCAAAATGAACGAAATTGAATGGATTCCTTTGAATTTTATTTGATGGTTTATTCTCAAAAGAGTTTCCAGCCATTGAAAGTAGATCGGTATCGGCGAGTGCTTTGTAAAATCCCACTCACTCCCACGTCTGGTTGTGTGCGAATATGAACCTCATCGCCTTGGTTCAATTCTAAAATGGCCATATCTGTTGACGAAACTATACTGCTGACACTTTGAGCACCAGCAAATGACCCACATACAGAGTTGGAGTTGACGACCAAATCCGTAAAAATGAATCCGCCAGAGCTGGCATATATTTTCCAAGTAAATGCATACACGCCATGTTTGGGAGCAGTGAAGGCACCAGTATGTGGACTGTAGTTATTGCCGACGTTTGTATGTGCAACATCGAAGATGATTGTCTGATGTTGGCCTGGGTGATTCTCCGATTTGGACATGTAAGAAAAGAAGGCAACACCATCGGCAGGTGTAGGTGGGATATCTGTAAAGAAGGTAGTTTAACATATGTATTTAATAGGAACAGTTATCAAAAGATATTCGAGCAGGAAAACAAATAAGAGTTATATTGTCGAGGCAACATTATTTTATTGTAAATTTGTATCTTTTGATATCTAAATTTCATAAACTGTACTGAATTGAACAAAAATAATGCTAATCAAAATCAAACATAGTTACTATCAAGAAATGATTTTTAAAAATATGGCATAGGAAGGGTAAATGCCTTTAGATAGTTATTTTGTTCTAAGCTAAATGTGTAATGTGCATCACTCATTTGCAAAACGTATCTAAATATATATAAAAAAAGTTTTTATTAGATGTAGGTACATGTAGCAAACTGAAAGATATTGCTCAAAATACCTTCGTTGCCCCCCCCCCTTTTTTTTAATTTGTCTTGTTTTGGTCCATATAACATATTATATAGCAATTATTGTTTATGCATTTTATTGGCGTGTAAGACATGCGGATGAAATTGAATTTTCAACAATAATGTGTGGATTTGATTTAGTGCTTTTTGAATGCATTTTACATGAACATACATACGCAAAGCATTTGGCCGTGTACTTGATTTATCAGAGGCTTCTTTCTGCAAAAGGCGCTAAATAGAGTACACAACAAAATGTACGTTTACAGTATTCCTATATGGTTTATCATTTAGGTTTTGCAAAACTAATTTCCTTTCTAATTACATAAAGAAGCACCATTAAGAATCCATTTCTGAAATGGAAGTGTTTCTTTCAGGCCTTAAATAATGACTTACTTACTATAGTACATTTTCTACATGAGATTAAGTCTACATACTGCGTACTTTATCTTAAATATTCCACGGAAAGTAATCTAAGATGACTTAAATTTATAACATACAATGGCATTACAAGAAAAATGCATAGTTTGCAAAAAATATAATTCCGCGTAATTATGGCATAGTGGAAAAAAAACAGTTACAGTATCATTGGCAGTAAATTTAAAATTATTACCCGTCATCAGTAATCGTTGAACTCTCCTGCGCTGTTCGTGATAGATATTCAGTTTTTCAGGTAAATTGTGTGCTTGTGTTTTGTCAAAGGTTGTATCATTGATCAGAGGCGCTGTGTGATTGTCTTCATGTCTGAATAATTCTTCTTTCTGCAATATTTTTTGCCCTGTGTTAAGTATTGATGTTTTATGAATTTCACAATTCTTTAAAGTCTTTTGCATATATCAGCAACCGTGCGTTCCATTTTCGAGATTTTCTTCTCCTGAAGAGCGTTCGCCTTTGATTGGTCCTCCATGTCCCGTTTAATCCGCTTGTTTTCCATCAAGACTTTGTCAATCTTCTGATTCAACTCCTTGTTGTCCTCCTGAATAATCGCCATTTTTTCCCTCATTGCCTCGTTGTCTTCTATCAAATCTGCAATCATTTTCTCCAACCTTGAAATGGCCCCATTTTCGATATTTCCAAAGCATCCCTCAAAATGAAGAAACATTAGAAAGCAAAATATGAATGATGACATTGTATTTCAGTTACAAAGTCTTGTACTTTCTTATCTAAGAATTTTCTCCAAATTGGTATCGGCTATTTCTTCTTATCTTTACACAATTATGTCGTGATGTAAATGGCCTGGTTTCGGAAGTGCACAGAAAAATTTGAACTCTTTTCAAAGATTTGGAAAACCTACTATTTAGTTATGTTTTCCGTATTTATTTGTAGTATAAACTAATCAATAACTAATCAAAGTGTATTTAATACTACAGATAATACTTCATGTATTGAATTCATCAAAAATGTTTATTTAGATATACACACATATTGTGGTATTGTCTTTTATTAAAAAAGATATTCATAGTTAAGATGCATAGTATTACCAGATCATGTAACAAAATGTATATTAACAAGAACCACAAATGTAAAAAAGCAATATATATATATATATATATATATATATATATATATATATATATATATATATATATATATATATATATATGACTGCCGTCACGAGAAAAGGGCCCTTATCATAAGACGTCACAATGCTCAGAAAACGACGTCAAAGTCGCGGTATTGTAAACACGGAAGTGATTTTTATCGGCTGCATTTGATGTGTTGATGAACAATGAAAATAAAGTAGAAATGGATTTCCAGGTAAAGGAAAGTTTTTTCTTTTCAAATTATATATAAATTTATATAGAAAATATTGTTAATAACATTATAAATATGTAGAATATGTATTTCATTAATTGGATTTATTCATATCATATTGGGGGTTTCGGCCTATAACTTATCGCGACCTTCAATACACACGAGTCGCGATGTCAACTCTAGATATAATGCATTGATACATAGTGATACATGTACATGTATATATTTACATTTCCAATGTCTTTGTCCGAGATAAAATTACAAATTGTAAAAATACTTTATTTCTACATAAATCTACTTGTTCATCGATAGGCGCGGTTAAAAAAAATCACGTGCGGTGCGGGACAATTAGAGACAGAAGCGGGGCTATTAGCACGGGAATTTGCAGAATCAGGAGCATGTAAATATAAGGAATAACTGTCAGATTTTTTGGATTCATGACGATGATCAATCGATTGGCTTGCGTGATAATTTAATGCATAAACGCCTTCGGCGATTGATCACATCATGAATCCAAAAAATAAGACAGTTATTCCTTATATATATATATATATATATAGAGAGAGAGAGAGAGAGAGAGAGAGAGAGAGAGAGAGAGAGAAAGATACAAGTTTCCCAATACTATTTACGTTTTAACTTTGACTGAGTGTTATTTCATGATATGATGTCTTAGAGAGAGAGAGAGAGAGAGAGAGAGAGAGAGAGAGAGAAGAATTTATGCATATCTTTTTTTTAGTGCCGTTACATTCTTTTCTGAAAAAAATGTAAATATTGCCTAAATCATTTCTTTTTTTATTTCCTCTTACACAAACACTGCCTTGACTGTTAAATGAAAACTTATGTTAAGGAGAGTTGTTTGTTCGTGTATGGTCTGCTCGGTGAAAATGTGTGAGAATTCATTGAAGATTTTGGAATCGTATCATTAATAATTTTTTTTAAGTATTTAGTACGTAAAACAGAAACTTGATATTAAATAAAAATCTTAAAACTCTAAAACCTATTTAAGAAATTAATATTTAGTGATTCGCTACGCTTCCAGAGAGTTTATGTAGTTTATTTTTAGATTGTTTGTCGTAGCTATAGTATTGCGAACGCTCTAATAAAAAAAACCTATTGAACGGTGTGATTTAATGATCCCGGACTGTATATAAGTTCAAAGCGAATAAGTAATAATTGATGAAATAAAGAAATTGATACAAAAAATTAATTTATTCTGATAAAAAAAAAATATTTCATCTTAATTTTACCTAGTTTAGAGAAATATATGCCAAATTGAACTGTGTTTGTGTTTTTTTGTTTAGGAATTAGATCAAGTTAATGCGGAATATTTTTCAAGATCTTTACAAAATATTGAGACAATGTCACTGACAACGAAAACGATACTGTTCTTGCAAATACAAATGAAACAGAAGGAGAAACAATTAATAGACTTTCCAGGAATTATGATCTCTTTGAAGACAATGATACAGCAACAATTTTTGAGGAAGATTCCTTGGTAAAAGAAACGGTTAAAAGCGGTTGTGCCTGTCAATCAAAATGTTATGAAAAGTTTCAAATTGAGAAAATCACATTTACACAATGCAAGAACTTACCAAAGAAAAACAAGATATGTATATAATGGGAAAGTTAAAAAGTATCGGCGATGATTTGAGTGAAAAAAGAGGCAAAGATTCGCATACAATTATGACGATTGCGAAATATGCAAGGAAGCATTTTTGTTCATCCACGACTTGGGAAAAACGATTGAAAAACATTGTTCAGCATTTAAAGAAAAAATGGTCCTGTTCCAAGGTTGCATGGCAACAAAGGCAAAAAACCTAAGCATGCTTTGAAATTCCAGATATTAAGAGAGTAGTAAATTTTATTTTGAGATATGGTGAGGAAAATGGCATACCATTGCCAGCTGTACCACATGCTAATGATGCTTCGGAGACACCTATTCTACTAGCAGCTTCGACGACGAAAGCAGACATCCATTTAGAATACAAAGTAGCCTGTGAAGAGAGTCAGGTAAGAGCCCTAGAACTGTCAACACTCAAGGGGATATGGCTTACCTGCATGTCACATATAAAAATAGCTTCACTAAGTGTGAGAAGCTGAGATGTCAAGTAACAGCTGCTGTAACAGAAGAAGATAAACTGATGGCCTCAGACGCATTTAAATATCAGATTGAAGTTTCTCAAGGTAGAATTCCTATATTTCTTTATTTTTATTTTATAATCTTTTGTTTATATTTTTGAAAATGATTTTATAAATCAGTTAAATTTTTCAAATGCCATGAGGATTCACCAATAATCAAATGTAACGTATGTTCCACATTACGAGCTGGTGAACACATGATATACAGAGAAAGCGTCCAGGCTGTACGGAGTGAATTGGAAGAATATGGACATCGCCCAGTAGGTCGACAGTCATCGTCAACTTCTTTGTACAACGTGCACTACACCTTCGACTTTGCCCAGCAGCTCACCATTCCACACCATGCTAGACAAGAGGGTCAGCTTTATTTCACCTCACCTAGAAAGGTTCAGCTCTTTGGGGTGTGTATGGAAGGGGGCAAAAAGCAGTATAACTATCTCTTTGACGAGGACCAGATGATTGGAGTGGATGGTACAAAGGCACACGGTCTTAACACAGTAATCACGCTTTTGCACCATACATTACAAAACTATGGGTGTGGATAGATGTCTCGTAAAATCCACTGCGATAACTGTACAGGTGATCAATTCTGTCTGGGTGACCCCTCCCCCCCCCCCCCCCCTACAATCGACTCACATTCTCTAGATTCGCAATTCCGTTCAGTGTATAGACATCAGTTGAAAATACAGGTAGTAATAAAATCTTGTCTCATGAATTTGGAAGTGAAAACAATGGTCATTTATTAATAAATGAATGCTGGAAAGGGAATTGATGCCACGCAACGTTATATTTTTTCAATGTGTAACGTCAAAGCGGTTTTGAGGCGACTGATTGAAATGCTTGTAAAATCTGTGATATCTTTAAACGTGATATCTTTAAAACCTTGATATATTTGAACTCAGAAAGTGTCAGACTATTATTATTTATCAAAAAGACAATTTGTGAAATTTTGACCTTACGGACCCTTTTCTCGTGACAGCAGTCATATAAAAAATAAATTAAAAAAAATATTTGTTGTTGGTTAACTTCACATAAATGAGGCGGTTTTTCTTTCTAGAATGTGCAGGTTTAAAGTAGGGCAATCAGAATGTAGAAGGTTATTCCCATTCCCTATTGACTTTTCGGATTGGGAACCGCATGCTGTGGCCGGTTCCCTATTCATATTACCGTAAGTCTTTTTCCAAAGGAAACCTGAATGACTCATTTTAATACATGTTAGAGAAGGGAATCAAAGACTTCACTTAATTAATAAGAAAGAGGACCCCAAACCGATGCAGCTAGCCTGATAAAAATGATGACAATGGATATCATACCATTAAAAGGTAAACCTTGTGCCAGGGGCTGGCTTACATCCTGGGTCCTCCTAAATTTAGACCTTCATCTTTTTACAGGAGAGAATTCTGGGGGTGGCAGTGATTTGACTTATCTACAATATTTTACTGGCATCGGTCAATATTTATGGAGCTACGAAACACTCTCTTTTCGTTCAGCCACGGCCAGACTGGGGGGGGGGGGGGGAGGGGGAATTCTAGCTGTAGTTGGTGATTCCCAAGCGATTAACTGAAATTGAAATCAGGAAAAAAATCAAAATTGGTCTGGCACATATACTGTAGACTGTAGATTCCTAAATATACGCGAAGAATTAATTATCGCGTAATTAAGCGAAAAGAACCACTCGCGAAATAAAATTACTCGCTTTTATTTTTTATGGTGCTGAAATCAATGTAAAATCGTTTGATCAACAGTCCACTCGCGAATTATTGTTCTCGTGATTTGGTGTTAAAGAGTCATTTTGCGATAATAAGTACTCGCGAAAAATCAGGAATCTACAGTATGTGCAGAAAGAATGTGAATGGGCGAAGTTGAAATAATTGGATAACTAGAATTAAGAGACAGAAAGCTTTGTATCTACTAAAAAAAATTGTAAGTGGCGAGATAAACAATACCTCAATAGACTCTCTCTCTCTCTCTCATGTATCATATCAATCGATATCTGTGCTTTATGCAGTCTAGCTAATAATCATGAGATATCATGTTGGTTTCCAAATTCAATAAAGCTGAAAAAAGGTAATAATATAACCTTGGATGTGTACGTAAACTGTACATTTGTTTGTTTGTATGTTGTTTAACGTCCCTCTCCAGAATTTTTCACTCATATCGAGACGCCACCACTTGCCGGTGGAGAACTGCAAATTTTGTCCTATGTTCAGCACTTAGGGCCATTGAGAAGTGAGGGATCTTTTTCGTGCCAGCACCTACTGCGACACGGGATCTCGGTTTATACGGTATCATCCGAAGGACCGGTCTCCACGTTCCACAGTGGGATTCGAACCCGCGACGTAAGGATAAGTCCTTACTTTGCGACTCTAGTGCAGACGCTCTAACTACTGCGCCACGCGGGCGCCCTGTACGTTTGTAACGACATTGTTAATTCGAATGAAAGACATGAACAGTGCCTTTACAAGTAATAGTACGAGGGATTTCCGGTAAAATCGTGGACAAGGAATCCGGGTCATTTCCCTCCAGCGCCTGTTCCACCTAGTTCATTTCCGCCCAAGTCATTTCTTTCCTAGGTCATTTCACTCCACAACCTAGGTTATTTCACTCCCAACATGAAAATTATAAATTTGAATTTTCTTTTTTAAATTCGTAATTATTTAACTCTTTTCTTTTTAAATTTTGAAATTTCATACTAAAGTTATTTGCTATATGCAAGCACATGTACTATTATATATATTGAAATTTATAAACGTTGGTGGGTTAATTATTTCTTATATATTTATTCTTGTTTTAAGATAAAACAAATTAATTTTCTTTTTTTGAAATTGTTATTGTCTTTTTTTTCTATTATTTCATTTTTTTGTACACTTTACAATATAATATCGCTCATAACAAAAATTAAAATAGTATCAGGTATATAACTATTAATTGTTCTCGCTGCTTTGTCTATACTTTTTATTGCTTTTATCAACAATGTGTAATGTAAAAATGCATTTTTTGATTATTGCCTGTCAGATTTATATTACATTGTACAACGGCAATATATAATACATGCTAGGAACATATGTTTATGTGTGAATTCCAATATTAATTGCTTCAATTACAGATTGATAGTTCATTTAGTTCTTAATTATTCATTTAGAAAAGAAATATTAAATAATTATATTTTAGATAGAAATGAAATTTCAAAATTTAAGAAAACTTGCTAATTTTGAATTTTGAATCTCTCCCGATCGAAATTAAACTGACCCCGACTGGTATTAAATAATGTAAAAATGTTTCTTTATTTCATAAGAATACTTGCTTAGTTTAAATATGCTTTAAAATTAATCGAACTTAACAACGAATTTCTTTTCCTGCATGTGACTACAAATTGACAAAGTAAAGGTTTGCGTATTTGAACCGATAAAAAAACAGAGAAATCTTGAATGACTTTTGTTCTTTTGATATCATTAAAGTCTTTTTAGTTTGACTTGACTCCCTTATTAAAAAATGATGTAATATTTCAAATATCCTTTTTTCCAACAAGGAAGGATAAAGGGTTCTAAATTCACATACATGTAAAAGAAAATTGTGCATAGACAAATATATGTGTGGTGTACGCTGAACTGTTTCCATGTTTTAATTGGGTCTCCAGTTCAAGTTCTCCAATATTTTTTTGGCATCAATATAGATATAGGTATATGTTTAATTATTTTGATATTAGCTAGTTAATATTTGCTGAACACAAAAGCTTAAAAACCCATAGCATTTTATATTTGTTAAACGCAATAATAATAATAATAATAATAATAATAATACATAAAAAAAAAAAAAAAAAAAAAAAAAAAAACAGATATTACACACACGACTTGGAGACTTAATTCTAGTACACTTAATTCTCGTTTAATTACAAAACATGTAATGTGCTTTTGGAAAAAAACTGAAAGAACAACACACTCTACATTCGAAAGGTGTTCCTTCACTGATGTAAGAAAAAAAAATGATTGACACAGAAGGACCAGTTACATGTACTTTAAACTTTTTCTTATTTGGAGATGTGGAAATTATTCTTTTAATGCGAACATTTTTAAACATGCACTTTATTTCTGCAACTGATAAGATATTTAACTTGAAACTTATCGGGTTTTCTTCATTATGGTCGTATTGTTGAGTTGTTAAATTTGGAATGCATGATATGAAAATTTCCAAACAAATTAATTGATGCAAGGCCGTGCCGCCCCCCCCCCCCCCAATAATTTTGCCGATATACAGATTACTATAGAAAACATAGCTACTATATGCTTGTGCCCCCTCAATAAAAACGTCTGATGACTTTTTTGTTTATTTGTTTGTTTGCTTGTTTGTTGTTCTTTTTTTTTCTTTTTTTGGTAGTTGATAGTGCCCCCTCCCCCAAACTGAAAATGTATGGTTGTGCCCCCCCCCCCAAAAAAAAAAAAACCAAACAAACTGAAATTGCTTCCTATGGGCCTGTTTCTTTCTGAGAATTGTCTTGTTGATAAGGTTTTACTCTGTAAATTGACATTCTTTTTGTTGCTGTACGGTCAAACACAGGCAAATAGCATTTTAAATAAATGTACTAAAAGTTTGAGTTAGAGAAAGGTCCTCCTCCCCTGAACAAAATTTGGATTTTCGAGTTTGGGTAGTTTACTTTGGGAGGGGGGGGGGTGGCCCCTATCTTTGGTCTGGTCTGTGATAAAAGTAAATTCCTTTTCGCTATATAGTATCGATTTTGATTTATTTATGACAATATCTTGTAAATCGTGTGCTTCAACAAACAAACTTTTTTTTTAAAGGATCGTTTTATTAAACTTGATTTACTCTGGAATAAAATTTTTCCTTTCTATCATTGTTATGATTTTTATTTGAAAAGACTTCTGTCTAAGTAAAACAGACAGATATGGATTAAAATGACCTAGATAGGAGAGTGAAATGACCTGCCGTGAAATGACCTACTGTGAAATGGAATTGGAGAGAAATAACCTAGGGGAGAAAGGGTTTTAGAGAGAAATGACCTGACTGACACCGTGGACAAGTAGTCTAGTGTGAAAAATAATCAACACTGCACTCCAGAATTTTCTTCACTCCCTAGTACATTTTTCATCAATATACATTGCAATTTTTAAAGAGCTATATATTCAAATAAACAAAATATTGAATTTAATGTTATGGATGGTATTGCTTTACGTCAAAATGTCCAAAGCAACGTCATGTTTCATCTTTGCTTTAAAAAGTTGGATAAGTCCAACTTAACTTCAAAGGACTTAACTGAAGCACTAACTAGAGTTTTTATTTTATTCCTCTGCAAACAGTCGAGGGACCAATTTCGCAGACATATGGTGCTTATGAAAACTTGTATTAGTAAGTTATGGAAGGTACTTTCGTTTTCACTGAAATAAAAAGGTTTATTTTTCGTCTGTCTGAATCGATAGCTTCTTTAGTTGTAGCAAATAGCTGATTATCTGTACCTTTTTGATTTATGGGGGACTCGATCAAAAAGCCTCCGCTTAAGAAATGTCCATTCCTCTTGTATTCTAATGTTTTAGTGATATTTTTATATTTTGTTTACTTCTCTGATCATTTAAAGTCTCCTAAGGAGTCGTTACTCAATCAACATATAACTGAACTGCTCTCCCGTGCACCGTTACGTCATCAAACGTCAACAGTGTTTGCATGTTTCGTTTACCACTTTCCCATTATAGAGCCTCGGAAACTGCCAGAAGTGAAACAAATTCCTTGAAATATTCCAACTGACGACGTAATACATACTGAATTAAAAATATAATGTTTACCCAACCTTATCTGTTTAGTATTTTTATTTCGAAAAAAAAGATAATCGCATACTTCTTGATTTCTTGGTCCTGTGCCTTAATACCATACCCAGTGTATATTCAGGTATAATAAAATCCCTACCTTTGCCCATTATTTAGTAAAAAAAAATATTAAGATAGACTTAAATATGATGAATAAACATTTGTTGAGAATTTCAGCTCAGTGCGTGCATTTTATTGTTTTTTTTTCCGACAAAAAAGCAATGCCCACGAATTTATTGTACAACCCTCGTATAATGTCGATAGTGTCTTCCCTCACTCGCTGTGTAATGCTCGTATCCCTGTTTCTCAACAAGTTTGTTTTCTCGCAACTATAGCAATTTATAGAATGAATGACTCTATCGATACACTATACTTTTAACATAATCCATAAAATGTCAAGTCGTTGAATAAGACTCACTCTTTCTGCTGTTAAAATATATAATGTCCAATATGTTGAGTGTTGAATCCTGGGAATACGACAGAATTTCTATATGCAATATTTCAAAAAGTACAGGTACGGGAAATATCATCATGACACTCCAGAATTTTTTTTTAAATAAAGGTTTGATGAAAGTTAAATTTCGAAATTAAGGAAAACAATTAATAAAAATTATTATTAGAAATAATCTGTCTGTACTTGACAACAAGGTGAAAATATGTTTCTTTTGAGCTGCAGAGCACTGTGTTGTTTATTTTAATTAAACATAATGTAAATATGATTGAATCTAAGAATCCGTGTTGAAATGCAAAGAGTTAAAAATGAGCAATACGTATTTTCAAATTACTGTTTGTTTTTTTTTAAATTTTGGTTAAATTCCCTTTGCATAGAATAATGTCAACGAAGCAAAGTATTAGAAAAGTGTCGTAATTCAAATATATATCCTTTTTTATTGTTGTTGGTTGATTAGTTTGACCATTCGGATCTTCTCCTACGATCATCATCTTCAAATTTTTGTCTTCATAACCAACTTTTCTCTCATGGAAATTTGAAGATTCTGATAGAAATATAAAATGATAATCTGTGCAAGGGATTGACTTTTATTAAGAAAGTTTCTATAAAACTTAACTTTGTGTGTTTGATTTAAATGAAACACGGTCATATGTAAACATGTATCAGATGCTACTGTTAGTTATGCAAACGTATTAGCATTCTCAACACATTTTAGAGATTATAATTTTTAAGGGAAAACATTTAATAACATATCAATACTTATCAGTCTCCATTAGGTGAGACATCTTACATATATATATATATATATATATATATATATATATATATATATATATATATATATATATATATATATATATATATATATATATATATATATATATATATATTATTGTTGCGTAATATTGACTCATGAGCACTACACGTAAGATGTGCTGCATGTAAAATATTTGTTTTAAATGTTGATAAAAAAAAGAGAAAAAATCTCAATTTTATTACATTTAAAGACAAATATGTACTCAAATAATACGTTAAAATGCAACTAGGAAATTGGAAATTTGAAATAAGAAAATCAGAAAAATGGCAAAATCATGTTTATTCTTTTTTTTTTCCTGTAGAACATTTGGAGAGCAGGAAAATATATACATTTGAAGGAGAAAATATGAATTTATATTTAGCCTATATGTTTAAACACAGATATGTTGAATGCTCTTTCTAAATACAGAAACACTTATCATGTGATACATTATTTAAAAAAAGCATTTACTTTGACAGAAACAGATGAAGATCAGGAGAATAAATAAAACATTTAGCAGAAATAAACTGTTCGCTAACATAAATTGCTTTTACATATTTTAAGACACATTTTAAATCTATAATCATGAACATATTTAAACGAAATCTTTATAAATATTATGAAAAAATGATACTCAATTTTCTTTCATTATTTTGTTTGTTCTTACTATAGTTTTCATTAAAATCGCAAGGCAGGAGGCCCATAGACCACAAAGTTCACCTGAGTAACTATGGCCATTCTGCTCTTACACCGCCGCTTTTTGTCGCTCGCTTCGGGCATTTTTAATTTGTATTTTAGGCTTTTCCTTGCTTTAAGAATGGTATCCGATGATTTGCCATATATTTCACTTTTATTCCTCATACTTTATTGACTTTCAAATATCCAAAACAGCCCTATGTTGTTTTGAAATGTCAGTTTAAAATATTCATACTCTTACGTCCAAGTTAGGGGCTCGTGCGAGAAAAAAAGTCTTTCAAAGAACATACTGCAGCTGTTCTGCCAGGTTATATTGAAATAAATCCAGGGATTACCTCAACACCAAATGACGAATGTTCAGGATCTAGTATATCAACAAGTGCTTCAAACAACATATCATTTGACCCAAATAGATTTACTTCCGCACGTTGAAATGTTCAAAGTCTAACTCAAAATATTCACGCGCTTGAAGGAGAAATTCACTTAGAACTAATTCAGCTAAACTTGAACATTTGTTATCAATCTAGGTGTCATTTGTTGTGGATACGTTTAAATGAATGGATAAGACGCTACAAACCGCGTATGAAAAGAAAAGTCGAAGTAAATTTGAGAAACTTTCTCGGAGGCACCACATTCAAACAAATACTTTATGGGCCTTGACGCATTTGACAACGTCATTTACAGCAAACTAGATTTAGAGTATGCTTTAAAAATTGAGTCACAGCTACTCTGACTCAGTTGAAAGTGAACACTAGCTATAATTCTGTTTAATCAATATTTAAAAAAATAAAATTATTGTTTTACGTATTATCAGGAAAACAGACGCAGTAACAGTAGTAAAATAGTTACGTAACATAACCCGGATTTAGAGTGTGTGCCGACATAGCTGCATACCGGTACACTGAAGGTAAATGGGCTCGGGCGTCCCATTACGAGGTGCTTGTTTATGCCTATTATTCACTAAGTTACAGGTAGGGCGTCTTCATTAGTTTTGACTGATTAAATAACAGTAATAGTGTTTTACTTGTAGATAAAGGTATCTAAAGGTCTCGTAATTGGTATACCAACAACAATCTTTGGTTTATAATGATTTCGGCTGATTTAATCACTTGCAACATTTCCTATCAAATTCAAATACTGCATCATTAAACCAATGAAATAATTCATATCAAACTAATTTACACTGCATGAAAAACTGTCTTTACAAAGTAAGTAAAGGTATTGTAAATGTAATATTTACAATGTCTTTAATTACATTTAAGCACATTTACTTAAATAAGAAAAAGTTGGTAAATATGGTCTTTAATTACATTTACTGTGAAGTAAATTTTTGTAATGGCCCAATTTACAACATCTTTACAAAAAAATTAAATACAATATTTACTCAAGTAAATGTAACTTTACTGAAATTCAAAGGTTGTCTTTGTCAATGTATTTACAAAAAACTAAATACTATATTTACCACAGTAAATATGTATTTACAAAAACTTAAAGATCTTATTTGCCAATGAATTTAATTCAAGTAAATATTAAATTTAATTATAATTAAAGGTGTATAATTTTAACCCCTACACTTTATACTCCCCATTTCACAACTTTAATACAACACAGTTTCAATCCTTTTCAAAAATTATATTTGATTGCTTTGATTGTGTGTTCAAATCTGGACTCAGGACAGTTCCTCCTGTGAATTGATGTCAATAAATTACATAAACAAATTTAAAAATCAGTAGCTATTTATTACTTCATTTCTTAAACATTTGAAAATACATAAAATATAATGGAAGTTGATCACTAATGCATACTCAATATCAAACCTAGATACATGTTTATAACACAAACAAAGCATGAATATATATTTGAAAAAAGACATCAAAATATTGTGTCTGAATAATTGAAGTAAATACAAAAATGAGATATGGAATGCTATGTTCTTTATACAATTTGTCGAATCTAATGTAAAACAAGTTAAGTAAACAGTTATTCAATATTTACAAACAGGAAAAAAAAAATAAATTTAAGAGTCAATGTTCAGAACCCAATCATGTCCACTGGCTAGTTTTGGGGGATCTTGTTGTCTTATTGACCCCCTGCTCCTCTTTGACAGAAGTCTTTTGCTGCGTGGAGGACAAGTATCTAAATATTTTTTGTCTAAGCTATCTTTAATTTTTTGAAGTTCTTCACTTTCCCAGGAATATGAATGCGACACAAAACCATCATCTCCCTCCTCATCACTACTCATGTATTTGTAGGCATTCGGCAACTGAAGGAAAGACTTGACCTTGACCTTTTTCTCCTGAGACCACCCTGTCTTCTTTTCAAGGGCTACTAGTCTTCTCTTTAATTTCTGTTAAAGACAATATAGTTACTAAATAAAATGCTGATAAAAACCATTTTCAAGGAGACTTTTTAGATATTCATTCATATGCATGTACATACTTAAATACATTTAAAGGATAGCAAAGGTGATACATTGATTCAGTTTTAATTAATAACATATCTTTAAATTGTCTAAGATTTGCATCAATTGAAAAAATAATTTTATCCAAATCTTTTTTAATTCAACACTTTACTTGTATTCAAATGAGAAATGTTCATATCAGCAAACACTCAAATGAAATTCTTTTGGCTACTTCATTCTCCCCCCCCCCCCCCCCCCCCCCCCCCCACCTCAGGTGATAATTCATGATTCAATTAACTCATCACAATTCTGGATTCTTTTCTTTTCTTTTCTCTTTGCCAAGCTTTTAACTTTAAGAAATATTGTAAGCCAATGAAAACTTGCAATGACCTTGAACAGCCAAGGTGACCCTAAAACAGTGTCAGTTCCCATGTGAAGGTAAATTTAACTCTTCTACTCTTGACAAGAATATTTCAGTCACCTGAGGTTTAACTGATTGTATGATCAACCCAACATAAAAATCTAAAAAGTTTACCTCTTTCTTTCTCTCATAAGTTGCCTGTCTCTTTTTATGTAAATCTGTTTTGTTCTTTTTCTGTCTGTTATCTGCCTCCTTTTGTGACGTAAAATATCTTTTAATTGCAGCTAAAACATAAAAGTAACTGGTCATTACACAAAAGCTTGGCACTTATTATTTAAAAAATGTTCAATGTAATTAATTACACTAATTTAATTTGCAGCCTCTGATTTCAATTAACTTTAAATTGCATTCAATTTTTATTATGAATAGCTCAAATTTAAACAAATGAATGAACTTTTACTCAGAATTTGAATTTTCTCTTTTAATGCATACAGAATGTACTCCACTTCAGATATATATAAAATGCAATGTATTAAACACAGGAATTTTTCTATAATATATAGTAATTCTTATTTAGGTACCATTTATAACATCAATGCTTTCATCTGGAGTGATTCCTTGCACACTTTTCCTAATAAAATCTGTCATTTCAGAGTTTTCTTCATCCATGAATCTACAAAATATTTATGTTATATATCATAGTAAAACATTTCACGAGTTATTTTAAATTATATTAAAATACATAAAGACGTAGGCTTTGATGGATGCAAGGAAAAGTGTTCGTGATTGTATACGTATGTAAAGATACCTTTTATTGCAGTTCCATTTCAAATTTGTCTGTTGGCCATTTAAATACGAGTCCTTCACTGCACTCTGAATAGAAAACAATTATGGTGTATTTATATACATTCTAGAGTGCAGGGGTGCAATACAATATGATTACAATACAAGCTGACCTTCACTGAATGAACTATATTTTTTATAGCTACAATATCAAATGAACTATGACTTAAGAGGAAGTACAAAAAAAGCCCCTACTAAAAAGAAAGATTAATAACATCATTAGAAGAAGTTCATTCTAAAAAGCACTGCTTAAATTTCTGCAGAAGAAATATTTGATTCTAGTTCTATTATATTAATACATGTATAACAGAATCATTACATATTTTCTGATTGAAAAAAAATTGTGCCCATTCTTTTAACCCCCCCCCCCCCCCCCGAAAAAAAAGAAAAAATTCTTTTAGACTTCACACATACATACATGTAGTTGTTAACATTCTGTTTTCGGAATTCTTTAGAAACTGTATCATATGTTTTTCGGACAAATTAGCTTATATTCTAAATTCCTCACCCTAATCCTTGCTGGAACCTGTACAGGTTCACTGATTTCTTGCTTTTTCTTTTCAATCTCTGCTTTAACTTCTCGGACATCTTTCTTTACAATGGCCAATTGTTGAAGAATTTCATTTTGGTTTGCAAGTATCTGTGAAATTTGCGTTTTCAGACCACTGCCTAAATGAAATTTATGAGATACATGTACATTATGTAAACGTATTAACAAAAAATATCTTGAACACTTCAAGCAGGTGTTTTTTTTTTTCAACACTTGTATATAAAATACCAGTGATTTTTTTTCTTTGCATCATATGTATCTTTTTATCAACATAATTGATCAAGTTCTTATCCCTACCTAACAGTCAGGGGCATAATGCAAACAGGTTATTAGAAAAATAACTTACATAAGTTATTTTACACCCATACAATTTTTTTCAACGATAACCTTTATAATCCTACTTGGACATTTATTTCTTAAGGTTTTTGTGTTTCCTGCCAATATGCATTGCATTTTGGGATTCCATTATGTAATACTAGATGGAGTGCACTGACTTCAATGGAGAACTGGTGAGGAGGCGGAGATAAAAAGCATTTTACTTCTTATTTCGGGGTGTTATTTACATGGTTTGGGTCAAGTTTTTTATCATTAAATAAAAAATTATCCCTAACTTCCCCCCAAAATTGAACAATTTTTCTGTAATGAGAAAGGTTTAAATTTAATGAATCATTTGTTTTTGTCTTGGTGCACGAGCAAAAACCTTTGGTGCACGGGGTGTGAAGTTAGGGAGGAAAGACACAAAGTAACTTAAACAAGTTATCATTTCATTGAAACTACAGGTGTATTTTTGGAAAGATAACTTGTTTGAGTTACTAATGCTGTAAAAAAGTAGGTCATAGCAAAGAGAGGTAACTCATTGTCACAAAAAAATAACTCATTTGAGTTATTTTTGACAATAACTTGTTTGTATTATGCCCCAGGCCCTGACTGCCAAAGTAAAAGGTCGAACATTTCCATGGGATTTATAAAAATTACCTTCTCACCAAAATTTCCTCATAAGCAAGGTCTTTACAACGCTGTAGTTCTACTGTATAAACATATAAATTTAAAATTCAAAATAAATTTAACTAACTGTTTGATGGTGTTCTTCCTGATGATACGCTGGCTGGCTGACTTTGGTTTGCATTACATGGTGTCTAAGCAATAATATAAATTGAAGTGTTAAAGTCATGCACACTGATATGTTCCATAACTTTCAGCAATATTTTTGCAACAGCTTTTGAATAAACTTTATCTCTCTATTTTTATTAAAAAAGTTACCATCACTGTTTCCTGAGAAGCAACAGACTGAACTTGCTGGGCCTTTCTTTGTGGATTATTTTGTCCTGTAGATCTTTTTCTCTGCAAAAAATATTAATAATACATCAAAAAATCCACAAACCTGTACAGTTCCACTGTAATATATAGATACATGTACATGTGTATAAGCATAAGTCATGCCAAATATTATATATTGTAAAACACCCCTTGCTTATATGTTCTTGACTTATATTTACATTGAATTTCACCTTTTGAGTTTGGAAAGTAGGGAGGTCATCTGAATTATCTGATTCTGATGGGGAGAGTTGTCTCATCCATGAAGAACTAATGCCCTGCGATTGCTTTCTAGGAGATCTCCTAACCACTGTAGTGGGCACCATACTTCTGTTTTTCTGATAGAGAAAAGATAATTTATGATTACATGTCAGAAACGGTGATTTTGTCAGTGTTTTTAAGGCAAGTGATAAAAAGTGGGATAAAACTTTTTTCTAATTCTTGAAATTTTTATTGTTTTCATTTATATTATAATTTAAGTTCATATGTATGTGTAGAATTTTTAACTTGCTCTTGAACTATTTATTATCCAAATTTAATTTCATGAAACATCCATTGTTTAAGTATAGGATATTTTCCACTTTCTTCAACTGATAATGATTATATTCATTTAATAATGACATACAAAATACTGTATATCCTCGCCTATAAGTCGCTTTTTTGGGAGTTAAATTTTGGTCCAAAACTCTATGTCTGACTGATAGATGAGTCATAAAAAATTGGCATTTTACTGGACAATGTATTTATATAAATACAATTCCAATGCTTATCGTTTAACAAAGTCCGGATGTATTACATCATTATGTATTTTAAGATTATACATAAAGTACAAGTATAATTTACATATTTTAATAATTTTACTTTTACCTTAAATGTGTATTACTTATTTGTCTAATGATTTAAATTAAATATCGGCATCATTTTTAAAAAATGAATTGAAACCAGGTTTAAACATCAGAGCATTGATTTGAAATTGTCAACCGATTCTGGCAATAAGTTGTACTAACTTAAAAGCAGGTCAATGGCAAATCTCTCCAAAATAACTTCAAAACATACTATTATTATAGGCGGACTGACTTATAAGCGAGTATATACCATAATTATTTTATTCATAAGAAGAATCCCTAGTTTTATTCTCACTTGCACTGGGCCTACCAGGTGAAATTCATATTCATTTAAAAAAAATAGGTAAAAATAATTGATCTGAAAATACTGAATGTTTGAATATATATCCCATATCCTTGGAAATAAATAAGATTTATCTGTACTCAATAGAGATTCTAGAATAATATTATTATTTTCACATTTTTATTTTCATAATGGGTTATGTATGATGCCTAAGAGTAGGACAGGTATGTTGTAGTGCTAACTCCCAATAGAGCTCTTACCTTTTGTGCTTGGTGATCATGCTGCGAGTCTTTGTCATTTCCAGACTCTGACTGAGAAGGCTGCTGGGTTTGAGGATCACTATTTTTAACAGCTTTTCTTGGAGACCTCCTCACACCTGAAAACTGTATGTTTAATGTCCTTTTTTTCTGAAAGAGAAGACAAACTTTTTAAAGAATCTACAAGTTAAAAGTGGAAAAACTTAAGCAAGGATAATATTAAATCATGTGTTTCACTTTGGAATATAATGTGACCCAAAGGAATGGACTAGAATATCCTTGGAAATATCTTCAGTAGTAAATAAATACATGCAGTACTGATTTAAATTGCCTTAAGGAAGAGACATGTACTGGGATAATGTCTGAGAAAAACATTTTTGAAAGAATATGTCAATTCTATACTTAGAGAAGTAAAAAAAAAATTACATCTCTTTTAAAATAATCAATTTAAAATAATTTGTAATTTTTTTCATTAAAGTTAAGTTCCCCTAAAAAGACAACAAAGCACTTTTAATTTACAAAGATTGAAATCTCATTATTGATGATACATGCATGCATAAATGATATAAGGAATTGTTTTAATTTCATATATAGGAAAATTTGAATTTACCTTTTGACTTTGATTTCTTTGTTCTATATCATCTGAATCTGAGGAAGACAATGGCCGTACTCTGTGAACAAATGTTCCTGTTGCAGTTTTCCTCGAAGATGAAACAGGCTGCTCCTGATGTTTCTGAAGAACAATTATTTAAATTAATCCATGCAAATTCATTGGTGAACACACACAATTACAACATCTATGCCAAAAATCATAATATCTAACTTGTTCAAATTTATGAAATTTATGACTATTGAACATGCATAATTTAATTATAACTGGAATTGAATCAATATTTGTATTTCTTGCTATTTTAAAAACACTCAAAATCAACATTCTTAATGCCCTCTGTACATGGAGAGTTTAATTCGCAGTAAATTAATGCAAAATAAACTAATGCGAATTAAATTTTACTTCTACTGTAAGGCTAATCAGTAAGGCTTTTATGAGATTAACAACATTAAAAAGATCTTATCAATTAATGTCCCCATCACCCCACCTCCCCCAGGATTTTCAAGTCTAAGATAGTTCAGGTTTTTTTTCTTTGCTAGTCAAATATTTTTGTGCCCCCCCCCCCCCCCCACACACACACAATTTGAAAAACATATTTCTGCAGTCTACAACTTGAACCCTTCAAAAAGCTCAACAATAAAATAATTAAATGTAACAATAACTTCATTTAAAACTATATTGTATGGAACAAATTTCATAACTTCGAAATTAAAGTGCCCTTGCACATATATTGCACAAAATAATCTTAAAGTGGAAGATACAAGTAAGATATAGATAAAAATATCTGGTAAAAAAAAACACCAAAAAACCCCAAAGCATATTAAATGCTCTTTTGTTTTAACAATTCAATTGCAATTTCTTCTGCTAGGCTATCTGAATATCTATATGATCTGAAAAAATTCAAATATGGGGTTCCTTTACAGGGATTTATCAATGCTGATTTAAATACTGCTAAACAGTACCTTTCCCCTTTGAAAAAAATGTGACAATTCCCTTTAAGCTACAGAAATTCCCCTGATTATACAAACATGTAACATTTTAAATATTATTTATTTATAAAAGTTTTAGAAATGACACCTAGATTAACTCTCAGAATGCAGATTTTTGCTTCATTTATCTGAAAATTTCCAGGGGAGCATGTCCCGGGACTTCCTTTGTATATTCACGCCCAGCATAATGTCAGTGGCGTATATTCCATACTATGGCAAAAAGGCTGTAGCCTACACATCATTTCCTCAGGGATAAAAATTTGGTTGAATAAAGGGGCGAGGAGTTAGTAATAAATGAATGCACAGATCTAGAAGGGGAGAGGGTCTTGAACCCCCACCAACACCCCCCCCCCCCCCCCCGAATTTGCAGAGTTTCTAAAAGTATATACTGAAGCAAATGGAAAATGACTTTGGACCCCCCCCCCCCCCCCCCAGAAAACGTGGACACCACCATCACCATGAAATGTGTTTTTCACCTTTGGAAATGAATTTTACATTTTTTTTTCTTGGTTATTTTTTGGTTTTTTTTTTTTTTTTTTTTTGGTTTTTTTACTTGTCAAGAAATTTTTGGGTTGGATTTTTTTTTTTGACAGGGGTGGACACCCCCCCCCTCGCCCCCCCCCCCCCCCCGAAAAAATTCCTGGATCCTTGCCTGAAATTGTACCTATTAATTTAATTTTTTTGCAAATGCCAAAAAAGCATTCTTAGCAATCCACACTTTTATACATATCCTATTATGCTTACAGTTTTACTTTATATTTAAGGACAAAACTATTCCCATAACTGGAATTTTTTAAGCCAAAATAAAAGTGCTATTATTATTAAGTCTGTATCAGAAAATTTCATCAAAAGCAATAAGTGCAGGAAATGAAATTGATAACTTGAAATCTATTTGGTTTGTAGGAAATTAAACGTATTGTTCGAATTTTGATTATTCAGTAAGAAGGTTTCCATATTTTCTGAGCAGAATAAAAGGATAAGTTAAGAGTTCAGTTTTGTTAAGTGGTCTTCATATCACAATATAAACTGAAAATATGTCTACAATATTATTTTTACTGGCCAGATTAAATTTGTAGATGTCTGGGTTTGCAAAAATGATTCCTTTGACCCCCCCCCTCCCCCCCAATACCTCACTTTGCACCTCAGGTTATAAATCTGTGACTTCACACTAGCCTACACATTATACGCCACTGAATGTCGAGCAATTATTCTCATTTTTCCCCTTTTACATGAAAAGAGTAGTCAAATAAAATATCTAGATCAATCCCTGCTTTAGCTTATCGAAAAAAAAAGTTAAATCTAAAACAAACCTTTGTTTGTGGGGTTGACGTAGATAAGATAGATTCAGAACATTCGCCTCCTGATGAAAAGTGAAGATGTAAACTTTCCTCCTCAATCTCTGTTGCCTCTGAATCCCAATCCATCTTTTTTCCAAATGTAATAAAACATCGGACCCGACTTCCATTTTTAAACTGTGTGTGAACAAAGAAAGTAGCCGCGCATGGAGAAGGAAGAATCCTATTGGTTAGTTTTTAACTAGCTGCTGATGTAAATTAGTTCGGGGATTTGGAAGCTTTTTCTTTTTTCTTCAGATTTGTAGTATACTTTCTAAAGAACATTGCATCAATTTAAAACGAATCATATTGATTTCAACGATAAGTCTGAACCTTAAGATATGTATATAATTTCGTATACTTGGTAAAATACAAAACAAAACAAAGCGAATAACGAATACGTCGACGTAGAAGTTACTGATGCTGAGAATCCCCGCCTAGGAGGTCTTCGGAAAAGTGCGCCAACAACAGCTCAACGGAGAACAAAGGATTGCCATGTAAGTATGTCCGTAGTTAGCATGATAAGCATTTTGTAACTTAAAATTCATCTTTTGTTCCTAAACACGATGAACGTTCATTTCTAGAAGAACGCAAAGCACAGCTAGGTCTCCATCCGAATCGAGCAAGTATTAAATTCATGTGATGAAGAGCTTGTGATTAAAACCTTTTAAGAGTTCCGACTGTTAAGTTTCAAAATCATACATTATTGTTCTGTACGGTTTGAGCATGTTCACAGATATATCTCACAATATGCATGTTGGGCCCCATGGTTGAGAGCTTAAGAAAACTGAGACAATTTTTTTTATTTCTTAACCCTGAGGGGGAGGGAGGGACTTAAAAAAATCAACTCAAATAATTCTTAGAAATTAAAGGATTAACAAACCAAAGAAATAAATTAAAGTTCTTTTTATTGGGGTGGAGGGGGTGAGCTATTTTATCAGTATAATGTCTCAATTTTTAGGTTTAGTTTACTAAACTTTACTATATATGACAAAGAAATTAAAGGGGGGGGCACCATTTAGCATCATTTTTTTTCAATTAGATGTACAAACTAAACTATTCCAGTGTATTTTAAGAGATTAGAAACAGCAATGGCATCATTTCGGGTCTTTCCGTCAGAGGTTGAAAAAACAACCTTAAATGTATTAACATCACCAGATGTTAAAAATTTATACAACTTCCTATTTATTAAACTATAGGATAGACGGAGTTAAAAGTCCTTTCTATAGTCTATTTTAGATAATATCTTTACATTTAATAAAGTTTAACTTCATACTCCACAGAAAAGAGGTCTTCCCACATTTAGTTTAAAGTTTGTGAAAAGGGAGGTTGTCATGGCGTCTATGTAATACATTCGAGGTTGTTTTTCCGGTAGTTGGAAAGGCCCGAGAAGTTGCGATTGTAGAAACAGTTGGTACTTTTACAAAAATAGGGGACACGTACCTTTTGGAAATATTTTTTTTATTTATCAAATATGTTTTAAAATTTTTCTTCATCAAATAGTTTGACTTGTACATTCATAATTTCATCAAGGTAAAAGTACTGGGTACTGGCAGAAAATGAAAGTCCTACACAGATTAAGGATATATCAATTTTTTATGAAAAGTAACAAAAAAATTAACCATGCCTCCCCCCCCTGAAAACATGGACCCCTTGTAAAATGTTATGAAAAGCTATCCCTGAAAAATACCCCCTTCCCCCACCCAATAAAACACATGCACATCTTTCCTAATGGAAAAGGTTTGACAGTTCAGGCAATTTTTATAATCTATAATCTTGACAATTTCTTTATTGGCAAAATTATAAGTCCATACTCAAAATTTATAGGGAATTGTTCACATCTATTTGATCAAATTTTTATGTATAGAAAAATAGAAGAGGTATAATAATACATATTTTATTTATTTTGTACATTGGTCTTACTCTAATAGGGTTGTCCCTAAGACCTTGGGGTGGGGAATTTCCCTGTCAATAATGATGTAAACACCGGTTATTCTGGTATTCCCTTTCATCTCCCTCTTAAGGAAGAAACATCAGATCCCGTCTACTTTTTTAATATCCCCTACTATTTGAATTCTTAGGGACAATCCTGCTCTACATGCTTACATGTACATAGAATGTTCCTTTTTATATAATATTAATATAAACTCATAATGTTTGCACTCTATAGGCAATTGTAGAGGCATTAAATGACCAAATTTTATTTATATTATCATTAATAATGATGCATTGAATACAAAGCAAAATTCATTGAAATAACACCCTGCTGGTTGAGCAATAAATTTTGCATATATCTTGTATCTGTGATTAATAATCCTGTGTGATTATAAGAACACCCAGGGTCTTGATCCATTAGTGGGTCTGTCATAAAGATAACAATTTACAACTGTAACAGTGGCCTTAATTGACATCTAATGGCATGTACATATACACACTAACTTGACAACATCTTGGACATGCACAAAACAGTGTTATCACTGTTTAAGATTCAAGATAAGTATGTTTTCACAGAGGGGGGTGTATTAAGACTCTTTCTTATCTGCCCTGCCAAAAGGCCATTAGTTGCTGATGTTTAATTATCAACAGGATATTGTAGATGTCATAATGTTGTGTAAATGAAATGCTTATTCAGTATTATTTATAGTTAAAATCCACTTGTGACTTGTGACTCTTTTGTTTGAGCACTCCATTATTTTTCAGGAATGGGGAGTTGCAAATTATATTGAAAACGGTATTTGCTATGTTCAAATTATCCTTCCAGTGCCTCTACTGAGGAAAGAACTTTGAAAATTTCGTTAAATTTGTTTTCATATTAAAAAAAATAAAACCTTGGTACCATTGAGAATCAATCCCAGTATCCTCAACATGGTAGTCAAACACTTATCTCACTATGTTATCGAAGCTGTTGACAGAGATTTAAATTTCTTTATAACACTTTACTCGCCTTACTCTCTCTATATATATAAAATACTACTAATATGTTCAAGATATATTTATTGTGTATATTTTATATATTTTTTATGATATATTAACAAACAATAATTACAAGCATTTAAAACAGTGGATTTTAAGCGGGTTAATATACTCGTAGTGCTCCATTCCTTAAAAGCAGTGGGCCTCGGCTCCATTGCTTTTAATGAAAGGAGTGCTACACGAACAATAGCCTGAACATAATTATGCATATGAATATATTAATCAAATTTATTACTTAAATTTGAAAAATCATTTTCTGACCTTTGATTAGGTACGTCAGGGGTAGACAAATAGAATTTTTCAGTACTTGCCCTCGGACAGGTTACCATCGTAAAATTACTTGTCCTACCAAAAAATATGCTTGTCCCACTTTTTTCTTAATTAACATAAAATTAAAGCATTATCGTTAAACATTAAATTATTTCTCAACTGATACGTACACTACATGGGGACGAAACTAGAAATAAAATAGCTTAATTTTTTGCACGGAAAAATTTAGGGGTAAATCTTGTTCCAGGGAGATTTCTTAGCTTGTGCAGTGCGCATAATTTAAACTTTTCTCTGTATTACTTTAACATCCCAAAAATACTGAAAGAGAAAAAAAAAATTTTTTTGAATATTATAAAGTATTTGATTATGAAAACCACCACTGCATGTCGATTGTGACTTTCAGTGATCGCCAGTCAACAGCTCCAATTTTAATATCAGTATAACACGTTTGTACTCACGGCATGAATTTTTACATTATTTTTTACAATACCTAAAAAGGTCTAAAATCCTCTTCAACTTTTTTGACATGGAATCGATAGCTGCGATGTTTTACGTCCTGTGTGTATTTTAACTACACATAAATGGGTAAAATCTAGAGGAGTTCCGACCGAGTATTCGATGTAGTGATGAACAGCAGCGAAAAACAGGTGCTCTACTGTGATTCATTACATTTCAACAGCGATAAAACAAACAACATTTGATTTTTTGTTAACTGGAGAAGCACTTGTCCGCGGGCAGGTACCACTTATCAAATAACTTGCCCGCCAAACAAAATTGATTGTCTCGGGCGTCGGGCAATGCTATTTGTCTAGCCCTGGGTACGTGTAAGTCTTAAATAATAGTTAAGGTATTTACACTTATAAGATGAAACCAAATTACCAATTGATTAATTGTACATTTAAAACTTGAAACACAATTAAAAAAAGAGACTGATGAAAAGATTAAAATTGCAATTCACAGAAATTTTAATTATTTCCTAAGACAGAATGCCTATGTGACACTGTACATGAAGCATAAAATAAACATGAATATAAGGATATAACAACAAGCTTTATCATCAAAAATCAGTTCTTAAAACTGAGAAAATCAAAGAGTTGGATTAAGAACAAATTTGGGAAGGGGGGGGGGGGGGGTAAATTCAATGACTCAATCTTAGAGATGCTGATCAACATTTAAAATGGAGGAATTTATCATTGCTAATTGTAAGAGATTAATTAAGAATAAAATTTGCTTTTCACAGATTGTTAAATTTAGTAGTTTAGTTATTTTTAGAAAGAAAATTAATGTTGGGGTAAATTATAACTTAATTAAAGCAGAACATGCAGATAAATTTAAATATGCTTGAACTTTAAATCTCATTTCATCCAATTTATTACTGAAATTTAAACAGAAATAGGTAATAAACACTTCAGAATTTTTTTTTTTTCAGAGTTTGCATAAATGAAATATACAAATCACACATTTTAAAATTCAATTTATAAGTTGTATTACTTGTACATATTCTTTAAGATAATAGTATAAAGTGGTGTATTAATACTTTTTTGGGGCATAAATTAGGGCTGTCACGAGTACCCGAAATAACCGAGAACTGCGGTCCAAGTTGTTTGGTTCAGTTCTGGTTCCATTTTTCCGGATTTCGGTTCGGGTCTGGTTTACATATTAGAGTCTGTTCAATACAAAAAATGGCGTCAAAATCAAAGGAATGATGACAATAACAGTGATAAATAAACATCACAACTGAAATCTACTTTATTCCATGACAAAAGACTTGTGACGGAAGTATAAGATAATTATCAAAACGAGCAGGAATGGTCAGGTTGTGGCTAATAGTAGGCCAAGTCACCGATGTCTAGTATAAATACTAACAGAAAATGTGACATTGCTATGATCATACCTATGGCTTACATACATTGAGTCTAAATCTGTTAATATATCACTTAAAAAAAAAAGAAACATACCAGAAATGCATCTGAGGTGTGTCATATTAATTGTGTACTATATTGATGGTATGTCTTACAGATTTATGGATAGTAAAGATTTTGCAAATGAGAAGACAACACAAGTAAAGAGGAGATCAAGAAGAAGAAGAGATGTGAAAAGAAAAAGAAGACAAGAGCTGAAAAACCAATCTTCTGCACCAGAAAAGGCAGAGGATTTATCATCATCTGATGAATCTCTTGGAACATTTTGTGAGAAATACGAAAGGGAAGGAGAAGGAAAGAAAGGTGTGATATGCATTTGTGTTGTTTTAATCGATGTAGCCAAGTAGAAAGGAATAAGTGTATACTTTTATCACATAATTTAGATGCATGTATATTTGCTAATTTTCAAATTAAATATTTTGAGCAAAATGTGATATAAATTTGATTATCTGATTGACTGATTTTACAAATATACAAAACAAAATTGCATGTAAAAAATCTTTACAAATCTTCTCAAGAACAACTGGGCCAGAAAAGTTGAAACATACGTGGAAGCATCCTAGATTCTTAATTATTAAAATCAAGACCCCTGGGGTAGGGAGGGGAGCACAAAAGGGGAATCCAAGTTCCACATTGAAATATATAGAAAAAAATCTTTAAAAATCTTCTTCTCAAGAACCACTGAGCCAGAATAGCTGAAACTTATGTGGAAGGTTCCTTGGGTAGTGTAGATCGAGATTCCAAATTGTAAAAATTATGATCTCCAGGGGTAGGGCGGGGCCACAATAGGGAATCTAATTTTTACATTAAAATATATTCAAAAAGTCCTTAAAGATCTCCTTTTCAAGAACCACTGGGCCAGATATGCTGAAATTTATGTGGAAGCATCCTGGAGTAGTGAAGATTACAAATTATTAAAATCATGACCCCTGGGGGTAAAACAACACAAAATACTACTACTACCATTTCCTATAGAAATGAACCATAGTACAAAGTATTTGAAGCAGACTATTGCTGGAACTCTTCAGTATCGGAGGTTTAAACAAATCTATAGGTTATTGTTATGAAAAATCAACAACTTTATATTTTGATGGATTTAAACTTTTCAGAGGTAAGAAACGTAAGTTTTATGGTGATAGGGAATTAAAAGGATGTCCAAAGCAAAAAGTTGAAGTGGACAGCTAATTCATTTCAGTCCGTATTAATAGAAAAAAGCGGTCGAAGTCTGGGCATGAAGCCCCGAATGAGATTATGTGACACTGGTCTGAGATCTGTAGAGACACCAGACCAAAATTTTAGTCTCTACGGATCTCGCTGAGATTACATGTTTCAGTGCATGAAATGAAGAATTTTTATAGTCACATTTTTACTTTCAAATTATTTCTTTTCATTTCCATAGTCACAAATCCAAAAGTCGTACATACAAAAGCAAAACCAACTGCTTCATCTTCAACAGATTTGTTTGATGACCCCCTTATGAAAAACTTCAAATCTTATATTGTGACGAGGAACAAGCTGAAGAAATTTTGTGGGATGTCTGTTGTCAAGACACCTGAATAAGGATTGGTGGTAAGCAAAATTATTTTTTTTTTTTACATCATTAGATTAGGTGACCTTAATATAAAACATAGATCAGTGCGGTCTTGATTTATATAACTATAGTCTCTGACTACTTTAAATAATACATGTACATGCTTAAAGGCGTAATTTGGACACAATTTTTTGACAAGACATTCAACCACAAGTAATAAAAAAACTTATCCAGAAATGATAAAGAAAATAATAATCACACGTAAATGCTACATCATGGTAATTTTTAATATTAATAATTTGTCTATTTTCATTTTCTGCTTTATACCTGAGCCGAAGGCTCAATTGAGATTTTCTGATCAAAATTTGTCCGTTGTCTGTCATCATTGTCGTCATTGCCGTTGTCGTAAACTTTTCACATTTTCATCTTCTCAAGAACCACTGGGCCAATTTCAACCAAACTTGCCACAATGTATTCTTGGGTAAAGGGAATTTAAGTTTGAGGTAATGTAGATTCAAATTTGTTCAAATCCCCCCCCCCCCCAAGGAGATATCAATAAAAATTTTCTTCTTAAGAACAGCAAAGCCATTATGTGTCATATTAATTCAAAAACATCCTTAGGCAGTGTAGATTCAAGTTAGTTCAAATCATACACCCCCCTCCCTCCCTCCCTCCCCCCCCCCCAACACTGAACTGATTTCGGCCTTTTCCAAGCCAAAGTGCTCAGGTGAGGGATGTGGCCCCTGGGCCTCTTGTGATATATGAATATTTAGTATTTAAATCAAATTAGTGAATGTACCCAATCCTTTGTTTGCAGTTCCGTGATGGATCATTATAAAAGAAAAAGAAAATATTGCACAAATTGCAAAGAGGAATTTTCTAACAGATATTTCAAAAGACATTTGTGTAAAGATAATAATGTAACAGATGTGGAGGAATCCAGAAATTATGAACCAATTCCTGAACCAATGGCTGAAGAAATGCCATCTACTTCCTCCAGAAAGGAAGACTATTCACAAGCTGTGGACCCTGAACCTACGTTTGAATCGGACAATGTTCCGGAGGATATATCTTCAGATAGTGAAGAAGGCACTGATATAGAGGATGAGGAGCTTGTTGAAATGTTTATGGGGGAGAGTGAAGGAGAATCTGAGATGCCTACAGAAACAGACAGAAACCGTGAATATGTACAAATTATTTTAAAATTACTGTTTAGGTGGCAAGCAGTTTTTTTCATTTCAGATATGGCCTTATCATTCATTATCATGCTGATCAAATCAATTTTTTATCTTGGCTCATTTTCTTCATCATTTATTGCTGCTCTTTACAAAAGTTTTCCATCAACATTGTATCAGGCAAATAGTTCAGTACATTTTAAAAAAGATAATTTCAAGAAATATGTTGTATGTCCAAAATGTTTTTCTCTGTATGATTTTTCCCAATGTTTACAAATTATTGAGGGTAAAAATGTGTCAAAAAAGTGTAACAATGTTGTCCAACCAAACCATAAATTAGCCAATTTCAGAAAGCCTTGTGGAGAAATTCTTCTTAAATCTGTAACAGTAAATGGAAAGATAACTTTTGTTGCTAAAAAAACATACTGTTATAAAAGTCTTAAAGAGAGTATCCACAGGCTTGTAAAAAAGAAAGGTTTTGAAAACTTGTGTGAAAAGTGGCGTCATCAAACTTACACTGATGATGTGTTGAGTGATGTTTATGATGGAAATGTTTGGAAAGAATTCAATGGTGAGAAGTTTAATTTTTTTACAGAACCAAATAATTTTGGACTTATGTTAAATGTTGATTGGTTTCAACCTTTTAAGTATTCAAATTACTCAGTAGGTGCTATATATTTGTCAGTTTTAAATTTGCCACGAGAAGAAAGATTCAAAAGAAACAACATTATTTTGGTAGGATTAATACCCGACTGTAAAACTGAACCCCCAACAAATACATTTTTACAACCTCTTGTAGATGAATTGCAGGAAGCATGGGTGGGGTACCATTTAGATAGTTATACATCTCCTTCAGATCCTGTTAGTTTTAGGCTGGCACTTCTGTGTGTGGGTTGTGATGTTCCAGCAAGCAGAAAGCTTTGTGGCTTTTTAGGTCACTCTGCTACTTTGGGATGTAACAAGTGCATGAAGCGTTTTGAAGGAGTTATTGGTCAGAAAAATTATGGGGGGTTTAATGTGAGGGAATGGGTTGAACGTGATAAAGATTCTCATATGAATATGGTGAAGGAAATTATGAAGTCAAAAACCAAAACAAAAAAAGAAGAGCTAGAAAAAAAGTATGGAGTCAGATATTCTGTACTCTTGGAGCTAGAGTACTTTGATCCTATTCGTATGACAATCATTGACCCAATGCATAACTTGTTTTTAGGAACAGCAAAACGTATGATGACCCTATGGAAAGATAAAAAAGTACTCTTGCCCGATCATTTTGAAAAAATACAAGAAAAGATTTCAGGTGTGTATTGTCCATCAGATATAGGAAAGTTGCCCAAAAAATTTGCATCTAGCTATGGTTCATTCAATGCTGATCAGTGGAAAAACTGGACGATAATGTTTTCAGTGTATGCACTTAAAGATCTCCTTCCTAATGATCATTTTGATTACTGGAGAAAATTTGTTCTTGCATGTAAATTTTTATGTTCAAGATCATTGACGAAAAACCATGTAAAAGTTGCACATTTATTGCTGATTTCTTTTTGTGAATCTGTTGAAAGAGCATTTGGTGATGAGGTCATTACACCAAATATACATTTACATGCTCATTTGGACAAATGCCTGTATGATTTTGGTCCTGTGTATGCATTCTGGTTATTCAGTTTTGAGAGAGAAAATGGAATTTTGGGTGCATTTCCTACAAATAACAGATTTGTTGAGCTGCAACTCATGCGAAAATTTTTGAAAACTGTGCATGTTGTTGATATTGATTGTAAAGAAAATATTGGCCAAGATTTTGGGCCTGAGTTTGAAAGAATTGTTTCTATGATTGATAGTAAAGATAGGGGCACACTTGCTGAGATGAATATGTGTCAAAATATCAGTTTGTCAAAAATGTCCTCTAGAAATGTTGAAGTGAGCATGTGTGATTGGACATTAGGTATGATAAATTCTGTTTTTTCTCATTCCACTTTGAAAAATTGTTTTTTGAATGAAAGAGATTTTTCATATTTGAAACATCTGTACCAAGTTTTATATCCAAATGTGTTAATTGAAAACATTGAAGTGTGTAATACTTTTCGTTCCACTGAAAGTATCAATGTATTTGGAAATATTATTGGGACCAAGCGAGGTCGAAGCAATCGATCCTCTATGATAATTGCACATTGGTATGGCAATAATGGACAGATATCTTCATTTGAGAACATGGACCTTAAACCTAGGCCTGGACAAGTTGAGAAAATAATTTTGCATAATATTCTTATTGAAGGAAAATCACATGTCCATTGCCTTGCAAGGGTTAAATGGTTTTGCAAAGTGAATGAAACAATGAAAAATTATTTTGGTAAACCAGTTGAAGTTTGGAAGGCCAATATGTATGAAATTGAAGGCCCTGCTAGTTTTATTCCCATTCAGAGAATAAAATCCAAATTTGTTTATGCTTTTGAGAACTTGCAAGGGATTAATACCATTGTTGTTATACCACGTGAAAGGTTTTTGTAATTAAAATTAAATATGCTATGCAAAAGAAGACTTTCTTGAATGTATGTGGCAAGCATATTCATTGGATATTTTGTTGTTTAGATTTATTAGTATTTCTGGCATAAATAAATGTCTTATTTCTGCCTAAAAAGGACATCTTTGTACATTTTTCTATGATTTTTTTTCCTCAATGCTGCTGGGTAGTTTTTTTAAATGGTTATGCATATATATATATTTTTGAGCACTTTTATTGTTGTTTATTTTGTAAAGATAAACAGAAGCCGGACACATAAGACTACATATTTACAAACACACATTGATCACTTCAGTCCATACACAACAAAAACTTGTGAAGTCGGGCACATACAGCACGTGTGAAGCCGGACACATAAGACTACATATTTACAAACACACATTGAACACTTCAGTCCATACACAACAAAAACTTGTGAAGTCGGGCACATACAGCACGTGTGAAGCGGACACATAAGACTACATATTTACAAACACACATTGATCACTTTAGTCCATACACAACAAAAACTTGTGAAGTCGGGCACATACAGCACGTGTGAAGCCGGACACATAAGACTACATATTTACAAACACACATTGAACACTTCAGTCCATACACAACAAAAACTTGTGAAGTCGGGCACATACAGCACGTGTGAAGCCGGACACATAAGACTACATATTTACAAACACACATTGAACACTTCAGTCCATACACAACAAAAACTTGTGAAGTCGGGCACATACAGCACGTGTGAAGCCGGACACATAAGACTACATATTTACAAACACACATTGATCACTTCAGTCCATACACAACAAAAACTTGTGAAGTCGGGCACATACAGCACGTGTGAAGCCGGACACATAAGACAACATATTTACAAACACACATTGAACACTTCAGTTTATGCACAACAAAAACTTGTGAAGTCGGGCACATACAGCACGTGTGAAGCCGGACACATAAGACAACATATTTACAAACACACATTGAACACTTCAGTTTATGCACAACTTTAAAATTTTTTGTTCAGTAAACACAATTCAGCAAGGGCCATGATAAAGTAGCAGAATATAATTTTTCAAATATATTAGTTTTTATATTTTGTAATTATTTATGTAGCAAAACTTTGTTATTATGCAAGAGTTTATACATATTTATTACCATTGCATTCATAATGTACAAGGTATTATTTGAATTTTTTAAATTAAAATTTTATTTTGTGAATAAACGTTTCAATCTTTTGAAGGTGTTTTAAAGTTTTGTCGATTGTAAAAAAAAATTGTATGGAGGGAACTTAATTTTTTTCTAATCTTATCTTTTTTCTAATCTTATCTTTACATTTGTTTGAAAATCATGGGTTATCCTTCATAAAAAGATTCATTCTAAAATCAAATTTGATTAAATGTCCTGATTTAAAAAAAAGAGGCGAAACAAGATGGACAAAAAAATTAAATATGGATAGCATGTATGCATTTCATTTTCATATTATGAAATCCAGCCTGGAAAGATAAATTGCAGGTCTGTCAAAACATGTCATCACATTTGTTCATCTTCAAAACAACTGCAGAAGTCAATTAACTTAAAGGTTTTTTAAAAAAACAAAAACAAAACAAGGTTACCTTTACCTAAACTTTACTTAAATTATAGGTTATCTTTCAGTAGTTTCATATATGATAATTTTTATATATATATACAGAAAAGTTTAAATACAAATTAAAGTTCAACTGTATATACTAAAAGCAAGAATGGTCACCTTTGAAACTTTTGTTAGAAGTAAAGGAGCATAAAGTTTATGTTTTATGCAAAGTAAAGAAAAAAAGGTGACCTTTCATCATTTGTTGTAAGTAAAGAAAATGCAAAGGCGATCTTTAAAGATTTAAATTAATGTAAAAGTACTTAAAGATAACCTTTACTTCTTTAATTAAATTAAAGTTTAGGTAAAGGTAACCTTGAATTTTTTAAAACCTTTAAGCTTATTTACTTCTGCAGTAAAGTTTTGTAAAGATAAAATTTCAAGCAGTGTTAGATGCAACCCAAATTAAAAAAAAATGTAATGAAACACTGATGTCCCCATATGACAGCTTATGGCGAAGGTTGAAGTTTCTCAAATGCAAGTCAAACTTCAAAAATCAAGGTCAATAGTTAAGATGTTGGAATCTAAAGGAAGGTCTTTTCACAAGGAATACATCTGTGAAATATGAAAGCTCAATGCTAGCTGTTCAAAAGATATGGCCAAGATTACGTTTTTTTTTTAAAAAGTGGGTCAAACTCTAAGGTCAAGCTCAAAAATTAAAAAAAAAACTATTTACACCTATTGAAAGATCTCGTCAAAATGAATACACATATGAAGTATGGAAGCTCTAGCACCAACTGTTCAAAAGTTATGGCCAAGGTTGAATTGTAGTAAACTTTTGTAAAAGTGGGTCAAACTCCAAGGTAAAAATCAAAAGGTTAAATTTGGTGGTACCATATGAAATGACTTGTCACAAGGAATACACCTGTGAAATATGAAAGCCATAGCCCCATCCACTCAAAAGTAATGGGTAAGGTTAAAGTCTTTGAGGACAAACAAACAGACAGACAGACATACAAACGGACAGACGAATGGATGGATAGGACAAAAGCTATATACCCCCAAATCTTCGATTACAGGGGCATAAAAACACATATAAAAATGAAAACATTTCAAACATAAAGAAGTTAAACTAGGCGCAATCCAGTTTGGAATTAAAAAAAAAAATGTTATTTTTGGATCTTTATTTGTATGCATTATGTTAAAAAAAAAATAGAGTAAAATATTGTTAACTTGCCTTTATTGTAATGAATATGGGCAATGTCAAATTGTGGCCCGTTTTGTTTTGTTTTTGTTTTTGTTTTTGTTTGTTTGTTTGTTTGTTTTTTTCCCCCGACGGACCAGGGTTACAACAATATACCAGAGCTTTCTGTAGAAAGTTTGGGTATAAAAAGGCATGGGACTTTTATCTAATTAGATAGCTTATAAGTCGCATTAGTGTTACATTATATCATCAAATGATTGTTATACTGTATATTTCTAACAATTATATGCATATTACTTAATGAAATAATTTTCTGTCCATTCTTAATGTTGTTTAACACACAGCGATGTTTTAAGTGGAAAATGGAGTTGGATGGGATAAAAAAGGCGACAAAATCACGAAATTTAGTAATGGTATGTAATATGTAGAAACCTAAAATATTTCTTTCTTTTTTTCAAATCATTCTAATGCATGTATATTAATCTGTACTTAGAAGTTGACCATGCCTCAAAAAGTTTTTTTTTTTAAAAATTCATTAAACTATTTATCTATTTAAACAAGAAAATAAAGAAAATGCCATAATGGTGAGAAAGCTATCAACACTCACAGTCCAAACCTATACTTGGTATGAGCGAAACATTTTTGCGAAATTTTACGTCATTTTACTCTGACGTTATTGTATTCAATTATGAAAAGGTTGCGTTTTTAAGAATTCATGTCAGCTCTAAAATATCGCAATTTTACAACCCTCAAACCCTGAAATTATATATGTACGACTTGACAATACTCACTTCCGCTTTTAATCTGGTTAATTCGGGTCGCTTCGATAGACTCGCTCCGGTAAGTTCTACTTTGTATTTGCGTATAGTCATACTCTTGTGTGTATCTCGAGACAGTCTGTTTGAATTAAAGTGTCATCTCTGACCCTGGGTAACTGAAATAATTTGATGAACGTCGCGGTTTCATTACCAGAATTCCACACGTGCCTGTTTACAATATGGTATTTATTCTTAAGGTGCACGTAATTCTTGAAAGCTACATGTAAAATGGCATTTCACAAGTTTCAGTGACCTCTCAGTACCGTCATACATGTTATCATTTTTCATTGCGAAAGAATATTGCTTCCTTGGGAATGCTCCGATTTGATGCATATTGCATGCAACTGTGAGGTATACTCAGGTAAGTAAATTACTGAAACTTATAGCATACGTGATATGTTTCTGCTATGAATAAGGGAAACTGCAAAGTCACGTATGCATGTTATCCCCCCCCCCCCCCCAAGATGCAATGCACCTTAACTTTTGTTAAAAATAGACCCCACCCCAAGATGATATAAACCTTCAGTTGACTATTGTTAAAAATGTAAGATTATTGTATCTTCTTTAACGTCCCTCTTGAGAACTTTTCTTTCGTACGAAGACATTGCCATTTCCGGTGAAGTTCCTGCCGCAGAGGGTTGCTCGCTTAGCGGTGCTCTTGTTTCCTTTGTTCTGAAAAGTTAATACAAAACTGGTATCAGATGGTAAGAATTGATTTTGTGAGGTAGCACACATCCATAGAGAAGTTCATTGTTTACAGAATGGACAGTCACAGGTAAGCTAGGGGTACACAGTAATTTTTTGGATAACAATTGCGTTTCCAGATGCAAATCACAAAAAGTCTATGTCTAAGGAATGGACAGTTAAATCATATTTAATGTATTTGTTTCCTTTTTGAAACATTTCAAACTTTACCTGTAACTCTCAATTCTGTTTGTTTCAATTGTCCATTTTTATTAAAGAAAAAGTGTCCATTCTTATTTTTCCAAAGAGAATAAACAGGTAGCTTAATGGACTGTTAAAGGGAGTTAGCTAAACATTAAGCTTTATAATGGACAACAAAACAAATGGTTTACGTCATAATCATGTTTTAAGTGAATAGAAAACAAAGGGTGGACCTAGATGATTATACATCAACACTTGCATACATAGTTTCAGGTGTACCTCAAGGAACTGTTTTTAGACCTTTTTGTTTCTTTTATATATTTGTTTTATTGGGATTTGTTGTAAACGTTTAAATATTTTAAGAATGTTAAAAAATTCTCTTTGTCGAGATTTTTTAAATAATAAATATTGACATATTTTATTTACATTAACGCTGCAACCGGAAATAAATTATCATATGATTGAATAATGCCTACAGACCCTGAAACGTGCTACTACCCCAAAAAAGCGTGTGACTTTCGTGCGCTTTTCGTTTCGTGCAAGCCGTGTAGCGTTTCGTGTAAACCATGCAGCGTTTCGTGCAAACCGTGTAGCGTTTCGTGTAAACCGTGCAGCGTTTCGTGTAAGCTCCAAAGCGTTTCGTGCAAACCGTGTAGCGAGCGTGCGAGAAGCGTGTGAGAAACGTGCCACTTTCGTGTAAGAACCGTGTGAGAAACGTGCAACTTTCGTGCAGTAATCGTGTGAGAAAAGTGTAGGATTCATTTGGAAGTCTTATTTTAAAGATGGCTATTGATGGATCAACATGTCATTCTGTGTTGTTTGTAACTAATATTATTCGGATATATCTTACCGGTGGTATTTTAAGAGTGAAAAAATACGGAAACAACAAAATAAAATTACTCGGTAATGTATTACATATTTGTTTGATTTTCTTTCTTTTTTTATTTCAATAAAGACGGACAGAAAATGTGTTAAAAGTGATTAATTATATGCAAATAAATTTTAAGGTATTTGATTCAATACATTTTTTAAAGGGAGAAATACTGAACATTTTTTAAAAGAAATTCATTAGAAATTCGTCTTGTCCTTTTCATTCATTTATTTGAATCTCTTCACCATTTTACAATTACGGGATGTGGGATTACGAGAACATATCGGTGATTAAAACAAAATAATAGATAAATATGGCAGGCGTGAGAAATAAAACACAAAATTTAGTGGGTTGCTATAAATGTGAAGTATTGGAATTCTAGGCCGGGGAGCACAGTTAATTGATTTTCTTTATAAACGAACATAATTTTCTTATATTACAATATTGTGATACAAATTATTTTGGAACGATAAGTTCATTTATAGTTTTTTTTATGCATAAAATTGGTTGATTAATAATAGTCATATGAATGAATTATAATTCACATGCATCGACAAATACAGGGTTAAATATTTCCGGGAGGGGGGGGGGTGATCAAATGAAAATACTAACTGAGTTTTTGTTGTAAACAAGTCTTTTATTGATGATTTTCTTTTTTACAATAATCTACTACTTTTTTCGGGGTGCGCCCGATGCACCCCTTAAAAAATATTGTAATCTTCTTTACACTTTCAACACTTTTCTTACGACTGTGATCAAGGTCATTTACAACAGCGATCACGGTTTCCGCGTGCCGGGACTGAAAACTTGTTCTGCAAGCATCTCTTGTCAATCATATATAAGATGACAACCGACAATAACGATTGATTTTTAATTTGTGAAATTAAACGGTTTTATTAGTATTTAATGGGTATAAATAAATACCCGTGGATTTTATTTCTTAAATTTATCCGATTGTCTGTAAACAGTGAGTTAATTTGCCAGTGCATTGGTAAATAAAATAAATCCTGAATAATCATACATGTATATTAGTTGTTTTATTAATTACGCAGTTCTAGAGAATATTTATTTTTAGTTTTTAGGACATTGGACATGTATACATATATATTGAATGTATTGTTAAGAGCCGTGATTATTGATTACATAAATTATTGATTTTTTTTATTTATTTATTTATTTATTTATTTTTTGTCTAGACGCGGTTTGAAATGAAGGATTTTAAAAGGTGGTGGGTATAATATTGTTTTTATTTGATAAACCAATGCCTCAAAAGAGAACTAAATAATTACAATACTTAGCCCCCGGCTTCTCTACCATATAAAATTTTAATGATTAAATAAGTTTAACTCTGTAATGAAACGATATATTTACCATTTTGAATGAATTACATGTATCGGGTCCTGCTGGAGATATGGATATCCTTTTTTTTTCATAGAAGGGGCACTTGTTTCTTTAATATTTTTCCCCCGATGGTATACTTTTTGAAACAAGTGCCCGTTATATTTAGTCATGTACAGATTTGAAGATACAACAGTAAGATCTCGGTAATCTACCTCCCCCCCCCCCCCTTTTCCTGCACAATGTTCCTGTTAGATGCAGTTTACATATTACCTTTGCAAATTATAAACAGAACCTAATTTTATCAAATGATTTTTTTTTAATAAATCAAAAAATGTATAATCCAATCAATAATTAAAAAAGGTGAAAAGAAAATCAATCCGTTTACAGAAATCATACGCAATTGAAACATTTTTTTCTTCAAATCAATAACCGAGTCTATTTGTTAGTAATAAAACGACTATTTAATATCAAATTATAATTGGAAAAACAGTAAATGCTGTGAAAGATTATGAATTACAAATATGATATTTTTTTTCAGTGCGTAATTCAGAGTCTAGTGAAAAAAGGTTTGTACACAGACGATAAGTATTTCACCGGGCGGGTCACATACTCACTGACAACTATGTATTAATTACAACTGAACATCGAATATTTTATCTGTTAATATAGTACTGGTGTAGCGAGTTTTAATCTTAACTTAATCTGAGTGATCAATTCTAAACTAATCTTTGATTAATCCGTAATAATTGAAATAAAGTCCGAGAGATTCCGAAATAGAAAATGGAGATCGAGGCCAAACTGTGCGAGAATCGTGTACAAAGCGTGTGGGAAACGTGTACAAAGCGTTTCGTGCAGGCTTTCGTGTAAACCGTGCAGCCTTTCGTGCAAAGCGTTTCGTGTAAACCGTGTAGCGTTTCGTGCAAACCGTGTAGCGTTTCGTGTAAACCGTGCAGCGTTTCTTGCAAACCGTGTAGCGAGCGTGTACCGTTCGTGCAGCATGCGTGTGGGGAAGTAGCACGTCTCAGGGTCTGTAGCTCCTTGATTGGCTGAAACCCATCGGTGAAGAAATAATGTAACATTATGTTCAACTGTACATGACCTTCAAGGTGAACAAAAGAATTTATTGTTTCTACATAGGACTAAAAAATATCGGGAAATTCCATTGTTACACAAGTGGTTTAGAAAAGTTATTTCACTTGCACCCTACTTACAATCAGGTGATCCGGCATGTAGAATTAGGGTGTAGATGGGGGTGCAGTCTTTGAATGAACATTATCATTTAAAGGAGGCCTCTCTCCGTTTATTGACCATATCATCTTAACATCCCTTCCCTCCAAAATAAATACAATTTGTAGTTTGGAGAATTTTTTTTAGAGGAAGGGGGAGGACAGCAGGTCAAAGATTTTTTTAGGTAAGTTTCAAGTTTTTTTTTTCTTATAATGCACTCCTTTTTTCAAAGTCACACAAATGCATCTGTGTTCGACTTTATTTTTTCTTCTTCATTGCACCTAATATAGATTAATTTCCAAATAAATACAACTGGTAAAACCATGCTCCTCTAATTGCGTTTGAATGGGACTCCGGGAATTGTGAACAAGTCAGAAACGTTTAAGCATGGATTGCTAGACTAATCTATTTCATATCTGATCATTGAATCATATAACAAAACAGATATTGCTGGTTTCTTTTTCAATCAATGCGATGATTTAGACACCTTCGAAGTAAAAATATTCACTTCGCCCTTCGAGCTCAGTGAATATTGTACTTCTCAGTAGTCTAAATAATCGTTCTAACCCCAAAAACAAAAATAATTGTATAATGTTTACCGATCCATCGATAGATAATTTTTTCTGTAATCACTATATTAATTTTTTTTTTTTACCTTTTATTGTATCTCAGTAAGGCATTACAAATATACTTAACTAAAAAACAGACCATAGCCTATATGTACTGATCACTCAGATGTAACATTAAAAATGTTGACTATTGGGAAAAAGATTGGTTACTTAGTTTGAATGTATGATCACTTTACATTCCGCTGTGCATGTATTCAAAGCATTGAACTGAAGACAGATAGTGACAATAAAAACGTAGTTATAGTCGAGATTTAGAAGCAAAGGTGAAGTATTAATATGTTGAGATTTAAATGCTAGGACAGGAAGGCTTCAAGATTATATGAAACATGATACAATAATCGACACCTTTTTTGATTGCCCTTCACCTAAGAACATATTTGAAAGAGGAATATCGTGTAAACGTTACCAACTTGATACAAAATCAAACGTACATGGACAATTGTTAAATACCATGTGCAAACATATGGATTAGTTATACATAATGAAAGATTTCTTGGAGATTCTCGTGGATATTTAACTTTTCATAATGTTAATGGTTTCCGTACAGTTGATTATATGTTGGCTTCTAGTCATTTATATCAAAGAATACAACACTTTAAGATATTGCCTCTATCAGAAAGTTTTGATCATTGCTTTAATAACACTAGAATACTGATGAATACAGACTTGTTTTGTAAAGAAAAATATAAGTTGAACACTATGAAAGGGAAATTCTATGAAACACAATACATAAATTATCTTTCCGGGAAAGAAATATCGAAAGAGAAATCAATGTTTAAGAAATTTTTTGATGTTGCGAATAAAGAACGTATAGGGGATACAAATCAGATAAATGAAAAGATGATTTATAGTATTATTACTGCCGCTAACAAACGTGTACCTTTTAAAAACTACAAAATTAAGAAAAACTTCAAAAAGAAAAATAAACAAAAATCAATGTGGATTAATTATGACTGTTTATTACTAAGAAAATAAGTGAGAAATCCAGGCATAAAAGTTTCACTATATCCTAACAATACTGAATTGCAGCATGCTTTTTCAAACATTAGGAAAAATTACAACAGACTGAGAAAACATCTTAAAATGGAAATATTGCAATACAATTGCTGAAGAAATAAATTCAATAACAGCAAACAAATCTCAAAGTTTCTGAAATAAAATCAAAGAAAATAAAATTAAAATGATAGAGGCAGAATCCACATTAAGATTTTGTTGATCATTATAAACCCTGCTAAATAAAGAATATTCACCTGAAGAAAAAAAAGGTACAAATATGAGAATTTTAATCTAGAACCCCGACCATTCTATCTGATTATGAATTCACCCAAGATGAGGTTAAAGAAGTAAACTGAAATTAAAAAAAAATGATAAAAGTCCAGGTCCAGATCTGATTTTGAATGAATTTGTAAAAGCAGGTAGTGATGTGTTTGTGTCTGTTCTCACAAAATTGTTCAATATTATTCTTAAAAATGGGACCATGCCCAAGAATTGGAACCTTTCACTTATTACATAACTTTACAAAAATAGTAATCCAAATGATACAAACAATTACAGAGGTCTTGGTGTTACAATTTAAGAAGAGTTGATTGAAAATCCAAATCTGAATTGTACATTTTAATTGGATCAAGTCCTAAATACCATACATATTGATGTCTCGGTTTAGATTAAGAAAAAATACATACATGTACTGGTAAAATAAATATTGTATAAAATCGTGTTATGGGTAACACTGTGTGACTGGATAGAAATGTTCTTATTAATCTTTTGTTACGTGTACCCCAGTGCCCCAGTGCTAATAATAACAAAAAAGACCTTAGAGCGAAGAATGTTAAAGATTCATAAACAATTCATAAAATTCATTAAAAAAAAACAAAAACAAAATGACAATATTAACTTTTTCTTCGTGCCAAAATTTACTGAAGGATTTTTAAATGGTTTTATCAGATTTTTTTTTTCTTCTTGCATTTTCAGCATTGCTTAATCTGAAATAAAGATTATACCATATATGGAGTTTGTTTTCAATTCATAAAATCCAAGATTCCGATTTCAGACACGCACTTCCTTACTCCTATGCATTTAAGGAGACTGCTCCAACTTTCAATTATTCAAAGTCTAATTTGAATGCTTTTGTGTTTTGCTGATAACGACGACTGTGTATAATTATGTTCCCTTATTTATTTCATTTTGTTGGTCATCTTCATCTTTGAATCAAATTGTATATTGGATGCATTATGTCATAATAAAACAAATGGTCAACTGGATAATTTATACAATGCCCACATAGTAAACAATAAAAAAGAATATTTCTTTCCCGGTGGTGTTCATTTCAGTTTTTAAATGCACTGAAAAAAAATGTCGAGAACTGTTTTTGAAAGCAAAATATGATATATAAACTTTTATAAAACCTAGAACTAGACACGCTTTTATTCTAGCGACATGTTTATTTAAAAAAAAATAGCAAATCAACAATTCATCGTCTCTTTTCTTATTTGCTGTATGAATTCTCAATATGACAGTATTATGTATACAAATTCATTGAAGCCTACCGCACTGCGAATTCATGTATTTATTCATGTATTTTTAGGATGTTCATGTTTATTTAGATTTAATTAATTATTCCAGTATTTGTTTGTTGCCTTTTAAACTCTAAATCCATGGGAATATTAGAGCTAAGAATTTTTTTTTTTGGTAATATACGCTTGAATCCTGAGAGAGAGAGAGAGAGAGAGAGAGAGAGAGAGAGAGAGCACTAAAAGTAAACACACTTAGCCATTAAAGCCTTTGGAAGATATGACTATTTATGTGCAATTAACACTACATACAACAACTAAAAACCGTTATGTAAACAACTATAAATATGCAAACAATATACCTGAAAAAAAAAACGAATCATAATATTATTTTATTATTTTTTCAACAATCAATTACTCGATGCAGTATAATAAAACACAACTCAATAATTACATGATTGGTCATTTATATCCGTAAACTTGACTTAAAAAAAAAATGTTTTTTTTTTTTTTAATGAATCAAACGAGAGGAAGAGATAGTCAAAAGCTTAACGAGTGATTTTTTTTTAATTGATAGCTGATGAAGCTAAATGATTGAGAAAAACCATCGTTTCATGTTTGTAATGCATATCTGAGAACAATGTCCAAGGGGATTGAACATGTAATTGAGATAAAGGAGTTCAACATTGTCAGTGGCCATTTTTTCTTCGTAGAAAGTAACATATAAAGGATCCTCGGATTCATACATAGAACATCTTGATTTAAAATACTTCCTATATTCCGCATTTAAAGAGTAGCAATAAATGTTGGAATCAAGTCGAATAATCTTTCCAGATTTATTCAACCCAATTGTAAATTTATCATCGACGCCGTTGTTATAGTTTTGAATAGCGGAAGTGTACGTAGTGGTTTGACTTTCGGATGATCTGTTTATTCCAACAGAGCAGTTTGTTCCAGTAAAGTCGGTCTGTACAGAGTCGTCTACCAACCCTCTCAAATAAATGTGCAAAAATTCTGATGCAGATTTGGAGCTTAGCGTTAGTCTTGCCAAATATCTCCGCATATCATAATTTAAAACCAATTCAAAGTCTGTTGAACTTCCCCCAGAGTTTAATACTGAAAATAGAATGTTATATTGGATTAAACTAAAATTATGATAAAAGGATGCAATTGTTCAAACAAAATACATATCCTGCAAATCGCAAAGTCTCCTCCGCTATATATTAAGTTATACTAATCATCATGTCCTGGCGGAAATTGTTTTCGACTATGTTCAAAGTAAGAGGTCGTAAATTATGTCATGAAATAAAAAAAATATAAAATAGATGCTCTTGAAATTTTAAACATAGGAAATTGAGAAACTCACAATCACTTTTATTATATTTTTATATAAATCTGTGATATCTGTCATGTATTGTAGTGCTCCATAAAAACAAGAAAATATCATGAATTTTCACAATTTGAGATGCCCACTCTGGAAACCAGACGGTAGAATTTAGTTTTTCTTGCATAAAATGTACAATATAGTGTTACTCATCAAATACTATAATTTGAGCAAAAAGTCTATTGAAGCATTTGTATAATTTGCTCCAAAGTGCGAAAAAAAATAGTATTTTCCTATATAATCCTATAGTAAATGTAACTCTATTTTGAGATGGTCCCTTAAAAGTACCCAGATGGTAGATTTTCACTAAACTTGGCATGTATACTGAAGTCAATGTAAGGTACATATGGTATAAAATTAAAGAGTTTCTCTAAAGTAGTTTTCACACAATAAAACCCCAGTCGGCTACCTTAAAAATCCAAGTTAATTAGATAGCGATCACTTGACCCTGTGACGTCAAAGGCGACAATGGCAGATCAGCTCTTCACGTTAGTCTTACTAAACATACGCGATACAACTTGAATTTACATTATGGGCAACCAAATCCCTAATTTTGTCTATATGAAATTGAATATTCAACCTTATATGCTTGTACACGTCTATCCAGTAAAATGATAAACTAAACATTATACAAACAATTTACCTTTGTCAAATTTAACAATCGTTCCGTCATCAATTTCTGCAGTTGTGTCATCGGGGCACTTGAATCCTCCATACACTGTAACTCTGCTATCCTTCATCGATTTCGATACATTCAGATATAAGGGCTTTATACTTGGCGTTTCAAGAATCCGCATTGTTTTGGAAGTCCGTCATAGAAATAAACTTAAGCTAATTGTGGGTTTGTTTCTACCACAGTCACGTGTTATATCTTGCAAGAAATGGCGTATTTTTTTCTCAAGATTTTCGTGTCAGAATTGATTTGAAAGAAGGATCTCTAGAAAAAAGAGAAAAAAGATAATCTACATGTACATCATTTTTTATGACGATAACAATTATTTGAGAACTAATGCGAGATCGAGTGCTTCCAAAAATTTCCTTCTCGTAAACTTTTTTTTAAATTAAATGTAATATACAATTATAACAAGGCATCATAAAAGAATTCTCCTATTTTAAAAAAAAGGGGGAAAAAACCCCTTTTTTCAGGGAAAAAATGATGTTGCCAAAATAAAATGTTCTACAATAGAAACATGCTTCATGAAAAATGTATCTAAAAGCTACTTGTCTAAGACTTTTAGAATTATAGATGTTACATTATAATTCTTTTTTCGATTTCGTTGGGGGATAGAGTTTTGAACAGTCCCTTTCATAAAATTTCCTAGATCCGCCAATGTAGAATGGAAGACCTAATCACAGACCGCTTTTCATTATACAATAATAGATGATTTTATCATTGACATTTATTTAGACGTATTTCATATTTTATATTATTTGCGAAAAGTATTAAAATAATATGCGGTTAATATTTTTAGCAAGTTATTCTTGCAGAATATAAGACCATTAAACGTCTGAAATCCAAATTACTAAAAAAACCTAGTCATTAATTTCAGCAGATGAACCATGCTAATAAATCTTTCAAACAAATCCAATGATTGCATATGCTAAACATTAAAGTATTGATGTTTTGCTTGCAAAAGCCATCTTGCCACAATAAAAATTACGGTTGGATCCCTGACGAAGGCGAAACCGTGATTTATTTTTTTTATACACCAATACGATATCAAACTGCTGAAACACAAAACTGTTATAGCAATGCAGTCAAATTAAATTACTCATTCAAAAACGATGTCAATTTTAAAACGAAATAAGAAAAATCACAGCACTGTATTGGGTCCTCTATTTTTAGAATTGCCTGGCTGATGGGTGTACTAGAAAATATTTCAAATGAAGTCAATTTGTACAAAATTTTAACATTTGGTGACGCGGACTACTGGAAAAGCCCAGGAAGAGATGCAATTACTTTATAGAGTACCACACTGGAATATTACAAACTAGGTGTTTGTTAGGTACAGCGATCTCTTAATGTCATATAACTTTCAATTTAATTTCAAAATGACAGAAAACGAAAGATGGCGTAAAGCACAGTAAGGCCATTGACAACGTGAAGCTCACTCGAGATTTCTTAATTGAACCCCACCCCATCGAGAGCAGCATTATCTCTCTGTCAATACATAAGGGACTCAACAACATCAAAGATTTGTTCGTACAATGTAATATACCAAGTTTTAAATAAGCTACAGTGCTAGCTCACCTATCTATTAAAACTTAAACTTTGCACATATAAGAATAAAAATATGATACTTACGCAATCACAACTTCCAAGCATTATCCACATGACACCAGTTGCAAAACATATCATTTTAATGGATATGTTACAATTCATAACTTGGACCTCGCAATATGAAGAAAAGCTGGGTCTTTGAAAGTTTATTAACATTACACAACCGACAACTCTTTATATTATATAAATATGTCCTAATGTGAGCGATTAGCATTGCTTTAGCTTAATGTGAATTTCGCAAACACTCATCCAAATAATTTTGTTTAAAGTCTATTTTGTAATCACTCAACAAAAAAGGATAGATGTGCCTTAATACAAATAAGTGTAATGTACAAAATTATCCTCCCCAAAAAGTCATGTGCCTCAATCGGAGAATGATTCAAAATTAAAGCTTTTTTCTCGTAGGTTTCAAAATGTCAAAGTTTCATCTATCCTTTAATGTATGACTTGTTTGTAATTTGTTCACAAATTAAAAGAAGAAAAATCTCAACACTGTTAAATTTAGATCGATAAGCTTTTAGTTAATAGGAGTTTTATATTACAGGTCTAATTCGTTCGGATTATACAGTACATTATTTTCTACATTACAGAACATTTTCCTTGAAAGTGAAAGTTAATTAGAAAAATTTCAAAGAATGATCATAAATAAAAGCATCTATGTTGAGGAAAAACGCCTAAAAATGTGTACCATTACACAATGTAGTTTATTGCCAAAACAATTATTGTTTATTATTTTGACCATTTATTACAAATGCTTAAGTTATTTGAAAGTATAATACATTATTTTTTTATTATTGTTAATTTTTTTTTCTAAAAGATGAAAAAAAAAAATCATGATCATATTTACATTGAATGCATAAATTTTCATGTTATTTACATTCTTTAAAATTGGTCTGTAAAGCTCACAAAGCAATAGAACTGTAAGTATAGTGGTTATTTTATTATTTTGAATTCTAAATCAAGACACGCATAGACTATGAGGCTGTAAAAGGAGGATGGATGGGATCTGTCATGAAAACATTATACACAATATGTCATAGAGCTGCTTCGAACGTTTGCTGTTATTTTAATTTTGTTAATATATATTTGTTAGAATGTTAATGGGCTAAACTAATGAATCCTTTGACATATTCCAAATGATATTTCACCATAAATGAGTTAAGAAATGATCATAGCCTTTCCAATATTACCCAATCTTAATATTTCATTGACGTATTTTTCTATAAACTAAATTGAAGAAAACACATAATAAAGATATAGTAAGAAATAAAAAAGATAAAATATATTAAGAAAGGAAAATGAAAAAAAAAAGAATACAAATAGTGTAACGTAGATATTTTCAGCTGATTGATACATGATGATTTTAACTTAATAAAGTCTTTGCTGTTTTGTTAAAATTTGAAAATTCATTCTCAGGTTTAAACATTTTGTGGGAAAATATTACGTTGAGTTGTGGAGTGTTTCGATATTTTACTTGAAAGAGACACTGATGCACCATTAACAACTAAACTTGATGAAAAAAAAAAAAACCAAAAAAAAAAACAAAACAAAACAAAAAACAAAAACAAAAAAAGAAAAAAAAAAAAGAAAAAAAAAAAGAAAAAAGAAAAAGCATATAGTAAGAAATAAGGCAGGCTACTGTGAAAGACGTTAAAGTGTTGTTAACCACGATAAAGACGTTGTGTACTGTGTGAACCACTCTTACACAGGAAAATTTGATTAAATGAACTTTAAGATAACATTATCTGAAAACAATTTATTCAGTCCCATGACATTAAATACGTTAAGTATAGATATTTGTATGCCCCCAGACAGCCTGAACAGTGCTGTAAGTTTTCATAATATTAGTCATTACTTAAAGAGAGAGAAGATGATGCATAACGTGTATTATTACTTTAGAAATTTTCATTAAATCTGTACTATGCTAAATGATTGAGAAAAACCATTCTTTCAAATCTGCAATACATTGGTAAGAACAAGGTCCCACAGGACTGAACATGTAATTGAGATAAAGTAGTTGAACATTGTCGGCAGCCATTTTGTTTTCGTAAAATGTTACGTATGAGAGGTGAAATGGTCCAGAAAGTGTACAGTTAGATGTGAAGTACTTCTTATATTCGTCATTCCCAGAAAAGCAGTACATGTCTGAATGAAGTTGAACAATCTCACCAGATTTATTAAAGCCAAATTTAAAGTAATCATCAATACGGTGATTACAGTTTTGAATAACTGGAGTGTAAGTCGTAGAATGATTCTCAGAGGACTTATTAATCCCAACTAAACAATTTCCTCCAGTAAACTTGGATTGTACAGGTTCGTCCGCAATCCAGTTGAAATAAATCTTCATAGATTCTAATGCAGATTTTGAAGTCAGCGTAATTCTTGGCCAGTATCTTCGTGAGTCATGACTCAAAACAAATTCATACTCGGATGATTCTTCCCTTGAGTCGAGAACTGAAAAATAATGACACATGTAACTAATTGATCAAAGAAGGTGATGAAAACTACATGTACTTTAATAGTTCACATAAAATGTATTTCAGTTTGCCTATTGTGCTCCCTTAAAAAGTATAATATGTAAGAGCTTTCTTATTACCACGGAGCGGTGTTTTTGTTCACATTTAATGTTTCAAATACTAGTACTAGTAACAAAGCCACTCCTAAATTTGAGCAGGACTGTTTTGGACTACATGTTACTATAACTAGGAGAAATGTACTTGCTATTGTAATATATCCTTTTTGATATACTACATGTATCTGAAACCTGATCCTACATCTGATGTTTTAGAGGTCCGTGTTTGCTACATATATGACCATGATTTTTATTGTTTAATGGACTTTAGAGCTTGAATACTGTGCGTTATCTCCTTAAATTTCATCTGCATAGTTCACGTATGTGGTAGTATCCCATACTTTGACAAAATTTTATGCAAAGAAAAAGAAAATTGAGAATGAGTTTCTTATTTAAAAAGGAAAAGAAACCATTTGTTGTAGTAATCGTGGCAACATTTTTTATCTGAAATTTTATGAAATATGGACACATATTTAAAGGAATTTATCAACAAGTTCTTTCAATCAAAATATTTTTATTAACCAAAAGCATTATAAATTCAATATGAGGCATTTGAAATAAAGCTAACTGTTCATGCATTTACATATATTTAATCAGTATCAGCGTTTTTATTAGGTTAGTCATCTGATGCAATCATCTGATGATTAATGGGTTGCATACATGCATATGCCTATGGCATCTGGGTGTATTTCAAATCCAATTAGATATAATCCATGTTGAGTCTCTTCGATTTATTTTATTCATATATTGCAAACGCCGGCTCAAAAATGAAGATTAATCGAAAATATTGAATTTTGTTGTGCATCGTATACAAAATACACTCTTTACATATTTAGAAAAAAATAAAAATAAATAAATAAATAAATAAATAAATAAATAAATAAATAAATAAAATAAACAAACAAACAAACAAAACAAACATAAACAAATAGAAACAAAAAAAAATCAATATCGTTACTTAAAAACTAATAATTAAATAACATGTTACTTGGGTTTTCTTTTTTGAGTTTGTCGGATATTGAAAACCCAAAATTTCGATATTGTGGGGAGAAGAAAGATTTTGTATTTTGGGTTCTTATAATACTTATAAACAAATCCCCCGATTATAGGTGTATATTCTCTAACAATCCTTCTAATAGGTTTTTTTTTCTTGCAACAATTTTTTTTGAAACGTACTTAAATATTTCAAAAAAATAATGAACATCCCCTCGCATATCTTAAAATTAAACCAGCATAAGACAGTGTTCCTGGTGAAAACTAGGTCCCATTACGCAGGCAAGGGCACAGTAACCCAGCCACCCACCCACACCATCTTGCAATTTCCCATTCAAATTCATTGCGAAAAAATAATTAACTAAAATGAAACAAATATGCACCATACCTTTATCAAATTTGACAATCGTCCCATATTTCATCTTTCCTGTCGTGTCTTTAGGGCCACGGAATTTTCCGTACACAGTTACTTTATTTTCCTCTGCCAACTCAGATACATTCAGATACAAGTGTTTTATATTTGGCTCCTCAATATTCCGTATAATTTCGGAAGCCTGTCATTTAATAAATATAACCTTATTAATGTCTCTTCTAAAACGAATATATTTTATGCATGCATTTTGTCAGAACTCGTATTATGTTTACAAAAAAAAGAAGAAGGCTATGGTCTTTTATTTCTTTTTCAAAATGTTTACATATAAACGACTCATATGAAGAACACTTAGATATATGCATGATTAAAAGAATACTATCAGCATGCAATGTATGCCAATTTTGATTTTAAAAACTATGATCACAGCATGTAAATTATCATAGCAATTACACAATAACCTGATGAAAAAAATAATGATATGGAGGTTTTCTTTCCCGTTTGCAACATGTTTTGAAAAGTATCAATAAATTTAAGTTTCTGCTTTGTAGTTTCTGGTGAAATAAATTTTATCTTTTTGAAACATTCTTACTCTTTGCCAATAATTGCTTTCTAATAAATTGTAAATGATTCTGATAAAAGTATAAAAAAGAAACTTACGCAATGACACCGTTCAATCAGCATATAAACCACAAAAATAGCAAGACTCATAATTTTGATAAACATTTTCAAAATCGATGGTTAGGCTAGGACGAGTCCTTAAAATTGTATATTGCGAAGCATATCTATGGGATTGATTAATATATACTATGTTAATGAAGGACGTTTACAAAGAAAAGGTCAAAGATTTATCTTCCAGTACAAAATTATTGTGGCTTTATGAAATTTACATGCTGGAAAAGGTCAACATCTGTGTTTGTGGCCAAGGCAGTTATGATAATGCTTAACGAAGCATTAAATTGCTTTCAAAATATATCGCTACATTTTTATTTCAGTTTTTACTTCCATAGACAACATGTATGAACATAAAAACATGCATTCTGCGCAAAGGGATTCTTGATTTTCTTTTTTTTTTTTTTTTTTTTTTTTTTTTTTTTTTTTTGGTGATAAAATATGATCCGGCGTTTCACTTGAAGATTTATAATTTATCTTTTCAACAAGTACATCAGTCGGTTTGTAAATACACTATTGTTTCCTGATTTACCTGTAAGGTGCTGTGAACAAGCTTAAGGATTACTTGTGTGAAAAATATTTCTTGAAATACCCATCTCACTCACACATTTGAGGGTAAATTACATTTTCTAGTGTTTCATATCAATGCCAAGCAATTTCACTTCAACCTAAGCATAATACATAAAAAGAAACGTTCTCTTTGAATGGATTGTAGCGAAATAATATTAGCATTTCAGAGTTTCTCTATATAATATTGAATACAATTCAATTTAAATAAGAGATGAAAAAACAAAGACATGTTTTAATATTCAATAATAATTACATATTCCCATGCTTGAAGCTGCAGTCAGGATAATATAATTTTACAGAAGGTTCTTACACTTCACATGTTTGTTTGAATGTTGACCTGAACTTTATGCCATTTTCCCGTCATGAAACATCAAGGCTGTATTTTAAAAGAAATTTTAATGTACCTTCAAATAGCAAAACAGGTTGTTTTCTTTTTTTATTTCAGTATATTGTCAAACGATTGTGTGTCATATTTTGTTTAAGGCCCGGACAAAAAATTGAAACTTTGTTTAAAATTTGAAATACGTGTAGTGTATGAACGCATCGATGTGGATTTTAAATTGATATGAGACATATTATCAAACAGACATTACAAATTAATTATAATTAAAAAAAAAATTAACTTTTTAAGGTGATAACAATACAAAGGTTGAATATTTCTTTCAGAAGCCTTAAAAACTGCAAATAACTAAATTTCACAATATATACGAATAAAGAATAATCCATAAACCATATCCAAAAAGGATCAATTGGAGTCTTTTAGCGTACGAATGTATTTGATATGACTTACACATAATTATGCTATATAATTTTTTAGGACACAACAAAAAATATTTAAAACCTTGGGATTAAACCTTCTCAAGGAAGTTTGGGAATTTTCTTGTAAAGTAGAATGAAAAGATTAATTCACTATAAGAAAATTTAACTGTCGTAATCATATTGTAATAGATCTTGTGCATTTAAATGTATGGAGATATTGAAAGCAAAAACGAAAACTTTTTTTTCTGATCTTCTTTATGCCTCTTGTTTTCCTTATTCTTATTTACCTCTTGACAAGTTTGTTTTAAAAATATGTATATACCTGATTCTACATTATACTATATTTCATGTTTCAAAATTTTGTTTTCAACGTATAACCTGAACGTGAATTTCTTAAAAAAAAAAAAAAGGCGTAATAATTTAATTTTGTAACACGTCATTTGATTGGATAAAAATTAGTCTATATCGTATAACCTGTGTCGCTTACGTCACAATGACTTACGTCAAAAACGTATTAATCCGCTTGACGTCTATCTTCTTTTTTAGAACAGTCAGTGATTTGTTTAAATTGTGACAATGAAAGTGTCAAAGATTTAACTCCTGGTCAATTGGGAAAAATCACACCAAATAAAAATCAGTAAGATGTAATACCAGATAGGTAAAATAAAGCTCCTCTAATATTGTTAAATATCTTATGCTTATAAAAGTCCGAAGGCCGAAAGCATTAGAAACATACTTTATCATTCTAAACAAAGTACATGTACGTAGTTAATTATGTTAACTTTCAAAATGTGAAAGATGCTTTTCTTAGTGATTCTGCAAAATACCATTATTTGACGACAATTTAATGTGTCCTTGTATAAACATAAACAGTGATCCCAGTTATGACGCCAGTATTTCTGCTTTGGTAGTGTTCGTGTGGTTGGCGTTAGATCGGAGGAGAGAAGTACATGTATCATGCACAGGTAGTATAATAAATAAAAACAAATTCCATGTATTATCAATGTACTATTTCAAGATTTTAATGCTGTTATATGTAATAACCAAAAATAAAACTTACGTATATTTGTAAAAAAAAAAAAATCCCTTTTTTACGTTTCTATTGTTGCCAGTCAGATTAAATCCAGCCTCCCATCTCCTATCATCGTCAGGGCCTTACAGGCATTGCTTGGAGTTAAGCATAAGTTGATCTTTCATTTATTAACTTTCGACCAATCATATTAAAACTTACTGATTCATGAAAATAACTCTTCAATGTAGAAGGCGAAAAAGCGTTACTGTCATCAAATGAAAGAGTTCCTTAATATATAAGAGGGAGACCTCGGTAATTTCGGCGAGTCGTCCATACTCAGATTTCAAAACGAAGACTCAAGTTTTGAATTCAAATATTTACGATTGATGTTCGGAAACTATTGAGACATTGTATATATATATATATATATTTTGAACCTCTTTCGGTGAAAATTTGTGTATAGTTTTGACAAACACTAAGAATTAATAAAAGCAAAAAGCAGAAATTTCGCACATTTGTTTAATTCGTACTTTATACAATGTTGCCGAATTTTCATGAATTTATATCTGTCCTTTATGGAGTAAAGTAATGTCTCAATAATTTCCGATCAGCCCTCGTATTTTTGTAACTTATTATTATCTACTCCAATCTACTCCAAATTTTGATTCCTGGAAAACTAATCGGGGATAGTTGCTTAAGAAAGGTCACTGAAATTCTCTCGCCGAAGATATAATTGGCGATAATTATCATGGGGTACTTTTAACAGTAATTGGCTAAACGTTACATAGAATACCTTGACGGATGGCCGATATGCGGGGTAAGGAGTTATAACGAGGTTTATAAAGGGATGTAATCGATACGTAAATTTTTTTGGCGGTAAGCGGGGAAGCTTTTAACAACAATCAAAACAGCTGAATTTAACATGAATTAAAAATATTACTACATATCATAGAAAAGGATTGCTAAAGTTATAACACTTTTCCTGTCAGCTTAGCTCGAGTCTGCAGTGGCATGATGTCATGTGTTATTATCACGCCATAGCTGGGTAGATTACAGAAGTCTCTACAGGCGGTACATTGTGATATTTAACGGACAACCTTATCTTAACCGCTATCTTATCAATATCAGAGGCATATTTAGGTCACAATTCAAAACAACACCAAATAGAAAATGTCAATAAAATTTGATATGTATAAGAAGTCATTTTTCCATGTTGATGAGTAAACGCAAAGCTACATGATGCAAACTTTGTTCAAAAGAAAATAGAAAAATAAAACATATGCTGTATTAACTTTATTGAATAACAATTTTTCAAACTTGATTTATTGTAATTTTCAAAACAATTTCCATCCGTTGAAAGTAGATCGATACTGGCGTGTGCTGTATAAAATCTGACTCACAGACTTTTCAGGGGGTGTTCGAATGTGTACTTCATCTCCCTGATTCAATTCCAACACGGCCACATCCGTTGATGATATTTTATCATTTAGACTACTTGCGTCAGCATATGAACCGCATACTGGATTCGAGTTGACGATTAACTCAGTATAAATATATCCACCCGTGGGTGCATATACTTTCCAAGTAAAAACGTACACACCATGAGATGGTGAAGTGAAAGCACCAGTATGGGGACTATAGTTATTTCCGATATCTGTATGTGCAACATCGAAGATGATTGTTTGATGCTGGCCGAGATGGGATTCCGATTTCGACATGTAAGAAAAGAAGGCAACTCTATCGGTGGATGTAGGTGGAATGTCTGAAGAAAAGATAAGTAATCGTCTGTAATTTCCCAAACCAATTGTCAAGAATAAAAACTACTACCTCTTCTCACCTTACAAACTGTACTGCCTTTGAAAAAGGAAAAATATCGATTAAGTGCATGATGGGTTGACATAAAAAAAGGTTTAAAAATATGAAAAAGGAATGGTCAATCCTGTGCATTTACACTTGTTCAAGGCTTTAAACTTTTCTTTACCACAACAAGCCATGGGCGTCACTTAATCAAAAATGATCAATATATATATGAAAGGCGGCTATTCCACCTTTCAAGTCTTATTCCATGTAGCATTTAAGCAGAGACGTCTCACTATTTTGCAAAAAAAATCTTAATTCTTACAGGAACTTTTAAAAAATACATTCTTGAAATCGTAAACTCTATTTCAAAGTAAGTATCCGTTAGTTAAGATGAATGGAAATAGGTTGTCGAGTGTTTGTTTTACTGTATAGAAATCTCAGGCTGTTAACACGTTATGGTTTTTAATATTAAAAACTCACAACTTGATTTTGTATTTAAAAAAAAAATAATTTAAATTTTTTACAGACCTCACCTTGAGCATAAAAGGCATTGTTTTTCGAATGGTATTATTAACGCTATTTTTGTAAAGAATGTTCTGCGGAGACTTATTCTAGGATACTTAAATCTCTTTCAAAACATAAAATGACAATTCAAATAATTTTAGAAATTTAGTACAAGCGAATACAGCAAAGAGTGCACATAAACGGAATAATGAACCCTTATGGAAGAATGCATTAACAGTGCCATTAGAAAAGAAAAGGGAATTTAAAATTTACCCGTCATCAGTTATCTTTGTACCCTTCTACGTTGCTGGTTATTGATATTATTCTTTCCATGTAATTTAAGTTCTTGTGTTTTGTCAAGGATCATGTCATTGATCAATGCGGCGGTATGATTACCCCCTGTCTAATTGATTCTTCTACCTGAAATAATGTCTGTCCCTTCGGTGTTTTCTGAAATTCACAATTTTTTGAAGCCTTTTGATTGTCAGAAATTATATGTTCCATATTTCTGATTAATTCACTTAGATGGGAGTTCACTGGGGATTGATCCTCAATTTTCCGTTTCATCCAGTTGTTTTCCATCACGACTTTTCCAATCTTCTGTTTCAGTTCCTTGTAATTCTTTTGGATTTCGGTTACTTTCAGTTTCATGGCCTCGTTCTCTTTAAACAAATCTGAAAGCATTCTCTCCAACCTTGGCATGGCCCCGTTATCGAAATTCCCTAAGCATCCCGCAAAATGAAGAAAAATCAGAAGACAGAATATAAATAAATACATTGTATCTCAGTCGTAGTCTTGTGCGTTCTTATCCCACTATTGACTGTCAAATGTTCCCAGGTCTTATCTTTACATAACTGAAGTTCATGAAGTACATGTACAGGGCCTTAATGTAAAAAAAAATACATTGTACACATTTATATGTTCAATCTCTACACTGTCATAAAATAATTGCATACACAGGAGAAACTGCTGTGGAATCATCAATGTTTTGTGGGACACCAATGTTCGTGGATTCCGTGGGTAATCCGTATCCACGAATTCACATCTACGCGAGTCGCCTGCGTGGCCATTAGTAATAGTGTCTGCTCCAGAATCGCGGAGAAAAGAGTTGATCCCTACTTCGCGGGTTCGAATCCCGCTAAGGGACGTGGAGACCGGTCCTTCCGATGAGACCGTATAAATCGCAGTAGATGCTGGCACGAAAAAGATCCGTCACTTCTCAATTGTCCTGAGTGCCGAGCAAAGGTCAAAATTCGTAGCTCTGCCAATCTGTCGGCTTTTAGTAAACATTCGGTCGTTTTTCGATTTACTAAACTACAGAGTTTCATCATGTTATAGTTATTCTTTTCGTATTCAATTGCATTTTAACAAATTAATTATTTATTTTTTTACCTTGTGCTTCCAGGCTCCAAAGCTCCTTTCCCTCTCAAATGGCCACCGTGTTACCCAGACTGAAGCAATCATTTTTCGGTAGCCGACCATACATGGAGTACGTCAACTTAATTAATAGAGGAGGAGACTGAAGCAAACATTTTTTTTTTGATGGCCGACCATACATGTACATAGAGTACGTCAACTTAATAAATAGTGAAATAAATAGAGAAATAAAGATGAGGGTTGAAATAAATTACAAATAATAACAAAAAAGGCTTGTACATGTATTTTTGTTCAATAATTGTTGAACATAAATTATAGATTAAACACAAAATGAAATACAGGGGATAGAGTAAACAATTAATTTAATTAAATGTATGTTTGAAAGGGCTATAACATTTATAGATTTAATTTTAAATTTAACAGAAAGGGGGCGTAGTAGTTTAATTAAGATTTGCTATATTGTATTTATTTTAAATTAGTATACCGATGTTATGCTTACTCGGGTAAAACAATTCACATAGATTTCTTAACTGTTTTAAATTAGCAATAATTTTGTACATGTACACAGGCCTAGCTCAATGAACATACAGAAATACTACAAACGCGGTAATAAATATGATATCCCCGAGTACCCAAAGTCCGTCACCATAAGCGGAAAACACCCCGCGTTACTCTACAAGTTATTTTTTGATTTGTTCTTTGTTTGCTACACATAGTAACGAACTTAAACATTGCATATTGTGATATTAACAAGAAAGTGCATTTATTGGGCTTTTACTACAAAACTAAATAGCACGCATATCACATCCGCGTACATAACGTCCTATGAACCCAACTCCGTCACCAGGGCCCTCTACAATATGCCGACGTATTAAAGAAAATTTTTCCCCAAGTTTAGTTTTTTATACCTTTTTCTAAAATTGGTAAACATAAAAATTGTTAAATAAGATATGAAAATAGTATTAAAATGTATCTTAAGAAAGGCATCAACAATGCAAACAAATTACGTTATTATAATGTATTTTATATGTAATAATGTCGCGCTAACGTTATCACAACGTGTAGTGCATTAGGGTAAATGCACACAAAAAATAAAATATTTTTAGCTTTAATCAACATTGTATGTCATGGTAAATCATTGAATTAGACCTTCATTAATAAGACATGTGAAAATGAGCATGTTACACACATGTCTGAGGTATAGATGGAATAGTGCATAAGGGAAATGGTGCTTACTAATTTCATATAAAATTAGGTAAATACAATAATTAAATTAAGTTAAAATGTTCTTGTAGCATTCTTGAATTTGACTCTTGTAGTATGTCGGCATTTGACTGTAGATTTTCAGTATGCTAAAAAGTGACGTCATAATTGCACTCGTTTACAAACAGCGCGGAGTTTCTTGAAAGTGACGGAGTTAGGGTAGTGAACGGAGTAAGGGGGTTTGGCGATAATTAGCACACAGCATTAGTCCATACATTGCTTGAATATATGAAGATTTTTTTTAATTGTGTGTGTGAGGGTGTGTGTGTGTGTGTGTGTGTGTGTTTCAGTATCATTGTTCCTTGTTTCATATGCTCTCAATTTTCTTCAAATTAAGCAACATCAGACTAATTTTGAAAAATATTCGACCTCGCATTAAGCAGACTATTTGTGAATGGAATATGGACCGTTCTCTGGGAAAAGGGGTCTTAATGACAAAATTCTCGAAATTGACTTTTTCATATATTTCAAATCTACAACAAATTTAGAACACAAAGTCAAAATTTGAGGATTTAATTTGCTATAGTTTTAAAAATATACGTGTTTGAAAACAACATGTTGTAATGAAACTATAACGTCATTGACGTTATTCAATAACGTTATTTAGAAAAAAAACGACGTCTTAGAAACAGAGACTAAGATTAATTTGATGATGAAATAGAATTTTAACCTAACTTTATCCTTACACATTTTGAATAAAAATATCACTAAGGACATTGATTAAATTATTAAGTGTATGTATCTGTACATGTTGCACAGTGAATGACTACAATAAATACATGTTTATGTATATCAACTTAATTTCATAAAGGTAGACTATACTTCTTGCTTTCAATAAATATTGTTGAAAAAAAACAAAGAAAATAATTATGATAACAAAAAAAAAAAAAAAAAAAAAAAAAAAAAAAAAAAAAAAAACCCAGGAAACTAAATACAAAACAAAGCTGTGTGATTATATGTACGTTATTCAAGCGGTTGACAGGCCCGATGGGAAATTTATGACCAGGTAAATGCTTGCGAGAGTCAGTGAAACCAATGGGATATAAAATAACTGGCCTATCCTGGTTACGATTTCTTGTCTTTTAATATGCTGATCCTCACTTCTGCTAATGAAACTCATTCTTCTACGGACACAATACCAAGCGCTGTACTTTGAAATCAGTGGTATTTTTGTATTCCCCTTAGAGGCTTAGGAAAGTCTTCCATTCCATCCACTGTCATGCAGGGTACTGGGGAGCCGAGATTGCGACTGAAAACTGGTCCACAATTGTTTGAAGCGGATCAGTGGAGTTGGTCTCTAAAGTTTTTTGATTAAATCAAATCCACCAGCTATGCTGCAAAGTGTATGACACTGAAGTTGCATCATATATACTGTTTGTACTGCTGTCCCGTCATAATATGCCACATAAAATACTTGATTTCCAATCATAAACTCTTGTTTCGGCGGTTACAATTATCAGTATGAATTGTAAGTTCTATATTGAGAAAACAACTAGTTCGAAGAATTGAATCTGGCCCATGAGTATTTGCACCTTTACACACTATACTTTCATGTTATTTTTTTTTAATTGCTTCAGGGTATCGTCTACTCAAAACCCAAAGATCTGGATTTTGCAAAGAGCCTAGAAATAGAGTGGCCCCATTTGGAGAACATAATGAGGTTTAACTCATTGGTATCGGAAAATCAGTTTTTGTGATGTTACTGGAATATTACATGGTGTACGGGAGAAGTGTTGACCGCTGAAACTGCCAAGCTCCTGTAAATAAACCAGAACTCTATTTAAAAGATGTTTGCAGAGTTAATAAATAACTAACACGCATAAATTTAACTTGCTACATATATTTTTTGAAAATGTTTTTAAGTGTAATGAAATAAGATTAAAGTAGACTTAACTTAATATGCACAGGCTGTAGGAGCTAATTTTAGTTGAGAGGGGGTAGGGGGGTGGGTTCAGCCTGAAAGAAAATGTTATCAAACAAAACCAAAAAAGTCAATTTACTTTTGAAACGGGAACAACCGTAACTTAGCTTTACGTGTATATTCTTTTGTGAAGTATTTTTTAAGGGGTTAAACTTTTAAAAAGCTTTGTTTTCTATTGTTAAATACTAGTATATAATTGTAAAAATTTTGCCCCTCCCCTTCCCCGGTTCTTATTGATATTATATATAGCACAGCATGAAGGATGATTCTTTTTCTTACTATGCAATTGTAGGTCGTATCTCTCCATGAGCACTGGACGTTCGTGTAAAATTCAATAAAATACATTTAATATTTGCAGGTATATAAGAATTACTTATTTTCAATACAAACCACAAACTAAGTAATGTACTTCCCATAGGCACCTGAATAGTGGATAAAAGACATGAACTTATCGTCAACCCCCTCCTCCCTCCCCCCCCCCCCCCCCCCATTCGGACGGAGTTTAAGTTGAGTTACTTTTCATGATATGCTCTATTAAAATCAAATCAACCATCTCGGAGACACATTTTAGGTGAACTGCTTTGTTTTTAATTTGTCTTGGTAGTATCTCCCCTTTTGCCAGCTTTTCCTGATTTTGAATATCTTAAAACGACATGCACTTTTCGATCTTCAGAAATTCTTAAACCGAAACTAGGAAAAACACATGGCTGTATAGATGTCAAAATTTAAATAAATAATATTAAACTAAAGTTTAATTTGATGCTACATCTATCCCAAATATTACTACACTGTAAAAACTGATTTTTTGTTGTTGTTGATTTAATCGTATTTGTTTACATACTTTTGTTTTCTATGCTTGTACAGACTCGTGTTAGTTTCTACTTACTGATGTCAGTTATATACAGTTATTTACAAATTGTAAATGCTGTGGAAAATAATCACCCATAAGAACAAAAATACTATAAAATATATTGTATTTACCCAGTAAGGATTTTTTAATACTCGTCACTACATATTTGTAGAACACTTAATGCAAAAATTATTCTATACTAACAAATATACACTACTACTAAACCGATTATAGTAAGTTCATGTGTGGATGAATTCTTAATAAAGTACAGAATAATAAGAATGACAGATTTGACGGAGAATGTTTTTGAATATATATTTTGGTTATTAGGGGGAGGGGGTTTGTCCATCTTTGCTAGCCAATGATTTGTGAATCACAAACTCTTGGCAAGCGACACTCCAGCCAAGTCCAGGAAGTATATAAATATCCCACTCTCTCTGTATCACTCCATTATGTATCGGAATCAAGCGAGGATCTAGGATTTTTTCGGGAGGGGGGGGGTCACCCCAGTAAAAATAAAAATTAATCTACCATAATTTGATGACGAGTAAAAAGAAAATAACATAAACAAACAAAAACGTACACTACTTTCAAACGTGAAAACCTTATTTCGTAAAGGGGTTGGTCGGGGATGGGGGTGTGGAGGCAGAACCGCTTTCCTTCACTCCTCCTACTATCTTAATAGGTGTCCTTGTTTTTTATGAGAGGAAGAGGGTCCAAGGTCATTTTAGTTAGTTTACTATCTATATTTGATTACTCCACAAATTTCGGGGGAGGGGGGGGGGGGGGTTCGGACCCCTCTAGATCCGCGCATTGGAATAACATTAAAACATGCTAAGAGTTTAGATATTGATTTAATTTAATTATTCTTTTAGAGAAATATTCAGAAATTTTATATATAACGTAAAGTCCAGAAGCAACGCCGGCGTTAAAACACACACAGACAAAAAAAAAAGCAAACGTGGAACTTGGTTTTAAAGTATTTGCTGATTTGTGAATATATAAAATGTCTACATGAAGAACTGCAAGCAATACAATGAGAAAAAAATCTTAACACGAACTGCAGTTTCATACATGAAAAATAATTTCGATCTATCAACCTACAAATGCTGCATTGAACAGGTGCTGTATGTTACGAGAACGCATGGAGATTATAAAATAATCAAACTCATTTAATATTGTCAATTTTCATGTGTGCAAACTTTCAAAGTATAAACATTTTATACTTATATTACTTACTGATAATTCATCGTCCGTTCTTCTTTCTGTGCTTATCCCTTCTCTCGCTTTGAGGTCTGGCTCGAGTGACGTAATGTAAACAAAGATGACTTTTCAGCATGTGTTGTTTGGTGGATCATACTTTACATTCATAGAGGCGGGTTTACACATAAATAGAAATTTTGACACTGACTCTATTTGTTTCGGCGTATGGTTAATTATTCATTATACTAGGATATTAAAATTAGCGAAAATAACTGAAAAAAGTTTAATAAATTCTTTTGTATATCGTGTACATTCAACTTTAAATTGTTCGTGAAGTAACACATGTAGGATTCAAACACGTAACAGTAAATACAATATAATAATATTAGAATATTCATCGGTGGTATCTTAAGAAAATATTTAAAAGTGGCAAAGAAACGTATTCTACACACGATATCACGATCAACATACGTATTCCTTTATACTTTCACTCTGAAAATAAAACTGAACAACGGAAAGTGGAAAAGGAGAAAATGTGCGATTAAGACGCCAAAATTTGAAGTCACAATAAGCACGTTTTTCTCAACGTCAACGCTTATGTCATTAAGCCCGGTTTTGTCAGAGAGCGGTCCATATATGGATATTCGAGCTCAAAAGTCCATTCAAACAGTACAAATCAGGAGCAGAGCAAACACGAAGCTGAAAAACATCAGAGGGGCCATGGAGGAGTTAGCATCCCCTGACGACCGGTTGCACCCGCCGTGTGCTCCTTGTCATAATAGGGAAATAACGGAAAAATCCGTCGACTATTTAGTGTGTAAATAATGCCCTAACAATTAGTATGAAAAACCTCAGTCAGTATTTGACTTAATGATAGATTGTATTTGCTGACGAGGTCATTGTATCGACCATAGAATTTACGAAATGATGACGTGAATCAAGAATTTTGATATTCTTGTTTCATCGACTTGTTTGTCAATAACTTACCTTGTTTTAGAACTTGTTCATACGTAGATTCTAAGGTTCCTTAATTATTTCAAGAATTTTTGTGATTTGCATATCTTGATCTGTAGTTGAAAAAAGAAAAATTTGCATAAAAAAGATGAACTGTGATACCTTCCAAGTTTTAAAAATATTATAGATTCATATCTCAGTAAATACATAATTTTTTTTTTTATTTATTGCAATAAAAAATATTTTCAACTTATGTGAAATGCAGAATTACGTGTACGTGCTTATGATGGCACATGTCTTCAAAATGTTATATCTATGAACCGTCGTCTTACAGTTGAAAAGTAATAACTTGCTCTCTGTTAATTAGTGAACGAATACGTCATATTTCAAACATTCAAATTAAGCTGATGAAGTGGAAATCTGAATCTGATATTATCTTATCGCGAGATTTATTTTTAATTACTTATTATATATGTTTTAATTAATATCACGTTAATGTTGAAATAGAATTAAAGTGTTCAATAATATATTGTATGTTTCTTTAGTTGGTTTGATCAAGACTTTTTTAACTTCAAGCTAAATTAGTATTTTTATTAGCCTGTGAATAAATTATCACTATGTAATATATATAGTACTAGGAATTTATATGGTTTTTACTGGCAACAGATGGAGGAAAGTTCTAGGGGAAAACTAGAGATGAACCCATTGACATTCTGTGAAATCACTAATTTTCTTCGGGGGGGGGGGGGTTGTGATTTTCAAGGTATGAAGAGACCCATGAATTCATGTCCACAACAAAATGCAATATACACATATATTACAACTGAACAATTCTTCAACAACGAAATCAAATCATCATGAACCAATATATTTTTCTCAAATCACGAAAATTTGACCCCTTGAAAATATGTGATTTTACAGTACATTTAAAGGCAGAGATTTTAAGCATCGCCTTCAAAAATATCTGGTATGTGTACCCCTGTCAATCTAGTGCAATAAGGTACATCATTGGGTGCTAGAACTTGAGTGACATTTGCTTACTAGTCCCTGTTTCTACCCTGTACACATTGCTTGGCACTCGTGGCGACCTTCATATTAACTTTCGATCCTTTGATATTTACCGCACATGGTATAAAGATGCTGTATTACTATGACATTTTCAGCTTGATAATGTATATATGCATACCTTTAGTATTTCAAATAATTATAATACTCTTCATGATGATATATAAAAATTTGGTATGAAACATTTTTTTAGTTTCAAAGCTCAACAAATACTTTGAATAATTATTTTGATTGGTTGGGATGCTTTGACACACATTCCAATGCAAAATAATTTTAATTATTGAGATGAAACAAGAATATCAGCTGTCTCGTTTAAAGTCATCATTTCGTAAGTTCTATGGTCGATACAATGACCTTGTCAGCAAATACAATTTATCATTGAGTCAAATGCTGACTGAAGTTTTTCATACTAATTGTTAGGCCATTATTTACACACTGAATTGTCGACGGATTTTTTCCGTTATTTCCCGATCATGACAAGGAGCACACGGCGGGTGTGACCGGTCGGCAGGGGATGCTCACTCCTCCATGGCACCTGATCCCACCTCTGATGTTTGGAGGTCCGTGTTTGCTCTGCTCTTATTTTGTATTGTATAGTGGACTTTTGAGCTTGAATACTGTTCGTTATCTCCATATATTTCATGAATCATTATTTAAAACTTTTTTACTTCTGACTTAAAATCATGTCAAATTCCCAACACAGGTTAAGTTTACTTCTCGGATATTTAACTGTGTATTAAATCACTTCATGTGTATAGGGATTAGAAAACAGATGACCACAGGTAGACTGCTAGCCCTCAAGGCATTCACACCTCTACAAAACATGCCCATCCTTCACCTGTGATTTACCATCTGGCAAAAAATCTCTGCCTTTAAGTATGAAGACATTCTTGCTTATATTTTAAAGCGTTAAGTAGTAATTTTGTGGTCTTCCCTGCTTATTACATGCCAGAGTGTGTGGTCATCCCTGCTCTGGACTTGGCAACTCTAAGCAGCAAGTGTGCGGACATCCCTGCTTGTTGCTGCGCAAGATCAGGTGTGCGGACTTCTGTCAGTATCTTGTGGTAGTGCATTGGTGTACAGACATCTCTAACAGTGTCTGTTGTCTAGAACCGTTTCATTAGACCAGCATTTTTTTGGACGGTTGATTAACCCCATTTTTTGAAAACTGAAATAAAAATAAAAGGCCCCAAACTTGATATCAATTTTATTTTTTCATCCGACCTGAAATTTCTTTCCTGGTAAAAATAAAAAAAAAATGTCATGATGCAATCACGTGTAGCCAAAAATAATTCTGTGCATCTCACCAAAAACATGTTTACCAAAAGTATCCGTGCATTAATAAACATGGAAGCCTCAAGCACCAAACTGTGTCCAATCGATCTTATTTTAAAACTTATTTTAGATTTATTCAGGGGTGTGCAATTAGCATCACCCGACGCTCGGTGCTACCATTTTCTGGGGTCGGGCTAGTGATGTTCTGCACGGAGGTAGTCCAAGTAGAAATTAAACCTACGCATGTAATAATTCATTTATTTTTTTTCTATTAAATTCCCAAACAATGAAAATTTTCCAGGCAGTATGCTCCTATTGTTCGTAGATCTCCATAATTTTATCCATTTTGCAGCACGATCTGACTTATTTACTTCCAAAAAACGATCGTTTTTTCCTAATCCGAATTTTCGCCTTTCCTTTATTAATGGTAAATACATGCAGATATCTCATTAAATTATTTACGATCACTTAATAAATTGAAAGATAAGTGTAATGTGATTTACATAAAATATCTTTCCAGTTTATTTAATGATTGAAGATGAAAAAAAAAATTGCTGCCTTTAAGATGAGCTATTTTGGACAGACAAAAAGTAAGATGATTTATTTAAATTCATTTTTAATTTCTATCATGATTATCTGTTTGTAATTATGATTCAAATTTTCTTGTGAGAATTAAACTTTAATTTTATAAAGAATGACCTATAAACCCTGATTTCTTCAACAATAAACATTCTTTTCAATATAAGTTACCCCTACCCTTTATTTGGGCTAGTATCTATTTACTTGGGGCTAGTGACTTTATTGCTGCCCTAGCCCATGGGTTAGTGCTTGAATTTTTTAATTGCACACTTCTGCCTGTATTTAGAAAAAAATATACCGTAAATACTATTCGAGAGATGACTTGGTTGCTCATAAAGACTTTGGCTTTAAAAATATTAAATGAATACAATCCATACTTGTAACAGTTTAAAACCAAGCTAGATAATTATATAAGAAACATACATGTATTTTAAAAATTGACAATCTATTGCAGGAAAAAAAATTGATGATTTTTTACTGTGAGGAAATTGAGCCAATCTCAACCCCTGAAATTCAGGCATGAAAAGGATAACAAGAATATTTTTGAAAAACTGTTTTATTTTTACTTTTATTTTCTTGATGGAGTTTTTTTTTCTATTTAATTTTCCTATCACCCCCCCCCTCCTATCCTTATATTTGAAAAAAAAAAATATTTCGTAAACCTAGAAATACAAAAAAAATGAAAAAAAAAATGCTGGCCTTAGTGGCGGGTGTGCGGTCATCCCTGCTTGTCACTGCATAAGGACAGATGTGCGGTCATCCCTGCTTGTCACTGCATAAGGAAAGGAGGGCGGTCATCCCTGCTTGTCACTGCGTAAGGACAGGTGTGCGGTCATCCCTGCTTGTCACTGCGTAAGGGCAGATGTGCGGCCATCCCTGCTTGTCTTTTGTGGAAGTGCGCTGGCGTGTGGACTCAACTGTCAGTGTCTTGTAAAAACCATTACGTATACGTGTATCTAGTGATTAAGACTGCGAATTGTATATATTTGCAGAATCTCAGGGCTATCCGTTTCTCTTCAGGATAAGAGCCCGTGAGGGTTCACAAGTAGTGACCTTCCATGCACCTTACAAGACGAAATTACACCTACACATTAAAATGAAGCTTAAGTTTCAGAAAGGAATTACAAGCACTTACTGGTTATGGAGCGTATATATTTTACATCTTGTACGAAGGCTTGCAGGTTGACAGAGCATCAACACAGCTAAAGAGAACGGTAAGAAATTGGAGTTTCTTGAAAAAGCATTTTTTTTTAATATTGACACGTGAATTTTGTTATCAAGAATGTCAGAGAAAAAAGTATGACAAGGGAATTTTGTCTATCTTTATAAATAGGGAAAAAAATAGAAATAAAATTTAATAATAAACCTTATTTAAAGAAGTCTCACATTAATCGCATTCGGAATTATCATAACAATTTAATTTCTTTACAGGAGGGATCACAATTCCATGGAATTTCAATTTCTGCTTAATTCGCTCGGAGACATTTCTTGAATTTCTAGTTTTCAATGAAAATGGTAAAACTAACTTAAAGTGATCGATCTAAAAATAATCTATAAACATTGCAAATCTGTGAACAGGTCATAATCACGGACACGGATTTTTTTTTGTTCATTTTTGCTTTAGATTAGCTGTCAATTATTTTTTTTTTTTTTTGCAAGTTTCAGAACAAATTTAGAAATTATGTGACATGTCTTTTCAGAATGAATATTTGGAGAAACACTGAGACAAAGAATGAAAATAATAATAAAAAAAATAAATAAAAATATTTAGTCTCGAAAATTCAACCAGAGATACTCTTAGTTGTGCATCAAAGGAAAGATAGGTTCTTAGTTCTTTCTCACCTTACAGATCGCTTGAAAAGTAAGAACAATCTCAATGATCATATCCTTTTAAAAAGGCTGACAAAAATAGTTTTTATAACTCATAAAAGAAAAAAAAACTCTATAGTTTTAAACTATGATGCAATAATTTTATTTCTGAACTAGATTATTTGGAAAATCCAACGTTTTAGATATGCTAAACAAAAGTTGCAATTAGGCTCCATAGGTTGGAACTTGTAATTCAAATAAACAAGGTCGACATTGTCGGCGGCCATTTTCTGTTTGTTGAATGTGATGGACAGAGGCTCGGTTGACGGACGAAAATGGCACCTGGATTTGAAATACTTTGTTTATTCTGGAAAAAATTTAGGATAACAGTAAACGTATGTATCAAGTTTTCTTATCTCCCCAGATTTATTAAGTCCAAAAACAAATTCCTCCGAAATTACACTATTTTGGTCACAATTCTGAACAAACGAAGTATACGTCGTATTCTGGTCTACTGTTGAACTATTTATTCCAACTAAGCAGTTCGTTCCAGAAATTTTGTTCTGTGCATTATGTTCAACTACTTCGAACAAAAAAAATTCTAATGATTCTGACACGGATGTTGAATGCAGCGTAAGTTTCGTCATAAACATCTTTGTTCCAAAATTCAGTTCAATTTCATGCTCTGCTGAACCTTCCTTTGAGCTCGAAACTGAAACAGTAAAAACTTAATTTAAAAATGGAATTCTTAACAATCATTAAAACTATGAAGCTTGCTCAAAAATTTCGTAGATAAGCGGCATGTTGTAGGAATTGGAGGACATGAATAAATAAAACTGAGAACAAATATTAGACTGACAATTATTAATAAATTTTCTGACACAAAATGAATACATTTAATTACACAAGGGAATTCTAATTTAAATAATTTATTTCCTTATGTTGTATAAGGGTAAGGCACATTAATTAACACGAAAATTGCAATTAAAAATCAGTACATATTAAATCCTGCGAGAATGTATTTAATACCCAGGATGTTTTTAAAACCCAGAATTTTAAAATTCTCTGATATTGTATTGTTAAATACAGAGCAAATGGTTTTTTAACAATACAAATAAAAAATTATACAAAAATGTATAATGTCAATTTGAATACAAAACAAAATTAACAAATATTGCAATGAGGGTGCCATAATTAAAAATAATATGTATACACTCGTATGTAATATACTCCACGTTTATCAAATTTGAGGATTTTCCCATAATTAATTTTTGTCCCAAAATGATCAAATATTGCAATAAGCATGCCATAAATAAAAAGAAATATTGATTACACTCACCATTATCAAATTTGACAATTTCCCCATAATTCATTTTTGCTGTCGTATCTTGTGGGCACTGGAACCTTCCATACATAGTCATTCTTTTATCCTCTTCGGATTTGGACACATTCAGGTAGAGAGTCTTTATATTCGGCGACTGCAGAACACGCACTGTTTTGGAAGCCTGTCATAAAGAATGCGTTGTATAACAAGCATTCTGAGAGCATAATATTGTCAATACTTTTCCCCTACAAGCAGGTTTAATCTGATTTGCATTAAAAATTGAAAATGTCATAGCTCCATAAAAAATCCTTTTAGCGAACCAAAATGCAAACTTGATCTATTTTTCATGAAGATAAACTCATATCAAAAATCAACTCAAAATCTGCAATCGTAGAGAGAAAAAAGAGCAGAAACCCTTAAGCATTCAAACGGTCGTAATTCCGTCAAAATCAATGAAGGGGAGCGAATGCAAACTTATCAAACATATTAAATATTAGCTCGATATTTGCGAGCATATCGGGATAAAAGTCTGGAAATCTAAGTTGATCAGACAAACGGAGGGACAGGCAGCAAAAGAGGAAACCTATAATTCCATCCGGTTTAAACGGTATGGGACGCAGTTTTGTTTTATGCTGCAGGCAAATTTTGTAGTCGTTCAAATTTGTAATTTTTTTTTAAAGTTGATTAAATATACAATAGTTGTCAGTCGCCCTCGTGGCGCAGTGGTTAGAGCGTCTGCTCTAGAGTCGCGGAGTAAGGAGTTGATCCTTACGTCGCGGGTTCGAATCACACTGTGGGACGTGGGGACCGGTCCTTCGGATGAGACCGTATAAACCGAGGTCCCGTGTCGCAGTAGGTGCTGGCACGAAAAAAGTCACTCACTGCTCAATGGCCGTAAGTGCGGAGTATAGGACAAAATTTGCAGCTCTCCACCGGCAAGTGGTGGCGTCTCCATATGAGTGAAAAATTCTCGAGAGGGACGTTAAGCAGCATACAAACAAACAATAGTTGTCATAAAGTTCATAGACAAATGTGTTTTTGTAAATTGTTTAATTTTGATTGCTTGAACTTAATATTTATAAATTTGTCATTTTTATATTATCTTGCTTTTACATATTTAAAAGCAGCGTCTTGATCAGAAACTTTTACAATGATTAAGATTTCTACTTTTGTTTACAAATTCAACTTTTCAATATTTTCCTTGCACTATCACAGTTATGTTTAAAAAATCAAGAAAGAAAAAGATTTCAAAACGATAACTCTGCGCAATCATGTCAGAAATTTATAGATTGAGTCATTATAGACTGATTTGGCTTTGCTAATGTTGAATTTTTCTCCTAATTTTCTATTGTCAAAATATGGAATGAATGTTATTCTGTTTTACAGAACACTAACATAAATGTTGTGCATTAAACATTGTGTATTTAATTTTTGGGGGGTCTTATTATCAATTTTATACTTTCAGATTGTTTAAAAAAAAATTAAATGAATTTTAGAAATGTGTTCACTTTTTGACAATTATACATAAAAAAATTCTTTTAACCCTTTTTCTAAAGGGAACATATAATTCAAGCAGTATTATATATAATTAAATGATGAAGTTAATTAAACTTACACAAGGACAGATGCAAACCAATAACCATATGCCAAGAACAGCTGAACCAAGCCTACTTGTGAAGAGAGTACACTCCATACTTTGACAAGTAATGTTATAGACTGTATCTAAGGAAAAGGTTTAGAGTTGACTGAGTTGAATGCATATTTCCATATTGAAAATCTAAATGAAAAATGTAGCATGGAAAATGTCAAAGTTGCAAACTTCGGTCAGTCAGCAATATAGCTGTGACATTCATTATATACCCTTCAAACTGAGACTCTACTGTTTATAGAGCGATTATTATTAAATGAGGTTAGTTTGAAAATGTCAGATATAAAATTTATCTCTAGGTCAATCAGCACATTTCAACCAATTTTCTAACGATAACTTATCTGAAAAAAAAAAACAAAAAAAAAAAAACTTTATCTACCTTTTATAAATGGCGTAGATATTCAAACAAGGCTTCAATTTTCATTTCAGAGTACGACAGATTCGTATATCAGAAAATCAGTAAAAAGTTCAAAACTGTTGACAAATTATATGATTATCCTTAACTAATGTGGTTCTTATTCATATAGGAAGCAAGTATCTAATTCTATATGGTTAAATTTAAATTATCAAAGTATAAATTATCTGAAGAAAATATTTCTATTTGAATAGCTGAATTTAATAACAGAATAATCAAAAAAAGCTTTGTCTCATTTAGCTAAATGGACCACGGCCGCTTAAAGGAAAGCGGGTGTGCGCATTCATATAAAGTTTTGTAATAGCTTTTCTAAATTTCACTTTTAAAGATTAATTTGTAATCTAGAAAATCCAAGTATTAGATTTTGTCGTCTGACTTATTAATTTGTATTTCACTAAACGATGATTGAATTAAAAATTGATATGAATCTCCATGGAATAGTTTTACATTGTGTGATAATAATATCAAAATAAATAAATAAATGAACATAGGCTCTTTCTGTAAATTTCCTACAAAAATGAAAATAAAATAACAACAGAGGCACATCACACTCTCTATCTTTTATCAACAGGCTTGTTCTTTACTGTCGCTGGTTTCTTATAAATGATAAATTAACATGCATTATTATTATTTTTTTGAATGCGAAACAAAATTTATAAGCATTCAGCAGACACACACACACACACTTCTCAATCATTTTCAGCGTCCTAATCGTCGGATTGTCACCTTTGATCAATTTATAAAATGACGGAATTTGTCTAGTACATGTAGTCCATATTGCTTTGCTATCCTCTTTTTGTTTCAATATTTAAGCTTCCAAGCAACAGTGTCAAAGGTCTAAGTTATCGTCATCATTCCGTATTTGGTATGTTACTGCAATTTCATTTCGGCGCAATATCCTGAGAACAGTCGTCTACTGTACCTATTTTTGTTGTCTCTGACTTCCTCGCCGTTGCAAGCACTGGTGGTTCTTTAAGACCCCGAGGAATCTCAAGCTCTAAAGTAGACAATGTAGCCACTGGTTGTGCTGTCTGGTTATCTCTCCGAATAGGAATCGTCCCTATAATTATCTTTATAGGTACATGGAGAGCTTTCCCTGGCCAATTAACTGAATCAACAATCAGTTGGTTGAAAAAAAGGTAATGTTCATTAAAACGAATATTGTTGAAAGTTTGATATTGGTTTTTGCATATGTTTAGAACAAAAGAAATGTTCACCTCGACATAGTAGTCAATGTCAATTATTGAACATCCAGCAAGATTTGAAGAAGGTGAACATGGAACAGTAAATGATTCCCCGATCCAAGTTTCGGAACTTCCAGGTTCTACTCGTCGGTAAGTTACTGCCGCAATTATTTCCTTCGACGTTATAAAGGATTTCTTCGAACGGAAAGTCACCCTCTGCAAGAATCATAAGCTTTAATAAGGAAGGCATTTTATTATTTTATTTTATTTTTTAATGGAAAACAACCATGCATAGTACACAACTGCGTATACACTATGCATATTTTTTTTCAAGCTCCAACTACGTTAACTTTGCCTTGTAGAAAAAAGAATGGTCATAAAATATAAACTTATGCAAATTTCTGCCGTTGCGTTGGTTAAATTTAAGGAATTCTCTTAAGTAGAAGAGTCATTGATATTTTTGTGCATACCTGATAAAATTAGACGTAGCTCTTACAAGCTTTTCAGCTGAAATTTTGAATTTCTGTATGGAACAAAATTGTATCTCCAGGGACATATCCAATTCGGTCTAGTGTCAATTTGCCAATAATTTTCCCCGACATGCAACATAAACAGCATATATACTTTTCTTGCTGGTTTTAGGTCATACACTAAATATATCAAAGAAAACTGATGCAAAAAAGTCTCCCCCGCCAAATATATATTTGAGGATTGATCCAAACGTTATGTCACAAGAGCTGTAAAATCTTTAATAATTGAATGTTATCAACTAAACTTTACATACAAATACCCCTATCTATATTTCTTTTTGCCTTTAAATTTCATTCCGACATAGTAGATACTTTTTAATATCTTAAGAAAAACACAACTTTAGGTTTTGTATATCAACGCACGGCAAGAACATTACCGACGTTTTAATGACGTTACTTTTTAGCACTCATTTTCACTTCATCAGCATATCTTTATAATCTCTCACGTATTTCTTTCTAGTAATTTTAACTGCCATTTAGTTAAAAACCCAGCTTGTTTTGAGTTTTAGTATTGAAATTATTTGAACTTAGTCCAAATGTTAATTCTAAATCAATTCCTTTTTGCGTAAATCATGTATAATCTTATTCGAAAGGAGTGTCGAAGAGAAACATGATAACGACGTCGGTACATTCCTACCGTGCGGTGATAGACGAGACCCCAAGTATCATATATATTTGATATATTTTATTTAAATTAGTTTGTAACCCATGTTCGATCATGATGAACATACTGTCTATGATTAATATAAGTTATATTTTCTAAATGTATTATTTTTTGTTATTATTGATAATAAGTTTGCAAATAATGAATCGGAACATTTATTAAATTGGTTGTTTTGTTTCATGATTTGTAAAACAGTCAACCTCCGTCTTTGCAGCTATTGTTTTAACGACGTTAAGGTAGGAAACAGAAAAAAAAAATATTGATTATATGCATGATAAGATGGAATTGCACTAGTGAGCATGTTCATTTTCTTTATATTACCGTCTGTTATTTTTATTATACTTCTTTACTATTGTTTAGTTTCTTTTCTTTTCTTTTTACATTTAAGCAGTTTGCAAGAACATTTAAATAAATCTAGTAATGTTATAGACATACAGCTGCATTTGAAAATGCATTCAGATCCAATTGTGCAGTAACATTAAACGGTTGTTCTTTTTCATATTTCTTCTTTTTCGACATTTCAATCGTGCCTGTCACATAATATCGCACATATCCATATTTTCCAACAAATGATGAAGGCAGGTTTTGCGGAAGTGTAAAAGAAAATGAATGTATGTATGTTGCCGGAGGAAGATAGCTTTGCTCTCCCATTCCCACACCTACTATTAGAAATTTGCGGTTTGAGCATAAGGATATTTCTATGACTATAATCGCATGAATAAGTATGCTTGCATTACCTTTCATACAAAGCTTTCATAATTTGACATATAAACAACCTAAGAGAAAAAAATGTCGTCCCGGGATTAAATTGAAAGACATTGGCTGCGTGTTTTGAAAGTGAGTCCGAGATATAACAAAAGTCGTCTATCGACATTTTAATTAATTGAAACTGAAACATAAATGCCTTACATTTAAATTTTACTTTTTAATTTGACCCTTAAGTATTACCAAATCTAAATAAATACCACACAAAAATACACAAAATCTCGCCATTCCTTTTCCAAAACAAGACATTAATTTTTGCATGCGATCATCAGTGCGTAATCTCCTAAAGTGTATACTTTATATTTTTTTTATCACAGTATACCTTTTCCAAAAAATGGTATACAATAGTCTTAGTAATTTTCGGAGGCTGTGAAAACAGATGTAAATAACTTGTCTCCATGTCTTCCGGTTTCAATCCACCGATCTTTACCCATTCCTTTAAATGTCACTTGAATTTCTTCAAGATAAAATAAAAAAAAGTTAATTTCTCTAGTACAAAACATAATATATCTCACAGACTAAATTTAGAGGTAAACTGTAAACAAAACTAGACATGTGATCATCAAAGCCGAAACTGTGAATTTATTTTTTTTTTTTCGTATTTGTCAAGAATCTGCTAATTAAAATAGATCTTAAACATGATTTGCATTTTGTTCAAGAAATCATTTTATATAATTTTGGCTAAGTCTATATAAAAATATACAATGCTACTAACTAATTTTTTCTTGATTTAAAGTAATCCGTCAAATTATAATATGAATTACTTCACAAGCTAAATGTAATAATAGTATTTTAGTTTCCCGAAATTCACGACAATCTTCGTATAGAAAAATCTTTATAACAGGTGAAAAGTTCTGCAAAAAAAAAAATAAATAAATAAATAAATAAAAATGGAACTCCTTGACCTCACTGATTTCCAATGGGGAAAAAAACAATTACAGTAAATGTTTTTTTTTCTTTTTTTATTTTATTTTATTTCATTTTTTTTTTACAATCTTAAATTATTTCATTTATACTGAGGCATTCAGACTGCTGTATGATTTATTCTCCATTTCATATATACTCATTTTATGCATCAAATAGAAGTATTACTTGCATTTTCATATATTTTCACATTTTACCTCTATATTTTACAACATTGGTATCATCTTTAGGAGGTTATCTGGAAAGCTTGAAATCTCAAAGTAAAATTCTAGAGTACAGCTTCAGAGTAAATCAAAGTATCAAAAAACTAGTTATAGTTAACTACAGTAGATTCCTTACTTTAAGCGAGGACAATGGATAATAATAGGAAATGTTTTATCTATGGCTTTTCCGATTTATAAATGTTACATTTTACGAAAAAAAAAGTCTAAATTCGCCGAAAAATGATCTGGTTACTGCCTTAATATACCTGCAGAGGTCCATACATTTTTGGCTTCTATAATGACTGTTGAAACATTTAAAGATAATTTTAGTAGATTTGGGAATAATCCTCTCTTAAATATGCAACATATCTTATTGTGACTGAAAAAAGTCTTCTTTCATGATATCGATCTGTTGGAGTAATCCTTCAGTCTTTATTCAATATAATATCGGTAAGGAAATGCCTGTAGTAGGATCCCACGTAATATTACACAATTAATATCAAAAATCATTTGCAAAGATGTGATTAAAGAAGTTTACCCTTTAATGTCATTTCCATAGTTGTGTGCAGAATAAATTTTCCACTGATATTTTGTCCTGGAAAGTACACAATTCCGAGATGGTCAAGTTGTATATTGAGAGCTGGGATTGCTTCCATTGTGCTCCTATAATATATGAAACTTCAGCTTTGAATAAACTTTTTGTCTTAGAACAGTTGAATTAAAAAAAAAAAAAAAATAAAAAAATAAAAAAAAATGAATTAAGTTTCTTTTACCAGTGAATATCACCTGTGTCTCTTTTTTCTACTTTAAAACACCCTGGAATTATCTTCTTATGTTTACCTGAGTCACTCAGGTGACTTATTGATATCTGTTTTTGTCCGTTGTCGTGCGACATGCGTTAACAATTTGAACATTTTCAGCTTCTCTGCAACCTATGAACCTATTTCAACCAATTTTGCCATAGAACATATATGATTGAAGGGGAACATAATTTGTGAATATCATGGTCCTGTTCTTCCCCAAGTGTGTGTGTGTGTGGGGCGGGGGGGGGGGGGGTAGGGATTAGCCGAATGCGGTCAAAATGAAGGCAATAAAAAAAAATCTTCTTCATTACTCCTGAATTTCATTACTTACTGGAATGTTATGTATTATCTAATATTCGGAAAGCAGTTTTGTTACAGAAATATTATGTGCATTCAAATGTAACGAAATTTTGTAATTTAATGACAAATACTGACCCAGCATTCATAAGAAAATTGTGTATATTTATCACCATTTTTTTTGACACTGTCTGTCCTCCTGTAATCTCTGCTTGTCCATAATTATTGTAAATATGTATACATTTACTTCTTGTACCATTCATGTGGTTATTAATAAATGAATAAATGAATGCTATTCATGCCCAAAGGCAATTGAAACCTCTTCCAGGTGTTTACATACTTTTGGGAGAGTGTTTGGTCTTTAATCGGCCATGCAATGCAGCTGTAACGTGTATCTTGTTTTTCCTCATATATATAAAAAAAGAAAAGAAATAAAACACAAATCTCGATATGTTCACCATATGTATTTAAAAATATAATATTATATATTTTGTAAAACTTATTTATAAGGAGAATGCAGATAATTAACATCAAAGGAAAAGATTGTTTTATAGGAATAAATTAGTAAGTTTTATTTCAAAGCGTTAAAAAAAGGCATTGATTTTTTTTTTCTCGTGATAGCTGTCTTTACAGTTTAAAATGTGCAGAATGTAGCTTTGATAATTTTTTTGTTTTTAAAAACTTCAATGACGTGATTGTTTCCTTCTTTTGGACATCGAATAATGTAAACTTTGAGTACATATTTTAACAACTTTTATTAATTAAATAAATTGTTTAGTTTCAAACACCTGCATGTACGTGCAATACACGGATTACAAAATCATTTTCTGACTTCCGTATTTTTAAACTTGCAGAGCAACATTTTATCATTAACAACATTTAATTAATTTTTCTAATTGACTTTACAATTTAATGATGCAAAATCGGCGGTACCTATATCAATATCATATATTTCTTCAGAAACTAACCACACTTGTTAAATTTTTGAAAAATCCTCGCTGATTTTACTATTACAACTTCTCTGCTGAAGGTAAACAAAACTACTGTACAAATGGAACCTGCAAATTCGGAATACACAGGGGGCGTTGCTTTCTTGTCACTCAGATTAATTTCCATGCATGGATGAAGAAAGCAGTCCCAGGAAGCAGTCCCATGGACTGCTGGGTTTGCATTCCAGAGCAATCCCACAGCAGTCTTAGAGCAGTCCCGGGGGCTGCTTTCTGGGATTGCTTGGGTGTCATGTTGGTCTGGTTGGTACTGTAAGGGCACGTTCATAATAATCAAGGACGCATCTTCCAAAATTGTAAAATTTGTGGCCCCAGGGCCAGGGGTTCGTCCGGGGGGGGGGGGGAGGGGTCTATTGAGTATATAATGGAATTTTTTTTTTTTTGTTGAAATCTTCAAATCTGCCTTTGGGTATTTAACAGAGGAAAAAAAAAAAAAAAAAAAAAAAAAAAAAAAAAAAAAAACTAAGTTCATGCTTTCGATAAGCAAGTATGCCTTTTTAAAATGTTTGGAATTCATAACCCCGGAGTCAGGGTTTTTCTTTTAGCGTGAGGCTATTTTGAATATATAGTAGAAATGCATTATTTCTTTGAAAATCTTTTTACCTGTCCTTTGTTTTTAAGCTAACATACTAAGTGAATGCTTATGATGAGCAATGTTGTCTCTTCCAAAATTATGAATATCTTGAACCTTGGGTCAGGGGGCTCTGATATTTATCGTGGGGCTATATTTAACCTATAGCAAAAATGGATTATTTCTTTCAAAATCTTCTCTGCTCCATGGCATGTAGGAGGCAAACAGGGCATATAAAGTTGTAATATGCAAGGTGTTTTATCAGATTTTGAAATTCTGTACCACTTATTCAATTTATTTTTTTTCTGCTGAAAGAAGTTATCACCCTTTGCTATCCACCTGTAAATAATGTAACTTAAAAAAGTCAATTGAATTACAGAATTATACAAGAATTTTTATAATATTTAATACAAAAAGTACTTTTATAGATTTTAATGGTCAGGTAGACTTGTAAGTAATAGATAAATAGAAATGGGGAAACATACCGTATCTTTGTACATTAAAAAAAATCTTCAAAGACTAAGAGAGGCCAAAGTGAGGGGAATGAGATGTGTTAACCCTTTAACTACCAGAGATTTTGCATTTTTTCCACAAAACTGCCTAAAAATTTCAAACTGAAATTTTAACATTTTCTAGTCACTTTTACATAAGGCAACCTATACATTTATTTTCCGAAAGGTAAAATCTTAACTTATTTAATTATGCAGAGTAAAATGATGTCATGGTTGCCATGGCAACGAATGAGACCCATAATTGCCAAAATATGTGTTTTCCCCCTTTTTCATCCCAGAAATACAAACAAATTTAAAAAAAATGGCTCCATAACAGAGGATTTAGTGATGCTATTAAAACAAAGCATGCAAACAATTAGTTTTTAGTAATACTAGTCATTTTTATTTCATAGAAAGAGTTTATACAATCACACAATGTCCGACATCCGTAAGACTTTGGCTTTACAGCTGTCTGATTGTCGTAATTATAAGCAATTTTCAAATCGCATTCCCTCCTACAGTTTTTGCCTAACTTCAATAAAATTTGGTACACATGTAGAGTATACTAAGATGCACAATTCTTTTTTTAGTATTTTTATTTCAATGAACACTGTTGCCATGATTACAAAAATAGCAATTTTGAGAATGGGACTTCCTAACAAAACACGGTTATATTATATTAAGCAATTTTCAAATCACTTTCCCTCCTTCAGTTTTTGCCTGACTTCAATAAAATTTGGTACACATGTAAAGTACATTTAGATACACAATTCTTTATTTTGGTGTTTTTATTTCAATGAACTGTGTTGCCATGGTTACAAAAATAGCAATTTTGCGAAGGGGACTTTCTAACAAAACATGGGTATACTATATTCAACGCCATGGTACACATTAAAATTACAAATATCAACGTTACAAAAATTGACATCTATAAAACGTTGGTTGAAGGAAGAGGAGGAGGGATATTGCTGAACATTGTCTCTAATTTGTTTGTAAATGTTCATTTGATGTCCTCGGAATCATGCGAGAAAATATCTCGCCTTAAATACCCGTTTTTGTTGTTGTTTTTTTTTTTTTTTTTTTTTTTTTTTTTTTTTTTTTTTCTTTTTGGAAAACCCATGTGTTTTAGAAGAAACAATACCCAGTCGTTTTTGACATCAAATGGGCCCCATTTACTTTCAGTGGAGTTTTATTTTTGAATAAAACTACTTGCCTGGTTCCAGCGACCTGCATCTGAGAATTCACAACACGCTGATATGTACTCGAACATACAATATCACTAGTTTATCATTAAGTTTTAAAAGACAGCCATGGGGAGAGTATGGTAAAGAACTATGCACACTAACTCTCGATTCCAGCCTACATTTTACACCCCTTTATTCAATAAAAATGACAATTTTGCCATTAATTTTTTTATTGCAAACAAAAGTTCACTAGTGATATTATCATATTATTGTCATATTGTAATTTTTGAATTTACCGAGTGGAAGTAAATACAAAAATTTCAATATGACAACTTGTCATATTGTAATTTTTGCATTTACTACCACCCGTAAATTCAAAAATTACAATATGACATTATTAATATCAGTGTCAAATTGTTAATTGCTCTTAATTACAACTCTTGTTATAAGGGGGCTAGAAGATGTATATCCATTTAAATCAGGCTTTAAAACATCACCAGATTTTAAAGTAGTACTCAGATTTTAAAATACTCATGGATCAATATAATTACCTGGAAGTATGTAATTGCAATTGGTAACGTATCCGTATAAGAAATGTGAAATTTTTACACCGTGATTAAACCAAAAAGACTTACAGTATTAACACGAGTTTACATGACTTTGGAGCTTTTTACTGGTCTACAAATGAAATGAAAAAGGTGAAGACAACGAACAGTGGCCAATCTCAAAAAATCTACAAACAATACAAATCTGTGAACAGGACAAATAAACACGGAACCCCGGGAATTCCAGATATGGGATCAGGTGCCTATGAAGAGTAAGCATTCCCTGTTGACCGGTCACACTGTGAGCCCTATATGTTTTGATCAGGTAGACGGAACATTCCGTAGTAAAATTTAGTGTTAAATCAAAGGCTTAACTGCGTCTAAGTACTCAGTACACCTGCAAAAACCAACTTTATGCAGTAAATAAAAAGAAATTATCAAACTTTCATGCTGTGGCAAATATATGAAAAACTTTTTTTTTGTGGTGGTGGTGGGGGGGGGGGGTATATAACTCACTACTGTACACATGAATTTAACTTTAGATCCCCTCTCCACTTTTCCCTTCAATGAAAACTATCGGGTGCCTGTAAAAAAAACAATAATAAAATTAAGGTCTTACCAAGTACTGCACGTGTCTTTCATTACATGGTTTATCAACACCCATAACCCTCCTTCCAATAATATTCATGCTTTTCAATGCAAATGCAAAATAAACACTGACTGTTAGCATCGACAATAAATAATCCAACCAGGGCATGAAAGGAAATTACTAATAGCTGTTTGATTCCCATTACATCTACAACCCAAAATAATCCTTTATCTCCATTTACTATGAGACGAGAAGCATCGTTTTCTAAAAGGTGTGAAAGACTATTACTACATGTACAAAATATATCTCCCAAAGCTATGGATAATTCCTTTTATTACATGTTTATGGCTCAAACCGTGTCGTACATTAACTCTTCTTTACAAATAATTCATTTTTTTTAAAAATAAATCTTTCCATATATCAAAAGAACCAGTTTGTTTTATACTGAGCTCATGAACGATTTCATTGTGCATTTTGCGTGTTTTACTCGTAAAAGTTCCAATATTCAACAACAAATATCTCTGTAACGGATGCACGTACCTTATAATGTCCGGAAGAAAAAATGTAGGGAAAATTCCAAGCTTTCGGGCTATGGCATTCATTTTTTATTTTATTGTGTATGTAATTAAGATAAAGACAACAAAACATAGCACAAAATCAGTCATTTATGCGAAGTTTTATCACATTCCTGCTATGATATGCGATATTCAATTCAAGTTTATGATAATTTCTTGACATCGCACAGAAAAAAATTGAGTAGAAAAAAATATTTAGTTTCTTCTCTAGTTTCAGAAAATATCAATTGTTTTGTTGTAACCCGAAGATTTAGAAAACGCGAACAGTTAAATATCTGTGATGCTGAAAATGCGTGCGTCCAAATGGGGGTTAAAGGGTTAATAGTGCTCAAGAACTATTGTTTTATTTAATCCCCATGAAGATAGTGACAAATGGGGGCAAGTACAGACAAATAAGTAGATAAACTTTAGGATTTGTTACTGAGTATATCACTAAATTAATATTTTGCTGATCCCTAATAATCCTATTTCTCTTACTTTTGGGCAACAAAGCTTCGTTTATTAGCTTATTTTGTTTTTAATCTGTGGATTGTTACATTATACTCAGGTGACCGTTAGGGCCTTTGGGCGTCTTGTTCTTTTATATGGTTATTGTTTAAAATTAATTATTAAAAATCTAAAACCATGCTTTAACTGTGCTGGATTTTTTTTCATGTGGTAATCTCGATAACCTTCGATACTGTAAATTTAAATGCAGAGTTTAAATGGAAAAAAACAACCTCTTCGATTATCTAATGAAACTTATGAGAAGTCGCACGCACGTTAGATTAATCTAAACAAAGAAAAAAAACATATTGTCCAAATTCTTTGTTTTTTTTTTTCAATTGATCTTAGGAATGGGTTTGAAAAAATCAAATATCTGTGCTCGGTAAGTTTAATAAAGCAGAATCTATCTTAGTTTGGGCATATCTCATCACCGCTGGTATTTTTACGGGACACTGCAAAAGATTCTTACGTAATATTTTCTGCATACATGGATTTTGTTTTTACAAAAGGAACACATGACAAGCTATTCAATGTTCCACATTTGTCTGAGCTTGCTTGTTGAGAATATTTATTTTCTTTTCTCTTTCTTTTTTAAATTCACGAATTCTAACAAAGAAAACAATATACAAAAAAGAGAAAACTTCCAGGTTTTAAATAACCTTAATGTTTACTGACAAACTGACCCTAACACGAAAATAATAAAATATATTATCCTTTTGAAATCGTTTTCCATAGTCTGTTTAAAAGGAACAATCTTCTGTTATTACCACACTCTTGTTTAGACAAGGAAAGCAATTACACGTCGTTTTTTTTTTTTAATTTTGTGCTGAGTAGAAAAAAACGAATTATTTGAAAAGAAATTATAGTCAACAGTAAGAATTTTGATGATCAAAAAGGAGCAAATCCCAAATTCATTGAGAGATATAGAAAAAATTGCCGGTCAAAATAGCTTTTCTCTCTCATTAAAAATAAACTCGTAGCAAAGTTAAAAAGAATTAAAACAATGTTGATGATCAATGATTATGATGTTGATGATTATATTATATATATATATATATATATATATATATATATATATATATATATATATATATATATATATATATATATATATATATAGCGGAACACAACCATGGCAATTTTCTATAATAAAAGCACAAAGAACCTTTGAAGAAAGTGTTTGTTTTCATAAATGTAAAGTATTATCATTCAAGTTATATATTATTACATTAAAATATTGATTAGTTTTATGTATTGAAATGAAGGAGTAAAAAACAGAATATCATATAAATTTTTGATTTGGCTGACCAAAAATCAGCAAGAAATTAAAGGATCAACAATGCAATAAGTTTATTAGCTGCAATAATGTAGCCCTCTCCGATTTTTTTTTAATTTGATATTTTTAGGAGAGGGCTACAATTCCACTGCATCTCCGTAATGGTGCAAATATATTTTTTAGATACGGGCGACTGCAGGCAAAATAAATTGTTTCTGCATTCAACGTACTTCCAATAAGACGGAATTTTTATTCACTATCAACATCATAGCCCTTTATACGCGAAAACCAAGTAAAATAATTCTGCGTGTTTACCAGTCGTTCTCTTCAGCAGCCATGACAGTTCTCGCGTGATGTACTGAGACTTGCGCTTGAAATTTAGAATCACTTGATAAAGTAAATGTCGGTGTTGATAAATGTTTGTGTTGTATAATATCACTAAACATCAATAAATAAAAGCATTCCATGGGATATTTTTTCATAAACAGTGACACTTATGCTTAAAGTAAGGGAAATCCTAAACGATCCGCTCCCCTAGATCCCGAATTCTCATTGGTTGTCCCAAAATAAAATCGATCAAGGTCAGTAAACATGGCGGATAAATTTAAGTTGGGATGTTGACATACACGAAAAATAACCGATATACGGATTCTTCTGTATATTTTTTGATCTATTCATGTCTTGCATAACTACATTTTATGAGTTCAGGTAAGATATGTCAAAAAAATACCCACTTACTGATAATTTGAGCCGAAATCATTGCGGTAGTGAATCACTCCCGCACTTGCACCATTACGGAGATCCTAAGGAGTTGTAGCCCTCTCCCAAAAAAAAAAAAAAAAAAAAAAAATCGGAGAGGGCGACATTATTGCAGCTATAAGTTTATGTGAGAATTTTCTAGTTAATATTGTGATTATACAAAATGAAATAAAGCAGATATTTAGGCCAGTTGGTTGAAACAGCACTTCTCAGTCAACTGAATGGTCACTGAAATGTCTGGAAAAGTGACTGAAAGGAAGAGCTCTTCCATTTAGTCACCTTTCAGCAACCTTTCAGTTAACTGAATGACAGCTTAGTTGATTGAGAAAAAAGTTACTATAAGGGAATCAAAGCTTCCTAAAGGACGTGCATTTACAAGTCAATTTCCCCAGATAAACTAAGACTTAATCTACGTGTTGCTACATTTTTTTTCTTCTTCTGAATGATTGATTGGTTTAAATGGGTATTTAAAGTTTTTTTTTTTTTTTTTTTTTTTTTTTTTATAAACTCGTGTAATTTAACAATGTTAAATCAAAGCAATGTTTTTTCTTTGTATTTACTTCAGTTAATTTCTTACATAACATTTAATACAGTCTTCGTCGGATACATTGAAAATCAAGAGACCATTAAATTCTTTTCACAATACCCGAACTTCATAATAAGCAAAATAAAAAAAAAATGGACATTTTAAAATCCTAATTACGATCTAAAACACGTAGAAAAAAGCAATCCAATGTTACACGGTTAAAGTAACGACACTTGAATGGTGAAATTAAATAGATTGCTCATTACACATTTATTGGAAACAAGTCCGACATTTTTCAACTTAGGTATAATTTCCGGATCTTATGAAAAATTTGCTAGTCTGCACTAGACTTGAAGGCTTAAAAATTAGCGGCACGCTGTTTGTACTTGTATAATATTGGAAGTATACGCGGATTAATCCCCAATACTTTTTTTTAATTTGGATTAAGATTTCACGATTTTTATCTTAGACACACATTATTTTCGTGATTTATACGTTTACACAAGCTTGTGTACAAAAACCTGTTTAAAAGCGCTGCAAATATGTGATCTGAAAGAACGAGATACCCCTCAATGTTTTATTTATTATTATACAAATATGCAATGAAAACAAAAACAAAACAAAACAAACAAACAAACAAACAAAAAAAGACGAGCATTTATCTACTCATACTTTAGTATAACCTGTATAATTACGATGTCTCCAACTGTGACGACTAGGCAGGAGGACTGAAATATAACTGTTAAAAAAGCAACTCAATTTTTCCTCAGCGGACTGATGATTTACTTTAAATAAGCGATTTCAATTTAACTAATATTTTATTGCACTGAAAACGAGAAATGAGACTTTGGATTTAGTTTTGCTTTAAAATAAGCGATATTTCAAAATCAGCAATTTAAATTTATGACAAGCAGGCTTTATGTATTTTATTTCAACATTATCAACGTAACTTGCAGAGGTTCGTTCGTTCTTCTCTCAGACACCTCTGCAACGGGCTAACGTCAAGATGTTTTACATAAAGTAAAAAAAGCATGATTTTCCAAGGATTATTTTAAATTGAACTCATGGTTCTAGATCTACTAAGTAAATATCTACCCTTTTGACAAAATTAGCACGGGCATTCAATTATAATTGATTAAAACAAACGCACTATTGTTGGTGCTTATTACTGCGATATACGCAGGCCAGCGGTGAATGTATGAGCCGATGTTAGTGCAACATTATCACAAAGTCAGGAAAATTTCTGAAAATCTCACCTTAGATGTTTTACACATTCTTTCATAATTTGGTTTCAAGTATTACTTTTGAAATTAGAAAATGCAATATAAACGATAATGAACATTGTCATAATCATCGTTTATTTTGCATGTTGCTATATACCAGGGAATGGCACGAAGTTTTCTTCATCGTTGTGTAGTCGAAATTTAAGTGATTTTCTTCCCAAATCATAATAGTAAAATTTCAGTTATTTTCTATACTAAAAACGTTAAATTACTAAAGTAAACTATAATAAACTATAAAAAACTAAGGTAGAGTAGATTATGTTTCTTAGGGTTATTTTCCCTTACATATTTAATATGTCCTCATCTAGGTCATATCTGTAGACCTAGTTTCAGAAAAAAAAATGAAGAAAAAAAAAAACTGAACACCATCTTTCCTTGTAAAATAATTGTGTTCAATATAATCAGTAGAAGTGGTTGAAGTTCTAGTGACAACTTTGTTATCACTTTCTTCAATATCGGAAAATCTCTCAGTATTAAGAAAAAGAATGGTTTTGTAGGTGGAGTTGTGCCTTATATACAACAGGTACTCGGATAATACGTATGTCGACCGCGTTGCGCAGTGATTAGAGCGTCTGATCTAGAGTCGCGAAGTAAGGAGTTGATCTTTACGTCGTGGGTTCGAATCCCACTGTGGGACGTGGAGACCGGTCCTTCGGATGAAACTGTATAAACTGAGGTCCCGTGTCGCAGTACGTGCTTTCACGAAAAAGATCCCTCGTTGCTCAAGGGCCGTAAGTGCCGAGTATGGGACAAAATATGCAGCTCTCCGCCGGCAAGTGGTGGCGTCTCTATATGAGTGAAAAATTCTCGAGAGGGACGTTAAACAGCATACAAAAAATTTTGAATTGATTTTGCTTTTATATCATCTGACTCTAAAAGGTACGGAAGCCGGTAGGTACCAGGTAGAAAAATATATTATCTTGCGGCCGCCAAAAAGTAACTGGTGGCCGCGAGAAAGTTATCTGGCGGTCGCCTGAAATTATCTGGCGGCCACCAGATAATTATTTGGCGGCAGCCATATAAATTCTGGCGGCCGCCAGATAATTATCTTGCGGCCGACAGATTTATTTATCTGGCGGCCGCCAGAAAATTATATGGCGGCCGCCAGAAACTTACCTGGCGGTCGCCAGATAAAATATTTTTTTCTACCTGGCACCAACCGGCTTCCTTAATAAGGAAATTGAAACCAATGCCATTGAAAGGTAGAATAATTTTTAAAAGCTGTCACAGCATAATTTGAATATCGAGTATTTAAATACATTTTAAAGTGTTTTACCTCGCTCATGTAAATCTTTAATCGGTTGAGTTCAAGTATTGAGTGCACTGCTTGGATTTTCAGGTAAGTGTCTGTTTAGACAAAATGATAAAATACTAACAATTTTAAATGAAATTGTATGTTTCATCTTCCAGCTTAACAATGTAAAAAATGTAAAAAAAAAAAAAAAAAAAAGAAAGAAAGAAAGAAAGAAAGAAAGAAAGAAAAAACAAAATTCTGTTAAGGTGATCATGAGGATAACTTACAATGCGCATGTACATTTCTTTCATGAGTACACCAGTAAGCTTCGATGAGTGACTTGATTTCTTATATTTATTCATTTCTTATTTGTATTGTTGAAGATTGTGTTTAGATTCCAAACAAAAAATAAGCGTTTTTCCGTTATCTTTATTTACCTTTCAATAATAAAGATTTTTTAAAAAAGATACCAGCTTAGTAAGGGATGGAAATGTCTCCTTATCCCTCCTCTCAAGGTGACATCTGTGAATGGTTGACCCTCCCTCCATTTTATTCATTACGTAGTTAAGCAACGAATAAAAAACTGTGTCACAGGATGCTCTATTTATACCCAAAACATTCTGAAAGACAATGCTTTGTTATTTAAAACAGGTGTCAGAGAGCACATACAGAAAATTTTCCAATTGTGAAGAGTTAAATGGTGTAGGCTTTCAGAGGAAAGGTAAAGGACGATCTATAAAAAAAATCACCTAATTAAATTCATTCCAGATTTTAGAAAAGGAACAAATATGGCTTGTTTAACTAAGCACTCAAAAAAAAAAATATAAAAAAATTGACAGCTGCAAAATATAACTTTGGAAATTCGAAATAGATACTTGTGCACGGTATGAGCACAATGTACATGTATGTTACCCTCGCTTTAATCTCGAACATGCCTAATTTATGGAGAAAAAAAAGGGGCATGTTAAAACCATTTAAAAAATCAATTAAAACAACCTGAAAGGACATCTGCATGGTCTGCTCATCCTAGTATGCTGTAACTAAACAATCAAGTAAAAATGCATCAGAAATGTAACGTGTATGATTGAGTTCTTACAAGGGATGTATACAAAGTTTTCCTCTTACTCTGCCTGAGTTTATAATTGCAATAACTAATAAGACAGCTCTGTCTAAGGGTAAATCACATAGTATTATTTTTTTTCCTTATCCAGAGACGGGGACGATTTACACCGTGTTTCTCCTCCTAGGTTCCTGTTGATAGATAAGAACTGGGTGTCTCAATCTTCTTCAGATTTACAACACGGCCAGAACTTAACATCAATTCCTTAGGATTACTTACCACTGGTGCTTCTATTCTATTCTTACCCTCACCACTTCTTTTTTTTTTTTTTTGACTATTCTTTTGTCGGCTTCTGATTCAGCTGTCGGCTTCTTCAGCTAACTTCTGTATGCCTGACTTTCCCAAAGCTTCGCTTTATATACCATTGGGCTAGTCTATGCCAAGGGAAGTCAGATCATTCCATTATTTGAAGTCTTCAGTGCGTTTATATAAATGCCCCATAACCATTACATTACCCACGCCTCTGATATCATGCGTCCTACATGTGATTTGATTTAAAATTAAAGATTGTTTTTCTTTATTTTTTTTATAAACCCTGAAACTATCTAGTATTCAAGAAACACGTTATAAGAAACTTTTATTACAAAAAAAGTTCTTTTAAAGGTGCTTAGACACAGATTTGAACTTTATATTTTCTCATATCTTCTGTATATTATCACGACTTATATATTGAAATAGCATTTCATACGAAAATATAATTAAAAACTTATTTTATCTGGAAATTATTGGAACTACAAATTCCGGGACGCTTTAGGTTAACACATCTTTGCATTTACACAAATTTTAACATTATCCTTTTAAAATATTTAAGAAAAGAGTCGATTTTGTTATGTACTAATGAAAAATATTACATTAATTCAAAGTAGAAATGTTCGAAAGCAAAACCAACCCACCAGTATTGTCTGTCCGGGCTCTGTGATGTGTGCAGAGTATAACAAATCGAACACACCCGTGAGACGTAAACTGTTTTTGTAAACAGGGCACTTGCTCTTTTAATTGTTAATGTTTACGATTCACCAGGTGTGTTGAATTGTTAAACTCTGCACACACCACTGAGCACGGACTTACAATACTGTGATGGGTTTTTCTTTCGAACATTTCTACTACAAATTTTCTTGTAAAGTATTAATGTTTTTCATTAATACACAACAAATTTGCCACTTTTCTTAATTATTAAGAATAAAATTAAAATATGTGAAAGCGCATGGATGTGTCAATCCAACGCGTCCAGAAATTCGACATTTTAATAACTTCGAAATGAAATAAGATTTTTATTATATTTTTGTATGAAATGCTATAGCAACATATAAATCATGAAGTTATACAGAAAATTTGAGAAAATATTAACTTCAAATCTGTGTCTTAGCACCTTTAACACATGCAACAAAATTAGGTCACCAGGTAGTAACTGCATAGAATCACAATATACATATCATTTAGATTTTCAGTCTTCTAGTCTTTCTACCGATTCGCCATCCTTCTGAAACTTCTTCAGAACACGTACCGTTTTCTGATGACTCTTGGTCCTGGCTGTATCCACCTTTAGTTCGGTCTGTGTTCCGACGTCAGTTCTTAAACAATTCCTTTTACAGCAAGGACAGTGCTGGATATCTGAGGTCACCTTTTGAGTAACTGTCGCGTTGCTCCTTTTACTCACCGTCTGTTTCAGCCTCAGAAAAATCTTTGGTAACTGTTTATACAGCTCGTCTTTCCACTCCTGGTAGACAGAGAGCAGTCCTCTTTCTTTGTGTCCTTCCAACCTCTAAACCAGTCTCCTCGAAAATAAGCTCTCCCGGATCCTCCTGCCAATCCTCATCTGCATGTTCAGCAGACTTCCTTGGAGATTTTTCCACTGGCACTGACTCTACTGTTTCTTCTGGCTCTTTTCAGGAGTGCACTCTATTCATGTGTCTTGTAAACACGGTTTTCTTACTGAAAGCCTGCTCACGCATCTCACACTCAAACTTCCTTTTGTTAATGTCAGCCATGCCACAAGCCAAAACATGCCTACGCCACTCGTCCTGAGAGGGAGGGCGAAGTAAGCATATTCAACACAAGAATCCCGGTTTCCAGGATGTAGTCTTAGACAACGGCATCTTGATCTTCCTGGATCTAAATAAAAATAAAGAAACTTGTGTTAAGTAGCAAAACATATTAAGTTTATAATACATAATTGAATTCATAATCTGAGTGCCATACAGGCCGTTTGCATTGCCTTCGCCTAGAGTATTCTACTTCTAACTCATTTAGTTCCGAGTTCCCCAATAAATCTAACTTTAGTTCATCACATTCATTTTCCATTTCCATTTGTTGATTGTCAATATTATCCGCTTCATTACTAAGAACCTGAGTCCCATAAGGTCTCAACCTATCTACATGTATAATGATGGTATTGGCAGTGCCATCTTTGCTGATTTTGTATGTAACATCAGTGTGTTTCTCTATTTTTGTGTATGGATCGTACCAGAAACTCATAAGTGTTGCTGCCCTTCCAACGCTTCTTTGTGGAAAGAATACTAAAACCTTATCACTAACGCTGAAACCTTTCCCAACTTCATTCTGATCATGGTACTTCTTTTGTCTCAACATTGATTGTTTACTTATTTTGCGTGTTTATCTATGTACCTCCTCCAAAATTGCACGAAGTTTCCAAACATAATAATGCACATAGGTTAGTTTTATATCAATGGGTGACTCGTACATTATATCTAGAAGTGTTGCCACCTCCCGCCCTAGCATTAGCATGTTTGGACTGTTGCCTGTACTTTCATGCAGAGAAGACCGGTATGCCATGAGGAAATAAGGCAAGTTTCTGCCCAAGTCAGTTTGGTGGTCAGACACGTACGCGCTAAGCATTGTATCCAATGTTTTATTGAATCTTTCCACCATTCAATCGGACTTAGGATGGTACGCTGTGGTTCGGGTCTTTCGCATACCAAGGAGATTGCAAACCTCACGAAAAAGTTTGTTTTCATATTGTCACAGTGTATAATCTGTGGCACACCGAACCTAGTTATGAATTGTTCTACCTAAACTTCAGTCACAGTCTGTGCTTCCATGTTCTTTAGAGGATAAGCTTTCGTCCACTTAGTGAAGTAGTCAGAGATTACTACGATATACTTATTACCATTTTCAGTTTCAGGAAGTAACCCCATGATATCTGTAGCTCCATAGGGCATCCAGTTTGATCCATCTGTATATATGTCTTCCCAGCAGAACGAGTCTTTCGTTTTCGACACTGGGGACATCCTGTTACATAGTTCCTAACGTCACTCTGTAACCCAGGCCAATAGAATTTCTGTCGAATTCTTGCCAAAGTTTTTGCAACACCAAGGTGGGCTGATGTGCGTACATCGTGACACTGCTTAAGGATTTCTCTTCTTTCTGATAAAGGGATCAAAACCTGATTATGACTTTTCCTATCACACACCCATTTTCTAGAAACTAAATTGTCCTTAATTTCTAAAGACTTTCACTGTGACCACAAGGACTTAGTCAAATTGCTTTCACTTTTTATGTCAGCGTAATCCGGGCGCTGGCCTTTTTCTACCCACTCCCTAACCTTCAGTAGATCTGAATCAAGTTTCTGGATGTCTTCCACAGATGTTTAATTAGCAGGGCTCAGGTTTGCATCTACAGCGTGTACAACGTCCATATCGCATGCCTTGTCCTGTACAACTTCTTCAGAACCACATTGTCGACATGGATATCTACTCAAAGTATCCGCATTTCCATGCTTTGCCTCAGGTCTATGGCGTATTTCAAGATCATATGTGCCCAACTCAATCCATCTTGCTAGTTGTCCTTGTGGATCTTTGAAATTCATAAGCCACTTTATAGCACTATGGTCTGTTCGCACAATTACTTTATGGCTGTACAGATAATGATGAAAATGTTTGCAAGCAAAAACAACGGCTAGGAGCTCTTTTCTTGTAACGCAATACTTGCGTTCACTCTTAGATAATGTCCTACTAGCATAAGCCATCACTCTAATCTGACCTTCAATAGCCTGTGAAAGAACTGCACCTAGCCCTAGCTAACTAGTATCAGTATCAAGAATAAAAGGCAGGAAGAAGTCCGCATGTGCTAGTACAGGAGCAGTAACCAAGCATTTTTTTTAGCTTTTCAAAGGGCATGACTGTGAATTGAAACAACCCGCTTCTTGTCAAAAATGCGGTTTTGGGTTTATCAGCTTCTTCCGTTTCCACTTGCCAAAAACCTGAGTGTAGGTCCAAAGTGCAAAACCAAGAAGCACCTCTCAGTCGATCTAGCGAATTATCGATTTGGGGCAATGGATATGCATCTTTTTACCCTTGTACCATTGAGAGAACGGTAATCTACACAGAATCGTTTGGTGCCGTCTTTCTTGTCTTCAAGGACTACTCCTGCTGCCGGTAGGCTTGACGAAGGTTCCAGTATCCCTCTATCAATCATGTTCTCTACTTCTTTATCTACGACCTCTGCAGCGTGATGTGGTCACCTTCTTTGGGGTTGTTTAGTTGGTCTAGCATCTTCAATGTTTATTTTATGCTTTACTAGTGAAGTTCTACCAAAATCATTCTTAGACTTTGAGAATATGTTTTGGAACCTAAGTTAAGTTCTTTTAACCCCTTCTGCTTGTGCCTTTGTTAAACCTTTGACTGTAACATCATATAATTCTTTTTAATGTTCTGGAATGTGTTCTTCATTATTTCCAGGTTCTACAGAGTTCACAACTCTTTCACTTTTGTGCTCAAAAACATTAGATACTGGCGATGTCATACCCACTACTGTGTTCTTAAATACAGTTTGAATCTGGTCAGTGGTATTCATCAATCGTAAAGCTATATTTGCATTTGAGTTAACCAGACATCTGGCTACCAAGGCCTTTCCACATGTCGGGAATTTATTGTTCGGTTCTATCATTAACGGTCCTAGTATGACGATCCCCGGGGGTGTTAACAAGTGGCCTGAACATACCATCTCACTTCTAGGGGGAATGGATATTGTTTCTCTTAGACTTACATGGAAACAACCAATATGCCCTTATGACTGCAACTTATGCTCCACACCATGAACATACAGTTTTGTTTGTGAAATGTCCACCAAACATTTGCTTGAGTTTAAGAAGTCTAAACCAAGAATGCCATCAGCTTTGATATTTGATATATCAGCATGGCATTCAAATTCACTATCACCAAGTTGAAGTGAAAAATCATCTTTTCCTCGGACCTTCAGGGGTGTTACATCTGCACGTAGTATGCTTTGATTTACAGGTTCTAGTCTACAATCTCCTGTGTTCTCTATTTCATTGTATAGTCTATCACCTAGAATTGTCAAGGTTGCCCCGGTATCAAGCAACAGATTCCATGGCACATGATTCACAAAAGCTTTGATGTATAAGCCCGTTTCTTTATTGAATTGTCCTTGCTTGACAGCAGTTGTACTACATTTGTAGATACAACTTTATTGCTTTTGTTCCGGGTTCGAGTCTCTGAGCGACTTTTTGATTCACCGTTTGACTCTGATTTCTGTACCCTCTCACTAATTTGCTTATTCTTTTCCAAACAGTCTTTAATTCTATGACCACGCTTTCCACAGTTGTGACATTTATATGGAGAAGCATCTTGTTTCAATAACTGATTAGAACTGGGTGGTCTCGAGGTCTCTTTCGTTAGAGCCATATCTGCAATTTTCCTTTCTAAATTTCTTAATGCCTCCTGTAAATCATTACGTAGCTGCTTCATGTCATCTCTCACACTTGAGTCTTTATGAGACTCTGATATTTTCCTGATCTCTAGTTGCTCCTCTTGCGAAACCGACATCACGCCGACGTTGGCGTTCGGCTCTACAGAAAGCCTCAATTTAAACCGCCAAACGTATAGCATCATTTAGAGATTTCGGGCGTGATTGTTGAATGCGTCAGCGCATATCAAAATCTGTCAACGCATCAACAAACTGATCCTTGGCAATCATCTCGGTAACTTCTCTAGGTGTTGTTGGGTAAGCTAGGTGAGCCAAGCGTCTTATACTTTCAACAAGCTTCGGTATCGTTTCGGACGCCTTCTGTCGTTTATCTCTCAGCATTGCCCGATACAGCTCTGTCTGATTGGCTGGTGCAAATCTATCTTCTAATGCATCACATAAATCCATATATGTGCAAGCCATACCTTCCTTCATATTACCAAGGAGAGTCTGTGCATGTCCTCTCAATGACGCTGTAAGATATAAACTTTTCTGGTGTGCATTCCACATGTATATATCACTGCACGCCTCGAAGTGAGCTTTATAGTCTATCCAAGACCCGGTTCCGTCGTACGTCGCTGGTTTCATTACAGTTTCACCATATGAACCTCCTCCAACATTACTTTGTGTGCCCTGCATACTCACATTTGGATTTGATGGTACCCAATATGAGAGCCAGTTGTAGCACCTGGTACACCAAGTACACCAAGAAAAAACCAGGTGTGGATCGTGCCTCTGAAAACACAGGCTGTCTGATGGAGCTTTTCCTCAGTAAGTCATTTTTACTGGCTTTCCTGTCTCCTTCCATGCCTCAATGCTCATCTTCTCCATACAGCGCGTAACCTGATTGCGGGTAATCAACATAATCAAAGGTGTCCCTCATATTAGTTGCACCCTCCGCGCCACGGTTACTGGACGATTTTGATGTCAATTCATATAAAATATTTTCTAAAAGTTTGTCTCTAACATCTACCCCGGAGTCTGGAACTACATTTGATTGGCGTCGACTTCAGCCTATATAATGTTTCTCTCAGTTTTTCTCTCCTAGTATCAACTGCACTGAGATCAGCGTACAGCTCAGCTTCTATATTGTCCATACTCATTCAATTATCACAAAAACTATTCTAATTCTAAATATTCTAATTCCAAAAATGCCCACTATCAATAAATTTAATACCCTACATCCAATTACAATATATCTGGTACCACTACACTTAGTACACAACACCTGGTATCACTACATGGCTTTACAGCACTTGGTAACACTGTATCGAGTTACCAGCACTATCGCCACTTGATTTCACAATACTGTGTTAGACTGTACCAAGTTCACAGCACCTGGTGTCAGTAAACTAATTCTAAAGCACCTGGTGTCACTTGTTCACTGTACCTGGTGTCCATACCATCACAAGTGTTATAAGTTTTAATACAAAGTAAATCAGAAAACAATCAAAAATTAATCAGAAAACGCCTTGTACTTTATCCCTTCACTGGCTGCACCCAAAATGTAACGTGTATGATAGGGTTCTTACAAGGGATGTATACTAAGTTTTTCTCTTACTCTGCCTGAGTTAATAATTGCAGTGATTAATAAGACCGCACTCTCTGAAGGTAATTCACATAATATTTAAAAAAAATTACCTGAACTAGAGACGGGGACAATTTACACCGTGTTTCTCCTCCTAAGTTCCTGTTAATAGATAAGAACTGAGTGTCTCAATCTTCTTCAGATTTACAACACCCAGAACTTAACATCAATTCCCTAGGATTACTTACCACTGGTGCTTCTATTCTATTCTTACCCTTACTAACTTCTTTATTTAACTATTCTTATGCCGGATTCTGATTCAGCTGTCGGCTTCTTCAGCTAACTTCTGAATGCCTGACTTCCCCATAGCTTCATTTTATATACCATTGGGCTAGTCTATGCCAAGGGAAGTCAGATCATTTCATTTTTTGAGGTCTTCAATGCGTTTATATAAATGCCCCTTAACCATTACAGAAATATGTAATTTATATTTTTAATTTTGTTGAATTTGTTTAGTTTTACTCTACTTACAGTGCAGGGAACTAATTTTCTTACAGTCTCAATGCTGATTTGAATGCTTCCTTAGCTTGCTGATTTGAATGCTTACTTTGCTTGGTGATTTAATAATAGTTATCCTTATCCTGATACTGTTTAATAATTAGGTCTATGCTACCGGAAGTAGCATCATGCTACCGGAAGTAGATAATTGAATTTCAGGATTGCCGATTCAAGCAATAAAATTGACTTATATAATTATTTAATAATAGAAATATTATTGAATATTAAACGAATCTGAATGGGAGGGATCTCGATCCCGATTTGAAAATTGAGAAAAATATCAGCACAAGAAAATTTTTAAATAATACGATGAATAATGATAGTATAAGATTATTAATTTTTTCTGTGATTTATTTTTTCACATGTATGCTGACAGAGGACTTTACGGATTTTAAATTTGAGCCTTCTTCTCTCTTTAGAATTTAACTAGTTCATAATCAATTATGCAAAATAAAAGTATCTAGGTTAAATATGACATTTAAAAAAATGCCATGTAATAACAATGAAAAATAAATAGTGGATAGTGTTAAGATTTTTGTCATTTGCATGGGGGTGTTATAAGACGGACAAGTCAAATTCTATAGACTATGTAGTCGTTCAGTGGAAAATTAAACCTTCATGTAAAGTATTATCCAGCTACTAACTTATCGTTCCTCGCGAAAATCGTGTTCTATGCACAATTTAAAAAAGTCTGTTTAAATGCCTATATACATTGTACAATACGGGGATAGGGCACAAATGAACCCAATTCCTGGTTCATTATTGATTTACGCCATAGACATTAGTGGTCCTGATGGGGGAGGGGGGGGCACAAACACGCGATCAGTTCTTAAATGATACATTGGGTACAATGTTTTTATCTCTAGTATCACATTCATAATTAGGTGCTTGATGACGGAGGAATATGTGGATTAAACAGCCCCCCTCCCCACCACCACCATTCTTCCCTTAATAAGTACATATGTTCACTATATAACTATATGCTTATACATTACATGTAAAGGAGATGAGAACTTTTTTTAAGAAAAGAGTTTACGAAAAAAAGGTATAGCTTAAAGACCTTTTTCTTCATTTGAAGGCGCTGTTTAACTTGTGTGTCAAATTCTAAGGCAGTGGCGGATCCAGAGAGAGGGCTAGCGGGGTTGCACCCCTTTTTTGATTCGCTAAAAGAGAGAGAAAAGAGAGTCCAGATTATTTGTTGTGTTAAAATCAAAGGAAATTTTCAGAGAAAGACTATGTTGTAATGTATGAAGGAAATTCAGTTGTGAAGAAATAGACCCCCAGGAAATGGGATTTCCGATTTCGGAGATTTATTTTCCTTTTTTTTTTTTGGAGGGGGGGTGTGTTAAAAATATCAGGCAATCCGATTTTCCCTTGGCTGTTCCCCCACTTTCAAAAACGATTCTACATCCCTGTAGTATTGACATTAAGTTGGTATTTAATTTTGTAAACGTATTTTATAACAATTCTTATTTCCTCTTCACCCCCCCCCCCTCCCCTTGAAAAAGATCAAGATCCGCGCCTGTAAAGAATTATACAATAGGACCCTTTTCAGACCAGAACAATATATGTCCGTATTGTATTGTATTGTTCAACTACATGTAACTGGTTTTAATCGTTCCTCGCGAGAATTGTGCTCATTCTGATAACAATGGAGACAGGAGGAGGCCGGAGAAAATCCGTAAGATTTCTAAACTAGAAACTTTGCTTATTTTAAGGAGTTACATTCTTCATCCTGGACATTTTTAGGTAATTATAAAAGAAATGAAAGAGAATCAGGCCCGTAGGAAGCAATTTCAGTTGGGGGGGGGGGGGGCATAGCCATACATTTTTCAGTTGACGTTGAGGGGGCACTACCAAAAATTTCCTAACAAGCAAAAAAAAAAGAAAAAAAAAATCATCTACCAAAATTCCTTAAGAAGCAAAAAAAAAAAAAAAAAAAAAAAAAAAAAGGTCATCAGACGTTTTTATTGAGGGGGCACAAGCACACATTATCTATGTTTACTATAGTAATCTATATATCGGCAAAATTATTGGGGGGGGGGGCACGCCCCCCCCCCCCCCGGTTCCTACGGCCATGAGAATCTTTCAACTTTGGATATTGCCAATAGAGATTTATATTTTGAAAAAAATCCCCGAAAACTCTTGTCAAGAATTCGAGACAAATTCCATCGCTTGCGAGAAGGTGAGGATAGTGAAAAAGACCCAGAGATAAGGTACGATAAATTCTTTTATCCGAAATATCTTTTTTTACATTTGACACTTAATATATCAATGATTTTTTCTTTATAAAATCATCAAAAATCTGTGAATATCTCTTTTAAGCTAAAAATTCAACCTTAAAATATTTTTTTTTATTCAAAGCATTAAATAGCTAAAATTAATAACTAATAACTATAACAAATAATTTTAGAAAATACATTTTGGAAACAGAAGTCATGGAAAGGCGCCATTTAAAAAGAACTGTAGGTGCAGTCCCCCTTGGTTCCCACAGAGATTACCACAGATCAATAATAGCCAGCGCGGATCTCTCAGTGAAGCACCCTCTTCCCTCGGACCCAGTAAGCGGAGATCGCTAAGTACAACCCCTTCCATGCCAAGCAGATCAGCAGAATCCCAGATTAACACCCCTCGGACCTTGGACCCAGTAGGCCAGTAGGATTTGTCCAGCAGAGACCGTTGAGCGCTGAGCACGGACCAAGCAGATCTGCAGATCACGGCCAATACCAGACGTTGCACCCTAAACCCAGACAGGCAGAAAGTTCAGTAGTTCTGAGGAAATCGCTCAGCTTTGTTCAGTCGGAGCCAGGACCAAGCAGACATTCCCAGAGTGACGAAAGAAGATCATCGGAACAGCCTAGATCGTCTTTGGAATTTGGAGATGACCGCGATGGGAAAGATGCTGTTGACCCAGAGGACATCCAATTGAGATGGGCCAGAGAGGACGCCAGGGCATGTGAGAGAGACAGAAGGAGAAGATTCAAGAAGAAAAAGAAAGAGAACTACAAAAGAACCTGTGAGAGGAAATGAGAAACTGAAAAATTAACTTCTTAAGTACATTTTAACACGAAAAAGACGAATGTTTGATGATCCCAATTCAAGTTCCTCAAGTTCCGATTCTTCTACTGAATAAGTATTAAATAAACAAATTTGTATTTTGAGCTTGCCTGTATTTCAACATAAAGTTTGAACGTCTGTCTGTCAGTCTCCATGCCTATCTACGTTTCTCCCTTCTTTTGGAACTTTTTGAATAAAAATGTAACTGTGCAGTCAAAATAATTGGGAAATCTGTGATGACACACTAAAGTAAAAAAAAAAAAATTCCCAGGGTCGTCCCTGTTGCTGTGTTAGCTCATTTGTCTGTCTGCTCGTTTCCTTTACATAAGCCATGAAACTTAAATTTTCGGAAATTTTCACTTCTCAATTTCACACAAATTTTATTTCAAAAATCAATTTAAAGTTACTTTCCTACCAGTAAATTTCTACTTAGAGATATAAATCAAATGTGAAAAACTTAAAACATTTTGGTACAGACAGATCAATCTGAAAGAGTAAAGGAAATTCAATTTTTGTCACGATTCCAAAGGGTTCTGTAATTTAACTGTATAAAAAATCAATAACATAATAAACGCATTAGCCTTATATGTAGCACTTTTTTTTAGTGCGGAAGGGAGTGCAAAAAAAAAAAAAAATGACAAACAAAAAAGTGCCTTAACACTTTTATAAACAAACAGAAAAACGTGTGCTGGAGGAGGGACAGACAAAGACAATTGACAATCTAAAAGAATATAAACTCCTCTGGAATTTGCAGTTATTAAATCTATATACTAAACCAACTAAATCTGACCTTGGACTCCCCCCCCCCCCCCCACACCTAGAAAACGCAGATCCGTGTTAAATTGATATCAAAATTCACAGATATGAAGCTTTGTAAGTCAGGAAGTAGCCCCCCGCACCCTAGGAAATAAATTTATCAGGTTTTTGAAAGGAGTTTAAGTTTGTTTTTTTTTCTTTCCTTTCCTTTTCTTTTTTTTTTAAATTTGCTTGTCAAGTAATTTCTGGGTTTGTTTTTTTTTTAACTGGGGTGGAACCCCTGGAAAAAAAAAATCTGGATCCGCTCCTGCCCCCTTTCAAGGATTTATCACAGTGTAAAATTCACTGTTCAAGAAAAAAAACTTTGAACTTTACCTTTCAATTTCTTATATTTGTCATATTTTATTTCTCACGATATTTTCAACGAATCTAATTGTTTAATTTAATTTACGAGTGACACTTTTTAGACAATTCATCTGTTTTTACAAAGAGACAGAGTGCTATATCTCAAGGACTGTTAATCTCTTATAACAACATTGTGTAATTATCTGTTCTTCATGCCAAAACATCAAATAGTTATTAAGTATATTTAATTACACCATGCCTGTGAATCTTTCACTCATTCTACTTAATGTCAACACTTGTCATTTATCTACTCAGTATGTACATTCTTAAAAATAGCCACGTATAATTTCAAACTTTAGTCTGGAATAAACGGAGGCCAGTCTCGGCCACGTCCGACTCGTCAGGAATCTGAGTCTGGGGCCACTTCGGCGAAATCCGACTTGATCATTTTTAATATGCCTGTTTGTTGATTCATTTAAACTGTTGCCATCGTTGAAACTCATGTAATAAATACGGAATCTTTCATCATTTGTTTTATCTCTGGAATTGCATATTGGTGGACCTTCTGGAATACCTCTACTTCGTTTTTACCTCACGGCAACACAGCGTCTCTACCTATACCGTACCACCTACGCCAACATTCCCTAACCCCGTTCGTTCTGCAAACAACGGATGCAGTTCTAGACGAATTCCTAAGTACCGTCCAAATCTACACGGTCACAGATTACTACACCCCTTGACGCGTAAACGATTGTTTCTCTGGATTTCAAAAAAGAGTAGGCTCAATAGGGACTGCCAAAGAAAAAAAAAGTTCAAAAACCGATTATATGAACTAAATTATCTACCGAAATACGAATGAAATATTGCCGACTCGGTTTTAAACAATAAACAATCAATCAATGAGAGAGAGAGAGGGATGATTATACATGTATTAACCCGCTTGGAGCCTCAACACTCGCTTTATTTAGTATAATAGATCGAACTCCTTTCAGTTACTTTCTTTCCATTCAATCAAATAACCTCGCGTTTCTTGCTTCCACCGTCTTAAAGAGTTTTCCTCTTATCCAAGCAAGATGGACAAAGTATCCTCTGTGCATTTACTTCTTACTTTGTTGGACCATTCAACGAAAGATACACAACAAGTGGAGTTCTGGCATGCTATTTTGCATGCTTTGATGCAGAGAAACAAACAACCGATATTTTTGACTTCTTAATAACGATAATATCCGCTATCGATACACCTGCATTGTCTTCCTTCTGCAGCCGAGACTTGTTATTCTTTGACAATGCTGATATGGGCGGGAGAGGGGTTAATAGTTATAGAAACAGTGGGAGGGGGTGGATGTATTTTCAGACTTGTGTCAGAACAGACGTCTTTTTTCGGACTCTACCGGCGAGACTCCGGAAACATTCATTGTCATTTTTTGCTTGATTCTTTTCAGAATTTGTATACCCTAGACAACAAAACTAACGTTCTGATGGTTCTTTTGTGGCTAAAAACCTATCCAATATGTTCAACTCGATGATGACGCCTATCGGTTCTGGTAAAGTACTAGACATTCCAAAGGACTGCTGCCTCCTAGGCGATAGCATTTTCCCATCCGGACATCCTATAGTTACTCCATTTACAGTAGCTCAAATTCGCCGCCAGCCACAAAATATCCGAGAAGAGTGCAAACGTGTTAATAAAAAGATACGAAAGTACAGAGTCTATATCGAGAAAGTTATTCATTTGGTAAAGATTTTTAGGATTATTTCTACTTTGAACAGACATTCGAGACAACAAATTGGCGATATTGTCTGTCTATGTGCATGTCTAGCGTCCGCAGAAAAAAAAAATATTTTGTAGATAATGTAGCCTCAAATTAGAAAAAAAATAATAAGTTATTTAAATGATTAGAGCTTTATTAACAGTCACGTTTAATCGTGCTAATGATTAAAACAATAATTGAAAAATACAAATTTTAAAACATTGATTTCAAAAGAGGAAGTATAGAGACGAAAAACCCATTAGCACCCCCCCCCCAAAAGGACAGAACATATCAATAAATGTGGAAAATTTATGAAGAAAATAAAATATATTGGAAAAATAATAACAAGAAGTAGAAAAAGAAAAAAAACATAAAAAAAATAAATTAAAAAGAAAGAAAGAAAAAAAAGCGAAGGAAGAAATAAAATAAAATAAATTAATAAAAAAAAAACCAAAACGAAAAAAAAAAAAACAAAACAAAGCAAAACAAAACAAACAAACAAAAAAAAAATAAATAAAAAAAATATTTAAAAAAAAAGAAGGAACAAAACGTTTAACACTTTTCATATTCAAATTCCATATATTCATCGTCATCGTACATGTGAAAAATAAATCAGAAAAATATCAATATTTATATACTTATTTAATTTACTGTATAATTAAGAAAATTTCTCGTACTCGTATCTTTTTCCAGTTTTCAAATCGGGATCGAGATCTCTGCGATTCATATTCAGATTCGTTTCATATTCAGAAACATCTCTAATAATATGTCTCTGTGTATTAATAATTTGAATAATTTAACCAGATTTCTTTCCCTTTTTTATTTTTCTACAGAAAAAAAAATCATTGATTATCTGATAATAGTAGGATAATGCTGGTTTTAAGTGGGTCAATGCTAGTTCTATCCTTTGCTTGCTGATGCTGATCCTGGCAATGTGTTTTTTTAATGTGTTTTTTTTAATGCTGATCCTGATGCTAGCTGGATGCTGATGCTGATTTATGTAACAAAATTAGTTCTCTGCACTGTATACTTTCATAAATTGTCAACTCAAAAGATGCAAGAAGGTGTATACTTGCATAAATTGTCAACTCAAAAGATGCAAGAAGGTGTACACTTGCATAAATTGTCAACTCAAAAGATGCAAGAATGTCAACAGGACTTAAGAATCGTTGTTTGAATGATAAGTTACACAAACGGGAAATACAACGACGATGATATATTTGTTTTATAGATGGATAATTGCAAGAAAACAGAATAAATAAGTAGAGCTTTGAAAGAAATAAAGAATCATACATATATCAAAATTCTGAACTACGTCCAACATGACGATGCAATGTTTTAAGAAGGATGCGAACGCTATTTTTGATGGTAAAATGACTGTTTTTAGATCAACCCACGTTCTTAGAGCATACCGGTACTTTGTTCAATGTGTCAAGAACACGGCAAAGTGAGAATGTCAAGAAATTTTATTTATTAGAAAAAAATTACCTCAATGTATGAAGGTTGTGACATCCTTCCTGAAAGTCAGGACATTTTTGCATTACAGACTACTGGGTATTTGAAATTGAGAGGTACATTAAATTAGAGCTCGGGAACGTACTTCCAACAAGACCAATTTGAATCATTTTCTAATGAGATGCTCCACATTTTTGAAAGTTGATAAACTCAAAGACAATATTTCAATATTAACACTGTACAAACCACCTTTCCATCTACTTGTATTTTCCAGATATGGTGTTACAGTGTACTATAATCTCCATACTATAGTGTCCGGTTTGTGGGTCCAACGCTTTCTTCTTGTGTTTTGAACATTGGAAGATGGTTAATACAAGTATCTGGGTCGTGTATAGTTAGAACCATTTGAAAAATCAAACATTTATAAATTCAACCAGAAACAATTAAAATAAATATCGAAGATAACGTGCTCAGCAATCATAACAGTTCTCGGATGATGTACTGAGTCTTGCTTTCGATAAAGCAAATGTCGGTGTTGATAAATGATTGTGTTATATGGTGTCACTACACACTGATTAATAAACGCATGGCATGTGATATTTTTTTCCCGTTAACAACTGTATTTATTTTAAGACAAGCAAATTCAAAGAATTGTGGTCCCCCGCTCTCGGTGTCTTTGCGGGTGAGATGTCATTATTTATGGCATATTGTGTCAAATATGAGAGCCCTATCATATGTCATTCAGAAGTTATCACCAAAGTTGATTTTTTTAATGAGATCAAACATGAAGGTCAAGGTCAAGGGGTCAGAGATCATAGCATGCTCGGAAATATCTTGTCACAGGTAAAATGCATGAATGTGAAAGCCCTATTTTAATGGAAAAAACATTTTTTGAAAAGGAGGTCAAATGTAAAGGTCAAGGTCGCGGGGTCAAAAATCATGGTATATTCAGAAAGGTCTTGTCACAGGTAATATATATGTGAAAGCCTTAAATTTTCTCATCTAAAAGTTATGACGAAGGTTAAAGTTTTTGAAAAGTACATCAAACTTCAAGGTCAAGGTCGCGGGGTCAAAAACCATAGTGTATTTAAAAAGGTCTTGTCACAGTTAATACACATGTTTAGTATAAAAGCCCTATCTCTTCTCATTCAAAAGTTTTGGCCAATTTTAAGTAATGTTTACATTTTTGAAAAGTAGGTGAAACTTCAAGGTCAAGGTCACGGGGTCAAAAATCATAGTGCATCTAGAAAGGTCTTGTCACAGGTAATACACATATATGTAATATTAAAGTCCTATATCTTCTCATTCAAAGGATATGACCAACTTTAAAGTTTTTGTGACAGACGGACAGACAAATTAGATTTAATACCCCTCGCTTTCGCGAAAGCGGGGGGCAATAAGGAAATGCCTCAATACGTGTACATCCACTCCCTAGATCTTCATCCTGAATTCTCATTGGCTGTCCCCAAATAAAATCGATTAACGTCAGTAAACATGGCGGATAAATTTACTTTGTGATGTTGGCATACATAAAAAAAAACAATAAACCCTAACAAGAAAAATTACTATAGTTAACTGTAGACTAAAGTATCAATTTTTTACAATAGTAAATTAAAGTACTTTTACTACGGATTTTAGATTGTTATATTTTATTTATTTTTTTTTTTTTCAATTCATACACGCACATTTTTTTTAAATATAAAATGGAAGTATTACCCGTATATTCATATATTATTTGTAAATTTCACATCATTAATATCGAATTACTGAGATGTTATGCTGAAAATCTGAAAAAAAAGTTCTAAAATAAAGTTTCATAGTAGATCAAAGTATCAAAGTTTTTATAATACATGTATTTAACTATAGTTAACTATAGTAATTTTTTGTTAAGGAATTGATTGTTATGTTTTCTGGGAGGGAGGGAGCGGGTAGGGGATCGATTTATGTCTTGCATATAAACTTTTCGAGTTCAGGTAGGAAATGTCAATTAAATAGCATTCACCTATCCTTCGAATTTAGTGGATGTTTTGGGGCACCTTAAAAGACGTGTCTACCACTTTCATCCACTTCTCTCTGTTTTCCTCCGCTTTCTGGGAATCAGCCAGACCTAATCCCGTCGATTCCAGTATGTTATCTTCTCATATCTTCTTCTGTCGTCCTCGTCTTCGTCCTCCTTCACCTGTCCCTTGCGGAATTGTCTTGTCGTTGCACGGCCTAAGGAAATATGGCCATACCACTTTATTTTCCGCTTTCTGACGACAGTGGGGTCCTAGAGCTTCGTTTGTCACATGGTATGTAGAAATGATGACTAGTGTCTTCCTATAGCATTTTGTTTCGGTGCTCACGATCTTCTTTTCTGTTCAGCAGTGAGTGCCAGGTTTCACAGGCGTTTGGGAAGACCGACATAGCTTGGGAGCACATAACTTAAATCTTCGGGCGCAGATCGAGTAATTTTCCTCTCTCTCCATTTTGTTTAATTTTATAATGCCGCAGTTGTTTGTGCAATCTTTGCTATTACTTCTGGTTGGTAACCTTCGTCTTATATGATAGAACCAAGGTGCTTAAATGTCTTCACTGTTTCCAGACATGTTCCGCTGACCTTCATTTTTAAGGTGATGCCTTGGGTTGTTGATGATCAGCTTGGTCTTTCCTACGCTCCATTCCATATGCAGAAACTGCTTGGTCAAGACGATTCACAAGCAGGTTAGCTCATTCTCCTTCCCTGCTAGGCCATCTTCGTCTCATCATCAAATCGCACATTTGTGACAGCTCCTCCTTTGAACGTTCCGGGTCCTTCAGAAAAGACCTTTAAAACCGAGGCCCCCTGTCAGGGCAGGCCTTGGCACGATAAAGATCCCTAACTGCTCAATGACCAGGAGTGCCAAGTAAAGGTCAAAGTTTGAAGCCCTTCACCGGAATATTGTGACGTCTCTGTAAGATTGAAAAACTATCAATTGGAAAAACAACATACAATAAATCAATCTATCCTCTGATGGAGACTGTGCTTTCTTAATCATTGAGAACATATCCGATCATCCTTTCAAAAAGATGCTAATGAGGGTGGGAGAAAGCAGACAGCCCTGGAATACCTCCTTTTGTTGTGTAGAAACAGTCATCAATGCTTTTATTCAAGTTGTATAGCCCTTGGATCACTCGGACGAGGTTGGTTTCATAGGCAGCAAGCCACACTCTGTCGAAGGCTTTCTTGAAATCAATGAACGCAGCTAGGTTAAAGGTGCTTGGGCACAGATTTGAAGTTAATATTTTCTCAAATTTTCTGTATAATTTCATGACTTATATGTTGCTATAGCATTCCATACTAAAATGTAATAAAAATCTTATTTCATCTCGAAGTTATTAAAACTTCAAATTTCTGTATGCGTTGGATTGATACATTCTTGCCCTTTCACATATTTTAATTTTATTCTTAATAATTAAGAAAAGTGGCAATTTTGTTGTGTATTAATGAAAAATATTAAAACTATAACCAAGAAAATTCAGAGTAGAAATGTTCGAAAGCAAAACCCACTCAAAGTATTGTAAGTCCGTGCTCAGTGGTGTGTGCAGAGTTTAACAATTGAACACACCCGGTGAATCATAAACATTAACAATAACAGAGCTCATGCCTTGTTTACAAAATCAGTTTACGTTTCGCAGGTGTGTTCAATTTATTAAACTCTGTACACATCACAGAGCACGGACTGACAATACTGGTGGGTTGGTTTTGCTTTCGAAAAATTCTACTTTGAATTTTCTGGATTATAAATGTAATATTTTTCATTAATACATAACAAAATCGCTTCTTTTCTTAAATATTAAAGATAAAGTTAAAATTCGTGTACTTGCAAAGATGTGTTAATCAAACGCGTCCCGGAATTCGTAATTCCAATAATTTCCAGTATTTAATTATATTTTCGTGTGAAATGCTATTGGAATACACAAGTCGTGATATTATACAGAAAATTTGAGAAAATATTTAGTTCAAATCTGTGTCAAAGCAGCTTTAAGGACGCTCACAGGAATTACGCCTTAAACTGTTCCGAGAAAATGAATATACTGTTGATATTTTTTTTTATCAGCATGAGTTTTGATATATGGGAACTCTGCTATTTGCGTATGTATGTATAAGGTATCTATCGAGTTGGGCCAAAGCGACTTAACTTACATTAGCTGTTTGTAACGTGACATGTTTAAATTTAGGGGGGGGGATATGTACGGCGACAGAGATCGTAAAAGTCGTAAAAGTTTATTTTTTTCACTATGAGTATGAAATTGATTGCATGTCTTTTCTTTAAGACTAATTCCTTACCCGAAAAGTGCTGGGAGCAACTTCCCTATGCCTGGGAGTTACCGGTATTAAAAATTTAGTCGTCTTTTGATTAACTACGTACATTGACATTAGGGGACGTTCATTTGATTCGGGGGGGGGGGGGGTGTTGATTGGAAATAAATAATCTGTCCTCGAAAATGTTGAAAATAAATAATCTGTCCTCGATTGAGTTGCCTCTGTTTACATGATGGCCGAAGAATTTTGGATGAGTACCCTTAAAACCGATAATATTGTTGGAGGTGGCAGGGCCATCTTATAAATCTGAAGCCCCTAGTCCTAAAGATGGAGGATGATTGTCTGCGAAACGAGAGTCCACTGGGATCGTGCAAAGAACATTCTCTACTCAATATCGAAAGATCCATAAAACTGAAGTTAATTTTAAGATTTTAAAGATAAAAAAAAATGTATATATGAGACCAATCAATCAACTTGTAACCCTTTTTGAGAGATTGATTGAAATTCTCAGTTTGTTTTTTTCTAATGGTTTTGTTTGTTTATTGTTAAACGTCTCTCTCGAGAATCGAGAATTTTCCCCTCATATTGAGACGCTACCATTTGCCGTTGGAGATAGTTGGTAGATAAGGTGGATGTGCCGCTTTCTTACGGTGAAATTATACTCCGGTCAGGTTTGCTTTTTTTTTTAATTCCCCGCTCAGAAGAAGAGGGGGCATACTTTTTTTTGTAAAACAAAACATTACCCGCTAGGTTTTGAATCTGATGTCAACTTCCTTTTTATTTGAGTGTCTGTCTGTTCCATATGTAACAATTTTCGTTGCTTTTTTCTCAGCAAATACTTATTGCAGATGCATAAAATTTTACACACTCTTTTTTAAGGCAAACTAAATGCCGGATTTATTTTTGTTTGAATTTAATGTCAACCTCCTGTTCATCCTGTGTCTGTCCTTAACCGAACTTGTATATATTCAGATAAGAGTGTATATTTATATCAGAGCGGGGGTATTACAAGTAAGAATTATCTCACAGACTTTTTGTTCGTTTTATTCCGGTTATGACAACCATGTGCTTAGTCCGCTGTTTTCGTAATTTTTTTGGTGAAATTTCATTTTATTTCACTTAAATTTATATCTGACTTGGTCATCTGTGTCATATAGTATTATGTAAAATTTATTATTTTGTTTACATTCTGCAACATCATAGTTTTGAGAAATCGTCCATTCACAGTCTACGATAGACATATGCTGTTCAAGTTACACATTTAACTGTGTATTATTAAGGTCTTTCGTCTCCACGGAAGACCTTATAGTGATTCTATTGTTCTTATTATTATTCTTTATTTTTTAGACAAAATTTTGTGCACGCGATTTCTCGTAAACTATTCAATGAATTTCCTTGAAATTTTCAGGGATAAAAGGTCTTCATATGAATTTTATATAAAATTCCGTTTTTCGGTAAATTCGGTTCCAGTGCCAAGTTATGGACACTTTTCTGATTTTAAAATGAAATTTTGTCAGCGAGTGTTCTCAAGAATGGCTTAAGATATTAACTGGAGACTTGTTAGAGATGATAGAACATGATTTCTAGATTGGAGGCGGCACCTTTTCGTTCGTCGTCGGCACATCCGGTCGCTTACAGAAGTGATCAAAGAAATCGTTAAATTTCAACTTTCCTTTTTTAAATCAATTCTTACATCACATTATTGCATCTCTTTTGTAGTTTTGAAATATGTTGGTCCCACCGGAAACAAAAACGTCAACTTCCGATTATAAGAGAAAAACTACATAATTTGAGTATTTTTCTTTTCCATTAATATCTTTTATAGATAAAGTATTTGGAATGAATTTTAAATATGTTATTCAGACTGCAAATGTCTAGAGTAACCTCAAATATCTTTTAAAAACTCACTTCCGGTCGCGTGTTTTTCTGTCCTCAAAATTAGAAGTTGTCTGAGAATATCTCGGAAACGGTAAGAGATTAGGACACCAGACTTATATGAGCAACAGACCTTAAGATGTAGGCAAAACCACTTGGGTTCAGAGCGTCAGCCGTCACTTCCGGTCGTCACAGGAAGTGATCAAAGAAATCGAAAATTTCATCTTTTCTTGTTTTATTTAGAAATTGCATCACCTTATTGCATCTTTTTCGCAGATTCGAAAGATGTTGGTCCCACCGGAAACAAAAACGACAACTTCCGGTTATAAGAGAAAAACTACAAAATTTGAGTGTTTTACTTTCCTATGAATATTCTTATAGATAATGTATTTTAAATGAGTTTTAAATATGTTATTCAGACTGCAAAGGTCTAGAGTATCCTCAAATATCTTTCAAAAATTTACTTCCGATCGCATGTTTTTCTGTCCTCAAAATGAAAAATTGTCTGAGCAAGATCTCAAAAACAGGTAAAAGATTAAAACACCAAATTTTTATGAGTAGCAGACCTTGAGGAGTAGGCAAAACCATTTTGATAAAACGCGTCCGTCCTAACTTCCGGTCGTCACAGGAAGTGATCAAAGAAATCAAAAATTTTAACTTTTCTTTTTTAAAAATAAAATTTTCATCACTTTATTGCATCTCTTTCGCTGTTTTGAAATATGTTAGATTCCAGCGAAAATAAAAACGTCAACTTTCGGTTTTAGGTGATAAACTACGTTATTTCGATATTTAACTTTCTCATAAATATTGCTTATCGATAAAGTACTTGAAATGTTTTTATGCATTTTGTAGATACTGCAAAGGTATAGAGAAACGTCAGAGATTTTTTTATAAAATTCACTTCCGGTCGCGTGTTTACCTGTCCTCAGAATTAGAATTTGTTCTCACAATATTGCTCGGCAAAAGTAAAGGACTGAAGTCTAAAACTTTCAGGACTGATAGTCAGTCATCAGTTTATTTGAATCGCGAGGAAATCTTGTATCGCCGTTACTTCCGGTCGTGACAGGAAGTAATGCAAAAAAAGTGAATGGTTAATGGTAAGCACATTGGATTTTCACACTGACAACCAGGGTTAAATCTCCAGAGTGTCTGAATTTCTTTTATCACCTTTTCAGCTTGAATTAACGTTTTTATTTTCAAAATCGGACGGAAGACCTCTCATTGCTCGCAATGAGTTTCTAGTTATTATTCTTTTTTTAGACAAAATTTTGTACACGCGATTTCTCGAAAACTTTTCAATGAATTTCTTTGAAATTTTCAGGGATAAAAGGTCTTTATATGTATTTTATACAAAATTCAGTTTTTCGATAAATTCGGTTCCAGTGCCAAGTTATGGACAATTTCCTGATTTTAAAATGAAATTTTGTCCTCGAAGGATCTAAGAAACGGCTAAAGATATGAACTGGAGACTTGTTAGAGATGATAGACCATGACTTCTAGATGTTCGAAATTACCTTGGTTTTCGTCGTCGATACTTCCGGTCGTCACCGGAAGTGTTCAAAGAAATCAAAAATTTCAAATTTTCTTTTTTTAATCAAATCTTGCATCACATTATTGCAACTCTTTCGCAGTTTCGAAATATGTTGGTCCCACCGGAAACAAAAACGACAACTTCCGGTTATGAGAGAAAAACTACATAATTTAAGTATTTTACTATCCCATAAATGTCTTTTATAGGTAAAGTATTTGAAATGATTTTTAGATATGTTATTCAGATTGCAAATGTCTAGAGTAACGTCAAATATCTTTGCAAAATTCACTTCCGGTCGCGTGTTGTTCTGTCCTCAAAGTGAGAAAATATCTGAGCGAGATCTCAGAAACGGTAAGAGATTAAGACAACAAACTTATATGAGTATTAGACCTTGACGAGTAGGCAAAAACATTTGTGTAAAACTGTCAGCCGTCACTTCCGGTCGTCACAGGAAGTGATCAAAGAAATCCAAAAATTCAACTTTTCTTGTTTAAATTAAAACTTGCATCACCTTATTGCATCGCTTTCGCTGTTTTGAAATATGTTAGACTCCTCCGGAAACAAAAACGTTAACTTCCGGTTTTAGGAGATAAAATACGTTATTTCGATATTTAACTTTCTCATAAATATCGCTTATAGAAAAAGAATTGAAATGTTTTAATACATGTTTTAGATACTGCAAATGTCTAGAGATACGTTAGAGATTCTTTATAAAATTTAATTCCGGTCGCGTGTTTTCCTGTCCTCAAAATTAGAATTTGTTCTCACAATTGCTCGGCAACAATAAACGACTGAAGTCTGAAACTTTCAGGACTGATAGTCAGTCATCAGTTTATTTGCATCGTATGAAAATCGTGTGTCGCCGTTACTTCCGGTGGTGACAGGAAGTGATGCAAAAAAGTGAATGGTTAATGGGTAGCACGTTGGATTCTCAAGCAGACGAACAGGGTTAAATCTCCAGAGTGTCTGAATTTCTTTTTATCACTTTTTCAGCTTGAATTTTCGTTTTTATTTTCAGAATCGGACGGAAGACCTCTCATTGCTCGCAATGAGTTTCTAGTTATTATTATTATTATTAGGTCTCCCGTTTTCAACGGAAGACCTATAGGATTCTACTGTTTCTTATTATTAAGGTCTTCCGTCTTCACGGAAGACCTTATAGTGATTCTACTGTTTCTTATTATTATTATTATTATTCTTATTATTTTTTGGACTTTCTAATTTTGTGCACGCAATTTCTCTGAGACTATTGGGTGGATTGGGGTGAAATTTGCAGGGAAAACTTGTCGTAGGCTGAAATTATTTTATCCGGGAGCAAATTTCAAAATTCACATCCGGTGCCAAGTTATGGACCATTTCCTGATTTTAAAATGAAATTTTGTCCAGGGATAATCTCAAGAACGGCTAAAGATATCAATGTCAAACTTTGGGGGATAATAGATCTTGATAAAGACTTGCCGGGAAGCTTCCTGTCGCTACAGGAAGTGGCTTTCAAAAATCGATTTTTTCAACTTTTTTGTTTTTAAATATTTTTCTGCGATATTAGTAATGATAATAATGAGTCTTATCGGATTACTAAATATATAATTTGTTTTAATGTTGATTCAAACATATTCTAGAAATTCGCTTTTTTCGTTTTAAGTCACTTTCTAATTTTGTGCACGCGATTTTTCAAAGACTATTGAATGGATTTACACGAAATTTTCAGGAATAGTGTGTTGTAAAATGAACTTGATGTATCTGAGAGAAAATTTGGAAATTCACTTCCGGTGCCAAGTTACAGACCATTTTCTGATTTCAAAATGACATTTTGTCCACGGATATTCTCAAGAACGACAAGAGATATCAATCTTTTAGAGATTATAGTTCGTGATAAATACTAATCGGGTCGCTACTACTCGTTTGTCGTCGGCACTTTCGGTCGCTTACGGAAGTGATCGAAGAAATCGTAAAATTTCAACTTTCCTTTTTTAAATCAATACTTACACCACGTTATTGCATCTCTTCTGTAGTTTCGAAATATGTTAGTCTCACCGGAAACAAAAACGTCAACTTCCGGTTACAAGAGAAAAACTACATAATTTGAGTATTTTTCTTTCCCATCAATATCTTTTGTACTTATTAATGTCTTTTGTAGTATTTGAAATGAAATTTTAAATATGTTATTCAGACTGCAAATGCCTAGAGTAATGTCAAGTATCTTTGTAAAATTCACTTCCGGTCACGTTTTTTTCTGTCCTCAAAATGAGAAGTTGTCTGAGCAAGATCTCCGAAACGGTAAGAGATTAAGACACCAAACTTATAAGAGCAACAGACCTTAAGATGTAGGCAAAACCGTTTGGGTTCAGAGCGTCAGCTGTCACTTCCGGTCGTCACAGGAAGTGATCAAAGAAATCAAATATTTTAATTTAAGTTTTTTAAATTAAAACTTGCATCACATTATTGCATCTCCTTCACTGTTTTGAAATATGTTAGATTCACCGGAATCAAAAACGTCAACTTCCGATTTTAGGAGATAAACTACGTTATTTTATATATTTAACTTTCTCATAAATATTGCTTATCGATAAAGCACTTGAAATAATTATATGTATGTTGTAGATACTGCAAATGTCTTGAGAAAAGCCAGAGATTTTTCTAAAATTCACTTTCGGTCGCATGTCTACCTGTCCTCAAAATTAGAATTTTTTCTCACAATATTGCTCGGCAACAGTAAACGACTGAAGTCTAAAACTTTCAGGACTCATAGTCAATCATCAGTTTATTTGAATCGTGAGAAAATCTTGTATCGCCGTTACTTCCGGTCGTGACTCGAAGTGATGCAAAAAAGTGAATTGTTAATGATTAGCACGTTGGATTCTCACGCTGACGACCAGGGTTAAATCTATAGAGTGTCTGAATTTCTTTTATCACTTTTTCAGCTTGAATTTTTGTTTTATTTTCAGAATCGGACGGAAGACCTCTCATTGCTCGCAATGAGTTTCTAGTTACTATTATTATTTTTATTATTTTTTTGACTTTATAATTTTGTGCACGCGATTTCTCGAAGACTGTTGGATGGATTTACATGAAATTTACAGGAAAGATGTGCCGTAACATGCACTTGATTTATCTGAGAGAAAATTTGGAAAAACACTTCCGGTGCCAAGTTACAGACCATTTTCTGATTTCAAAATGACATTTTGTCCGCAGATAATCTCAAGAACGACAAGAGATATCAATGTCAAACTTTCAGGGATTATAAGTCGTGATAGATACTAGCCGGGTCGCTACTTTTCATTCGTTGTCGGCACTTCCGGTCGCTTACGGAAGTGATCGAAGAAATCGTAAAATTTTAACTTTCCCTTTTTAAATCAATTCTTAATCGTATTATTGCATCTCTTTTGTAGTTTCGAGATATGTTGGTCCCACCGAAAACAAAACGTCAAATTCCGGTTATTGGAGAAAAACCACATAATTTGAGTATTTTTCTTTCCCATGAATATCTTTTGTAGATAAAGTATTTGAAATGAATTTTAAATATGTTACTCAGACTGCAAATATCTAGAGTAACATCAAATATCTTTGTAAAATTCACTTCCGGTTGCGTGCTTTTCTGTCCTCAAAATGAGAAGTTGTCTGAGCAAGATCTTGGAAACGGTAAGAGATGAAAACACCAAACTTATATGAGCGACAGACCTTAAGATGAAGCCAAAACCATTTGGGTTAAGAGCGTCAGCCGTCACTTCCGGTCGTCACAGGAAGTGATCAAAGAAATCGAAAATTTCAACTTTTCTTTCTTTAATTAAAACTTGCATCACTTAATTGCATCTTTTTCGCAGATTCGAAATATGGTGGTCCCACAGGAAACAAAAACGACAACTTCCGGTTATCAGAGAAAAACTAAGTATTTTACTTTCCCATAAATATTATTTATAGAAAAAGTATTTGAAATAAATTTTAAATATATTATTCAGACTGTGAATGTCTAGAGTATCCTCAAATATCTTTTAAAACTCCACTTCCGGTCGCGATTTTTTTTTCTGTCCTCAAAATGAGAAATTGTATGGGCGAGACCTCCAAAACAGTTAAGAGATTAAGACACCAGGTAAGAGATTAAGACACCAAACTTTTAATAGTAACAGACCTTGAGTAGTTGGCAAAATCATTTTGGTTAAACGCGTCAGTCGTTACTTCCGGTCGTCACAGGAAGTGATTAAAGAAATAAAAAAAAACTTTTCTTTTTTAGATTAAAGTTTGCATCACTTTATTGCATCTCTTTCACTGTTTTGAAATATGTTAGATTCCACCGGAATCAAAAACGTCAATTTTCGGTTTTAGGAGATAAACTACGTTATTTTTATATTTAACTTTCTCATAAATATTGCTTATCGATAAAGTACTTGAAATGTATGTTGTAGATACTGCAAATGTCTTGAGAAAAGTCAGAGATTTTTCTCAAATTCACTTCCGGTCGCGTGTCTACCTGTCCTCAAAATTAGAATTTGTTCTCACTTTACTGCTCGGCAACAGTAAACGACTGATGTCTAAAACTTTCAGGACTGATAGTCAGTCATCAGTTTATTTAAATTGTGAGAAAATCTTGTATCGCCATTTCTTCCGGTCGTGACAGGAAGTGATGCATAAAAGTGAATTGTTCATGATTAGCAAGTTGGATTTTCACGCTGACAACCAGGGTTAAATCTCCAATGTGTCTGAATTTCTTTTATCACTTTTTCAGCTTGAATTTTCGTTTTATTTTCAGAATCCGACGGAAGACCTCTTATTGCTCGCAATGAGTTTCTGGTTATTATTATTATTATTATTATTATTATTTTTTTTTTTTTGAAGAAAGATATTTCGTCATTTTTTTTTATCATTTAGTACTTCAGAATTTTTCAAACTCTCACGAAGTTTGAATAATAAACAGAACAGCAAGTTTTCTTTACTCGCGTTTTGAAAATTACCAGAAGTTTTATAATTTTCTTTTTATAACTCATCATATAAAAACGGTCTGATGAATAAAGTTATGGAAATTCGTCCTTTTATGTCGTCTGATGCGGAGAGAAATTTGACACCTTAAATATTCTATGGTAATATTTTTCAAGCTGCTACTGCTCAATTCAAATGGAAGGAATCTGATTACGTTTATAGGGTACTACCATGTTCCTGTCAAAATTAAAATCAAAATATGTGTAATGATTGAGAGTACGGGTTTTAATTTTAGGGAAGCATTGTCACAGCGCACTTACTTACTTACATTGTTAAAATTGCGCACCTTGATTTTTTTCTTTCAAAGTGCGTTAATTTTGGAACCAAGTTAACCCACTTTGAAACAAAATCCTTTCAAAGTGCGTTAATATAGGCCATAGTAGCGCACTTTGAAAAAACTTTGCTCGGCTTGGTCGATATTCTTGCAAATTTTAGGTATGGTAAATAATTATTGAGCCTAGTTGGATAGGGCGAAGACATCACTTCGGGATCTGAGATACAGTCGTTTTTAAGATTTTTAGAGACTGTCTTGTTTCCAGAAAGTCTCGTAAATGTTATAGAAGTGAAATTGGTCTTTCAAATATAATGGAGGAAAAATATTGTTAAAAACACAATTTCGTTTCTTTTTTCTCTAACTTTATCTCGTCTGTAATAAGTTCGGTAAACATAAGTGACTAAAAGCGTCGCATTTTTCTAAGGAAAAGAAAGAGCAAATATAACTTTTTCAAAGCATTAAAATTCTTTCGCTTGCATTTATCTTTCTTACAATATATCATATTCACTTATCAATCTATTGTGAACATGTATGAACATATATGAAACAATGGTCGAATCGTTTATTTGATAGTTAGGAGAATAACCGTAGCAATAATATGCTCATTTGATTAAACTTTTTTATCTCGTTCACTATTAATTTTTTTCTCAAAGAAAATCTTGTAAGTTTTATTTACAGTACTTTCTTTCTTTTGTAATGGATTTATTATACAGAGAGGAGTGGCATTCGAGTCGCGCAGCGCAGACGAAAGAAAGTGTCTGTAAATGTCTTGTGTCATGGTCATTTACATAGTCACTCCTACAGCACCATACTGCACGCCATATTACGTCAGAGGTCAAGGTCCATCGTAGGTGTACAAGGGGTTCAAACAAAAGCGAAAAAGGACGAAGTGGATGGTTGCATTGAAAAATCGAGCGATGTAAAACGAGTGTGCGATTGTATTTGATGAATTAAGCAGTATGAGTAGTTAAAACAACTATTACATACACAGACACAATACTGGAAAAGTGATTTCAGTCATGGATCCGCCCGCTCGCACTATGATCCGCTACATTGTTTTAAAATTAATGTTACTGCATGTTGATACATGTACGCCTGCATATCCTGAAGAACCCCGACTCGAGCACTGAAGCCACAGGTATCAAAATTATGGAAGGTATTGTGAGATATTCTAAATACATATATATGTTTTTACGAACATGTATCCGTTTGCATGCAACTCAAGGAACCCAGAAAACAGGTGCTATTAAGAGAATCAGATTACATGTTTAATTTAAATATTAAAATTTTCATAAAATTCTTTTTTTTTTTTTTTTTGTTTGTTTGTTTGTTTGTTTGTTTTTTTTTTTTTTGTTTTTTTGTTTTTTTTTTGTTTGTTTGTTTGTTTGTTTTTTTATTTTTGCTTTTTTTTGTAATATTTGTGTACATCAGTATTCAGAAAACTAATGAGTTTACATGTAATTCTCTTTAAAGTGGTTTTCACGCATGCATTTACAGATTGCAGGGGGGAGGGGGATTGAATTTTGTGAGGTTTCCCATGTTTCCTCTCGATAGATTGTATATACTTATAGAATAGAAGAAAAATATTCAAAAAGTATTGAGTTCTTTGAAGTTATTGTTCAGAAGTTCCTTGGACGTTATTGTACGGCTAAGTTCAGCCCCCTAGAAGTTATAGTACTTTGAATCAGCCTAAAGGTTTTCTATCTGATTTAAATAATGGCTAACATCAAGGGATAAAGTACTGCTCCATGACATAGCATTTTTTTTTCAAAGTGTGTTATTTTTTAAAGTGCGTTGCCAAAAAGCATTATTTGGATATATGTAATAAATCGAAAGCGGCAGAGTACAAGTTTTAATAAGCTTCAAAACAATTTTTTTTAAATTGATAGAAGCATTATTTGGATATATGTAATAAATCGAAAGCGGCAGAGTACAAGTTTTAATTAGACTCAAAACAAAATTTTTAAATTGACACAACTATGTTTTTCCAAAATGAAGGTTAGATTTACATGTACCTTGCATAATTGTTTCTCTTAAAAAAAATCTGCTAAATGTAGGCTATGGAATTGAAATGAGTAAAACTAACTTGGTAACAAACTATGATAATTATGACAATGTAAAAAAAGAATTCTAGGTATTTTTTTTTTAAAGAATTTAACATCTTCGGTCATTTTTCTACTTTATGTTGTGCATTGTATAGATACGGTTGAATTTCTTTATGCATACATATTCAATTCAAATAAACTGTGTATTTATAGTACTAAGAAATATTACAGTGTACATTCCATGATATGATCTTTTTTTACCTGACTCCAGGTTCAACCAGAAGACAGCCATGAAATCGTTATGGATTGTATATCTTGGCATTATTCGACTGTGTATAGTGGAATGTGAGTACAAAACATGTAAGTAGTACTTTTAATCCACCTTGATTACACCCGTACTAATGTTATTGTGATTTAAATTCAAGACACGTGGTTTAGGTTGATCAGTTCAAAGGATATAGGGTAGAACCTGTCTTGTAGATTAGGATTTCCCCTCTTAAATCCGTCCCCCCCCCCCACCTGAAAACTGGCTCTACAGTAGAATCCCCCCCCCCAAAAAAAGGCTCTAAGAGTAGGATTTCCCCCATAGAAAATGACTTTAGTGTAGAATTTCCCCCTACAGAAATCCCACAACAGATTCAATTTCCGGGGGGAAATCCTACTCTGTGTAGTAGTTATAGAGTTCAATTTCCCCCAGAGTCAATCCCCCCCCCCCCATAAAATATAATGGTTGTACTTATGTTACGGGAGGGGACACATTGTTACAATTGTCCCCTCTTCAAAATGGTGACCAGATGTATTGAAACATACGAAAATTGAAAATTTTAAATCTCATTAATTTTTCTCAGCAACTGTCCAACAAACTTTCTTACATCATTAAAAGCTTATTCTTTTCATCTAGTTTTTGAGTAAAGAATGCCAGAATTTGAAATAAACGGAGTCGAGTTATCAAAATATGCGTGTAGTGTGCATAATCAAATGGATAAGGAATAGAAACATGCTAACCGGTAGGTCATTGCCTCGTGCATTTGATTAGTGTTCTTTTTTTTGAGTCCAAGAAAATTATCTCCTTGTTCACAATTGAAAATTTTAAATTTTACACTCAAGTACAAGCAATATTTTTTTTTATTAAATAAATATATTATACTGAACTTGATGTTTTATACAAAAATATATTATAGTGATCCTTGCGGTCAAGAATTCTGCTCAGTCAATATATATATATATATATATATATATATATATATATATATATATATTTTTTTTTTTTTTTTTTTTTTTTTTTTTTTTTTTTTTTTTTTTTTTTGAATATCAACCGTCGTCAAGCAGTGTTAAGTGTTGCTATGCTGGAGGTTGTGGCACATTTTTTTAGCTGGCAGTGGTGTTTTTTAACAAATATTTCTCGACGAATCAGATTCTATATTTATTATTTATTAGCAGACCTATTTTTGTATTTATATGAAGCAGAATTTGTCCAAAATATTATACGTTAAAAGAAAAAAACACTGTGGCCTTCAACTCGACATTTATGTATACATGTATCGACGACGTATTGTCAACTAACAATGGTTATTTCCATTCTTTTGTCAATACCATATATTCCGGTGAACCTGAAATACAAAATACCACAGAATCTGACAAATCTGTTTCGTATTTGGATATTTTACTTAAAAAAAATGTTAATGTTAATCTAAAAAACCAAGCTTTATGACAAAGGAGATGACTTTAACTTTTTAATCGTCAACTTCCTTACTTATGCAGCAATATACCTTCATCACCTGCATACGGGGTTTATATCTCACAGTTGATTCGATACGCAAGAGCATGCTCTACATATAAACAATTTTTAAACGAGGTAAGTTATTGACACACAAGATGCTAAAACAAGAATAACAGCAGTCTCGTTTAAAGTCATCATTTCATAAGTTCTATGGTCGATACAATGACCTTCTCAGCAAATACAATTGATCATTAAGTCAAATGCTGACTAACGTTTTTCATTTTAATTGTTAGGCCATTATATACACACTAAATTGTCGACGGATTTTACCGTTATTACCCGATCATACAAGGAACACACGCCTGGTGTGACCGATCGGCATGGGATGCTTACTCCTCCATGGCACCTGATCCCACCACTGATGTTTTGGAGCTCCGTGTTGGCTCTGCTCCTATTTTGTATTGTGTAATGGACTTTTGAGCTTGAATGCTGTTCGTTATCTCCATGTGTTTCATCCAACAAATTTACATGAAAGTGTAATATAACGAGAGAACTACCTTCTAGTTACTACAATTGAACATAATATAAATCGAAAAACGCACATTTACCATTTCAAAATTAGTTTCTCTTTAATAATAATCTTATTTTCGCGGCCGTGGTTTATATCGATTCTATAGGGGAAATTCTACTCCGAGAAAGAAAGCGGGGGGAAATTTGTCTGTACTCTAAAGTACAATTTCCGGGGGAAAACTGGCTATGGGGGAAATCCTACCCTACAAAACCGGTTTTATAATTAAGATTGGCAGTAAACAGGAAATTGCTAAAATCTGTTTTTTTAAAAGCATTTCCTATAAAAATTATGTTTCCAAATCGTTCGTAAAGATTATGGTGTTAAACAGTAAAGTGGTGGGGGGGGGGGAGTAAAAATACAATATAATCTACATAATTTTCCCTTTTCTGAGAATTTACGACGAAGATTGGGGCTTAGTAGCGACTTCTTTTCCTAAATCGCACAATACACTAAAGAAAAACTGTAATTTCTATTACGATGACAAACCTTTATATTTACCGTATATGCTTACTGTTATTAATTGCGCACAGCGGAACATATAAGGAACAGATGTCCAATCGTTGAATAAATAGCATGTTTACTGGACAACTACATTTTTATATTTTACTTCTAACACGTGGATCTGGTCAGTTTACGATCGATATAAAATGGACTGCAAAAAACAAATGAAAAAAAGTTGGTTTTTTTAAAGGAAAAAAAAAACCAGATTTGTTTGTGAAACACTGATGCCCCCGAATGGCAGCCTATGGCAAGGGTGGAAGTTTCTCAAATGCAAGTCAAAATCCAAGGTCATGATCAAAATTGTTGGTATCCATAGGAAGACTTTGTCATAAGAAATAAACTTTAGAATTATCAAAGCCCTAGTTCTACTTGCTGAATAGTTATGACCAAGGTTAATTTTTTTTTAAAGTTGGTCAAATTCTATGATCAAGGTCAAAAATATTCATACCCATTGAAAGGTCTTGTCACGATGAATACACGTGTAAAATATGAAAGCAGGGGTTTTTACTTAAATTTAAAAAAAAAGTTATTCCATACAAATTCGCTTCAAAATTCGTTTCTCTTTAAATTATTAGCATTTCTTTGTATCTATAACTGTTAAATGTTGTTACCACATTGCCGTAAGATTTCGGAAAATTATACATTTTGTAAAACTCGGATTCGATAAAGTTACACTCGCTAGTTTTGATAAAATACTGAAATATTGTACTGTTGCAAAATATTATTGATAACCCGATGTGTAACACTTTCTACATTAACTGTAGATTCTAATGCACGATGCTTTTGCTTTCAACATCGACGATTCCGATTCCACCGTTCTCAACAATACCAAAAGCAGTATTTCTTTCTGTTTTTTTTTTTTCATATAAAATTATTTATTAGCTTAGAAACATTAACACCGCGGAACATTAACGGACAAGATTTGAAATATACAACTTGCGTCATTTACCTCTGTTGCAGTCAAAATATTACATGTAATTGTTTTAGACAATCAATTCGACACGACGTCTGAGAAAACATTGAATTATGTTTTGAAGGTTATTTTCCATTCACCTAAGCTATTCTTACGCAAGGTATAAAATAAGTGATGCAAAAGGCAAATAATTTTAATTCATAAATAGTTCGAAATTTATGTCGATCAGAATTTGTAATCCAATACTTTAATACATGCAATTCCACCACAGTTATTGGCGAGATAAAAGAAAGGCCGCGGACATTATTCTCCAATAAATCACGAACGTCATCAAAAAATTATCAGATCAGAAACACACGTCAAACCTGCACAGTTGAAATAAATATTTCATGTAGAATCTAATACTTATATTAACCATATTTAGATCATATCGATGTGTCGGCTTACGCAGTCTAAATAAATGTGTATTGCCTGAAACAGCTGATAAGTGGGGCTATTCCACGGACCTCCCAACAACATATATATATATATATACTCCGTGATCTTACAGATAAAGCAATGGAATAGACAACATCTTTATAACTGATTTTGTTATTTTACATTCATAAAATTTAATTAATATATGTAAAAAAAAATCATAATTTTTTAAAGGATATTTTTAATCCAGCGGAAGCTGAAATCGTCTGCATTTTATGCCATTGGTACACAAATAAACAAACAAATTGACTCTGGTGTTAAATGGAACAGCGAAATCACGACATGGTGACATAATTTGTTTCTCTATAGAGGGAACGATCAGCCGCATTTTAGAGCTGTTAGTAGAATATAAAGTCCTTGTTGTCGTGAATGATGCAGGATAACCTCCTCGGTCTTGAAATATTGTTTGAAATATAAAAGCCTCGGCTAACGCCTCGGCTTTTATATTTCAAACAACATTTCTCGACCTCGGAGGTTATCCCGCATCATTCACGATAATGCAGATTTATTTCTTAAATATTATAAAGATAAAAAAAGATAATAGATAAATGTATTGTTACGGGGATCGTTTGATTTCTTAATTCTTAGAAATAAAAGTTGTTATAGTTTTTATGTAATTAATTGGAAGTCTATCATTCATCAAAAATATGGCGTCTGCAATGCATATTATTTGTAACCTTAATCAGCTTAAGAATTGTTTTCTTTCCTTATGCAGGAATGTTGCATTATTCAGGACTTTCTTGGCACCTATTTCCCTACTCAGGAACTATGATTCTAATTCAAAACCACACAGGCCAACAGACTGACAAATTAACAAAAATCATGGTTTATATTCATGTAATTATGATCACATGATTAAAGCGACATCTATACATTGTAATAAAGAACGGTAATCATAACACAAAATAAGTATTAAAGTTATTAAAAGTCACTATTTATAAAGTCCATAAGACAACCCTCGCCTTCTTGAGATTCGTCCCGAATCGCGAAAATAAATGAAAATATTTGTACAATTTCAAAAGTTAATGAAATGTTCACATTGTCACTGAATGCTCCATAATGACGTCAATTGAACTCGGTCCATTCCGTCTCCGAAATTCGCCTTTTTCTAACGACAACTTTATTGCACTGGGTAAACTCATCACACACGTTCGGAGTCTCTCGGCGGCATTGTAATGTAACCGTGTAGTTTGGGTCTAAAATAATATGTCGTTGTACGGGTATGAGGGAATGTTGGCAGTGAAATGAGTGGCGCTGCGGGCCGGAAGTAGAGTGCCGTATTCCTAGTGCTCTTCCCAAAAACACACATATATATGATAAGTCCAAAGTAACGAGTAATCTGGTTTCCGAATTTATTAAAGGTTTGAACGTAAACAACAATTTTAACAATAAAGAATTAAATGCGGGGACACAGACAGAAGTGGCCGGTAATGCGTCTGGCCTCCGAACTGACACTTACAATTCAGACACTGCTATATAAAATAAGTTCTTTGACAATAATTAGTGAATAGTAATAAAATGACAACTGTTGAGTAAATTACAATGTGTGAAAAGCTTTGATAAGATGGACATAAAAGAAGGCTAAATTGAATAATTACATGAATGTTTTTATAAGGTAATAGAAAGTCTTGAGGGTAATTGACACTCTGTCCCTTTGTAGTTCAACACAGTTGTTTAGTAAGTGTCAATATGCAATTATATGTAAATAATTAAGTAATCCGTAGTCCAAGAATAAAGATTTGGAATTCATATCAAGAAAAATAAACAAATGTTCAAAATAAGATTTACAAAAATAGGCAATTTTGCACGGTGATAGTAAGGCGGCATCCTTATGTAGGAATACTGTCCCCGTTTGACAACAGACAAATATATGTCCATGACTGTGTGTCGCTTGTTTGACTCTCTTCGGGTTAAAGACAGGCATCGGTTGAGTGCTGCGCCGGGTTGTACAGTCTTCCTCAGGATTTTGCTTCGGTTTCCCTTGGTCAGCGTGTGCAGAATGTCGGCGTTCGTAATGTTTCTTCATATCGGCAGTTCTCTCTGAGGTATACTCACCGTGGTCACACTTGATTCTTTTGTCTTGCTTTTGGCCAATATGCTCTAAAACTTCGTCAGGAGTCTAGAACACCTCGATACAAAGTGGACATTTATGCATAGCGACTACTTTCCTCAATGAACGGAACAGTAAGAGGTTCAATAATTATTATAACGTCTGAAACGTACGGTGTATCAGTAGCATCTTCTTTCACGTAATTTTGAGTTGTAGCTTCTTGACTCCGAAGACTTTCCTCGCGACTAATGTAAGGCTTTAACCTGTCAACATGAACAACCAGATACTCTTTGCCCTTAACTACAGTCCCTGAATCGTTCTACTTTCCCACTTGAACGGTCAGCGAACGTTGAACGAACGCAGAGCGAACGGTGAGTGAACGATGTGTGAATTCTGAACGCAACTTGGTGAACGGTAGGTGAACGCTGAACGCGAACGGAGCGCGAACGCGAGCTCAAAGTGAACGGTTAACGAACGGTGAACACAGGATGAACGATTTATTGGGAATGCCTCTGATCTTTTCAATGCATTGTATCTATTCTATTGTATTCTAATGTAAGGCGGAAAATAAATAAATAAATATTCAAAAATTGTCCTAAGAAAGAGGAAACATGCAAATTTACTGAAACTACATTGTGTTAATTAAGTTTCTTACAATATTTTCTGCACATATGTATGAGGTTTTAAATTCAGCTGTTTAATCACACGATTTTTATCGCTGTAAATCATCGTCAATTGTTACCGCACGCTGTAGTTTAAAAGATAAAATTATTCTAGTTGTAAAATAAATATGTTTATTCTTATTTGACATATAAAACAATTACAAATAACGATTTTCGAAGAGGACATTGCTGATTTATAGAATGAATTACAACAGTTGTAACAACCATGCATGTATTTCTGTGTCAAGGCAATTCGGTGTAAAATAATGAGAAAAAGAATTAAAAATATTATACTACGGTCTGTGGACGTATTGCATCTTTACACTCGTATTAAAAAAAAAAAAATGCAAGTATCTATTTATGTGTCATTTCTATTTTTTTATGATGATTTATTGAGCAGACTTCTACATGTATCTGTAGACGTTTCCCCGTAATTATACTCGGACAAGAAATTTAAAATTTCAGAACTTGATATTTAAGTAATACGTGTCATAGTTTTGATTAAACGAACAAATGAGAGAGAGAGAGAGAGAGAGAGAGAGAGAGAGAGAGAGAGAGAGAGAGAGAGAGATTCCGTTTTAGCCCCCCTTTCGACAAATGCATGTACACATGTACCTGTATTAAAAAAAAAAAATCTTAATTTTTATATAAATATCTCAGGTAGTTAAGTAACCTTTTTTTATTTATCAACGAATTCATTTTACATAATCGGTTTTTATTTTCCTGCTTCAAGTTCACACGAAGTCCACGTGTGTGTCAGTCAAAAATCATTCGATACTGTGCAGGTTTGAAAGTCTCGTCAAACCAAAGGCGAAGTGCTACACTGTAGTATTTCCAAGAAGTTTTAACATGTTTTATCTAAATCTGATTCCAACTTTTCCAAAAAAAAAAATAAATAAATAAAAAAATAAATTAATTAATTAATAAATAAACTAGTAGACAAATTGTTCTCGAACAATTAGAGGTCTTTCCACCTTCTTTTAATTTCATATATTCTTCACATGTAACTCTCTACTGTTTATTTTTATACAGGAGAAACCAGAAATGACTTGAGAGATGGAAAAAAATGAAAATTTTAGAAATTTGGAAAGACCTTGACCTTTGACCTGGAACAAATATTCAAGGCCAAAGTTCAAGGGTCACATTGCACTTGACCCCATTCTTCTACGACTTTTAGTTTTAAAGTTATAAGGTTTAATAGTAAGCGCGAAGACGTTAAAGGGCGATAACTCATATAAAAGGGGTCAGCAGATCCTTTTGCACTGATAGACTGATGTTGTGTCTTATGACCCTGAAGATATTAGTGAAGGTTTCGTGTCTCTGCGATTTACGGTTTAGGAGAAGTAGCGATAACAAGGTTTTTCGCACAAGGGGCAATAACTTTCAAAGGGGTTAAGCTTAGGGGACAAGAATAAAATCTTTGAGATAGATTTAAGAGTACATATTAATGATGCAAAGACCGATAGTATATGTTGAAAGACAAAAGAGCTGTAAAAAGACCTTAATTTCTCATTTTTGGAATGACCTTGACCTTTGACCTTTACATATATTCTTAGGTCAAAGGTCAATGAATCCTATGCAGTTGGTCCCATGTCTCTACGGCTCATCGTTTTGAAAATTTTTCATCATTCGTAAATATCAAAGACTTTCAGGGGCAATAACTCATAAAAGGAGTGCACGATTACTTTCGCAATGAAAAGATTGAAGAGTCCCCTCAATTAGTTGAAGACATTGGTGAAGGTTCCGTACCTCTATGGTTTACGGTTTCAAAGGAGTAGCGATAACAAAGTTTTATTGCAAAAGGGGTTGTAATTTCTTAAAGGGTCAAAGTTCATACACGCAGAGTCAACTATAAAAATCTTTTAAAGAGTACATTCTTATAGACTATAAATCTTTTAGATATATCTTGAAACATGGAATCACATCAGGGGGTGGAAAAATAATAATAATAACTAGTAGACTAATTGTTCACAGAACAATTAGAGGTCTTTCCACCTTTTTAAGTGTTTCCATGTAATTTGGGCTGTAAAAAAAGAAGAATAATGCCAAAATTTAAAAAAAAAAAAAAAAAAAAAAATGTTCTTCCAGCAGGGATCGAACTCATAACCCTTAGCTTGAGAGGCAGGCGCGCTAACCACTACGCCACGAATTCCGATGAAGATGTCTGCAGTAAACTACCTATTTAAGAATTAAAAATTGGTGTACAATGTAGTTATCGGAATTGAATGGTTTTGAGAAACATGTTTCCATATCATTTGGCTTTCAAAAGAACAAAAGAAAGAAATAAAGAAGAAGAAGAAGAAAAATACAAGAAAATTAATAAAACTAAAAAATTCGTCTTTTGCTATAGATTTATTGTCGGGCTCGTTTCTCTGTAGAGTTCAAAAGGTCTTCGCGCAGCTCCAAAAAAAGATGTTTTTTTTTTTTTTTTTTTTTTTTTTTTTTGGCGATTTAGGGGCCAATTTTTCTCTCTTTCCCCTTCTCTCTCCCTTTCTCTCTTTCTCTCTCTCTCTCTCTCTTCTTTTTTTCTTTTTTGCTTCCGTGTTGATGGCATTTGTTTACATAGTTACCATGGAAGTACAATGCATGACATGTGTTTTACTGTGCATGTCGTAATTCTATTTTTGTGCATTATGCTTACGAAGGTTTAATTTGAGGTGTTAAATGTTCTGATTTAGTTAAACTACTTAGAAAAGTGCCGATGATATAAATCGGACTCGAGGCTAATATTTTATGGTATGTAGGTCGTCATATTCGAAAACATGGATTGGACTCAAAGCGACCTGACTGTGGATCCTAAGATTGTTGCAGGTTCAGTATGAAGATTCCTGAATGAAACAAGCTTCCATGTGGGTTATATTAAATGCAGCTATGATAAATAAAATGTTCTACATGCATTTTAAGAAGAAAACAAGATAATTAAAGCGTGGAATAGTTTATTTCATACAATAATATTGGTTTAAACCCCCCCTTTTAATATCTTCTGTATTTCTCATATATTGGATGACCTTGACCTTTGACCTTGACCTAAATATGAAGAACAAAAATGCAAGAATCCATTTCAGTTGCTCCCATGTCTCTACGTCTATGTGTTAAAATTTTTTTCAAGTTAACGTAAACAGCAAAAAAACTTCAGGGGCAATAAGTCGTACAAGGCTTCGATGAATCCTTTCGCAATGATAGACTGAAAAGCCCTCTCGATTAGTGGAAAGCATTGGTTAAGGTTCTGTATCTCTACGGTTTGTGGTTTCAGAGGAGTAGCGATAACAAGGTTTTTTGCAGAAGGGGCAAGAACTTTTTAACGCGTCAGACTCTACGGGTCAAAAAGAGAAATTTGATAACAGTTTTATAAGGACATTTGATATATTTGATGCTATGTAATATATGTTGTAAGACAAAAGAGATATAAAAAGAGTTATAATTCTCATATTCAGAGTGACCTTGACCTTTGACCTTGAACAAATTTTGAAGGTCAAATGATGAAAAATCCAATGCAGTTGGTTTCGTGTCTCTACGATTAATCGTTTTAATATTTTTCATCATATGTAAAGAACAAAAACATTCAGGGGGCAATAACTCATTAAAGTGCTCGATCTATCATTTCGCAATGCAAGATCAAAAAGTCTTCTCAAGTAGTCGAATACATCGGTGAAGATTTCTTACTTCTAGGGTTTACGGTTTCAGAGGAGTAGCGATAACAAGCTTTTATTGCGAAAGGGTTCATAACTCTTTGAGGGGTCAAAGTTCATATACGCAGGGTCAACTGCAAAAATCTTTTATGAAGTACATTCTTATGGACCATGAATCTTTTCGATAAATCTTGAAACTCAAAAAAACGCGGCGGATAAATAATAATAATAATAAACAGAACAATTTCAATAGGACTTTCCCCAGAAAGGTGGAAAGCCCTAATTAGTAGACTAATTGTTCTCGAACAATAAGAGGTCTTTCCACCTTCTTTAAATTTCTTTAATTTTTATATTTTACTCTCTAGAATAAATTTTTATACAAAGAATCCATAAATATCTTAAAAGATAGAAAAAAATGAAAATTTAAAAAAATGGAAATGACCTTGACCTTTGACCTTTACCAGATATTGAAGGTCAAAGGTCAAGAATCACATTGCATTTGGTTCCATGCTTCTAGGACCTATACTTTTAAAGTTATAAGGTCTACTATTAAGAGCAAAGACGTTAAAGGGCGATAACTCATATAAGGGGTCATCGGATCCTTTCGCACTGAATAGATTGAAGTTGTGTCTAAAGACCCTGAAGACATTAGTGAAGGTTTGATGTCTCTACTGTCTACAGTTTCAGAGGAGTAGCGATAACAAGGTTTTTGGCACAAGGGGCAATAACTTTCAAAGGGTTAAGCTTAGGGGACTAGAATGAAATCTTTGAAATAGATTTAAGAGTATATATTTATGACGCAAAGACAACTAGGAGACTAATTGTTCTCGAACAATTGAAAATTTTAAAAATTTTGAAATGACCTTGACATTTGACCTTGAATAAATGTTCAAGGTCAAAGGTCAAGGGTCACATTGCACTTGACCCCATGCTTTTACGACTTTTAGTTTTAAAGTTATAAGGTTTAATAGTAAGCAAAAAGACGTTAAAGGGCGATAACTCATATAAGGGGTCATCAGATACTTTTGCACTGTATAGATTGAAGTTGTGTCTAAAGACCCTGAAGACATTAGTGAAGGTTTTGTGTATTTACGGTTTACGGTTCCGGAGGAGTAGCGATAACAAGGTTTTCAGTAAAAGGGGCAATAACTTTTAAAGGGGTAAATCTTAGGGGACAAGAATGAAATCTTTAAAATAGTTTAAAGAGGACATATTATTGATGCAAAGATATTTAGTATATGTTGAAAGACAAAAGAGATATAAAAAGAGCTTTATTTCTCATATTTTGAATGACCTTGACCTTTGACCTTGACATAAATTTCAAGGTCTGAGGTCAAAGAATCTTATCCAGTTGGTTTCATGTCTCTACGACTTATTGTTTTGAAAAAAAAAATTATTATTTGTAAACTTCAAAAAGTTTCAGGGGCAATAACTCATAAAAGGAGTCCACGAATAGTTTCGCAATGAAAAGATTGAAGAGTCCCCTCAATTAGTTGAAGACATTGGTGAAGGTTCCGTACCTCTACGGTTTAAGGTTTCAAAGGAGTAGCGATAACAAGCTTTACGGTGAAAGGGGCAATAACCGCACAAGAGGTCAAAGTTCAAACATGGGGGGTCGTTTTTCGGAATAACTTTTTATATCCAGTATCACGAACTATAAATTTTTTTGATAAGTTTTGCGGTTTCAAAAGTCCTGGTGAGAAATAAAATAATAATAAACAAAAGCATTTCAAGAGGTCTTTCCACAGAAAGGTGGAAAGACCTAAATAGTATATGTTGAAAGACAAAAGAGCTGTAAAAAGAGCTTAATTTCTCATATTCGGAATGACCTTGACCTTTGCATATATTGTAAGGTCAAAGTTCAGCAAATCTTATGCAGTTATTCCCATGTCTCTACGGCTTATCTTTTTAAAAATTTTAAATTATTTCTAAAAATCAAAAACTTGGAGGGGCAATAACTCATTGAAGGGGTCGACGAATACTTTCGCAATGAATAGATTGAAGAGTCCCCTAAATTAGTCGAGGACATTGGTGAAGGTTTCGTATTTCTATGGTTTACGGTTTCAAAGGAGTAGCCATAACAAGCTTTTATTGTGAAAGGGGATGTAACTCCTCGAGGGGTCAAAGTTCATATACGCAGGGTCAACTGCAAAAATCTTTTACGGAGTACATTCTCATGAACTATAAATCTTTTTGATAAATCTTGAAACTCAATATCTTGTGGCGGAAAAATAAGAAGAATAATAAGAAACAGAAGAAAACCAATAGGTCTTTCCACAGAAAGGTGGAAAGACCTAATAATAACTAGGAGACTAATTGTTCAGAGAACAATTAGAGGCCTTTCCACCTTTTTAAGTGTTTCCGTGTCATTTGGGTTGAAAAAAAAGGAGAAAAATGCAAAAAATGCCAAAAAAAAAAAAAATAAATAAATAAAAAATAAAAAAAAAAAATAAATAAAAAAAATAAAATGCTCCTCCAGCTGGGCTCGAACTCAAAACCCTTGGATTGAAAGGCAGGTGCGCTAACCATTCGGCCACGCATTTCGATAACACACGTAAGTTAATTGTTTAAGACTATAGAAGAAATGCAAGCGTATTTTTAGAATCGGTAGGGGAAGAAAGAAGTTCCGTAAAAGGAAATAGTTCCTGAATTTGCAAGCAGTATATAAAATAACAAGGGACGGGCTGCGTGAGAAAACGTTAACACTGTTCCCTAATGAAAATGTATTAATGGACTGTAGCCCGATTCATCGATATTGTGAGCATGCTGAATTTTTTTGTAAATAGCTTTGTTGTAAGCTTAAAAGATCGGGTTCGGATTTTAACATTTCTGACTGAATATCCTGAAATAAATATGAAACATTGAAATATGCATTTCTTTGGGTTTAATTAAATATGTGTAGCCCAAATTAAATTCCCAACATGCATTTTTAGAAGGGAAACACGACAATGAAAGCGAGAATTGTTTTTTTATATACCGAAAATCGCTATTTCTGGAAACTGATTAATTCTAAATAAAAATCAAATAAATTCCAAATGTAAAAGAAAGAGAGAATGCTTGATATTAAAATGTCGTATCATATCAGGAGAATTGAATGCTACTAACGACATCTGAGGAAATAGCCGATAAAAGGTTTAGATCATTTCTTCGTTCACCTGCACTTAAATTTCAAACACAACAGAACTTGTAGTTTTTGCCGTGAAACTTCACGACTTCTATAAACTTATAAGACTCACCGTAAAACTCTCCAGACAGTTTCTCTGAGGTCTATACTACATTTTAAACCGAATTTGGTGTCGATCCGAGGTCTGGTTTGAATTCTAGAGTAATATTCTACGTTGTTGTTGATGTGATTTTTTTTTAAGAAGGGGGGGGGGGTGAATTATTTATGTTATGCCTCTTTTAAACTAAGAATTGTAACTACTTCCACATCCCTAAGCCTTATTGTGACCTTTGGGTCAAGGTCAAAGTCATTAAAAAAAAAACACCAAGAAATCTTTACTTTCTAAGTTTTCACCTGATACTGGAGCTGGATGCATGTCCTAACTTTTCTATTTGACCCAATGTCAAGGTCAAAGGTCAAGTTCAATGTTCAAGGTCATTTGGCGAATTGCTATATTTTACACATATATAAGGGATTTCTTATGTTTTAAAATGACCTTGACCTTTGACCTTGACCTATATTTCAAGGTCAGAGGTCAACTAAGCCGATGCAGTTGGTCCCATGTCTCTAGGATACACCGTTTTAAAAATAAGTTCATTAAATGTAAGTAGCATAAACTTTCAGGGGCAGTAACTCATACAAGGGACCAAAGAATGCTTTCGCAATGATAGAATGAAGAGAGCACTAAATGAGTTGAAGACACTGATGAAGGTTTGGAATCTCTACGGTTTACGATTTCGGAGGAGTAGCGATAACAAGGTTTTGTTGCAAAAGGGGTGACAACTTTTGAATGGGTCAAGCTCGGGGGACAAGAATGAAATCTTTGAAATACAGGTGACTCTCGATCTCTCGAAGTTCAAGGGACCGCAAGAAAAGTTCGAGAGATCGAGGGTTCGAGAGATAGAAAGTGAATAAAATCCGGAATTTTCAGTTCTGATCATCATTGCTCTACTTTTATAAATACCGGAGGTATATGTTGATAATAGCACGTTTTCATTCGTATTTTACAGGTAGTTCACTTGATTTCAACAACAATGATCGTATTTTGAATAAATAAAACAATCTCTTTAAGTTTCAATATTTATTTGTTCCCATTTCATGATTACATAAAATCTAAATAGCAATCGTCGGTGTGGCTACCCCCCAGGCCTGATCGGGTACTTTTACAGATTTCTCATATTAAATCGGTATTTAATTCTTGAGAAAGGATTTCTTGTGCAATGTTTGTCATATACTGGGATTATGTACACTCTAATAAAACTTCATAATCTATGGAAAATTATTGACACACCTCTAAAATTATTTTCTAAAAATTTTCGTCGCGCTGTCAAGTCAAAAATAAGTTGTGAAGCAATTCGTTTATAATTTACCAATTATAATCATTTATTATTTATATCAACACTCGGATGCTTACAGGTATAGTGTCATCTATGTAAACACCCAATTAACACATCCATGCCAGCCCTAGGCGTTTACTGTTATCCAGGTAAGTCCAAGCTGCATTAATTTTACGCTTGATTGGCATGTACACACGCGCGATCAAAACTTCGAGAGATAGAGAGTAAAAAACATTGAAATGTGTGTAACGGGACCCAGGTCTTGGTTCGAGAGATAGAGAACTTTGAGAGATTGGAAGTTCGAGAGATCGGAAGTAAATTTGCTTAGTTATATAGAGAAAAAAAAACGGGACCGGAGGTTCACTTCGAGAGATCGAGAACTTCGAGAGATCAGAGTTCGAGCCATCGAGAGTCACCTGTAGTTTTAGAAGGACATATTATAGATGCAAAGATATTCAGTATATGTTGAAAGACAAAAGAGATACTAAAAAAGCTAATTTTCTCATATTTTGAATGACCTTGACCTTTGACCTCTTTATAAATTTCAAGGTCAAAGGTTGAGATATCCAATGCCATTGGTCCCATGTCTCTACGATTAATCGTTTTAAAAAAAATATTATTATTCGTAACCATCCAAAACTTTCAGGGGCAATAACTAATTAAAGGGGTTCATGCAACCTTTCGCACTGAAAAGATTGAAGAGTCTACTAGATTATTCGAAGACATTAGTGAAGGTTTCGTATCTCTACGGTTTAAGGTTTCCAAGGAGTAGCGATAACAAGCTTTTATTGCGAAAGGGGTTATAACTCCTCGAGGGGTCAAAGTTCATATACGCAGGGTCAACTGCAAAAATCTTTTACGAAGTACATTCTTATGGACTATAAATCTTTTCGATAACTTCTGAAACAAAAAATCATTCGGCGGAAAAATAATAAAAATAATAACTAGTAAACTAATTGTTCTCGAAGAATTAGAGGTCTTTCCACCTTCTTTAAATTTCATATATTTTTCACATTTTACTCTATAAAGTTAATTTTTATACCAAAAGAATCCATAAATGGCTTGAAAGATAGAAAAAATGAAAAATTTAACAAATTTGAAATGACCTTGACCTTTGACATTGAACAAATTTTCAAGGTCAAAGGTCAAGGGTCACATTGCACTTGACCCCATGCTTCTATGCCTTTTAGTTTTGAAGTTATAAGGTTTAATAGTAAGCGCAAATACATTAAAGGGCAATAACTCATATAAGGGGTCAATGGATACTTTCGCACTGAATAGATTGAAGTTGTGTCTAAAGACCCTGAAGACATTAGTGAAGGTTTTGTGTCTCTACGGTTTACGGTTTCGGAGGAGTAGCGATAACAAGGTTTTCAATAAAAGGGGCAATAACTTTTAAAGGGGTAAATCTTAGGGGACAAGTACGAAATCTTTGAAATAGTTTTAAGAGAACATATTAATGATGCAAAGATATTTAGTATATGTTGAAAGACAAAAGAGATATAAAAAGAGCTTAATTTCTTATATTTTGAATGACCTTGACCTTTGCATATATTATATGGTCAAAGGTCATTGAATCTTATTCAGTTGGTCCCATGTCTCTATAACTTATTGTTTTGAAAATTTTTAATTATTTGTAAACATCAAAAACTTTCAGGGGCAATAACTCATAAAAGGGGTTGACGAATACTTTCGCAATGAAAAGATTGAAGAGTCCCCTCAATTAGTCGAAGTCATTTGTGAAGGTTCCGTACCTCTACGGTTTATGGTTTCGGAGGAGTAGCGATAACAAGGTTTCTATCAAAAGGGGCAATAACTGCGAAAGGGGTCATAGGTTATACGCGTTGGGTCAAATTTGTTCCTAACTTTTGATGACCTTTACGGTCAACGAATAATCTTTTCGATAAACATCGAAACAAAAAATCAGCGGAATAATAATAATAATAATAATAATAATAATAATAAACAGAAGAAAATCAATAGGTCTTTCCACAGAAAGGTGGAAAGACCTAATAATAAGAAACAGAAGAATATCAATAGGTCTTTCCACAGAAAGGTGGAAAGACCTAATAAAACACTAGTAGACTAATTGTTCACAGAACAATTAGAGGTCTTTCCACCTTTTTAAGTGTTTCCATGTAATTTGGGCTGTAAAAAAAGAAGAAAAATGCCAAAATTAAAAAAAAAAAAAAAAGAAAAAAAGAAAAAAAAGAAAAGTTTTTCCAGCAGGGATCGAACTCATAACCCTTAGCTTGAGAGGCAGGCCCGCTAACCACTACGCCACGAATTCCGATGAAGATGTCTGCAGTAAACTACCTATTTAAGAATTAAAAATTGGTGTACAATGTAGTTATCGGAATTGAATGGTTTTGAGAAACATGTTTCCATATCATTTGGCTTTCAAAAGAACAAAAGAAAGAAATAAAGAAGAAGAAGAAGAAAAATACAAGAAAATTAATAAAACTAAAAAATTCGTCTATTGCTATAGATTTATTGTCGGGCTCGTTTCTCTGTAGAGTTCAAAAGGTCTTCGCGCAGCTCCAAAAAAAGATGTTTTTTTTTTTCTTTGGCGATTTAGGGGCCAATTTTTCTCTCTTTCCCCTTCTCTCTCCCTTTCTCTCTCTCTTCTTTTTTTCTCTTTTTTGCTTCCGTGTTGATGGCATTTGTTTACATAGTTACCATGGAAGTACAATGCATGACATGTGTTTTACGGTGCATGTCGTAATTCTATTTTTGTGCATTATGCTTACGAAGGTTTAATTTGAGGTGTTAAATGTTCTGATTTAGTTAAACTACTTAGAAAAGTGCCGATGATATAAATCGGACTCGAGGCTAATATTTTATGGTATGTAGGTCGTCATATTCGAAAACATGGATTGGACTCAAAGCGACCTGACTGTGGATCCTAAGATTGTTGCAGGTTGAGTATGAAGATTCCTGAATGAAACAAGCTTCCATGTGGGTTATATTAAATGCAGCTATGATAAATAATATGTTCTACATGCATTTTAAGAAGAAAAAAAGATAATTAAAGCGTGGAGTAGTTTATTTCATACAATAATATTGGTTTAACCCCCCCCCTTTTAATATATTCTGTATTTCTCATATATTGGATGACCTTGACCTTTGACCTTGACCTAAATATGAAGAACAAAAATGCAAGAATCCATTTCAGTTGTTCCCATGTCTCTACGTCTATGTGTTAAAATTTTTTTCAAGTTAACGTAAACAGCAAAAAAACTTCAGGGGCAATAAGTCGTACAAGACTTCGATGAATCCTTTCGCAATGATAGACTGAAAAGCCCTCTCGATTAGTGGAAAGCATTGGTGAAGATTCTGTATCTCTACGGTTTGTGGTTTCAGAGGAGTAGCGATAACAAGGTTTTTTGCACAAGGGGCAAGAACTTTTTAACGCGTCAGACTCTACGGGTCAAAAAGAGAAATTTGATAACAGTTTTATAAGGACATTTGATATATTTGATGTTATGTAATATATGTTGTAAGACAAAAGAGATATAAAAAGAGTTATAATTCTCATATTCAGAGTGACCTTGACCTTTGACCTTGAACAAATTTTGAAGGTCAAATGATGAAAAAATCCAATGCAGTTGGTTTCGTGTCTCTACGATTAATCGTTTTAATATTTTTCATTATATGTAAAGAACAAAAACATTCAGGGGGCAATAACTCATCAAAGTGCTCGATCTATCATTTCGCAATGCAAGATCAAAAAGTCTTCTCAAGTAGTCGAAGACATCGGTGAAGATTTCTTACTTCTAGGGTTTACGGTTTCAGAGGAGTAGCGATAACAAGCTTTTATTGCGAAAGGGTTCATAACTCTTTGAGGGGTCAAAGTTCATATACGCAGGGTCAACTGCAAAAATCTTTTATGAAGATTTTTTTTAAGGACCATGAATCTTTTCGATAAATCTTAAAACTCAAAAACACGCGGCGGATAAATAATAATAATAATAAACAGAACAATTTCAATAGGACTTTCCACAGAAAGGTGGAAAGCCCTAACTAGTAGACTAATTGTTCTCGAACAATAAGAGGTCTTTCCACCTTCTTTAAATTTCTTTAATTTTTATATTTTACTCTCTAGAATAAATTTTTATACAAAGAATCCATAAATATCTTAAAAGATAGAAAAAAATGAAAATTTTAAAAAAAATTGAAATGACCTTGACCTTTGACTTTTACCAGATATTGAAGTTCAAAGGTCAAGAATCACATTGCATTTGGTTCCATGCTTCTAGACCTATACTTTTAAAGTTATAAGGCCTACTATTAAGAGCAAAGACGTTAAAGGGCGATAACTCATTTAAGGGGTCATCGGATCCTTTCGCACTGAATAGATTGAAGTTGTGTCTAAAGACCCTGAAGACATTAGTGAAGGTTTGATGTCTCTACTGTCTACGGTTTCAGAGGAGTAGCGATAACAAGGTTTTTGGCACAAGGGGCAATAACTTTCAAAGGGTTAAGCTTAGGGGACTAGAATGAAATCTTTGAAATAGATTTAAGAGTATATATTTATGACGCAAAGACAAATAGTATATGTTGAAAGACAAAAGAGCTGTAAAAAGAGCTTAATTTCTCATATTCGGAATGACCTTGACCTTTGCATATATTGTAAGGTCAAAGTTCAACAAATCTTATGCAGTTATTCCCATGTCTCTATAACTCATCGTTTTGAAAATTTTTAATTATTCGTAAAGATCGAAAACTTTCAGGGGCAATAACTCATAAAAGGGGCCCAGGAATACTTTTGCAATGAAAGATTGAAGAGTCCCCTCAATTAGTCGAACACATTGGTGAAGGTTCCGTACCTCTGCGGTTTACGGTTTCGAAGGAGTAGCCATAACAAGCTTTTTTGCAAAAGGGGTAGTAACTCCTTAAGGCGTCAAAATTCATTTACACAGGGTCAACTGCAAAAATCTTTTACGGAGTACATTCTCATGGACTATAAATTTTTTCGATAAATCTTGAAGCTCAAAATCACACAGCGGAAAAATAATAAAAAATAACTAGTATACTAATTGTTCTCGAACAATTAGAGGTCTTTCCACCTTCTTTAAATTTCATATATTTTTCAGATTTCACTCTCTAATTTAAAAGTTAATTATTATACAAAAAGAATCCATAAATGGCTTGAAAGATAGAAAAAATGAAAATTTTAAAAATTTTGAAATGACCTTGACCTTTGACCTTAACCACATATTGAAGGTCAAAGGTCAAGGGTCACATTGCACTTGACCCCATGCTTCTACGACTTTTAGTTTTAAAGTTATAAGGTTTGATAGTAGGCGCAAAGACATTAAAGGGCGATAACTCATATAAGGGGTCATCGGATACTTTCGCACTGAATAGATTGAAGTTTTATCTAAAGACCCTGAAGACATTAGTGAAGGATTTGTGCCTCTACAGTTTACAGGTTACAGAGGAGTAGCGATAACAAGGTTTTCAGTAAAAGGCCAATAACTTTTAAAGGGGTAAATCTTAGGGGACAAGTATGAAATCTTTGAAATAGTTTTAAGAGTACATATTAATGATGCAAAGATATTAAGTGTATGTTGAAAGACAAAAGAGATATAAAAAGAGCTTAATTTCTCATATTTTGAATGACCTTGACCTTTGCATATATTTTAAGGTCAAAGGTCAATAAATCTTATGCAGTTGGTCCCATGTCTCTACGGCTTATCTTTTTAAAAATTTTAAATTATTTCTAAAAATCAAAAACTTGGAGGGGCAATAACTCACTGAAGGGGTCGACGAATACTTTTGCAATGAATAGATTGAAGAGTCCCCTAAATTAGTCGAGGACATTGGTGAAGGTTTCGTATTTCTATGGTTTACGGTTTCAAAGGAGTAGCCATAACAAGCTTTTATTGTGAAAGGGGATGTAACTCCTCGAGGGGTCAAAGTTCATATACGCAGGGTCAACTGCAAAAATCTTTTACGGAGTACATTCTCATGAACTATAAATCTTTTTGATAAATCTTGAAACTCAATATCTTGTGGCGGAAAAATAAGAAGAATAATAAGAAACAGAAGAAAACCAATAGGTCTTTCCACAGAAAGGTGGAAAGACCTAATAATAACTAGGAGACTAATTGTTCAGAGAACAATTAGAGGCCTTTCCACCTTTTTAAGTGTTTCCGTGTCATTTGGGTTGAAAAAAAGGAGAAAAATGCAAAAAATGCCCCCCCCCCCCCAAAAAAAAAAAAAAAAAAAATAAATAAATAAATAAAATGCTCCTCCAGCTGGGCTCGAACTCAAAACCCTTGGGTTGAAAGGCAGGTGCGCTAACCATTCGGCCACGCATTTCGATAACACACGTAAGTTAATTGTTTAAGACTATAGAAGAAATGCAAGCGTATTTTTAGAATCGGTAGGGGAAGAAAGAAGTTCCGTAAAAGGAAATAGTTCCTGAATTTGCAAGCAGTATATAAAATAACAAGGGACGGGCTGCGTGAGAAAACGTTAACACTGTTCCCTAATGAAAATGTATTAATGGACTGTAGCCCGATTCATCGATATTGTGAGCATGCTAAATTTTTTTGTAAATAGCTTTGTTGTAAGCTTAAAAGATCGGGTTCGGATTTTAACATTTCTGACTGAATATCCTGAAATAAATATGAAACATTTAAATAAGCATTTCTTTGGGTTAAATTAAATTTGTGTAGCACAAATTGAAAATTTGATTTTCAAATTGTAATTATATGAATGAAGGTTTTACTTACCACCTAGAAAATATACATAAGGATTTATCTCCCTTTACCACAGTCAACTCGCATTTAAATAAAGCGCTTTACCGACTCAGATCAGTCCTAGACACGCTTACTTCCTCTTCCTCTAATCAGTTATATCTGCGACAAACATGTCACAAGAACTGTGGGGAGGAAGAGAGGGTAGTACTAGGTGGTAAGTAAAACCTTCATTCATAAATTTACAACTTGAAAATCAAATTTTCAATTTCATTTCATTCGGTTTTACTTACCACCTAGAAAATATACATAAGGATGATTTGAAAGCCTTACCTAAAAAAAGGCTGATGGGAATCTTTATAAATTTTCTCTTCTCTTCATAGACTATATACATGAAACTTCTTTCCCTTAACCACTATGTACATACATTTATATATCTATATAAATAAAACACCAAAAATGTCAAAATTTACATATATCGCAACTCGCAGAAAAAAATAAACTTTAATGTTTTAATACTGCTACATCCACATCTTTCAAATAATATTTTGTGAATGTAGACTCTGATTTCCAATCTGCAGAGTTCAAAATAGATGACATGCTTGCACCATTAAAAAGTGCCCAAGAAGGACCAACAGAACGTGTTGAATGACCTTTTACTTCAATATTGTCATCATAAGCCATTTTGATGGTATTGACAATCCATCTTGATATTGTTTGTGTTGAAACCGGTTTATGAGGACTGTTTAAAGATAGAAACAATTTTGTTTCATCTTTATCCTTCAAAACGTGTCTAAAGTTTTCTGTTCTTTTCAAAAATAAAGCTAATGCTCTTTTAGGATCTAACTTTTTATTTTCTGAAAAAGATGGTACAAAAATCTTGGCACCAAAATGATTCATGCGATCTTGCTTTGAAAGTCCTTGTCTCACAAACGTCACTCCTCTGGTTGTCACTGTCACAGCTCCCTCGCCTAACTTCAGGGCTTGGATGTCTGAGCACCTCCGAAATGTTGTAATGGCTACAAGAAAAACAGTCTTGTAAGTCACATGTTTTAAAGAAGCCAATTTCAGTGGTTCAAAAGGTTCTTTTTGAAGCATAGCTAGTACTTTATGCAAGTCCCAGTCAGGTACTACATTAACTCTTGGAGGTCTTGAATTGAAAACGCCTTTAAGAAGACGGATAACGTACGGATGCTGTCCAACAGGTACATTGTCAATTGGAGTCAAAACAGAAGAAAGCATAGACCTGTAACCAGCAATAGTTCTATATTGTAGACCCTCCTTATACAATTCTGTCAAAAATTCTGCACAATCTACTAAAGATACTGAATAGGGATCTTTATTCCGTTTATCACACCAACTACTGAACTTTCTGAATTTACAATTGTAGTCAATTTGAGTTCCTTTTCTCCATGATGCTGATAAAAGTTCTAGTTTCTTTTGAAAAGCCTTTACTTTTGAAATTTCTGTTGATAGAAGCCATGCCGTCAAATTGAAAATCTTTGGATCTGGATGATAAATGTTTGACCTTGGTTGAACTAAGAGATCTTCTCTTACAGGAAGTCTTATTGGTATGTCTATTAGCATCTGTAATAGATCTGTGTACCAATGTCTCCTTGGCCACTGTGGTGCAATGAGAATTACTTGACACTGGAAATGTTTCATGTGTGACAGAATTTTTGGAATGAGACATATTGGAGGGTACGCGTATGCAATCATCTTGTCCCATGATATTGACAACGCATCTATTGCTAGAGCTTTCTGATATGGAATCCAAGAACAGTAAATTGGAGTCTTGTGATTCCATTTCGATGCAAATAAATCTATCATTGGTTTCTCCCAAACACTGAATATCTGACTCAGTACCTGATTGTTCAGAGACCATTCTGTATGCTGAATCTTTACCCTGGACAGGTGATCTGCAATTGAATTCAAATGACCTGCTAAATGAGCAGCTTTCAGTAAGATGTTGTTTTGAATTGCCAATTTCCACAACTTCCAAACTCTTAAACAAAGGGCAGGTGATTTTGTTCCCCCCATTTCGTTTATGAATTGCACTACAGTGGTATTGTCGCATCGAATGAGAACTTTTTGATCTTTCAGATATGGAAGAAAATATACAACTGACTTGTACACTACTTCTAATTCTAGATGATTGATGTGCAGAGACTTCTCGTTCTCTGTCCATATCCCCTGATAAAATTTCTTCTCTATGAACCCCCCGAACCCCATGTTCGAAGCATCTGTTGTGAGGGTAATAGTTGCCTCCCATGGTTGAGGGGATCTGCCCTTTAAAGTGTTTACTCTCGATAACCACCAATTCAAATGTTCTACAAGGTGTTGAGTAATGGGAATCTGAAAATCTAGATCTCTGGACGATGGTTTCCAGAAATGTAACAGATGTAACTGAATTGGTCTCATGAACAGTCTGGCATAAGGAATCAATTCTAGACAAGAGGCCATTAAACCCAATACTCTCAGGAAATTCTGTGCTGATGACATCTGATTCCCTGTTAGTATTAAGGTTTGAACTGCTAATTCTAAATTCTGAACTCTCTCTAGGGTTGGAAAAACTAAACCCTGATCTAATCTGAATAAACTCCCCAAGTAGACTATTTTCTGACTGGGAATCAATTGAGATTTCTTTCTGTTGATTATGAAACCTAGGTGTAACAACAACTTGAGCACTTTCTCTCGATCCAACAATAACTTTTCTCGAGAGGAATTGACTATTAACCAATCGTCTAGGTAAGATACCAGTCTGATATTTTGTACCCGAAGATAAGCAGCTACTGTTGCTACTATTTTGGTAAATACTCTTGGAGCTTGGGTTGGACCAAAACATAGAGCTTTGAATTGATAAGCTTTTTCTTGAACAAAAAACCGAAGATACTTGCGATGACTTGGATACATTGGTACATGTAGATAAGCATCTTTGAGATTGAGAGAAATTGCCCAATCGTTCTTGTTCACCAAATTGATTACTTTTATCAATGTGTCCATTTTGAAATGCTTTTTCACCATATACCTGTTTAGAGGTCTTAGATTTATAATTGGTCTCAATTCCCCTGATTTTTTGGTTACTAGAAAAAATGTACTGTAAAAACCGTTCTGCATTTCCATGCAAAGAACAGGTTCTATTGCACCTTTTCCCAATAATTTTTGAACCTCTTCTAATATAAAAGCATTGGCATTTGTTTTGCGTATACCTGTCTGAATTGGGGAATAGAGAAATTCTAATTTTAGACCCTCTTTCAGAGTTTGTAAAACCCATTTGTCGTCTGTTATTTTTTCCCAATGATGGTAAAATTTTTGAAGACGACCTCCTACAGGTATGTGGGGACACATTGATATTATTTCTGAGTCATTGATTAGATTTAAAGTTGCGAAAAGAACTCACTTTGTAATTCTTTCCACGTGATGCTCTGTTAGACTGGGCAAATCTGTTTCCTGCTCCGTAACTGTAGTCTGTAGAGGTAGTTCTCTGTCTTTTGGGTTGAGCCTCTGAATAATATGTGAAGCTTTTTCTTTTATAATTGGACTGCTGAGAAGTAGGACCTCTACTGCTTGTAGATTTAGACTTGAAATCTGGTAATACTTCAGCAAGTTGTTTATTTCTTTCTGTTTTCGCTTTGAGTTTATCGTCAAACTGACTCCCCAGAACACCATCTCCTGTCAGAGGAAGTGAAAGAATGGTGGAAGCATAGTCTTTATATTCACTAAGCCCTGAATCAAACATGGTGGCTTTGCGTCTTATTATGTGATGATATGCTCCTGTCCTACAGATTTGATCAAGTGTTTTTGTTGACATAGCAAAAATGTCTCTCACCGTTTGAATAGCTCTATCTATATTTGGTTCTTTATCTTGTAGTGAATCTAACAAGAAACCCAATGCTTGTTGTGTATAACAGTTCGAAATAATAGCCATCCTCGAAGCGACTTGTCCTTGGTAACCCAACTTCTCCATTGCTCTAAGAGATTTGGTATAGAGTCCTGGCGAAGTACCAAAAGCTCCCTTCTGTCCATATTTTTTGATAAGTAATGATTCTACTGAGTCATTCAAAGAAGGCACATTTAATATGTACTTACTATCTTTACTTACTGGAAATAAAGTCTTGTAACTTTCTTTGTATGATGTCAATTTAGAAGGATTATCTGTCCTCCAGGATTTGCTGATTATTTCCTTCTGACTTACATCCAGACACAATCCCACATCTGTATTATCTGATGATGAAGCATCAGAACCGAAAATTTCAGTGAGTTTACTTACGTTGTTTTCTTTATTTTCTGTTGATTTTGCATTAGAAGTGTACTTGGAAAAAACGTTCTCTTTCCTCACACAATACTTCGTCTTGGACTTCAGATCTGTGACTTTGATAAGTCTCATTTCTTGATATTCGACTTTCTTGATCTTCTGGAGAATCAAGCAGTGTTCTTCTTTCTTCCCTGCTGACATGAATAGACATAGCGTCTGGGTCTGATACTCGAGGCGCATCCGAAATGCCCTCTTGTGTATCACGAAAAAGTAGGCCCGCCGAAACGGCCGAATTTTCTCTGTTTCTCTGATGGTCCGCCTCATTAGCGTCCATAGAAATTACAATATGGGGCTCAGAACCATTTTGAACATTGTCTCTTACCAAACGGTTCATTAAAACTTGAAAAATTTGGTCAATTTTGTTATCTATCTGCCCCATTTGTTCTTCTTGACTGGCAAGTCTTGCTTCGAAATCTTCAAATTCTTTTCTGGTCGTGGTACTCTTCTTTCTCCCTGAACGTGTTTTAGATGTTATAATAGAAGATATCTCTTCATTTTCTGTCATAATTTCCATACGATGGAGACAGATTGTCAAAGGTGTTGACTGTTTGGCGCAGAAAAATAAACTGATTAGAGGAAGAGGAAGTAAGCGTGTCTAGAACTGATCTGAGTCGGTAAAGCGCTTTATTTAAATGCGAGTTGACTGTGGTAAAGGGAGATAAATCCTTATGTATATTTTCTAGGTGGTAAGTAAAACCGAATGAAATGAAATTAAACTCCCAGCATGCATTTTTAGAAGGGAAACACGATAATGAAAGCGAGAATTGTTTTTTTATATACCGAAAATCGCGATTTCTGGAAACTGATTAATTCTAAATAAAAATCAAATAAATTCCAAATGTAAAAGAAAGAAAGAATGCTTGATATTAAAATGTCGTATCATATCAGGAGAATTGAATGCTACTAACGACATCTGAGGTAATAGCCGATAAAAGGTTTAGATCATTTCTTCGTTCACCTGCACTTAAATTTCAAACACAACAGAACTTGTAGTTTTTGCCGTGAAACTTCATGACTTCTATAAACTTATAAGACTCACCGTAAAACTCTCCAGAAAGTTTCTCTGAGGTCTATACTACATTTTAAACCGAATTTGGTGTCGATCCGAGGTCTGGTTTGAATTCTAGAGTAATATTTTACATTGTTGTTGATGTGATTTTTTTTAAGAAGGGGGGGGGGGGTGAATTATTTATTTTATGCCTCTTTTAAACTAAGAATTGTAACTACTTCCACATCCTTAAGCCTTATTGTGACCTTTGAGTCAAGGTCAAAGGTCAAGGTCATTCAAAAAAAAAAAAAAGAAGAAAAAGAAATCTTTACTTTCTGTGTTTTTACCTGATACTGGAGCTGGATGCATGTCCTAACTTTTCCATTTGACCCAAGGTCAAAGGTCAAGGTCAGACTTCAAGGTCATTTGGAGTATTGCTATATTTTACACATATATAAGGGATTTCTCATGTTTTAAAATGACCTTGACCTATATTTCAAGGTCAAAGGTCAAATATGCCGATGCAGTTGGTCCCATGTCTCTAGGATACACCGTTTTAAAAATAAGTTCATTAAATGTAAGTAGCGTAAGCTTTCAGGGCCAGTAACTCGTACAAGGGACCAAAGAATGCTTTCACAATGATAAAATGAAGAGAGTACTAAATGAGTCAAAGACACTGACGAAGGTTTGGAATCTCTACGGTTTACGGTTGCGGAGGAGTAGCGATAACAAGGTTTTGTTGCAAAAGGGGTGACAACTTTTGAATGGGTCAAGCTTGGGGGACAAGAATGAAATCTTTGAAATAGTTTTAGAAGGACATATTATAGATGCAAAGATATTCAGTATATGTTGAAAGACAAAAGAGATATTAAAAAAGCTAATTTTCTCATATTCTGAATGACCTTGACCTTTGACCTTCACAAAAATTTCAAGGTCAGAGGTCACAAAATCTAATGCAGTTGGTCCCATGTCTTTACGACTTATCGTTTAGAGAATTTTGTCATTATTCGTAAACATCAAAAACTCTCAGGGGCAGTAATTTATTAAAGGGCTCGACAAATCGTTTCGCAATGTAAAGATTGAAAAGTCCTCTCGAGTAGTCGAAAACATTGGTGAAGGTTCTGTATCTCTACGGTTTATGGTTTCGAAAAAGTAGCGATAACAGGCTATTCTTGCGAAAGGGGCAATAACTTCGTAAGAGGTCATGGGTCAAACACGGGGGGTAGTTTTTCGAAATAACTTTTAATATCCAGTACCATGAACTATAAAGTTTTACGATAAGTCTTGCGGTTTCAAAAGTCCGGGAAGAAAAAAAATAATAATAATAAACATAAGCATTTCAAGAGGTCTTTCCACAGAAAGGTGGAAAGACCTAATAAGAAAAAGAAGAATATCAATAGGTCTTTCCACAGAAAGGTTCTCGAACAATTAGAGGTCTTTCCACCTTCTTTAAATTACTTAAACTTTCTATATTTTACTCTCTAAAGTTAATTTTTATGCAAAATGAATCTAGAAATTGTTTGAAATATAGATAAAATGAAAATTTTAATAAATTTTGAAATGACCTTGACCTTCATTAACTGTTCAAGGTCAAAGGTCAAGGGTCACATTGCAATTGACCCCATACCTCTATGACTTATACATTTGAAGTTATAAGGGTTAATAGTAAGTACAAAGACGTTAAAGGGCAATAACTTATATAAGGGGTCATCAGATCCTTTGCACTGAAAGGCTGAAGTTCTGTCTAAAGACCCTGAAGACATTAGTGAAGGTTTCATGTCTCTACGGTTTGCGGTTTCTGAGGAGTAGCCATAACAAGTTTTTTTTTTGCACAAGGGGCAATAACTTTTAAAGGGGTTAAGCTTAGGGGATAAGATTAAAATCTTTGAAATAGTTTTAAGAGTACATCTAAAAGATGCAAAGATATACAGTATATCTTGAAAGACAAAAGAGCTATAAAAAGAGCTTAATTTTTCATATTTGGAATGACCTTGACCTTGACCTAAATTTCAATGTCTAAGGTCAAGGAATCTAATGCAGTTGGTTTCATGTCCCTACGACTTATCGTTTTGAAAATTTTTCAATATTCGTAAACTTCAAAAACTTTCAGGGGCAATAAATACTTAAAGGTGTTGATGAATCCTTCCGCACTCAAAAGTTCAGAGCGTCTACTGACTTAGTCGAAGATATTGGTGATGGATTAGTATATCTATGGTTTACGGTTTCGGAGGAGTAGCGATAACAAGCTTTTATTGCGAAAGGGGTAATAACTCTTGGAGGGGTCAAAGTTCATATACGCAGGGTCAACTGCAAAAATCTTTCAAGGAGTACATTCTCATGGACTATAAATTTTTTCGATAAATCTTGAAACTTAAAAACACACTTGGCGGAAAAATAATAAAAACAAACAGAACAATTTCAATAGGTCTTTCCACAGAAAGGTGGAAAGACCTAATAATAATAATAAACAGAAGAATATCAATAGGTCTTTCCACAGAAAGGTGGAAAGACCTAATAAATAAATAAAATACATTGAGCATAAACACTTGGAATGAATTAAACACATACTCCCTGGCCAATTTAAAATACCACAGTCGGCGCGTGTATATTTTGAACTACTATTGTTTAATGACTTTTTTAGATGCATGTTTGTTTTTAGACTGAAATTTATTTGATATAAAACGCGTTAACTTCTATTTAAACATTAATAAAAATATACTGGAAATGCTAAGTAACCGATTAACGGGGAAAGGGGGGTTGGGTCTTAATCATATTGAATGGCAAACATATAAAGTTATTTGAAGAAAGAAAATTTTTCTCTCCAACAATAGACTTTATATATGTAATGTAGTGTATTACATTTTAATAAATATTTTTATCCACACTATCAATTTAATTCCTCCAAAAATTTAATCAACTGAATATCGGCAGTACTATTCATGTTTCTCAGAACTAGTTCTAATGTATTTCTATATTAATTGAAAGAAAAAAAAAACGTGTTAAAAATAAATACAGTTAGTAAATTAATTGACATTTATTATTATTATCTCTCCATTAACGATTTGTTGTCTTGAACATAACAACAAAATGTTGCAGTGCTTGAAGTTCCCGCATATTGCCCGTACTTAAATTTATTTTTCTCAGCATTGTTCTACATAACAACATTTATTTTCTAGAGTTATTTAATAAATAACGTAACAGTTAAGTTAGAATAATAGTAGAATATATTGTAGATAATTTTTTTCCATGAAATAATAATTCTTTAAACACGATATGAGCATTATTTAATTTCAAATCCTGCAAATCCTTACTTACAAAAAAAGATAAGTCCTTCACGTCGGAGTTCCGAATGACAGTGAAGACTGAACGATAAGCGAACGCTGAACGCAAGGTGAACGCAAAGTGAACGAACGGTGAACGCTTTGTGAATGGTGAACGCGAGCGCACGGTGAACGCAGAACGCAAAACTGTGAACGTAGAGCGAACGGTGAACGCACGGCGAACGAGCGGTGAACGCAGGCTGAACGAACGGTGAGCGAACAGAAAAATGGGAAAGAAGAACGTTTCATGGACTGTATCTGATATGTAATATCGCTGAATTTCTTCAGAACTGTGTATGGTCCTGTCCACCACATCTGAAACTTCGATGAAATGCCTTTAATGCGCCTCTAAGTATACAACCATACTTTGCTGCCAGCGTCAAACACATTCCAATAAAGCTTAGAATCATATCTGAGTCTCTGTCGTTTCAAACTTTCACCCAAATTCTTTCTAGCAATTTCATGTGCCAATGGCAATGAATCTTCAAGGTGAGTGACTGATATATTGCTCTGTCGATTTCTTCTGAGCTGGAAGTCCAGCCAGTAGTTCTGCGGAAGTACAGTTTTTCGTCTAAACGTTAAATAGTTGGTTGTAAACTTTCATGTTATGCAGCTGTACCTGCCATGCAAACTAATTGTAAATGATCATCCCAGTTTTTCTGATTGGAGTCGACGTACGCAGCAATCATATTCTCAAGTGTGCGATTCATGTGCTCGACCATACCATCAGACTGTGGATGGTATGGGGTCGTTCGTGTCCTGTTGATTGCAAGTATTTTACACAATTGCTGGAATAATCTCGACTCGAAATGACATCCTTGGTCGGTATGTAGCGTTCTTGGTACACCAAATTTAGTGACAAAATTATCAATGAATGCTTGAGCTACAGTCTGTGCCTCCATATCCTGCAATGGGACTGCTTCTGCCCATTTAGTGAAGTAATCTTGAATCACCAAAATGTACTTATTTCCTATGTTTGATGTGGGCACAGGGCCGCAAATATCCATGGCGACTCTTTCTCCAGGCCCACCAACTCTCGTTACTTGCATGGGTGCACGCGGCGTTTTACCGTATTTCTTTCTCTTAGCACATTCGTAGCAGGATGCACACCAGTTTCTGACATCCCTGTCCATGCCTGGCCACTAAAACTTTTGTTTTTAAATTTTGTGAGTCTTTTGCCTTCCAAGACGCCCACCTGATGGTGCATCATGACAATACTTCACAATCGTTGTCTGAGGGAATATGGCACTACAGCTTGCTCTTTTTGAACTTTCCCTTTATTAGTGTACCTGTACCAATCTCTGTACAAAATTCCGTCTCTATTTGACAACTGGTCAATGCTTTAAAGCTCACACTACATATTGATATTTTGTCCCAATCTTGCTTTTTGTTATTTTCGATCCACTTCTTCACTTTCGCTACTTCTGAATCATCTGCCTGTTGTTGTCTTATATCATGCCCTGACGTTCCTATGTTAATGGATGCAACTGGCTTAATATTGCATTTGTTCGTCGACATAGTCTCGTGATCTATCCTTGAAAGTGCGACAGCTCCATGACATATCTCAAAGTCATACTCTGATAACGTATCCAGCCATCTGACTAACTGTCCTTCTGGTTCTTTGAAGCTCATCATCCATTTCAAGACGCTGTGATTTGTGCGTAACACAAAATGTCTGCCATATAGATAGGGTCTGTATGCTTTTGATAAAATTTACAACTGCCAACAGTTCTTTTCGCGTGATACTGTACTTTTTCTCTGACTTGTTAAGGTTAAGGACCTGCTTCAATACGATGACTCGTTCAGTCCCGTCCTAAGATTGACTTAAAACGGCACCAATACCAACAACAGATGTATCGGTGTCTAGAATAAATGTTTCAGAAAAGTCTGGCAGTACATGAACATATGCTGTGGTAAGTGCTATTTTGAAGCTGTTTCACACTCTTTAGTTCATAAGAATTTCTTATCTTTGTTTGTTAGATTATGTAATGGACTGGTAATAGTGGTAAATCCCTTCACAAACCTCCTGTAGTAAGAGCATAAGGAGAAGAAACTGCGTAGATTTCCCACGTTGCTTGGAGTTGGCCAGGTTTTTATGTTCTTTACCTTCCCTGGGTCAGTTTCAACACCTTGTTCTGTTATGATATGACCCAAGTACGATACTCTTTTGTTTGAACAAACTGCACTTTTTACTTCTCAGTCTAATTCCTGCTGCATAGAGTCTTTAAAATACTGCGTCAATTCTCTCTAAATGTTGAGCATGTAGATAAATCTAGTAGATATCCCATCTCATACCAGAGCAGACAGTCTGCTGAGTCGTTCAAATGTTCCTGCCGCATTACATAAGCCAAAAGGCATTACGTTAAACTTGAAAAGTCCCCTATGTGAAGTGAAGGCGGTCTTCTGTTTGTCATACTCGGCGACTTCTATTTGCCAATACCCACTCATCATATCCAGTGTAGAGAACCACTTCGATCCCTAAAAAGCATCTTAAGACTCATTAATCCTCGGTGAAGGGTACGCATCCTTTACCGTTACATTGTCCAACCTCCTAAAGTCAATACAGAATCTTAGAGTTCCATTCTTCTTACGTACAAGTACAATTGGACTAGCTGAAAGAATTAAAGAAGGTCTGATAATGTTGTTTGTTAGCATGTTATCGATTTGGTTGTCAATTTCTTTCTTTAGATGGAATGTAACGCATCTTGGCTGCTGACGAATTGGCTTCTCATTTTCCGTATTGATTTTGTGTGTGATCAAGTTTGTGTGTCCTTGATCAGCGCCCTTTTTCAGCAAAAAGCTTAACATGCTTTAACACGAAAGATTTGGCTTGCTTTCTTTGGCTTGGCAAAAGCTTCTCTGCATCATCTAGCAAGGTTTGAATGTGGCCAGGTATACTCGTAGCTTGCGTTTGCTCTTCACTATTTGATGGTAATGTAGTTCTTATTGGCTCAAACATCTTTGTAACTGTCCCTTTATATACAATTAATGGATCATCATGTAAATTTAGGAACCTTAAGGGAACAGCATCGCCAGCGTCTGCGGATACTAGCGATCTACCCATCATGGTTTTGTCTTTTGGCTAAATGACTGGCATCGTTCCACTATCCCAAGCAATGGTAATGGTCTCTTTCTGTCTCGATTTATCACATTTCCCATAACGATGCATTCGCTCCTGGTGTAACTGAAGTTTCATTAAGAGAAACTACAACATTGCATATTTTCCTCCAGATGTACATTGATCACTTCATATTCGAACTTCAGGGTCATTGACTTAAGGTCCAGGATACATTTATGCTCAATCATGAAGTCCAGTCCGAAAATACCAGATCCTCTAATTGCTGCCACGACTGCTTCGTGTTTTATAATTTTTTCTCCTATTCTGAATTCGAAAACTGTCGACCATTTCGTTTCTAATGTCTTGTCATCTGCTAGAGTGAATGCGTGACGTATTGCTTGCAATGCTGGTTGACTCGCCGGGGAATAGCAACATATGTTTCATAAGATACCATTGTAACGGAAGCTGCAGAGTCTAGTATGAAATTAGCGTCTATTTCATTCGCATTGGTCGGGATATAGATTCCAGAGTCTATTGCTGTCAAGCAACCACTCCTTATCAGACAGGTTGGTAGTGACGACTGGTCAGACTTCTACTGCGTTGACTTCTGCTCATTATAGATATTTCTCTGTCTTTCTCTCTGTGGACACTCGCGGCTTATATGCCCCTTTTGATGACAAGTAAAACAAACAATGTCTTTTCTTGATGTTCGTTTGCCATCCCGACTACGTTGTACTTGACTCCTCCATTGCATTTGCTGTTGCACAAGCTTCTTCAATTGATAGGGCTCCGACTTGAGATTATTTAGTTCTTGGTCTTTATCATCGTTTTTCTTACTAAACTTAGATGCTTCTGTATCCACTTCTCTTACCGTCTTGTTCCATTTTCCAGTTCTCTTTTCGTCTGCTGTCATACATGCATCCGGCTCCACAGCAATCTATAATGTTTCATCAATGGTCACAGGCCGTGCACGCAGAATTTTCAAACGGACTTCAGACTCTGTCAGAGAGTTCAAAAAGCGGACTTTTTCAAAGATATCTAACACCTCTTGTGGTGCCTTTGGATAGGCCAAGGTGACTAGTCGTCTAATTGCTTTCCCCAACTCTAACAGTGATTCTCCTGGTTTCCTCAATCTCATTCGCAGCTCAGACTTGTAGAGTTCCTCAATATTCGGTCGTGCAAAGCGCTTTCGAGTGCACTAACAAGCTCTTTGTAATTAGCTTTCTTTTCTGAGCTCAAATGACTTAGGACTTGTTGTGCTGCGCCTCTTACTGCCAAGAAAAGACATCCCTCTTTCTCGTTCTATTCGTTAAGTTCTGCTAAATACTCAAAATGAACCTTGAAATCCATCCATGGAGATTGCCTTCAAAAATTGATGGTGTTACTTTTGGCCTGAGAAACTGTACACCTTTAGATATGCCCGGAGGTGTATCACTATTCTCTTCTGCTTGCTTCAATTCTAGATTAGGACCTTACATACTTTCTACAGTTTTTGCATTTGTCTCAGCAGCAATGCCTTTGCCTGTACTCTCTTCCCTCGATTTTTCTACCGCTTTGGCGCCTGTCACTTTCTTGAAATCTTCATTTAATGTCGCTAATAGATCATCCTGTAACATTTTCATTGATTGTCTATTCGTCTGTACTGTTACGTCATTGTTCTTATCTTTATTACTGGTAGAAAATTTAAAAGATGTCATTCGTCTTGATTTTGTCTCTGACTTTGCTGAGATTGGATATTCGTTAACCTCGTATATTTTTGGATCCAGGTATGATCCTTCCATTACCGGCGTACAGTACCAACCAGACCCAACCTGACAGAAAGCAGTCCCAGAGCGATCCCAGAGCGGTCACACAGCAATCCCAGAGAAGTCCCACAGCGGTCCCAGCGGTCCCAGAAAGCAGTCCCAGCAGTCCCAGTTGGCGGGGTTAATTAATAAAATAGGCGGACCTTACTCAGAAATGAGATTACCAATAAACAATGTAACTAAAAAAGACAGTGGAAATTGATGATGCATTTCTTTCTGAGCAGTAACAGCAAATATTTACAAATCTTATGTGACAGTCATTTCTGAACTGTTATGAAAAAATACAGTACATGTATAGAAACAAATAATAAATATTGAACGAAGAAGACATTCACACCTAATAATAATATGATCATTTAAACAAAATTATGTGGTATATTAATTTTTCACCAAAATAAATCAATGTCTTTATTTTCTGTGATTGATATTGGTTTTCATATTTAATTATATTTATAGAAAATTATACATGGATTTTTTTTCTATCAGAATTAGTTTAAATAGATTTTATAATTATAGAGCAAGGCCGATTCCCATACTATACTCTGAATGCATTTTTCTTACTGGAAAGTACTGGGGCTTTTGAAAAATTCTTTGTCAAAGGACAAGGTATAGTAAGGGCCGAATCTGGCCCCTTATTTGATGTAAAAATCAGAACACAGTTAAAATTATGATAGTTTCTAATTAAAAACTTAAAATGATGTTTGTTTTAAAACCAGCACTAATTTTGATTCAAAGCTTACACGGAGGCCATAAGGGGGTGCAGAAGTAGGACATTTTTCTCGAATTTCCTCAATTCCTGTGGAATTTCGTCAAATTTGAGATACATTTCACTTCGGGAAACATGGAGAACAAGCTTGCCTTTCTGAGATTTTTATATATAAGATGCATCTGATACTAGTGTATAAAATATATAAATTTGGTAGATAGGCAAGCTTGTGCTCTAGGTTTTCTGAAACAAAATATGCTGTAAAATCGATGAAAATTTGCATAAAAATGAGAAAATTCGGAAATTGACATATTTTCTTAACTTCCTGTGACCTCTGTGTTTCCCATAACTTAGAACCAATATTCATTTTGTGGCAGGGGTAACAACAGGTTTCTATTGATAAACTGTTGCATCATTCTGAAAGACACCCAAAACCAGGGGCCAAAAAGGGGCCTCAGCCTATCTTGTCCTTTTGTCGAGTATTATATTTCAGTCATGATTATTTTCACTGACTTGCCAATTTGATTATCGTTAGATTCTTTTTGTAACAGAAAACAATAACACCTAGTTTTAAGTGTTTTAAGTGTACATCTGAGTGTACATCTGTACGCGAATGGAAACCTCAGATTATGTTTCAAATTCATTAATCCCGAAATATATCTATACACATTTATTGAAACAAATTTCTTTGATTTTTTGCATGTCATAGATTGAAAATAGTGTCATTGTTGACCAGCATTTTCAGTGATGTGTAACACTGATACCATTCATTGACTTTCTGATAATCATGCCCAATGGCGATTGAAACCTCAAGTGTTGACACCACACAATTCCCGATATTTTCAAATGTTTATTTTTTAACTAAATGGACCCTTTTAATAACTTGTTTATAAATTTAAAAAAAAAACTAATTCATAAATAAATCCCCAAATACTTGTTCACATTGTTTATATGGCGGAAAAAGGTAGAATAATTTTATTTCATGGTTATTAAATAAATTAAATATTTGGTTTTATTTGAGGGCGGTAAAAAAAAGCATGGATTCAGCTTTTTCAATCAAAAAAAATCCAGTACAGTACGTCCCACTGAATATCTTAATAACATTTTTTTGTTTTGTTTGTTTTTTTTTGTTTGTTTTTTTTTTTTGTTTTTAAATAGTTCTAATGCAAACTTTGAGTACATAATAGCATTAATGAATTAAATAGGCCTAGATAATTTTGTTTCAAACACCTGTATTAAAGTTTAATTTAAGGGACAAAAGTCATCTCCTTACTTCCCTTTTTAACTACTTTCATTTTTTTAAAAATTAATTCTAGACTACAATGGTGTAAATGAAGAACCCCTGAAGACATATAGTAATTACATGTATATCCATCTCTACTTGTTAAAATTTTGTAAGAAATCCTTGTTTTTTTTTTGCTTTTTTGTTTTTTTTTTTATCTTCAACACCTCTCTGCTGAAAATAAACAAAACAACAACAGGGAGACTGCAAATTCAGAATACACAAGGGGGCGGAGCTATCATGTCAATCAGAACCTTTTTCACGCATGAGTGAACAAAACAGTCCCAGAAAGCAGTCCCGGGGACTGCTGGGTCTGCTTTCTAGAGCAGTTCCAGAGCAGTCCCATATCAGTCCCATAGCGGTCCCAGAGCGGTCCTAAAGCAGTCCCGGGGACTGCTTTCTGGGACTGCTTAGGTGTCAGGTTGGGTCTGGTTGGTACTGTGCGTCCTCTTGATCGAAGTATATCTGTCGGCGTACGACTATCTTGAGGCGCGCGCAACATGCTCGCACCCCTTTGCGTACCTATATCTCCAGGCAAACGAGCACCTTCACTTGGTCCCTTGCCCGAAAGATAAAGATTCTCATAATCCCATGACAACTTTGGAGGACTCTCTTCTTCCACCATCCTAACATCTGAGGTATCTTCAATGCCAGAGTCACGCACTGGTTTCCTTCTTGCAATACAATTGTATAAAGTGGTGTCTGCACCCGAGGTTTCAATCGCCTTTGAGCATAATTAGCAGAAAGCCAATGCATGTTATTTGGGTATCAGTGTTACATATTACACGCTGGTCAACAATGACACTAATTTCAATCTCTGTAATGCAAAAAAATCTTTGTTTCAATAATTTTGTATAAATTTGTTTCAGGATTAATTAATTTTGATTATGAACTGAGGGTTCTATTTATATAAAAAAAACATTTAAAGCTGAGAATCTATCACTCATTAAATAGACAAGTCATTGAAAATAATCATGTTTGAAATACAATACTCGGCAATATTTAACAAAGAATTTTTCAAAAGCTCCAATACTTAAGAAAAATACATTCAGAGTATAGTATGGGAATCGGCCTTGCTCTATAATTATATGATCTATTTAAAGCTAATTCTGGTAGAATATAAACAACTCAAGTTTAATTATATATATATATATATATATATATATATATATATATATATATATATATATATATATATATATATATATATATATATATATGAAAACCAATATCAATCACAGAAAATATAGAAATTGATTTATTTTGGTGAAAAATTAATATACCAAATAATTGTGTTTAAATATTCATATTTTTAATAGGTGTGAACATCTTCGTTCAATAATTATTATTTGTTTCTATACGCGTACTATGATTATTTTCCTAACAGTTCAGAAATGACTGTCGCGTAAGAATTGTAAATATTTGTTGATACTACTTAGAAAGAAATGATCATCAATTTCAGCTGCCTTTTATAGTTACATTGTTTATTGGTAATCTCATTCTGAGTAAACTCCGCCCATTAAATTAATTAACCCCGCCAACTAGGACTGCTTTCTGGGACCACTGGGACTGCTGGGACCACTGTGGGACTGCTCTGGGACCGCTTAAGCAGTCCCAGAAAGCAGTTCCCGGGACTGCTCTGGTACTGCTTTGTGTCAGGTTGGGTCTGGTTGTTACTGTAGTGAAAATGCATTTTTTTCCTTGAAAATCATCTCTGCTGCTGTGTATCAAACAAACTAACTACAAACATAGTTATGATGAGGAAGGGTGCCTCTTCTAAAATTGTGAATTTCATGGCCCCAGGGTCAGGGGTTCTGGTGTTAGGGCGGGCCTTTATTGATTATATAGTGAAAATGCATTATTTCTTTGAAAATCTTTTTCTCTGCTGCTGGGTATTAAACAAGCTAACTACATACATAGTTATGATGCAGAAGGGCGCCTCTTCTAAAATTTTGAATTTCGTGGCCACAGGGTCAGGAGTTCTGGTGTTAGGGCGGAGCCATATAAAATATATATTGAAAATGTATTACTTCTTAGAAAATCTTCTCCTCCGCTCCTGAGTGTTAAGCAGATGAACTACCTATATAGTTATAATGAGCAAATGTCAATCCCGATTTGTCAATTGCAAGGCCCCTTTGTCAGAGGTACCGTAGAGGGGAGGGGGGGGGGTTCTAATTATATACTGAAAATGAATTAATGCTTTGAAATCTGCTCCTTGGTATTAATCGAACAATTATGAGATGAGCAAGCGTGCCTTTTCCAAAATTGTGAAATGTGTGGACCTAGGGTTAGGGGTTCATGTGGGGTGGGTACTGCTGATTATTGCTGAATATTACTGATTAGTTGAAATGCATTTTTTGTTCCCCTACTCTGCTTATGGGTATTAAGTAACCGAACTAAGCATGTTAAGTGTATAGTTATGATCAGCACTGGTGCCTCTTTAAAAATTGTGAATGTCATGGCCTCTGGTTGAACCAATTTCAATGGTTGGAAAGTTGTTATATGGTGCTCAGGTGACCTATAAGGCCCATGGGCCTCTTGTTAAAAAATAGACAGAAAACTCTGATTCATTTACATGTCTGTCAAATTTCTCCAAAATTGACATTATTTGTCTTTTGGATCAATCATTAACACTGTATGTTTGCAAGTAGCTGAGGTGGATTGAAAATGAATTTCAAACTAGAATTTCAATCCCACGTTTTCTCAGACGGCCGCACTGAAGTGTTATTTTCCGCGGTCTTACTGAAAAAAAATCTACATTTAATTTTTGTAATATGAAGGCATTATACAATATCTTAGACATGGCTAATGTGTTCATGATGGTACATTTTCCGAATATTGTTAGATTTCGTCTTGTCCAGACACTAAGTATTTTTTCAAGTTTTTCAAATTTTCTTGTCCATTTTTTTCATAACATTCAACCTTATCAGATATTTTTTTTAGATATTTACAAAGGTTTTTTTTTTTTTTTTTTTTTTTTTTTTAATTTTAACCCCATTAATATCTGTCTCATAGGGGTACTTATTTGTCAGGGAGCCAGTGAATAGACTTTCCGTTTTTCAAGCTCTACTGGTTAAAGACCAGAAGAGCTTATGCGATAGTAAGGTGTGTGTCGACCGTCCGTCCGTCTGTCTGACTGTAAACACTTTTTTTTCAAAATGCTACTCCCTCTACAGTTTCGATCTGATTTCAGTATACAAATATACATGATTCTCTGTATCTGTTCTTGATTTTGATGAACAGTGCTGCCATGGTTCATAAAAATAGAAATAATTCTCAAAATTCTACTCTCCTACAGTTATGGTCTGATTTCAATATAACTTCAATATAACTTCTCCTACAGTTTTGGTCTGAATTCAATACATACACAAGTAGACTACACTAAGATACATAATTCTGTATATCTGTTTTTGATTTTAATGAATGATATTGCCATGATTACTTAAAAAATTGAAATTTATTTGAAATATTTTCCAAATGCTACAAAATTTCAATATTACTTGGCACACAAGTAGACTTTACTTAGATACATAATTCTATATATTGAATTTTAATTTTGAGTAAAAAAAAAAATTCTTTGAATCATTTTCAAAATGCTACTCCTCCTACAGTTTTGGTCTAATTTCAATATTACTTGCCACACAAGTAGACTACACAAAGATACATAATTCTGACTATCGTTTTTTTTTTTTTAATTTAATGAAAGGTTTTGTCATGGTTACTAAAATAGAAAATTATTCAAAAATATATTCAAAATGCTACTCCTCGTAAGTTTTAGTCTGAATGCAATAGATCTCGCCAAGAAAAAGACTAAACTAAAGATCTTTTTTTTAATTCATTGCTGTTGCAAAGTTTCAAGTTCAATTGCTACTTTTCCTTCGTTATAAGTAAATACCAGTAGAGCTACAGTCAGAGATTTCTAGTCTACACAAAGTATCGGTCCAGCAACTTTTGAAAATTTTGAAATTATTTACAATGCTTTTTTGCAAGAACGTGTATCTTTTCACATTTATTTTTAATCATCGGCATGTTGCACAAACTTGATATTTTCAGTAGTTATGACATTTTTCTAAAATGAAAGTGCTTTCATTTCATTATCGTTCCATTTTTATTTGAATAACTAATATTTTTAGTACAATGATTAACATTAGAGCAATACCGGGTGTCCTTTATGAATTCCTTTTTGCATTGTATATGGTTTTGAGATCCATCCATTATTTACTATTTTTTTTTTTTTAAAAAAAGGTTTGTTATAAGGCGTTTTTATCATCCAAATGACATTTGATCCGAATTTAAACTTCCCTAATATTTTAAGCATAAAATTATATAAGGTAGAATCAAAAGCTTTCTTTTAAATCAAGTAAAAGTAATATTTTGTCTGAATTATTTCGTTTATGTTAACGTCCCTCTCGAGAATTTTTCACTCATATGGAGACTCCACCACTTGCCATTGGAGAGCTGCAAATTTTGTCCTATACTCGGCACTTACGGCCATTGAGCAGTGAGGCATCTTTTTCGTGCCAGCACCTACTGCGACAGGGGACTTCGGTTTATACTGCCTCATCCGAAGAACCGGTCTCCGCGTCCCACGGTGGGATTCGAACCGGCGACGTAAGGATCTACTCCTTACTCCGCGACTCTAGAGCAGACGCTCTAACCACTGCGCCACGCAGCACAGTTAAGGTGCCAAATGGAAATATCGGCGAATTTTTTAGATAGAAAATGCATTCTTTACAAGGATAAACGATTCCTTTTAGGACTTTACTATTATCGGACAAATGCAATGTGGTTGAAAACTACAAGTTGAGGACGATTAGATTTCTTATTTAGACTTGTCACGTGATGTGGTAGTCACGTGATTTTAGCAAATATACCTAAAGTATAGAGGTCATCTATAAATTCCAATATTGCAAGGTCATAACCAAGTTAAAAATCCAAGTTTAATTTATAATTATTGTCAACACTCTATGTAGTTTGTGAAAAGTGCTGCGAACCTATATAGATTCTACTATCTAATTGTTTAAATTACATTTGTTAGACCGTATGTTGAATATTTTGCTGGTCAAGTACATTAAATATAGGTATAATTAATACATTTGCAAGAATTCAACAGGTTCGCAGCAATTTTCAAATATCTTCATACTTCTTGAGTTTAAGTCTAAAAGCTAGCCATAATTCACTGAGGGTATGCCCTTGCAATATATCGATTTATAACGACCCTTCTGTTACCCTTCAATGAATCTGCATACAAATATACGGCAGTATCGCTTGTCTAGTGAATGTACGGGAATTATATTAAGTATATTAATGAAGTCATAAAATAGACATCGCATCCCAGTTAATGGCCTCATATATCTGCAAATAATATTTTATTTAATTACAAAATACATTTTTCATTGTTTACAATATAACTTGATCAGCCTCTCACTGCATACAAACTGCGTCAAATTTTACGATATGACGTCACATTGACAAGTGCATTGCGATCAGTGAATTGTTGATATATTGCTGTGTGGGATTTAACCAAGTACAAAAATGCATGCAATAGTTAGTATTGATGTGATTTAAAGCTATCCAACAGTTTAAAATAACAAATCATTTCATTTTGAGGTAATTTGAAGAACTTATATTTTTGAGTGATGTCATAGTAAGCATTTCCCGTATAAATTAGGCCCCGCCTCCTTACTGCAGCCTTAACTGTGCACGCGGACGACTAAATTATTTCGTGAATAGTATTTAAAACCATCGAAAATCAGTCGTGCATTTTTGCCAATGTATCGTCCTTTACTATATGCACTTTATTTACTTCTTTAACCTTTATCGGCTGTCTTATGTAAACATATGCAAAACTTCATTTTGAACGGTTAATGCAATGGCTTTAATATCTTACATGTTATTTTTTGTGAAGACATTTCTCTAGGTACCAACATAATACAAGAACTCTTGATTGTTACTATTAAGATCCACGTTTGCATTTTTTCCCCAAACTTCAACCAAGGTGATTATTTTTAAACAGTTGCCTTTAAATAACCCAAGATCAACCGTTCAAAGATGATAAACAAGGTGTTTTTAAAGTTGTTGAAACTCCAACATTAAGGTAAAAAAAACCAAGGTCTGACTAAGTAAGAAGTTTAAAAAGGTTGGCTCAAAGAGAAAGAAATATTCTCGCAAGGCATAAATAGTTTAAATAGCTCTTAGACATTCAAAAGCTATGGTCATAGTTAAAGCTGAACACGATTTGTCAAAGGAATTAATATATGTCCGCCATATTCTCTCATTCCTCGTCATATCTGAGGGCCCCTAAATAAACATTTTCGGAATCTCAGACACCCGACAGCAGACTTTTCAGATAAGGGAAAGTGTCAAAACATAATTTAGATAAAATGAATATATGAAGTCTTGATTATCGATATATACATTTTGTTTATATTTGTATGATTAAAACCACCATACACTGTGAACACATTTACGAAGTGTGGGTATGTGTGTGTTGTGGGGGGGGGTGGGGGTGGGGGGTGTCCCTCACTTGTCGGAGAATTATAATAATAATGTAACGCTCTATTCCCAAGAGATTGTTCGATTTTGTAAATTTTAATTTACCATCCTCTTCCAAAAAACCCGTGGGTCAAGGTCTAGGACTAAAAAAAATAGACTAAAATCTTATAGAGTGTACAGTCTGTAAATAAACAAGCATTCTGAGAGTATTGCATTAGCAATACTAGTCCCCTACCGGCAAGTATAATCTGGTTCCCGTTGAGAATTGAAAATGCCATAATTCCGTCAAAAATCATTGAAGCGGAACGAAAAGCAAACTCGATCTATAACTCATCAAGGTAAAGACACATACCAAAAATCAGCTCAATATCTGCAAGCGTTTAGAAAAAAAATGCGGAAAACCCTGAAAAATTGAAATGGTCGTAATTCCGTAAAAATCATTGAAGTGGAACGAAATCCAAACTTGATCTGTATCTCATCAAGATACACTCACATACCAAAAATCAGCTCAATATCTGCAAGCGTTTAGAAGAAAAGTGCGGAAAACCAAGTGGGACAGACTGACAGACAGACAGAGGGACAGACGGACAGCTAGACAGACAGACAGACGGACGGACAAACTCCGAGGAAACCTATAGTCCCCTCCGGTTTCACCGGTAGGGGACTAAAAAAAGAATAAAACTCTGTCAAAGCAGTAAATGGCGTCCTCAAAAAAAAATGTTTTGTTGATTTAAAGAAAAAATACCTGGTCTGGGGAAAAAAAGAAAACATTACCCCATGTCACATACATGTCACAAACATATTACTTACATCTTTTTTCATACCCCACTATCATAGGATCCACATATATTTGAAAGGAGAGGGTGAAGAGAAAATAACATTTACGAACCAAAGCAAAGAGCTTTGAACCACACTCGATTATATAACTCTAATTTACAATATTTTTTTTCTTTTAAAATATAACTGAATATCATATTCTCATTGGATGAGCCAAGCGTGCTTCAATTAGGCAAGTATCTAAAATTAGGGCCTCCACTGGATCCAGGAATCTTAGATTCTGGGAATTTGAAAAACAGACTTTTTAATACAAAATGCATTAATTTATTTTAAGTTCGCATCGACGCATTACAATGAAGAATGTGTATTTAGATCTTGTCCATGATTATAATGTACTTTGAATTATCGAGGGAATTGCATGAACACTATCAGTCTTACATACATGGATATAATACCGGTAGTTCATGTTCAACAAAGAAACGCCTAAATTATGCTAAAAGTCATTCAACATTTTGTGCGTATATGTATTATCTATCTCAATTATTTCATAATATCTTCAAAAAATAGAGAAGAAATTTTTCATTATTTTTTTTTCATTTTGAGTGATTAAAATCACTCAAGGAAATAAGCCTAGCAATAAACATTTTTATGTTTCAAATCGAGTATTTTGCTTTCATTTCCTCGTTCTTAATCAATCTAGATATATTGCAATATGCTAAAACTATTTTTCAACACTCTTTTTTGATATCCAATTTATTTTAAACAAGTAAAAATTGTTCACTGGTTTCTATTTTTAATTTATTTTAACCGAGAAGAAAGGATAAAATCACTTATTTTCCTATGTTCCATGTACACTTGAGAGAAATCGAAATTTTTGATCGACTGCATGAGGTTGGACTGAACAAGGTCGGATAAATCTTTAAAATTCAATTTACACAAGCCTCTCCTTTTCACCACGTCTACCTTTTTTTTTAAATTGTTCATTTGTTTTTTTTTTATTTGCACAAAAATAAAGGAGAGTACAACTGCCGTAACTCCCCTCTGGATCTGTAGCTGCATATCATGTATAGATATATATTAATCAAGATCAATTCATGCATTTATTTGTTTGTAAGATGTCCCAAAATTGATTTTTTTTTATTTCTACAATTATGCAATTGTTTATTATTTTATCTTCATTCAATTTCAATAGATGTAGGGGATACTGAGAAAAAATTCTCAGTACAGTACATACTACATGTTAGTAAGTTTGAAAACGTATTTCTATACGATCCCCGCAAGTCGTCTATTGTTTGCAGTCCGCTGTCCGTACTACGTTGTCAGATGTCTGAGATTCCGAAAATGTTCTATAAGACGTCCACTTAGTCACTGTCCATTGTAATCAGTTGTCACCTGTGTCGATACATGTACATAAGCACCAGGTAGCGACAAATTTACCGTGTACTCTCCCACGGCAGAAGAGAAAGATACCAATGAAACCTACAATAATTGCACAGGTCAGTGCAATCCTACAAACAAACAAACACAAATACCCATTAATGCAATAAAATGTAAACAAAGGCAATGTAAGATAACAATAACGAACACGTGTCGCCATTCCACGCCGATACCCGTGACAAGAAAGCACTAAGGTGTGCGAAGGGTATACCTCCAATGCTGATATCGTAGATAGTTTAATCTAATATGGCGTATGTGTATAAACTAGCCGTGTTTTGCTTTTAAGGTATTTCCATCCTCCTATGATGACCTAGGATTTTCCAAAAACTGTTATTAAGGAAGCTCTAAACACTGCAATCTAAAGAGCTCTATTTGTAGGGTAGTTTTATTGAGTTAGAGTGATCTGCCCTTAGAAGAAAAAAATAGAATAAATGGGAATCTACAGTTAATGACACAATTTCTTATGAATTAAAGTATTCTTAATGTTATATTAGACCAAGATTAAGTAATTGAATACATTATTTCCATTAATTTTCCAGATGCAAGTAAACAACAGTGATTTCCGTTCACTAATAGTTCATTGTCTTTGAACATTTTTTCTGCAGAAATAAGGCAGGCACCCTGTGTTGAAAATGATCAAGATACACTGAATATATGCACCTTAATATGATATATTTTTCTCAAAGTCCAAAAAGCATTTTTCATTAGTACTTAGAGCTTCCTTAATTTTAATTCATACCCAATGGAACAATATTGTTTGGAAGAATGCTTTTCAATAGGGTTAATGATAAATATCTATACTTATGAATTAATACATTTTGCAAATAAACTCCGAAACTCCTGCACCAGAGTTCTTACTTACTCTTCTAAGAATATACACGATACAAGATGATGTCCGTAAACTATATTTAGATTACACTTGCATTGTAAGTATCGTACATTAAATTAAAAGTCGACTTTTATTTTCTATAAACAGCCATGAAATAGCAAAAACGTGAGTACGGTGGCGTTTCCGGTTGGCGGATCTAAGTTACTGGCAATTTTTAATGAAACTGACAACATGCAATCGTTTATTTATTTGATTAAACGTCATTACTGTATAATTCAATCAAAACTTGATTTAAATGATATAAAAGAAATAAGTTGTGATAACCGATTAAAAAGGAAAATGTGCAAATTATTTCCGTCATTCACGGATCGTAATATTGACGGAAGCTTCTAGAAAATCATATAGCATCGAGCCCGATGTTAAAAAGAAAATAGCTGCTTTAACATAAAAAAAAGCTTTTGAGTGAATGGTCATTGAAATAATGGTAAATCATTGATAACACTGTAAGTTGTAAATATATTTATATATCGAAAGACTATTACTTATATTTAGTAGGTTTTCCTGATAAATTTATCGGTAAAATTTGTATATATTCCTCACTGAGAGCATCGTGGCAACGAACCCTAAGTACAATTTGTACTTTGTAATAAACTTGCTTACATGAAAAGAGAAAATTAATGAATAAGGCATTGTTCAAATACAATTATGCTGTAAAATTTTGTGCTTTAATCAATACATTTCAGTTTTTTTCTGAATATAATCTTTTGTATCAAATACTCGGCCTATTCCAGTGGCGGATCCAGGAATCTTGAAAGGGGGGCAGTTTGGGGTTGGGGTAGGGGCCCACGCACACCCCCCCCCCCCAAAAAAAAAATGATTTATTAAATTTTATGTATATTTTGGACACAAAACGGGAGGGGGTCTGCCCCCTCTAAATCCGCCAGTGTACTCATAGGGCGTTATATAAAAGCTAATTTTTACACAGGTACTTGGGTCTTTGATTATAAATATGTATGTACCTTATTGATATGTAAAAAAAAAAAAAAAAAAAAAAAAAAAAAAAAAAAAAAAAAAAAAAAAAAAAAAATTAAGGAAAGATACAGTTTTTACATATCAATAATGTATATACATATTTATAAACCAAGACCCAAGTACCTGTGAATTTTTACAAAAAAAAAATCAATTTCTCAGCAAAATGTGCATTTCTTGACGGAAATGAAATAAGAGCATCTGAAGTACAATATCCATAACACAATATATACAATATTCATACATGTAACATAGTATATAACAGGTTTCACAATAAACGTCAATTAATGAAATTATTTAAGTTTTACAAAGGCGGGGGTGGAGACGTACTTCTACTTCATGCTGGATTTTGAACAAATTATTTCTTCCTGCTATAGCCTGTAGGCTGTCAGTAAAAACTATGTATATTATGTATATGTATATATGTATACACAATATATAGATTATTGGATTTTTTCTGTCGGTAGTGGTATAAATTCAATTCCCCGCGCTTGCGCGGGATTTCATCTAGTTGTTATGTAAAAGAATTTAAAAATATATATATTTTCTTTATGTAATCAATTATTCAATCTTTAAAAAAAATGTTGACAAGGGCAATAACTCCTTCTCAGGTATCTTCATTCAGGCATTTTCTTTATTGTATTCTAACGAAAAATAGTTTCCCTGATATTCACAATTCAGAAGTATCTTATAAGTAGCAAGTATTTTGGAACTTTCAGCATCAGAATTATGCATTTGCCAAGTTTTTACATAATTTTTATTAGACTGTTTACAAAAAATGCACAATTTTTTATGTTTACATATACATCTGCTTTTTTTATGTGTCCCATCTTAAAAAATATGAAAACCTATACATTTTTGCAATAATTGGTAAATTTAAACTATATTAAATGAAAATAAATGGAGTTTTTGTACTTTGAACCATTAAAAATTGTGAGGGTTGAAAGACATCAAGTTTTTTTGTCGCCGGCAATCATTTGTACAGCAGACCCATGGGCCACATTCCTCACCTGAGCACTTCTGCTAAGAAAAAGCAGAAATCTGATCAATACTGAAAAGTTTAATTATAAAAGTGGGGGGGGGGGGCTGTATACTACCTTGACAAATTATGACTTTAGTTTGTTTGTTCTTTAACGTCCCTCTCAAGAATTTTTCACTTATATGGAGACCCCACCACTTGCCGGTGGAGAGCTGCAAATTTTGAACTATGCTTGGCACTCAGACCTATTAAGAAGTGAGGGATCTTTTTCGTGTCAGCACCTCCTGCGACACGGGACCTTGGTTTATACGGTCTCATCCGAAGGACCGGTCTCCACCTCCCACAGTGGGATTCGAACCCACGACGTAAGGATCGACTCCTTACTCCCCGACTCTAGAGCAGATACTGCGCTTATGGCTTTTGTAAATTTTTTTCTTATGCTAGATCTATTCTAACCTTGCTCACTGGGGACTTCATTTGAACACACTTGAATCTGCTCTACCTGAGGATGCTTCTTTATAAATATGACTAATTATGACTTTGCTGTTGTTGAGAAGGTAATTTTTATCTATATAATCCCAGACCTGTTTACTCTTACGATTTCGCCGTAATTTTACGGATTTTGAGTATTAAATACGTCTCACGTTTTGATTGAATGAAAATACGGAAATCCGAAATGCGTTCGTTTGGATTTTAGCAGTTAGTTTTCGTTATGATCTGTCTCAGTTTGACGCTTTTTAATCACTAAAAAAGAAGGATTTCAAACACTAAGTGATGTCGGGTTGCCAAAACGCGGTGGTTTCTCTAGTAATATAGTAAAATCGATGGAAAGTAAAATCTTACGGGAAAATGCCAAATCTCACTGACAAATCTCATAAAAAATACTGACAGACAACACTATGGGTAAACAGGTCTATAATCCTTTATGTATATTTTTTTTACATAACTTTGATTCATTGGCCACTCGCTCTATACATGTAGTACTGGGAGGGTCATAATTTAAACAAATTTCTATCAACACAACCTGAAAATGTCTTTATATTATAATGATTAATCATGGCTTTGCTGTTCCAAAGAAATTTTTTTAAGTATTCCTTTGTAAAACTTAAATTACACATTAAGCCCTCCCCCCTCCCTCGGGGGTTCACGATTTTAATCAACTTAAATCCTCGCTATCTCATGACGTTTCCATATAAATATGACCAGTCATGGTCTTGCTGTTCTTGAGAAGATGAATTTCAAAGATTTTTTCCTGTGTATCCCCATATAAGACTTTGATCACCCATTGTAACCCCCCTCCTTTCAACACTGAGGGTCATAATTTGAAATTAAAAAAAAGGGAATCAACACTATAAGTTTTCATTTTTCCGTCCTAGTGGTTCTTTAATAGATTTTTAAGAAATGCTAACAAATTTTCACTATTTCTGAGTCATCTCTCTTTTGAAGAAGACATTTCCCCATTAAAAAAAATGAAAATACATTTTACCCAAGAATACTATGTGGATATATAGTTAAAATTGGCCCAGTGGTTGTTGAGAAGAAGTCAAAAATGTGAAAAGTTTACAGACATCCCGTACAAGATCTGCGAATGACGAACTCGTCTTCTTTTAACTCTTTTTAAAGACTTCCTTGATGAACATTGTGGTCGAACTCTGCATGTGGGGAGTTATATCCGACTCCAGGCGTCCAAAGACAACCATCTGCGGCCAGACTTGACATGTCTAGTGCGCCTTTCTGCAACATCTGGAGATTCTGCGAGGATTCACACTCGCTTCCTCAGTATCGACTTGTCTTTACGAACATTAAAATGTGAGAAGACAAGGATAGAACTTTACGAAGGAACAAGAAATGCAAATCCGCTTACACGTAAATCTTAACTACACTTTGTTTTTCTTTCTACCGTGTCGATTGATATGTTAGCAAACAATTTTAATCCGTCCATAAACTTTTTTACAGCAATCAACGGACTTTGTGGGGACTTTCTTAACAAAACATACAGCTACATTACTGTCAATGAGAGTATCATGACCTTTAATTTGACAACGGGTCCTTCTACCAAAGATGGTTCATTTGATGCAATTATAACGAACTTCCATGAAGTCGAAGAAGGTGTATAAGATAAGTTAGATAAAATATTTGAAACCATTTTGATGAGATTTGTTATTAATTCTCTATTTTTTTTAATTATCTGTGAAAAGGTGCTTTGTTACAAAGAGTCACATGGTTAAACTTTTTGTTCATTTAACTCTTATCACCAAATCAGATGAGAAGTGTTTATATAAGTGGTGGAAATGTCGAAATGGACGTTGTGTGGATCCGTCAACCAAATGCAACTCGTTTGATAATTGTGGAGACAACACTGATGAGACATACGAAACATGTAATACAACAAGTACGTCATGTTCTAGAAAAGTCACTTTGGAAAGGAAAATAAAGTTTTTCGAGTTTTTGTCTCCCTTTGACATTTGATTGAAATTATATATGTTTAAGAAGCTAATTTAGAGAATATGTGTCCCCCGCTTATGGAAACAAGCAAATTCTAAGAATTGTGGCCCCCCGCATTCGGTGTCTTAGTGGATGGGTCGCCATTATTTATGGCAAATTGTGTCAAATATGAACACCCTTTCATATGTCATTCAAAAATATTCACCAGAAATAATTTTTTGAAAATTAGGTCAGACATCAAGGTCAAGGGGTCATAGCATGCTCGGAAACATCTTGTCACATGCAATGCACATATCAAATACGAAAACCCTATTTCTTCTCAATCAAAAATTATAATTTTTAAAAAGTAAGTCAAGTCTCAAGGTCAGGATCACAGAGTCAAAAATCATAGTTTATTTAGAAAGTTCTTGTCACAGTTAGCGTGTGTTAGGTGTAATATGAAGCCTATCTTTTTTTTTCTTTCAAAAGTTACAACCAATTTAAAGTAATTATAAAAAAAAAAATTGAAAGGTTAAAGTTCAAGGTCATGGGGTCATAAATAATAGTTTACTTGGAAAAGTCTTGTTACAGGTAATGTACATGTGCAATATAAAAGCCCTCTCTCTTCTCTCAATCAAAAGTTATGACCAAGTTAAAGTTTCTAATGACAAAGGGAAAAACGACAGTCGAATGAGATTTAATGCCCCACCCCTCCATTTTCAGTGAAAGCGGGAGACAAATCCCATTATAACATCACAAAATGTTCTATTTTAAATCTTTGTATTTCAGTGTATTTTTATGAAAACTGTGGACAGGAAATCCACGTTTACGATTCTGTACATTTAAAACTGAAGCGAAATGAGGGCTATTTGATTCCGGACATATTGTGTGATAATATTGTGGTAGCCCATGGTAAATTTCCGGACCTTGGCGAGGTTGTTAGTGTTTATGCCCATTTTCGTTCTATAAATCTTTCACAGCCGGAGGATGGGGTGTGCAAGTCCGCTAGAATTGATATTTACAGTGGATTAGGAAACAAAAAGAACCTAACAGGTACCTTATTAATATTGATTTCGATTGAACCGATTCATATGTTTTTAGTTGTAAATTTGAGAAGTTTTTAATTTGGTTGCTGTACTTTGAAAATACAGCCAAAAAATTTGCAACCACCTTGACTTCGTTCGTTTTTTAATATAATTTTTACAGGAAGTGAAGGGCTTTGTGGGAGTTCGTTAACAATTGCAGACTACTCTACCAAAGACGATAATTTTATGCCTATAGAATTCAAGACAGATATAATCAAACAACATGGAAAGTTTGAAATAATTCTTTCCAGTTTTCATACACCCACTTCAGGTTAGTTCTTCACATTACCTTCTAACAAGACTCGAAAATTCTCGAAGTTACGTAAATCAAGCAAAAGGGACAAAAAATTCCCACGCATTGAATAAAACAGGTACAGTGTATTTTGTGTATACGGCTGGTATTTCGGGATGGATGAATACACACAAACGTGTTTGGTTGAGGATTCCACATCAAAATTTAGACTAGAGAAATCCTTTTTATATTTATAACTGAACACTTAGGATAAGCAATCTTCCTCCCTCTCGATTTCCAGTTTCTTTTTTTTTTTATTTTCAAAGATTAAGTTGGTAGACATCCATACCTCTTGATCCTTGACTGGTATTAATTCGTGACTCTTCAAAAATTAATATATGACAATTTATTATAAATATATAACCTTAATATTTTAAAGGGACTTGTTTATCGGGTGAATTCCATTGTAAAAACGGATGGTGTGTGGACTCTACGGTAGAGTGTGACGGTTATCAGAACTGTGGTGACAACAGTGACGAGAGTGATCAGCTGTGCAAAAAGAAACCAATCAAACCTACCAAAGAAGGGGAGACATCGAATAAAACTGGGACAATCGTGTTGGGTATTTTGTTGGGTATATCATTAATTGCAAATGGAATTGCATGTTATAAATGGAATTGTAAAAGGAAAAAAAGGGGTGAAAGTGAAAACTTGCTGAATACCTATAGTGCACGCCGAGCTCAAGTTACGACAGACAACCTGTAAACTTTAACAATTTATACTTACAGATTAATAAATCTTGCAAATAATCTCCGAAACTCAGAAACACAAGAGTTCTTTCTTACTCCTTTGAGAATATCCTTGATACTAGATGGTATAATTTTATTTAGATTTCACTCGCATATTAATTATCGTTAATGTAATTAAGCCTACTTTCATTTCAAAAAAAAAAAAAAAAAAAAAAAAAAGAAGATATAAAATAACAAAATCGAGAGTACAGTGCGGTTTCCATTGGGGGATCTAAGTTTCTGGCAATTTTTAAGACCACTAACAACAAGCAATCGTTAATTTATTTCATAAAACATCATCACAGAATTATTTATTAAAATTTAAAAAAAAATCATTTAAATGATATTAAAGAAATAAGTTGTGACTGAAATGTGCAAATTTCTTTTGTCATTCACCGATCTTAATTTGACGGAAACTTCCAGAACATCAGATAGCATTGACCCGATGTTAAGAAGCAAAGTTCTCAGAAGTACAGAGAGCCGAGCTCATTTACAGAGGTGAACAAAGATTAAGATAAGATAATTTTTATTTAATGTCGGGTAAATCAGTAAAAATATTAGCTCTGACGAGTATTTTCCGACTACATAATAATGTTACATATAATACAACGATCATACAGAATAAACAAGAAACAATATCCCACTACTAAATTATCAATATACCTCTGTGATGCATTACAATGACGTATGACATAGAATTTATCACATTAAGACCAACAAACTGTAAATAAACCATGTTTACTAGTATCTAAAAATAAAAATTAGCGACAAGCACAGCAATTACAACAATTTCTGTACCAACTACTTATATATGATTTTAATTGGTTAGAAATAGTAATATTTCTAAAAGATTCTGGTAAAAAATTCCAAGGTTTTGCAGATTCATATCTAAAAGACTTCAAACCATATGATTTTGATCTATTATTATTATTATTACAAAATACTTCGTAAATGTCACACATATTTCGACTAGAGCAATTTGAAATTTAAACTAATAAAATGCGAATTCTATTTAGAGCTGCAGCACTTTCCATAAACTACATGTTATGTAGAAACAATATATTACTTAAATTTTTAATTTTAACTACGGTATGCCCTTGCGATACTGAAATTTGTTCATGACCTACATATATACAGTACACAATACAAACATTTATCACGTGACTGTCAAATAACGTGACCAAACCAAATTCCATATAGAACATCGTATAGACGATTCTTAAATAAGGTTTAATAAATATTCATGAAAAATCCAAAACGAGCCTAAGTTAGGCAACGAATGAAAACAAACTGGCAGCCTCCAGTTCATCAACACGTTCAACGAGAGATTTTTCCATTGTGCCAGATATGTCGTCTTCTTTTGTGGAAAAATTTATCAGAAGCCGCGACGTAGTAGCTCCGGGAAAGAACACATGTCAAAGGGATTTAAGTACTACAGGGAAGAATATGTGCATTCTGTTGCTGGTAAGTTTAATATTCGTCACCTTGTTAATGTGTCACGTTGTGTATTCACGTTGTGTATTAAGAATTGAACGCCTATGGACAGGCATACATGTACGATGCTAAATGATTTAAACACGAACACTACATTTTTATATCTATTTTATGTATTTGAAAGATTTTATTCGTCTGGAGTTCGTCAAATTATGTACATATTACATGACTGTATGAATCGTACAGTCGATCAGCTGATCATTCTTTTGACCCACCTACTGACATACGACAAGTTTTCAAGATTTTACTTATAACTTTAAATATGGGGAATTAAAACAACGTGTTTATAAAATGTGCAATTTTTGCAGTTTTTTCCGATGAAGCTGGTTGTCTGATAAGGGCAAAGTGCTACAGGTCTCAAAGGAAAAATGAGAGCCCACATGAAATGAAGGTACATGTATAAATTATAGATCTACATGTTTATCCAGGTTAAAACTCTTCTCAGTTAGTTTTGGTCATTTAAATATGGAATGGAAGGATTCTGTGAAAAAAAAATGACCAAGCCCCCTTATATTTTATTTTTATATTATTTAAATCTACAGGTTTTGATGAACAGTGACAAAATTGAGCATTCATTCTGCACATGCACTATTGGACAAAGTGGCAATTGTGGACATGTTAGTACTCTCTTGTATCAGATTGCTCATTATAAAAGGTGAATTTTACACTCATTCCTATGGATATAGCAAAAACCTCATTGCCACAGACTTGGCATGTGCCCAGGGGAGAAAAACTATGAGGGGAGAAAGCAGACAACTTGACTATCCAGGGCTATGACAAAGAAAACCCTCTTCGCCGCACAAAAGGGATAAAGTCAACTTTGTATAATCCTGTCTCACAAAATGAATCAATTGACATTAATACTCTACTTGACAAAATGGCAGACAAAAACATTTTGTTCAATACAGTTGTTGGTCAAAGCTCTGATGCTGTAGATACTAAATTTGGAAAATTTCAAAAGGGAAGCCCAATTAGTGATCAACAAAAATTGTCTGGTGGCTACATTATAAACTTAGTGGATAATAATATGTTTCCTATCTTGCCAGCAAAAAAATGTTATGGTGAACACTGTGAACATAGTTTCGAAAGAACAGCAGATGAAAAACTTTACTTCACTGAAAGTTTCAGAGGTACAAAGCCAAGAAATTGAACAGTGTACACGTTTCCAGTCCCAATATCCTAAGTGGCATAAAATAAGGAGAGACAGGATCACAGCATCCAAGGCTGGGGAAATAGCCAAGCGAAGAGCAGGTATATATGTTTGCATTTCTTGCATTTTCATCACAATTTGAAAAAAAAACATGAATTTTGATAGCTTTGATCTGCCATTTATTTATCAATTCAATTTTAAGAGAATGTTTAGATAATTACTGATGTTTTATTTTTCGGTGAGTGTACGGGAAAGTTGTCTAATTTATCATGTTTATCTTGCCTTACAAATGACTCTTTAGATGTTGATGAAATAGACCTCTGCTTTCAGATGGTGAAAAACTTGCTGACCGGTTGATGAAATAGACCTCTGCTTTCAGATGGTGAAAAACTTGCTGACCGGTTGAAATCAACACGTCATGTGCAGACTGCAGCTATGAAACGGGGTATTGAATGTGAAGATGTAGCAGCTCAAGCATACAGCGAGGTATATAACAGTACTGATGTTATTTGTGTCTTTCATTAGGTGACAGTCCTGGATAGTATACATTTATATACACAAATTTATATGCAGCTAAATATATATGAAATGCATAAAAAACAAGCATTCTGAGAGTATTGCATTAGCACTACTAGTCCCCTACCGGCAAGTGTAATCTGGTTCCCGTTAAGAATTGAAAATGCTATCTGTCTGTCCCTCTGTCTGTCAGTCTGTCCCACGTGGTTTTCCGCACTTTTTTCCTAAACGCTTGCAGATATCGAGCTGATTTTTGGTTTGTGAGTGTATCTTGATGACTTACAGATCAAGTTTGTATTTCGTTCCGCTTCATTGAATTTTGACGGAATTACGGCCTTTTCAATTATTAGGGGTTTTCCGGACTTTTCTTCTTAACGCTTTCAGATATTGAGCTGATTTTTGGTATGTGACTTAACTTTGATTAGTTATAGATCAAGTTTACATTTTGTCCCGCTTCATTGATTTTCGACGGAATTATGGCATTTTCAATTCTTAATGGGAACCAGATTACACTTGCCGGTAGGGGACTAGTATTGCTAATGCAATACTCTCAGAATGCTTGTTAAAATTGATTTGTAGTCAATTCGTTAACATTTCAGAAAATGGACAATGAGGTGAACATTTTTCCTTGTGGTGTGATTGTTAATCCATACTGTCATTGGCTTGCTGCAACACCAGATAGAAAACTGTACATGCCAAGTAGAAATCCATCCTATGGACTGCTTGAAATCAAATGTCCAAATACTGACAATTTATCAAAAGTGAAATGTCTTTCCGATACTAATGGACAGTTAAAACTGAAGAAAAATGACAATTATTATTATCAAATTCAAACGCAGATGGCAGTGACAGGTTTGTCTTGGTGTGACTTTTTTGTATGGCTGGAAAATGATGCACATTTGGAAACCATTTATTTTTATGAAGATTTTTGGCAACGTACAAAAGATAAATTAGATTCATTTTTCTTTGATTATTATTTGAATTAAAGAAAATAGCTGAAATAAAGTTTGTTATTTACAATAAAACAAAAAACACAACGCTTTTTCATTTTGTTTTGTTGGTTTTATTAAAGGTCTACGAAACAGAGTAAGTATATTTGCAATTGTCCATAATTGATTAATTGATCCTGCGACAGAAAGAGGAACAGTAGACTGCAAAAGGCGATACTCTTTTACTCATTTTATATGGCGCTCTACGTGGATCCTGAGAGAGGGAATTTTTTGATTTTCTTGTATCTGAGTAGTAGAAAATTGTCCATCACTACATAGAAAATGTGGACTTGCAATAGTAACACCATCTTTCAAAAGCTTGTCAAGATTAAATCTCTTAGCTGCTATAATTTGATCCCCAGATTCTAATTGGTCAAGAATCCCAGAATATTTTGTGATTTCTAAGTCTGATATACACCCAGAGTATAAGGAAGAAATGAAGGTGACTGCTCCATGAGGTGCAATTCCTACTAGTCCTTTCCATGTATTGTGGCTTTTGTAGGTGGAAAATGTTTTTGATGCGAGCGCTAAAGAGGAAGGTTTTTCAGTAAAGATTTCTGTGCAATCTAGAATTACGCGCGTGTGAGGGTACTGAATTTGAAAGTAATTTGACATCTGTTGTTGGATTCTTTCCTTTTCAGGCCGAATATTGATGCCACCGAGGGTGAAATATAAGAAATTTGTCTATGTAATTATTTTACAGCCTACAGTTGATGCATGAATGTTAAATCGAACAGCCAAATCCTCAGTGATAAAACCACACTTCAATCGACATAAGAACATAAAAAGTTCATCAGTAGGGTCCATCGTTCTTGGGCGCCCTCTAATGTTAACTTCTTCTAAAGAACTATAATAAACACTTTTCATTCTTGAAGCAATTGGTCTTATTGCAAAATAAAAAAATATTTTATAACTTGGAAATCCAGTATAAAATTCCATCATGTCATCATCAAAGGAAAATCTGATCACACCAAACCGTTCTAATTGATATTTCTGTTGAAGATCGGAAAACTCTTCATTTTTTCTCTTGATTTCACTTTCTTTTTGTTCAATCAACAATTAGATCATGCATTTTTCTCTGGCAGCTTAAATGAATGTTTTCGACCTCATACCTCATCTTCTCTGGAAAAGAAAATTGTATATTTTCTCAAAAATATTGTGATTTATAAAATATGGAAGTTACCTTTGATCATGTTGATTTACTATGTGTTTACTTTTCATGTTATAGAAATGTTTTGTAATTCAATATAATTAAAATTAGATGTTTGTTCAGTAGCATAGGAGGTTCAGAATATACAATTTTAATTAGCTTTAATGTAATTCAGTTTTATACATACTTATCACTGTGGTTCCCTTCTTGTATCTCATCATTGTCAGCTTCAAAATCACTGGCATCAGATGTTAACCTATTTAATTCTGCAGAGTTTTTCTCTTTATGTAGGGTTATCAAAAGTTGTCTAAGTAATGGTGTCTTTCTGATTCTGAGAGTGGAAATCCAGTCAAAAACTGATGGAGCTGCATCCCTTGTTAGGCATTTTCTATTAGGTGTCCAGCGAAAATCTTGTTTCTTGAAATGTCTGGAGCATACCACTGTGTTTTTTCCAATCTAAAGTATTTTTTTTATTGGTTTTTGAATATTGACACACAAACCATATAAAGAGCCTACACAACTTCATTAAAATACTGTAGAAAAATATGTTAGTTACTTTCAGTTTTGCGGGAACATGCATATACTATAGGCCTATTTCACGTACATAATTTTATATGGTTTAATTTACTTTTAAATTGAATGCAGAGAATTACAGCACTCTAATAAATATCTGTTTTCGTAATTTAATGAAAAGATGAAATGAATGATAAACTTTTAGACATACCGTAACTGCAAACATGGTAAACATAGGACATGGTTACGGACGTGATCAGCGCGGCGTATGATGCAATGTTTCTAACCTTGAAAAACGGGCTTTCATCCCTGCGTATGGCAATAACCCAGCGCTTTAATCATATCGGGATTAGTCGGAATATGATGGAAACTTAACTCCCCGTCTGTTCTTGCGTTTCCATTACATTACATTACAGCACACCATTCCATTACATTACAGCACACAACAATAATCGTCTTGGGATGATTTGACTTAAGACGCCATGTTTTCATGTTGCTGATGATAGTTGCCTAGTTTAGCCTCGTTTTCGAAATGTGACCCGGGGTCATTTGCATACATGAATATATTTCGAGAACCGTCTATACAATGTTATTTCAATTAATATTAAAATGATAATATAGTAGCTTTACAAAAATAAATTCATTTTAAAAGGGTATGTATTTATGCACGATCGTTGATTTCTTCGTAGTACGCCTTAACAGAGCTGCGTACTTCACATGTGTATTCATTGTGACAAGACCTTTCAAGGGGTATAATTATTTTGAACTTTTGACTTCAACCTTAGCCTTAACTTTTGAACAGTTAGTACTAGGGCTTTCAAATTTCACAGGTGTATTCCTTGTGGCAAGATCTTCTATTGGATACCAACAATTGTGACCTTTTGACCTTGACCTTGGAGTTTGACATACATTTGAGAATTTCAAACCTTGCCATAAGCTGCCATACGGGGGCACCAGTGTTTCACAAACACAGTGTGTTTCTGACATTTGTACCTTTGTTGGACAAAAATGGTTTTATAGTTGGCCAAAAATCTTTAATTTTTCGTCCACCTGCACACCGTTCAATAGAGTATTGATTGATAGATTGACGCTTAATTTTTGTGACATAATTTCTTTGTTTCATTTGTTTCTTTGTTTTCTAAAATTTTCCCAAGGAGGAGTTTTCGATGGGGTCTACCCACTAGTGCATTTAGGCAACACCCAACATCCGAAGGTTCTTTAGTCCGACAGCCCACTAATCCGAAGGTTCACTAGTCCGAAGGCCCACAAGTCCGAAAGTTCACAAGCTACTCCGATAAAAAAAAAAGTTACGAACTTTTTGTTTACACATCTAACAAGAAGCGATATATATATCAGTCATTTTAAAAAATATAGCGTTTTATGGAACATATACCTTTGTTGATTATCATTATAGAATATGATTACTGGTGAAGTTCGCCCAGTTACATTCACACAAATATACAAAAAACAACATCCCCCACTCCACCACCCAACCCAACACAGTCGTCACATGCACAAGAATTGTGTCGTTAAAATCTAACTTTTACGTAGTGCACATGAGAACACGAATGCTGCAATTAATTCTTTTCAGTCTTAAAGCGCAAAGATTTTATAAATCTCAACTAATCAGATCATGGTACCAGCTGTTAGTCATATAATATAGATTTTCGATTGCATAATGCATGCATATATTATTGTAAGTTTAAAATAAAATCTATATGTTATGTTATTTCATTCTATGCAACATATTTCTTCATTTTCCTGCAGCATTAGATTTCTCGAAGATTTTTTTTTTCAAATTCTCGTTTCATTTATAAAATTTTTTTCTTAAATGATAATTTTCCAGTACTTGTGTTTTAAATGTTGACACAATCAACTTCCCTCCTAAAGTGCACTCCCTCGCCTCATTGGTTTTTCTTCTCCCACGTTCCCCTGTACTTAGCAAAAGGTTCCCGAGATACGGAATCTAAGTTCTCTCGGTGACGACCTTGACATGGAGACAAATTGAGGTCATCTCTACGATCCTTGGATATTGATCATACCGTTCTTGGACGATAGATTACAGCTTGTGACTAAGCTGGTAAGTTTTAACTCTCTTAATTCGTCCAGTTCCCGGGGGATTATTTATTAACTGCTACCCCTCATCGAGTTACTGGAGTAATGATGCTGCCTCCCAGAGGCCCGGTCTTGTGACTCGGCACTGGGGGCCGTTCCCTCCTAAAGTGCACTCCCTCGCCTCATTGCTTTTTCTTCTCCAACGTCCCCTGTACTCAACAAAAGGTTCCCGAGACCCGGAATCTACGTTCTCTCTATGACGACCTCAAGATGGATACAAACTGAGGTCATATCTGCGATCCTTGGATATTGATCATACCGTTCTTGTCTAACTACTAATGACAATTTTTCGAGGGAATAATAGTCATTCATCCCAGTCAAAGTACACATGTATCTCTTTGAGTTAAAAAGTCGTACACGTAAGACTTAGTTATTTACACAATTAAGTATGCGTTATAACGTTTTTACTCCCTCTTAGTTCGATCATATTCCAAAGGAGGATCCAGTTCCTCTACCCGTTTGCGACCTTTTTTCTTTCGTTTGTTTAACTTGTATATATGCTGTCAATGAAAAATGAAGATAACGAATAATATCCAATCTCGAAAGTCCAATGAAACGATACAAATTTGGAGCAGAGAAAACACCGGTTTCAAAATTTAGAGGTGGAATCAGGTGCCATGGAGGAGTGAGCAAAACCTGCCGACTGGTCATACCCGCCATGTGCTCCTTGTCATGATCGCGAAAAAAACCTCGGAAAAATCCGTAGACGGTTCAGTGTATAAGTAATGGCCTAAAAATTAGTAATGAAATACATCAGTGAGCATTTGACTTAATGATAGGTTGTATGTGCTGACAAGCTCATTGTAACGACCGTAAAACTTGCGAAATGATGACTTCAATTGAGACTGACCGTTCACGGCAGCCCAGTCGGTAGAGCGCTCGCTCCGTGATCGGGAGGTCGTGAGTTCGAATCTCGGCCGCTACTGACCTAAGTTGATAAAAAAAAAACAAACAAATAGGTAGCAACTCTTCTTTTGCCATGCGCTCGGCACTTTGAAGTGAAAGTTGCGGGTCCTTCGGTGATACCTTAAAAACCGAGGCCCCGTGTAACGACAGGCGTTGGCACGATAAAGATCCCTCACTGCTCAATATTCCTGAGTGCCGAGTAAATATCATAACCGGGTCAATCTCCTTCTGGACTCCAGCCTACAATAATCCTTCTATACCTCAACCGGATTTGAGGATGGCAGAGTCCCGAATGGGCCGATAATTGGGCCGATCATGCGTTTTGTTTGTATAACCCGGGATCTTTGGCTATGCATTTGAGAGGACACATCAAACATAACAACTCTTTAAATCCTTGAGCTTGGTCGGTGTGACCCAAGTAAAATTTCTATTTTTGGTAAAGGACCATTGCCTAGTCAAATTCCACCTTCCATAAATGAGGACCTTTCCTGACCAGAGCGGCTCACAGGTGTTGGGGAGTGGAGATGTTACCCAACCTGTATAACATGCAACCAAGGCAGTCACAATTCAGCTTTCCACTCTTTATTAAATCAAACAATCCATTTTTAGGTCACCTGAGTCACTCAGGTGACCTATTGATATCTCTTTTTGTCCGTCGTCGTTCGTCGGTCGTAAACTTTTGAACATTTTTAGCTTCTTCTCTGGAACCAGCAAAGCAATTTCAACCAAATTTGGCATATAGCATCTATAGGTAAAGGGAAACAAAAATTGTGAAATTCGTGGCCCCTGCCCCCCTGGGGCCTGAGGGGTAGGGCCAAAACCATAAAAATTAATGCAATCTTTAAAAATCTTCTTCTTTACTCCTGGACATCAAGCAGTCAAACTGTTGGCATGATTGTAATAAGCATTGAGCCCTCTACCAAAATTGTGAAATTCATGGCCCCAGGGTCAGGGGTTCTGGTGCAAGGGCGGGGCTATATAGATCACATAGTGAAAGTGCATTATTTCTTTGAAAAATCTTCTTCTCTACTCCTGGGTATTTTTGAAACAAATTGATTACATAGTTATGATGAGCAAGGGTGACTCTACCAAAATTGTGAAATTCATGACCCGAGGGTCAGTGGTTCTGGTGCTAGGGCGGGGCTATACAGATCATATAGTGAAAGTGCTTTATTTCTTTGAAAATCTTCTTCTCTACTCCTGGGTATTATTGAAACAAATTAAATACATAGTTATTATACGCAAGGGTGACTCTACCAAAATTGTGAAATTCATGACCCAAGGGTCAGGGGTTCTGGTGCTAGGGCAGGGCTATACAGATCATATAGTGAAAGTGCTTTATTTCTTTGAAAATCTCTTCTCCTGGGTATTATTTAAACAAATACATGGTTATTATAAGCAAGGATGCCTCTTCCAAAATTGTTTATTTCGTGACCCCTGGATCAGAGGTTCTGTTGGTAGGGTGGGGCTCTGTTTATTATATAGTGAAAATGCATTAATGCTTTAAAAATCTTCTCTGCACCAGGGCATATCAGAGGCAAAAAGTAATAAGGAAGGGTATTTTTACCAGATTTTTGAACATCTGGACCATTTGGTCAAGTGTTCTGGTCCAGGGCAGGGCTCTATTAATTTGTATTCTACTGAGAGGAGTTATTCCCCTTCGCCATTTACTTGTGATAATTAATCACTGTAAATAATGTACTTGAAAGGTTAATAGAATAAGAGAATTATGCAAGAATTGTTATTGTATAATACAAAAAGTACTTTCATAGTTTTAATGATCAGGTAGACTTGTAAGTAATAGATAAATCAAAATGAGACAAAAATAACTTGTCTTATTAAATGTTCATCAAAGACCAAGAGAGGCCAATGTAAGAGATAACAACTGTCAACAAGGAATTAAAATAGTACAAAAGCACTGATAGTTTGTTAATATACTGTATGGTGATAGTGATAAATGGGGAACAGATTAGAAGCTAATTTATGAACTGTTAATGAATAGTAGACTAATTATTTTGTTGATCCTGATCTCCCTATTTTTCTTGCTTTTGGGCAACAAAGCTTCACCTTTCAATTCATTTTAATACTCTATGGATCCTCTAAATTGTTGTATTGTACTCAGGTGACCGTTAAGGCCCTTGGGCCTCTTGTCTATTATTTGCTTGCATTTCAACCTATAATTGTTATTATTCTTAAGTGTATGACTTTATAAAATTAAATGAACAAAATTATTACTTTTGAATACTTTCCATAGTAACGTATGTAATGCTTGATTTACCAAACATGTTTATCATGTATTTAAGACATCAGGCCTTCAACTTTCGGAAACAGTCATTGCCACTTGTTTGCTTTGCTGCAAACGTTAACTGTGAGGCTTTGAACATGTTGAAAATGCCATTTTTCAAACTTTAGGACATGTTGCTATGGTAACCATGACACGTAGCAACCAATTTTTGCCTCATTCAAGTTTACGGTATCAAAGACTTTTATCATAGAGAGTTTGGAGAAATTCTGAAACTATGTTTGCCACAGCTCCTATATAAAAGTTAAAGTCATTACAGAGAATGGCTCTTAATTACTATTATTCTGTCCTCCAACACTCTTTAATTTCTTAATGCACTTTAAAAATCATTTTCTATCTTTTGCATAATCTTTAAATTCAATTGGTGTAGCTAATTTATACCAACAACTGACCTCTAGTCACTTTAAAACTATTGGTTGCTCCTTCCTCCTAACAAAATACATCTTTTGATAAACAGGTGAACAACCGCATTCCAATGAATCATTTTCTTTGAACCGTACAGGTTAAAAGGTCAAACCCTAGCGGCCAGCATCTATGTTTATTTTTATTTTCAGAGCTCGCTTCTGTTAACTCTCTCCGCTAAATAATGCAAATACACCAAAAACATATTACATTCTTATTTTTATGAAATTTTGTTAACATATAAAGGTCAAAATTTGAAGCTCTTCACCGGTATATGGTGAAGTCTCTGTATGAGTGAAAAATTCTCAAATGGGACGTAAAACAACATACAATCAATCAATCGAGACTGTAGATATCAATACTTGTTTGTCAATAGTTTGCCTCGTTTTAGAAATTGTTCATATATAGAGCATGCTCTTGCGTATCGAATCAACTGAGAGACATAAACCCTATATGAAGGTCATAAGGGTATATTGCTACATAAAGTTGACGATTGAAAAGTTGAAGTCATCATGTTTATCATAAAGCTTTGTTGTTTGATTACGTCCCTAAATAATTTTCTGGCACTTAGTATAAGAGCTAGTACAAGAGCTGATTCAAAAAATTTCTCCAAAACGTCTACCACCCCCCAACCCCCCACCCCATTTTCCACGAAATGGGTTTAAGGATAAATAACAGCAACATTTTTTTTCAGCAATGAGCAAAATTTCTCATATATTTATATTTAAATAGGAAACCTTTATTATATTTTCCAGGTAAAATGGTAGAATTCTGCGAGATTCTGTCACGATGTTAAAAAATGTGTGCAAAATTTTGTATAGAATTTCATAGAAAAGGGGAAAAAATGTCGCATATCTAGGCACCAAAGAGAACTTACGATTTCTTTATATTTTATTGATTTATGTATTCATGTCATTTCTATTCAAAATCGGTCATAAAATATATATCAATACATGCATCATTTTTTTTTTTTTTTGGTTTGTGGCATATGTATCCTTAAAGTTACATAATGAGTCAAAATCGTGCGTTTCCTTTAAGAATTCTGTATCATAAATCAAAAGATTTATGAAAATTATGAGTATAGCGAAGATATGACAACTATACTGCGCACTGTAAAGCAAGAAAAGACTGCACAATATAAGTGCCGGAAAAACAAAGATTGTATCTACCGTTTCGTTGTTATCGTGTATGTCAAGGTCAAACCACTTCTATTTTTTGCGTAAACTTGTAAACAACATTTAATTGGAGCATGCAAAGGTGTGAAATATGTTATAGTAATCTTTCTTGAAGATTGTTTCAAAATTCTTGGTCTACCAACTTCATTTGTTGGTACTTCAAGACCATGGTAACTTCCTCAACTTTCTGCGCACGCGTACAATAAGGAGGAAGAAGTAAAGCAATATTTTCGTCTTGGGCCATACAAAAATTATTTTTGTTTCCATAAAAAGATTTTTTAAGGTTCCAAACCTGTAATTTTCTGAAACCTTATACTTTCAGGAATTGAACAAAATTTGCACTGGTCATGCAAAAATTCTCCGTTTGTCAATTTTCCTGTTAGTGCTTCGCGGTGTCAATTAAATAACTAAAAACATTTTATTTAACTGTAATATTTACATGTATCAGCGCCGTTCATACAGCATATTGAGAATATATAGAGGCATACGCAGATCAAGGAATTTCATTTATTTTGGATACTTCCATTTGGTTTTTTTTTCTTTCTTCTGTGACACGGTACCTCGGTTTCAAGGTCTTAATCGAAAGAGCCCGTGACCTTCACTCCTAATACTGGCCGCTTTGCTCAGGAAAAAATCACTACTTATGTTAACTATTTCTCGCATCGCGAGAAGCAAACCCGGGCCTCCCAATCTCAAAGCGAGCGCATTTCCACAAGGCCAACTTGACCTGTCCATAGTGGAGAAAGAAAGGGTTGAGATGCGGGAATATGAATATATGAAGGAAGTTTCAAATTTGTATTAATAATTTTTAGTCTTAGTATTTTGTGGCCCGAATTTCAACCCAAAACTTCAAGGACTTCTTAAGGTACAATATAAAACAACTGCACAGAGCCGGAAACTTTAAACTGTTTAACTTACGAACTATATTGGGTTTTCTGACAAGTGGACCGCCGGACTAATGAACCTTCGGACTAGTGGACCGTCGGACAAATAAACCTTTGGACTAGTGGGCCGTCGGACTAGAGAATCTTCGGACTAGTGGACCGTGACCCATTTGAGGTACATCTAAGTATGTGTCAGCTACGGTGTAAATTCACCTCATATTAACTTTTGAAATATTATTAACAAAAATTAACATATTTATCTTGCATTCTAAGCAGTCTGACTAAAGCCAGCCCCTACTATTTCACTTCGTTCCTACGAAGGAAGTGAAATAGTAGGGGCTGGCTTTAGTCAGACTGGCATTTTAAACTAATTTTGGGGGAAAAAAAAATAAAGAAGATGGGTGAACAAGGCGGGCGAATTGCCTATAGTGCGACAAACATGAAGTCAAAAATAAAATCTCAATTATATAAAAATTTTCTTTGATATTTCATTTAACATTAAAGTATATTTTATGCTAAATCTCTACAATTTACAAAAATCTCACAAAGACTGAAATTGTTTGCCTACGAAATAGCATACCTACACTAAAGAGGACAAAAAGGATCATTTTCTCATACTTTAACAAAATTTTTCGATATGAGTGGGTCTTCGCTCCATTTTTTTGAAAGTTGGTCCTAAAAGTTTGCATAAAAATATACATTTTTTTGTTTACAAAAACATGGAGCAAAGACCCACTATGCCTTAAAAGTACACTTTTATGACAAAGCATTCGCATCTTTCCGAGAAATACTTGAAGTCCATTAAGTCAAGGGTTATATCACAAACATGATTTAAATGCCACTATTCGTCAGGAGCTGCGTGGCGTAGAGGTTAGCGTGTTAGTCTCAACACAATATGTTACTCCGGATTTTTATTGATAGGGGTTCGAATCCCACGAATACCATTTTATTTTTTAATAAAAGAATAATTTTTTCCGAGATCTTTTTTCTCAGAAAAGTTTGTTTATCATAATTTCATAAATTTCAATAATGAGAACTTCACTTTAAATACTAAATTCACAAATTGAATATGATTTTATTAATATCTGAAGCTATAGGCATTCTGCACGCCTTGTTCACCCATCTTCTTATTTTTTTATGAAAATAAGTGGGCATGAATTTTATTTTATTTATTTTTTTTTAAATATGAGGTGATTTTACACCGTAGCTGACACATACTTAGATGTACCCTCAAATGCTTTAACATTAGGCTTATGGAAAAATATAAGAGGGTGATATTGAAAAAATCGATGTTTGGAATATGAAGTGCATGAGATACAATCACTTAGTTCTGCCCAGTAAATTAAATATACCCTACACTCTAACATCTTACAATATGATGAGTGTCGCTTGTGCACTTCATATCTAAAAATTGAAAATTGCCTTAAATTTGCATATCTTAAATTAGAATCCCCTGGTAACTTAATCATATGCCTTGTTTAAATACTAAGCCAAAAGCAGCATATTTTTTTTTAAATCAAAGAGGATTTTCGAACATATTAAAAACAGAAAACATTTTATAAAATCGCCAGCATATAACCTTAACGTCACATTTTAGCCCACCTACACAAAGTTTTGGATTTTTGTAATACCGGCTATATCGACGTTTCAGGTAAGGTATTTTTAAGCAATTTTTTTTTTCATATCATTGGGTCGCCTTATCTAGTGCTTCCTTATCACCTGTCGGGTTTCATGTGCTGCATTTTAAGCTAAAAGAGTGTCAAGGTTAATGTTTTTAAAGCAGGTTAAAGTTTCTGGAGCAGTACGGCTATAAGCATTTGTTGACCAGCCATGCTTCATGATGCTTCTTCGGATACTCACTACCAGACTTGCTTCAGATGTTTGATCTGACTTACATTTCCTTGACGAATGCGCAGGGTAAAAAGTTTGGAGAATGTATCATTTTTATTGAAATATGAGACCCATCGTTTACAAACATGCACCGTTTATGCATTTATGGTTTCACATTACCAGAAATGGTACGGATGCTGGATCTTCCTTATATTTTCTGACTGATCGAACTAAAGAAAAGTGAAAATAAGTCAATTTCTTAACGTTCTGTATCAAACATATAGCTATATCTGAAAAAAAAAAATATATTAGCCATTTTTTGAAAAGAAACCCTAACCCTCGGTCCAAACTACTAGAGAAGGTTCATATGTATATCCGTGTGGTTGATATTCATGTAGGGAACGTAGATATCTCTTTTAAGGACTGGATGTTGATTTATATGTTTCTGAAGGATTTAGGTTATAACGCATATCTTTGGCATTAACACATGTATTTTGAACTGCCATCATCATCTAGACTAGCACTCAAATTATGAGGTCCTGCACAAGTAATTAGAGTTGATGAAGCAAGAGAATTGGAAAACGCGAAGAAATTGGTCCTTGCTTGGATTATCTCAGTTGTGCTGAAAACATACATGTTATGCACATGTATTTTAATGTTTTGTTTTTTTTTAGTGATTTTGCTATTTATTCAAGTGAGTATTGCATAAACAATACTAAGTTTTCTACCTGCAAGTGTAACCTTCTTCCCGGAAAAAATGGAAAATGCCATAACTCTGTGAAAATTCACTGAAGCGGAACAAAATGCAAAAATTATCTATGACTATCGAGATTAACTTATATACCAAATACTAGCACAATATATGAAAAAAAAAGCGACCCCCCCCCCCCTTATCAAAAGTATTGAGATTTTTTTTATGAAGTATATTTTTTAAATTTATACATATAGCTTAATTAAAAATCAAAACCAAAAACGGGGGTCAATGCGCTTGTTTTGGCGCTATGGAACATTTAATATGATCTTTTTGCACTGTAATTACATGTACATTTAACACATAAATCAATGTTTCAAAGTTTTCCTCAGATATTTTTTATCCAAATAAATTATGGGAACAAACACAGTCTTTTTTCATCTTGAATAGTCTCTTTAAAATTTGTGACAACACAAAAAGTTTCAAATTACTTCGTATAGTCATTTGACCTTTGTGCACTCAAGAAATGTCATTTTTCTGACAATAAAAATTTAACAAACAATAAAAGCGTTTAAAAGTAATGACGTTTTTCTGAATTTAAGCAAAATTGTCTTGTATATTCAGAAAAGAAAATTAAAAATGGGGTTGGGGGGGGGGGGATTTAATGTTAAACTTTAGATATAACTTCCATAGTGTTAATTTTTAGCCTAAAGTGGGTTATTTTTCCCCCAGGGCTTTCACAATATTGTTGCTATATTTGTCCAAAATGATGATGGAATTCATGACGGTTAATTCAATATAATTTAATTTCGTTTGTATTCTAGCCTCTGATTGGTTAATATCCAAAAAGGAACACAAATTATTTCTGTATAACCTGGTTTGGTATGGGTTCACACACCCCTGACAACCAGCTGAATCATCTGTATCCATACAATCCTCTCATTTCCAGTCCTCGGGATTCATGGAAAATTCCAGATTTAATAAATGTACCTTAACTTCAAACAATAATTCAATCTTACCACATGTAAACAAACAACAAGGCTGCTAGGCCTATGTATCAATTTTTACCTCCCCTCGCTTCCCATCACTTCTGTTACTTCCTTTACTACGGTTGTATTATTGAGCGGCAAATTTGAACAAATAAAAGGCAACGAAAATTTACACCCGTAGTTATTTAATGATTTTAAAATTAAATGATAAGGAATTACTCTAATTCTTGGCCAAATTATTCGAGTATAACCTGGTTTGGGTCAGTTTACGCTGTTTTATAATCCGCGAAATATTATTTAGGACCAGCACTCTTTGTGCAGGCTGCATGTAAAAATAGGATTCCAAACTTAACGATACTGTAAATATTTTGAAGGAGAAAAACTGAGCATTTTCTTCTCAAAAACCTTCCGCCACAAAATATAGTTCCTCAATTAATGATTTCGGTATGGAATTTAATCATGGGGTTTTTATTGAATATAGTTTAATTAGCATTGTAGAATCCAAATTTGATGTAAGAACTAATACATTATGCAGAATTTTTTGGATAGAAGTCAAGAAAAAAATTGCTTAAAAGCTCAGGAACGAACCTGGTTAATTTATATCTTCAAGCGTTTAGAGAAAAGTGTGGAAAACCAAATGGGAAAGATTTACAGACAGAGGGAGGGACGGACAGCTAGTCAGATGGACAGACGATGAGGAAAACTATAGTCTCCTCCTGTTTCACCGTTTGAGGACTAATAATTACTATCCTGATAAAATATTCTGGCTGTGATTATATCATTGATATTATTAATTGCAATATGATTCTACGAAATATACTTTTAAAATAATATAAATATATAGCTGCATTTTTTAATCTTACCGAATTTTTTTAAATTTCAAAACATGATTTTCAGTTTAATGATATTATGGTATATTCTAGCAAAACATTTTGTGCTATGACTTTAGTTGATGAAAATGTATTGCAAACAGTGCCAAACACCTGTAAATGACAGTCGACGTTTTTCTATCTCAGGTCTATATCTTTTTACATTAATAATTTTGCTTCTCTACGTACGAGAAAAATGATAGAAATTGATTATTATGTTTAAGTATAAACTGTCGATTAATTATTTTTTAAAAACGTTCTGTCTATATTTTATTTATAAGTTTTATAAATTAAGTTCATCCTTTTAAAAAAAAATACATTTAAAACACAAGAGAAATCTTTCACCTTAAAAATCATTCAAATAAAATAAATACTATTATTTTTCTGTAAAAATAAATGTTGAAATTGGTTATTTGATGACTTTATTCGCATTAATTATACTTCATTTATGATTTGAGGTTGAAAAATCTCTACTATTTCTTTTTAAAAATGTCTACTTTTAAAATGTAGGGAAGGGGGTTTACTTAAATTCTTAATTATCACATGACTGAAAATTGTCCAGTATAATTTTTTTTTTTTTGGGAAGATAAGACATTTATCTACAACATATCACAATTTCATAACATTTCTTGAGGGGCAGAAAAACAGCCTTATCGAAACCCCTCCTTTGCTGATATATGTTGGAGATTATGCAGTTATTGTTTCTTAAAAATTGCTCCTTTCAACCTTTTATTCTTGAAGGGAGCTGGTTTTCTCAGTATTTTCTTTTTTTCATTGGAATGTGCTTGTCGGTTATTCGAGTACGATCATTATGAAAGTAATTATGCAGTAAAGGTTGCATTTGTTACTATCTGCTAAATCGAAATTCAAATCTCCCAGCATAAAAGAAGTATCATATTTGGCAGACATTTTGTCGAGTGTTGATAAAGAATCATTTGCAAAATTGTTATCTTTCATGCATGGTGGTTTGTAACAATCCAGAAAAAAATGCTTTAATAATTTATTAAAATCTAAACTCCTATGGATTCTATTTCATCCGCCTCCAATTCGGGTCTGCGGGTTTTCAGCGACATCGGATTTGAGATCAGTTATGATACCTCCTCCAGAGGAATTTTGGTCCGCACGCCACATGATTGATTGATTGTATGTTGTTTAACGTCTCTCTCGAAGATTTTTCACTCATATGGAGACGCCATCACTTGCCGGTGGAGATCTATACTCGGCACTTGAGCAATGAGGGGTCTTTTTCGTCCGAGCACCTACTGCGACACGAGACCTCGGTTTATACGGTCTCATCCGAAGGACCGGTTTCCACGACCCACAGTGGGATTCGAACCCGCGCCGTAAGGATCTTTCCTAACTTCGCGACTCTATAGCTGACTCTCAAACACTCCGCCACGCGGGAGACCACGCCACATGTGATAATTGTCCACGGAGAAAAGTGCTGTTGTTGATTTCGCCTTGTTTGCTTTCTTCACATTATGCATGGAAACTAGATCGGGCAGTAACTGAGTGATACGTCCCCTGCTAGCAAAAGTCTGAGTATGAAAATATATTTGTATAGCGATTTTCTTTGACCACTCTTCTATCATGGCGGGTAGTAAACAATGGAATTCTAGCTGGGTGGATAATACTCAACACATAATCATCTAGATGTGTCGTAAATAAACTCACAGTCGTCATCAGTAGGACTGGTTGATCGTTGTTTACGTGTAAATGTATATGTCATCTGTTGATTTCAATCTGCAGAATAATATGGTGATGACCAGAGCGATAGTTTTACCGACTGACCTGACCGCAATGTTGGCTACCATATTATTTTACATAAAACATACATTTACATTATAAAAACATGTATAATTTTTTTTAAAAAGAATTGTATATTTTCTTTATTTAATTAATTATTCAATCTTTAAAATTGTTGCCAATGGCAATAACTCCTCATGTATTCAGGCTTTTTCTTTATTGCACATATTATGTAAAATGCTTTCCCTGATATTCTCAATTCTAGTATTTTATAATGTAGCAATTACTTTGGAACTTTTAGCATCAGAATTATGTATTTTAACAAGTTTTTACCTAACGTTTATAATACTGTTCACTAAAAAAATGAACAATTTTCAAAGCTGAAATACACTTCTGTTTAATATTGTCTAACTTCTCAAAAATATGGCAACCTATACATTTTTTGCTATTATTAGTTAATTTTAACTATATTCAGTGAAAATAAATGCAGTTTTTCTACTGAAACGGAAATGGTTTTTGTCGTTTAGTTTCGTATAAAACGTTGGAAAACGTTGGACGTACGTTTTTATTTAATTTCTTAAACACTAAAAGTTATTAATTCTACGATCATATAAATAGGTCGAAACTGCCGAGGAACTGAGACTGTACTGAATTAATACAGGCTGTATTACAGTGCTGATGATACTCTCTGATTGTTAAGCCTTGGCTGTTTAACCTCTTAAACATTGTGATAAGACCTGAATAAGGCACACAGTTGCGGGGGATACGCAGTAAAGGTTATATCATCAGCTAACACGTAAGACCTGTATAAGGCAGTAGGTTAGCAAGGAGAGAGGTGGCATACCACAGAAGTGGGAGAAGTGCCGGAAAGCAGCAGTACCTGTGGAGAGGCAGGACCAGAGAAATTTGCTTGCGGGAGATACCCGTTGACCACAGTTAGTGGTCATCCAATCAAGAGGAAACCCTTTTTTTTTTGTATTAATTGTATTAAAGTTTTGTAAAGACATTGTGTTTGGTCAACAAAAACCTGAGTTAACAGGTTAACGAACCTGAGTGTAACGCCTCGGTGGTACAGACATATCACCACACACCAGCTCGGCCGCGTTGCACGTTACATTATTTGGTAGCAAGCGTCGGGATTTTGTTGACTATGGATTCGTATAAGAAAGTGTCAGAAACCATAGAGCGAATGGAGAAACTCTTAAAAAAGATGAGAACGCCAACCAGCGACGATGGTCAGACAAATGCTAAAAGCTAAGAGTCTGGATATGCGACACATTGGACTGACAATCGACCGGCCGGTATGTCAGGAGATGTGTCATTTGACGAGTACGGTGCACGACCTAAAGTTAGATTTCCAGATGAAGGCAAAGCAAGAAGCTATACACCAAGAGCTGGGGTTGACGACATTGTGACGGGCTATCTGTTTGACACGCCAAAACCACAAAGGCAGTCAATCGGGACAGACAATACCAAGACAGGCCATATAATCAAGCCAGCCACGTATGATGGAACCAGTTCCTGGCTTGACTACAAATCACATTTTGAGGCTTGCTCTGTTGTAAATGGCTGGACAGAAAATAAGAAGGGCCTTTATTTAGCTGTATCATTACGTGGCCAAGAACAGTCTGTGTTAGGTTACTTACCAAGCAATACTGGTCAGCACTATAAGACACTGGTTAGATCCCTGGAGGAGAGATTTTCCCCTCCTAACCAAACAGATCTATATCGTGTACAGCTGAAAGAACGAAGACAAAGAGCCACTGAGTCAATACCAGAGTTAGGTCAGGCTATACGACGACTAACAAATATGGCCTATGCATCAGCGCCTGGTGATGTGAGAGAAACTCTGGCCAAAGATGCATTCATTGATGCTTTGGTAGATTCAGAGATGAGAATCCGCATCAAACAATCTCATCCTCAAAACCTGAATGAAGCCATCCGGCTAGCTGTTGAACTCGAGGCCTATAATCGTGCGGAGAGCCAAAACCAGGTATCAAAAGGCCATCTACGAGTATCGGCATCGGAACAGTCATCTATAACTGAGGTTAGCCAGACTAGTCTAGAGACATGGATGAAGTCGATGGAGGCTAACATGAATACGTTAACCAACGAGATCCAAAAACTGAAGCTGAATCGGTCAGTCAGTAGAGCCAGTGACAAACAACCGAGAGGTAAACCATTGCGTTGTTATGAATGTAACAAGGAAGGCCACATAAAACGCAATTGTCCCAAGCTGAAGAGACGACCCTGTGAAAGTGAACATAAGGAATCAAAAGACAAAAAGGGATTAAGCAGGCCAGTACGAAGTAAACAGACGCCAAATAAAGCCTGTCCTAGTGGATCAATTGGTGTTGGATCTTCTATAGACGAAGCAGGCATGTACATAGACATCACTGTGCAAGGTGTACAAGCTAAATTCCTGGTTGACACAGGGGCAACACTGACATTGTTGTCCTCAACAATGTATGAGAAAATTACAGAGAACATCAGGCCAAAGCTACAGAAGGTTAACCAGAGTATATTAGCTGCAAATGGAAGTGAAGTTTCTGTCAAGGGTAAGACGGACCTGACTCTTAATATTGAAGATATGGTAGTACACACTACTGCAGTCATTGCGCAGATTCAGGCAGATGGAATACTAGGTCTAGACTTTCTACTGTCAAATGCATGTACGGTAGATATGGGTAAGAAAGTGCTTCACTTCAGAGATAAGATAATATCACTGTTTGTGGAGGACTACATAGGCTGCAACAGAATAACAGCAACAGAAACAGTCAGCATACCTCCTAGAAGTGAGATCATCACGCAGGGACAAGTCTTAAAGGACTGCAAACATGTTCCAAGGAATACCTGTTTAGTTGAACCTTTTGCATCTGGTTCGCCAAGGGAAGGCTATATCACAGCCAGAACACTGGTCTTACCTCAGGAGAGGGTACCAGTCCGTTTGCTTAATGTTGACGAGGAAGCCAAAGTCATTTACCTAGGTACGGTAATTGGACAATTAAGTGAAGTTAGAGTAGTTGAGTCACAAGAAGAGGATACGTCAAGCAAATCTAAGAAATTAAGACCTGATTTGGTTGATATGATGAAGAATACTTCAAACCACTTGACACGAAAGCAGAAAAGGGAAGTTCATAAGGTTTTGCATGAATATACCAATCTTTTTGCAAAGTCTGACAAAGACTTGGGACGCACAGGCATCGTCAAACACATGATTGATACTGGGGACAACCATCCTATTAAAATACCCCCAAGGAGAGTACCAGCTCATCTTACAGAGGAGGTTGACAAACAGCTGAATGATATGCTTGAAAGAGGTGTGATCAGACTGATCGAGCCATCAAACAGCCCATGGTCAGCGCCTATTGTGTTAGCGAAAAAGAAGGACGGTACATTCCGCTTTTGTATTGATTATCGCAAGTTAAATAGCTGTACAATCAAGGATGCATATCCCCTTCCCAGAATAGATGAGTTACTTGAGCAGTTGAGTGGTAGCTCATGGTTCTCTACTCTAGATCTCTGCTCAGGATATTGGCAGGTAGAGATGGAGCCAGACGAGCCACACAAGCACTACTGGACGAAAAAAGTGCTGAGAATCCCAAATTTTACTGATAATGTTTGATAATTACTGATACTGTGCTGTTCTTGCTGATAAATACTGATATTTACTGTTATTCTTACTGTTGTTACTGATAATTTTAGTTGTTTCTGATAAATACTGATAATTACTGTCGTCTTTACTGTTGAGTCTGATAAATACTGATAAATACTGTTGATGTGCTGTCGATGCTGAGATTTACTGATAATTACTGTGGTCATTGTTCTTGAGCTGAGAAGGTGCTAAGATAGAGCTTAGGGTTGACCTTCTTCAATCTTTACTTTCTTTTTATTTAATATTCACAACAACATTTTCATGTTTCTTTATAATTACTGCTTGTGACAAAAAAATATGACAATACGGTTGTGAAAATCTTGACAATTATAATTAAAGTTAAACATTAAATAAAATTGTCAGCGTAAAGGCAAATGTTTTCCAAGAATCTATGAAAATAGTACATGTTTATTTGTAAGCAGGATAAATGAAATTTTCCTTTTGCATGATTTCATTTTAACATAAGTCACTGTAATACTAAAACATTAAGGCTTTTTGTAAAAAAAAAAAAAAAAAAAAAGATTGATAACCCGACTTAAGAAATTTGAGTAAGGAGGTTGGTGAATTTTTTCATTAAAAAATCACTGAAGTTGAAATAATTATTAATGGATGGGAAAAAATCGGGATAAAAAAGAATTCCAGCAGAACAGAAAAATTTCGATTCGGACTTTTTTTTTCACTCGGTCAAGAGAGGACAAACAATCATTTTCATTTTAAATATGGCCTCTATAAGTTAAGTGATAGCATTTTTTTTTATTCTTTCCAATAGATATGCATATTTATTATTATTATTTTTTTTTTTAATATGCGGTCTCTCTGATCGTTTTCCCCCTGAAAATCTGCCCGAAACTGATAAATTTTATGCTTTTTTAAAATAAATTGAGAGATGAAAACAGGGGTGAATATGTTCCGTCTGGAGGCACATTTTTTTTTTTTTTATTATTTTTTCTTATTTTAGGAATACGTAATGCAAGCATTCGTAGATCGTCCCAGAATATAACACTGCTACATGTTTATACATGTGCAATTGCAGACGGGGACTGATCAAAAATTATTTGTCAGAATTATAGCGTAAGTGCAATAGTATACATATACATGTATACATGCAATTTTGATGTTGGTCTCTTACAATTTCACAAGTCACCAAATAATACATTTTTATTCAATAAGTTTTAAAAATCTCATTCATTTAATTTAATTTTACGGAAAATAAGAAATGGGACCTACTAAATGTAAATAATGGATGATTACGTTGACCGATTTTAATATTGTAAGGTCACAGGTCTGAATGGAATACACGTTTAAATTGATTTTTTATTGATCAGAAATCGAAGATCAACCCGTGATTTGGCTTTCTTGTGTACATGTCTTAGGCACTGGGGCAGAACGGGGTACAACATTTATATTCCATGTAAGTTGTAGTGGTCAGCGTAACAATGGGCACTAATTACCCATTGTTCTGCGTCTGCGGCCACCGGTGTTAATAATAAACAAATGAACCTACACTGTACATGTACTTGCCACTTGGAGCAGGAATAATCTTTATGGACGCACAAAAAAAATTAATTTTTGTTATCGATTTTGTTGACAAATGAAATTGATAGAAAAATATTTAGCAAAATTGGACATAGTACCAAATAAAAAAGGAAAAGAACATGAAGTTATATACATTGTACAAACTTATTAATTAAATGAAGTAACTCAAACATGTTAAAATAAAATAAATTTATTTTAATTCACGTAGATCTTTGCTCAGTATTTAATTTCATTTGCTAGTTTTACGTACATTTCTTGAGATAAAGTTTAAAGAATATCCGGGGGGGGGGGGGGGGGAGCGTGCTACATGTAAATTCATTTGAATCTCTGTTAACAGTGTTGAAGGGCCTGTAAAACGGAAACGAGGATTTCGACTTTATCTAATAAATAATTATGCAAAATTTGTACGAGATTTTTTTTTATAAGATGGTTTAGTGATTTGGCAATTTGTGTAATGATATTAGCATCAACTGTTTACAATTCAGAAACGCAAAAACTCCGCATTGCTGAATCCGAGAAAAACAAATCTGTTTTGAATGTCAGTAACATGCTGATCGCACTCATGAATAAATGGTATAGCTGAATTTTGTATTGTTCCTTGATTCTCTAAAATAATTTATTCACTTATATTATAGATATTAAGTAATTATTACATGTATAACTTATGGAACTTAAAACAACCTTGCGCCTATCAGCTTATTTAACAGTCTTTCATCCCCCTTTTTTTCTGCTACAGTCTGAATAACTACATGTAATTGAATCATGTTGCGTGTACTTTGAGTACACTGGTCTCGCACAACGAGAGATGGAATGGACAACAAATATTATACTCTCTGTACAAGGTTATTTCTAATTTTACTAATTTTACTAAATGCATGTCGTAAGAAATACAAAAATTAATGTACTAATATTTGACCCGATTCTCAAAACGAAAGTAGAAACTTCTACACGTGGTGGACATGTATATTTTACACGGTGTTTTAGAACAACCGAGTAATGTCAAGTTTTTTATTTTGTTTTTTAACTGACTGCCGCGTATAAGCAGGTTATTAATTTTTTTTTAGATTGATCTAGCTGTTACCAGTACATCGTACTAACGAGGAAAGAAAGATGCGTATTTCATTGAATGAAAATCACACTACATAAGATTTCTAGTTCCCGATGGCTTAAAAAATAAAATAAAGTAAAAAAAAAAAAAGATAGATTCATGTAGCTTGATACCACAAAATGATTTTAAAAAAATTGCGAGGAGGACATAAATTATAGAACTAGAGCGTACAAGCTAAATTTAGGATCATGATTAAATCTTATTATTTGAACCTGTCAAATTCTTCATTAAAGGGCATAGTATATGTTATATGAATAGATTTTTGTGAGAAATATTTAATACTGCCTTGTTAAAAAGAGGATGGTTTGTAAAGGGGGAGGGGGAGGGTCTCAACTAACAGAGCAGACGGAACTCATGTTACTTGTCAAATACACTATTCAAGTTCACTACGTGAAAATATAAATTTAATTGCAGCCCTTGACTGTATTAAAGATGCTTCCTAAAATTCTTAACGACACTACAAATACATGTACGGAAAAAAATATGAGATCGGATTAAAAAAAAAAAAAACAAACCTTTTGAATAAAAAAAAAATGTTTTAAAAAGTACCTGCATAGGTACATTAACCATTGCATGTACACCCCCCTTTCAGATATTGACAACAAAGGAGAAATATAAAGATAAAGGAAAACATAAACATTTTTGATCTAATTTTAACATTAAGATGTAAAAAAAAAATAATAAGAAAATAAAAATAAAGAATAAATAATGAGATGGGAAAACAAATAATTCATGTGACTTTTTCATTTAGAATTTAACTAGTAAGTAGATTGTAATGAATTTTGTTGATAAAATACTTTCTTTAAAATAATTAATCATCACTCAAGCTTTTTTAGCACCTTCTCAGCCAAAGAACAATGACCACAGTAATTATCAGTAAATCTCAGCATCGACAGCACATCAACAGTATTTATCAGACTCAACAGTAAAGACGACAGTAATTATCAGTATTTATCAGAAACAACTAAAATTATCAGTAACAACAGTAAGAATAACAGTAAATATCAGTATTTATCAGCAAGAACAGCACAGTATCAGTAATTATCAAACATTATCAGTAAAATTTGGGATTCTCAGCACTTTTTTCGTCCAGTAGTGAAGACAGCGTTTGCTACACGTCGTGGACTATTCCAGTTTAAGGTCATGCCATTTGGCTTATGTTGTGCTCCTGCAACATTTGAGCGCCTAATGGAAAGTGTCTTTACAGGCCTTCACTGGGATATCTGTCTAGTTTACCTAGATGACGTAATAGTGACTGACAAGACATTTGAAGAAATGTTGGCAAACCTTAGAAAGGTATTTGACAGACTTAAAAATGCAGGCCTTAAACTCAAAGCAAAGAAATGCTGCTTGTTTGCCAAGAAGGTGACTTACCTTGGACATGTAGTATCAGAGGAAGGTGTAGAGACTGACCCAGACAAAATAGCTGCAGTAAAACAGTGGCCAGTGCCTACTAATGCTACTGAGGTACGCTCATTTCTTGGACTATGCAGTTATTACAGAAGATTTATCAAAGATTTCTCAAGCATTGCAAAATGCCTTCACACATTGACAAAGAAAGGTCGCGCCTTTGTTTGGTCTAATGAATGTCAAGAGGCATTTGATACCCTTAGAAATAAGCTGACCAATACTCCCATATTAAGGCATCCAGACTTTTCTCATCCCTTTATTTTAGACACCGATGCGAGCAATGTGTCTATAGGCGTAGTCTTATCACAAAAGATTGATGGACAAGAAAGAGTTGTATCTTATGCAAGTCGGACACTGACAAAGTGTGAGCGCAGGTACTGTGATACACGAAAAGAATTGCTTGCGGTTGTCCACTTTGTCAAGCATTTTAAGCATTACCTCTATGGTAAACAGTTTATAGTCCGCACAGACCACGGCTCCTTAAGGTGGCTTTTCAAGTTTAAAAACCCAGAAGGGCAGTTGGCACGTTGGTTGGAAATCCTTAGTACATATAGTTTTGAGATACAACACCGCCCAGGAACCCAACACAATATTGCAGACGCACCGAGTCGTGTGCCATGTCGTCAATGCGGTTTTGATCCAAACTGGGAGAAATATTGTGAAAGTAACAAGCAAGAAGTGAGAACAATAGCACAAGCCAGTGTGTCAAAGGAGGATGATGACGATCCAATTTTGTCGATGAAGGACATGCAAGACAAAGACAAAGTTTTATCCCTTGTCAAATGTTGGGTCAAAGAAAAGACAAGACCTGAGTACAACGAGGTCATTGGCCAAGCATATGTGGTACGTTCTTTATGGTCACAGTGGAACAATCTCTGTATTGAGAATGACATTCTTTATAGAAAATTTGTGGAGGAAGATGGAAAGACTATTCGCTTGCAGGCTATTGTACCAAGTAGCAAACGACGGACAATATTCGAGTTCTGTCATGATGTGAGGACAGCTGCACATCTTGGTGTAAGTAAGACATTAGCTCGAATAAGACAAAAGTTCTATTGGCCTGGTTTGCAAGCAGATACCAGAATGTACATAGCAGGTTGTGAGAAATGTTGTAAGAGGAAGGGTCCTCAAATGAAAAGAAGAGCACCCATGGAGTTAATTGAAAGTGGTTTACCCATGGACAGGATCGCCACGGACATCCTGGGAGAACTACCAACAACTGAGGATGGCAACAAATATATTTTGGTTGTTTCGGACTATTTTACGAAATGGACCGAATCTTTTCCTATGCCGAACATGGAAGCCAAGACAGCGGCAAGGCATATTGTTGAAGAAGTAATTGCCCGGTTTGGCGTGCCATCAGTAATTCACTCTGACCAAGGTCGACAATATGAGTGTGCGCTCTTTGAGGAGATGTGCCAGGTTCTTTAGATAAAGAAAACACGGACCAGCCCCTACCATCCACAAAGTGATGGAATGGTAGAGCGTTTTAACAAGACTTTAGTAACAATGTTAAGCGCTTATGTGAATGACCATCATTCTGATTGGGACAAACACTTGCCATTTGTAATGATGGCTTACAGGGCTTCCGTTCACAAGACAACTGGCTACACTCCCAACTACCTGATGCTGGGAAGAGAAGTGTCCACACCGCTTGACATCATGTTTAAGATGCCCAGATCAGTTCAGCAAATTCCAAAAGATAAATGGGCATGGGAATTAAAAGAAACCATGGAAAGCGCACACGAGCATGTCAGGGAGAATATTAAAACGGCAATGGTTAGGCAAAAGAAGTATCACGACCAGAAATTGTCATTGCAGAAATTTGAGCCCGGGTGCCAGGTCTATGTTTTCTTCCCCATTCGGAAGGCAGGTCGCTTGCCAAAATTTACCAGTTACTGGCGAGGTCCTTACAAGGTGTTGTCTAAGATGACGGATCTTACCTACGAAGTTGACTGTGGACGTAATGGAAATCCACAAGTCATACATGTTGACAGAATGCATCGTAGGTACTCTCAAACTTTGCAAGGCGAGATACGTGATGATGAGAGATCAGCACCAGAGGAAGACCCTGAACCTCTCGGTGAGGAGGCATATACAGAAGAATTAAATTATCGTTCTGATGGAGACGACATCCCTGTTAGACGCAAGAAGAAACCACAGTGGATGGAAGACTATGTGCTATACTAAAGAGATGTCACAGATTTTCAGGTGTTATATTGTATTGTACAGTTGTAAATATTTTAAATAGTAAATCATATGCGGGACGCATATAATCTTGAGGGGAGGGTAGTGAAACGGAAATGGTTTTTGTCGTTTAGTTTCGTATAAAACGTTGGAAAACGTTGGACGTACGTTTTTATTTAATTTCTTAAACACTGAAAGTTTTTAATTCTACGATCATATGAATAGGTCGAAACTGCCGAGGTACTGAGACTGTACTGAATTAATACACGCTGTATTACAGTGCTGATGATACTCTCTGATTGTTAAACCTTGGCTGTTTAACCTCTTAAACATTGTGATAAGACCTGAATAAGGCACACAGTTTGTGGGGGATACGCAGTAAAGGTTATATCATCAGCTAACACGTAAGACCTGTATAAGGCAATAGGTTAGCAAGGAGAGAGGTGGCATACCACAGAAGTGGGAGAAGTGCCGGAAAGCAGCAGTACCTGTGGAGAGGCAGGACCAGAGAAATTTGCTTGCGGGAGATACCCGTTGACCACAGTTAGTGGTCATCCAATCAAGAGGAAACCCTTTTTTTATTTGTATTAATTGTATTAAAGTTTTGTAAAGACATTGTATTTGGTCAACAAAAACCTGAGTTAACAGGTTAACGAACCTGAGTGTAACGCCTCGGTGATACAGACATATCACCACACACCAGCTCGGCCGCGTTGCACGTTACACTACTTTGAACCCATAGAACTGTGAGGATGGAAATACCTTAATCAATAAATTTCAGTTATTCCTTCTTTTTTTTTTAATTCGGTCTTCATTACCAAATACTCAGGCCTGGGCGTTAAAAACTAACTTTTATAACGACAAAAAATATTACTAAAAGGTTAATATGTATTCGCTACTTTTATCCTTGAGGGAAATTGAATATGAGCACACGCTTTAAGTCTGTAAACTGTACTTAACTGTCAGTAGAAACTACAATATACTTGCATATAACTGGAGTTTTTCTGTCAGGACTGGTAAAAATTCAAAGCAACTTGTCCTGAGTAGACCATGAAAATATCAACCTGGCGAAGACCCCACCACATTTACACCTTTAGGACATATCTTTCTATTGCGTGATTGTACAGGAGTTTCCTATAAGGAACTTAAAATAAGGTAGTAAAACCTTTAAATGACCCACTAAAAGGACACTCGAGTAATAATAATTGAACAAAAATTAAGGTAACATACATCCATGAAAATGGGATGACGAAAAAAAGAAGGTATTCAGACTAATAAACAGAAGGTAGTCTCCACAATGTCCCGTACCAAGATCTAAAGCGATAGAAAAGCATATGATAGGGTACGTAATAGCCGTGTGATATTTTTCTGTGGTTATGCCTATCAAACCAAGAAAGAAATTTGTTTCTCGATAATTGGCCAATTTACAAATTAACCCCACTTGATCGATCATATCATCCTGGCACTAACTGAAGTAAAGAGCAACAAAACTGTCTTTAAAAATCCAAGTGAACCATTCTAATCACTTTCCAACCGTTATTTATCCTCTGTGTGATGCAGGCGGTAGGGCATTTGCTCTAAAGTCGCCGCGTAAAGAGTCGATGCTTTCGTCGCGATTACGAACTCCTCTGCGAAACTTTGAAACCTCTCCTTCGGATTAGACCATATTAATTGAGTCTCCATGTTGTACTATTTGCTGACACGAAAAGGATCCCTCACTGCCGTCAGAATATGAGCAAAAAAATTCTCGAAGGGATGTTTAACAAAAAAAACTAGATGTCTCTTAACACAACGAATATCCCAACAGGCAGCCAAAATTTTAAATGTCATATTTACTTTTAAATTTGTTTGCACAAAGGATTTTTTTTCTAAAGTCAAGGGACATAACTAAGATAAAAACAATAGTTTTTACCTTATTAAGGTGACTCTGTCAAAAATCATCGAACCACGACTAAAATCAACTTGACGTGTATTTTCTGATAAAATACATGTATCTGTATATACAATCCCAATTTTAAACATAACATCCCAACAAAAGTTAGAGAGCGGAAACTGATTTTTTTTCTAAGTCCAAGAGGGATACACCTGTCAAAAATCATCGGACCTCGACCGAACACGATCTTGACCTGTATTTTCTGGATTTCAACCTTATCAAGAAGGATAACTTGACCTGTGTATTCCTATGATGAATTTATATGTCAAATTTGAGTTGAATAATGTGCAACTGTTTCCGAGCTAATGAATGGAAGGTCAATGTTGACGGAACGGGGGTAACACTATATGCCCCCGGTCATTTTATGGTGGACGGGGGGGGGATCCCGCCAGTTATTTTTAAAATTAGAATTCATATTGTGACCCTCAGTTTTGAGACTGATAAAATCAGGGTCTACGTTTAGTCAGTTAGCTTTCACATAAATCTTGTTGTTTTACTAATGGCTAGGAGGGAGATTTAAATGCCAATATCATTTTTTTTTCTCTGAAAAGAGATTAGTTATAAATTTATATTACATTGTTTGTAGAAAGTTTTATTTATATTTGCTCGGTTCTTCTGGAGAAGTTCAAAATGTTTTAAAAAAGCGTCTGTTTTAGAGTCGGGGAGTAAGGAGTTGATCCTTACGTCGCGGGTTCGAATCCCACTGTGGGACGTGGAGACCCGTCTTTCGGATAAGACCGTATAAACCGAGGTCCCGTGTCGCAGTAGCTGCTGGCACGAAAAAGATCCCTTACTGCTCAATAGCCCTGAGTGCCGAGCATAGAGTCAAAAATTTGCAGCTCTCCACCGGCAGGTGGTGGCATCTCTATATGAGTGAAAAATTCTCGAGAGGGACGTTAAACAACATACAAACAGACTGTTAAATTTACAGATAATAATGCAAGACAGGGATTAATGTGCAAAATCAAAGGCAAGTTATGGCAAATTATTGACGATTGACACTTGCTGTGTTGTTGTCAATCCGACTTTAATGCACATCTGCCACATTTCTGCCCATGTGCGAAACACGTGGTCCAGGCGGTCGCGTGACATGCTCCGTAGCATCGTGTTCGCAGCATATAATTGATTTTTCCTAGTTTTATAATTATTACATGTAACATGCAGGTTATTTATTTATAAAAAGAATGGTCCATTTGTCACAAATGTCCAGATCTCGGCAATAGGATTAGTGGATAAGGATATCTTTCATCAGAATAAGCAGGGTGACCATCACAATCCGACTCCTCTGTCTTACATGGGTCGTTTTAAATGTTTTTAAGAGAGAATGTCACGAATCATGGGAAAAACGATAAATTTTATGTTTTTACTCTTTAAAAATGTTAAAAATACACAGCAAATTTTAAGGAAAACTTTCAATTTCTTCCAAATGAATAATTTTTTAATGTATATTTGCTATTATACTCTTGCATTATCAATAAATATAGTGATATTATGAGATAAAAATCCTGTAATGTGCCCATAGCAACCAATTTTACTGCATAGCAACCAAGGCATTTTCGTGTCAAAAATAAAAAAAAGAACATGTATTTAAATATAAAAAAAACTTAGATAAACAAGCTTTATTTCACTTAGAAATAATAAAACATACTTCAATTTCAGCATCAATCATACTCTGTGCATAGCAACCAAATGATGTCCATAGCAACAGAACTGAACAGACATTTTGTTTATTATGAATTATCAAAAACTATTGGAGACACTCCAATGGACTACAGTAGTTATGAGAATTCAAACAAATAATAGTAGTGTGCATCCCTTAATGCAATATGTATGCAATTTTGGTCTGATACCTTCATTATCTTCGTCAATCATAATTATGATTGACCAACAGAACTATTATCTTTCCCCTTATTATGTGTTACCATGGAAACAACAGTAAAATTAAAAAAAAAAACTGCTTCAATTTTAACAATTTTCTAAACATGTTTTAACAAAAAGTATACCGATATCAGCTTCAGCAAAGCCTGAACTTATTATAAAAGGTTTGTAGTATACAAGAAAATATATATGCAAATCTAAATACCTAGGATCTGTTGCCAAGGCAACACAAACTTGTACAGTTTTACAGTTTAAAAATTTGAAAAATACCTCTCTAGTTTAAACTTATATATATCTAATCTGCAACAAGTTGAGCATTAAATTGAAACTGAATCATTCAAAACACAGGCTGATCTACAAGAATGACATATAAAATTGAGAGGCATTTTTATCATTTTTGTGGAAAAAAGATTAAATTCTAACTTTTTGCACAAAATAAAGGTTAAAAACACACGTGAATTTTTAAGGGAAAAACCTTCAATTTCTTCCACGTTGATACTATTTCATGTATATAATTGCTAAAATACTCTTGCAACATCCATAAATAAAGTGATATAATGTTGAAATAATTATGTAATGTGCCCTTAGCAACCAATTTTACTGCATAGTAACCAATGTATTTTCAAAACACTGACAGAAAATGAAGGAGAATATGTATTTATATACAGAAAACAAGATACTTAAGCTTCATTTCACTTATGAATTATAAAAACATATTCAATTTTCTACATCAGTTATGTAATCTGTGCATAGCAACCAAATGAGGTCCACAGCAACAGAGCTGAACAGACATTTTGTAATCCTTAAATTATCAAAAAATGTTGGTAACACTCCAATGAACTATTTATGAAAATTCAAACAAAAGCATGATCAATTTATTTATGAGAATTCTCTCTTTTGTTAGGTTTAATCTTTACATAATTTGTCTTAAATTCATTATTTCTCTTCTTTTAGTTGATTAGTCATTTCTCATTCGATGAAAGCTTCAATCCATTTAATTTTCTTCTGTTTCTTGATAGGACAATGTTCAAAGAAATCATCTCAAACTGTACTTTTTGGAACATAACAAGAGACCCGTAATGCTAGTGGCTTCTGTCATCTCACTTGTCTCACTCATGTCTGTGTCTTGACTCCCTGGCAATCACTGACTGCTGTGTAAAAACTTTAAAAATTAAAACAATATTACACAAAGTTGTCCAAACTACTTTTCCTTTAATGGAGAAAAATTGACAATCTCAAAGGATAGTTTATTCCTTTAATCTGAGTAAAATTAAAATATATCCTTGGGTTCAAATTAGCAATTTATGAATTAAAAGAAAAGAATTATAAGAATCATGAAATTAAATATTTTTTCTCAAACCTTGAAAATTTGCCCCTCAAAAATAAATTAATATATTTTACAGTATTTCTTTTCTTCTGATCAGAGACATAAACAACAAATTAATAAATAACTAGATATCATTGAGATGGTGGCCATCTCAAAGGGCCCCGCTTTCAGCAACGAACATGTAAAAGTAAAGTAGCTGAAAAGGGTTTATTTTGAAGAGGAACACTTGTGTACTATTAAGGGATGTGTTGTTTGAGTCTAAAGGGCTTCTATGTCATCCTTGTTATAATAAAAGATGGCATGAAAATCACGAGTGCTCCATACCCTATATCAAAAAGCGGCACAATAATCACAAATGTTGCATATCGTCTTTGAAAACTGCTGCATATTTATCAAAATATGGAAGGAAAATCACAAATGTTCTGTACCCTAAGTCAATTGGTAAAGTTTGAGGCTGACTGGACTTAAGAGAAAGAAACCATGCACCGAACAAAGATTTTACACAGAGAGGCTATTTTTGATCTTGACCCTTGACCTAGAAACTTCATTCAAGGTCATGCACATCCATTGACCATTGACACTCTGAGAGTGAAGTATGAGCCATATTGGATCAAGAGGAGAGAAGATATGCTCCGGACAAGGATTTTTCATATAATTCTACTATGACCTTGACCTTAGACCTGGAAACTTGGTTCAAGGTTACTGAATACCCTTTACCCAAAGACACTCTGTGGGTGAACTATGAGCCAGATTGGGCCAAAGAGAGAGAAGATATGCTCCGGACAAGAGATCTCGGACGGACAGACGGACGGACAGACTGATCACTTTAGGGCGCCTGCAGAGAAAATATGTTCCGGACAAGAATTTAAACAGAGAGGCTATTTTTGACCTTGACCTAAAAACTTCGTTTAAGGTCACTGCACTTTCATTGACCAGTGGCACTCTGTGATTTAAGTATGAGTCACATTGGACCAAAAGGAGAGAAGATATGCTCCGGACAAGGATTTTTCATATAATTCTGCAATGACCTTGACCTTAGACCTAGAAACATGGTTCAAGGTCACTGCACACTCTACCCAAAGACACTCTGTGGGTGAAGTATGAGCCAGACTGGGTCAAGGAGAGAGAAGATATGCTCCGGACAAGAGATCTCGGACGGACAGACGGACGGACAGACTGATCACTATAGGGCGCCTGCAGAGCGGGGCCCAAATAATTTATATTTCTGTTCTTATTTGATAAGTCTTTCTATTTAAAAATAAATGACTACTAATACCAGTGAATAACTGCAAAAGGCTAAATTGTTTTTGTTTTTTTGGTTTTTTTTTTAAGATGCTAGCAGCATTTTTTATATATTCTGTTGAATCTGTAGAGTGTAGAGTACATGTATCTGCATGTAGAGCTACCCTGTATAATTTACATGAAGTTCTGTACTGCTGCTAACAAGAATTTTTTTTGGCTTGTGTAGAGTAAAAAAGAAAAGAATATAGAAATACATTTTTAATACATTCATGCATAATCTTTTATCTGAAAACAAATCAGTTCGACACTGTCATTTTGCAAAATTAATTCATAAATTGCAATTTGCAATTTTCATGTGCAAATCGGATCTACAGACTTTCAGAGTAAAAGTAACAGTAAAATGACCTTTGCGGAGGAAACAAGGATCCCTCTTATATTGGTAAGCATAATAATATATCTGAAGGAATTGACTTGAGAAAGTAACTTTCCATAACCCCCCCCCCCCCCCCAATCCTGAAATTGAAAAGGTTTTTCAGGGATTTTTATTTTTTTTTCTTGCATGTCAAAATTTTAATGTTTGGCATCTGTTAAGGTTAATGTGAAACACCCCACCCCCACTCCATCCACCGAAAAAAAAAATCTTTGATCCGCAATTTGAATTTCAATGCGTGTTTTTTTAATGTATTTATACAAATTAATGTTTCACTTTAAAAACATTTTAAACTGTTAAATAAATTTAGATAATGATTAAAAAATCTGTGATTATATTTATAACATGTATATAGATATATTAGGCATTTCAATAACAAATAAATATAGAGAAAATACATACATATACCAGTTCGATAGGTGTCGGTCTTGATCACGATTGCCACTGCATCAGCTGTGCATGATTATTCGTGTTACTAAAATATTTGCATCAAATGAATTTGTTTCTGCATACTTCTACAAAAAATAAAATATTTATAAATTGAAGTAATATGTGTGGCGATTTTTTGGATAATAAACAAAGGAAGCTAATGCATTTGTATTTTACATGCATTTAGTTACCAGTTTACTGCAAACAGATGAATGGAGAAAATTCGGATAAGAAATAAAGTGATCGCTTTTAGAAATAAATATTATTTTTTAAAATTGTATTACCTGATTTGTCATAAGGTTTTTGTTGTTGACAAGATTCCAAGCTTATGAATCTTTTTAGCTCACCTGAGCTGAAAGCTCAAGTGAGCTTTTCTGATCACATTTTGTCCGTAGTCCGTCTGTAAACTTTTCACATTTTCGACTTCTTCTCCAGAACCACTGGGCCATTTTCAACCAAACTTGCCACAAAGCATCCTTGGAAGAAGGGGGTTCAAGTTTGTTCAAATGAAGGGCCATGCCCTCTTCCAAGGGGAGATAATTAAGAATAAGTGAAAATTTGGTGTCTTTTTTTAAAAATCTTCTTCTCAAGAACAATTGGGCCAGAGAAGTTGAAACTTATGGGGAACCTTCATTACATAATGTAGATTCAAGTTTGTTCAAATCATGACCACCGGGGGAAGGGTGGGGCCACAATGGGGGATCAAAGTTTTACATAGGAATATATAGGAAAATTCTTTAAAAATCTTCTTCTCAAGAACAACAAAGCCACAATTAGTCATATTGATATGAAATCATCCTCAGGTAGTGTAGATTTAAATTTGTTCAAATCATGACCCCCGGGGGTAGGGTGGGGCCACAATGGGGGATCAAAGTTTTACATAGGAATATATAGGAAAATTCTTTAAAAATCTTCTTCTCAAGAACAACAAAGCCACAATTAGTCATATTGATATGAAATCATCCTCAGGTAATGTAGATTCAAGTTTGTTCAAATCATGACCCCCGGGGGTAGGGTGGGGCCACAATGGGGGATCAAAGTTTTACATAGGAATACATAGGAAAATTCTTTAAAAATCTTCTTCTCAAGAACAACAAAGCCATGATTTGTCATATTGATATGAAATCATCCTCAGGTAGTGTAGATTCAAGTTTGTTCAAATCATGACCCCCGGGGGTAGGGTGGGGCCACAATGGGGGATCAAATTTTTACATAGGAATACATAGGAAAATTCTTTAAAAATCTTTTTCTCAAGAACAACAAAGCCACAATTAGTCATATTGATATGAAATCATCCTCAGGTAGTGTAGATTCAAGTTTGTTCAAATCATGACCCCCGGGGGAAGGGTGGGGCCACAATAGGGGATCAAAGTTTTACATAGGAATACATAGGAAAATTCTTTAAAAATCTTCTTCTCAAGAACAACAAAGCCACAATTAGTCATATTGATATGAAATCATCCTCAGGTAGTGTAGATTTAAGTTTGTTCAAATCATGACCCCCGGGGGTAGGGTGGGGCCACAATAGGGGATCAAAGTTTTACATAGGAATATATAGGAAAATTCTTTAAAAATCTTTTTCTCAAGAACAACAAAGCCACAATTAGTCATTTTGATATGGAATCATCCTCAGGTAATGTAGATTCAAGTTTGTTCAAATCATGACCCCCGGGGGTAGGGTGGGGCCACAATAGGGAATCAAATTTTTACATAGGAATATATAGGAAAATTCTTTTAAAATCTTTTTCTCAAGAACAACAAAGCCATAATTAGTCATTTTGATATGGAATCATCCTCAGGTAATGTAGATTCAAGTTTGTTCAAATCATGACCCCCGGGGGTAGGGTGGAGCCACGATGGGGGATCAAAGTTTTACATAGGAATATATAGGAAAATTCTTTAAAAATTTTCTTCTCAAGAACAACAAAGCCACAATTAGTCATATTGATATGGAATCATCCTTTGGTAGTGTAGATTCAAATTTGTCGAAATCAAGACCCCTGGGGGTAGAGTGGGTCCACAATGGGGGATCAAAGTTTTACATAGGAATAAATAGGAAAAATCTTTTAAAATCTTTTCAAGAACAGGAAAGCCGTGATTAGTCATTTTGATATTGAAGCATCCCCAAGTATTGTAGATTCAAGTTTGTTCAAGGCATCCTCCAGTAGTAGGGTGGGGCCATAATCGGGGATCAAAGTTTAACAAAAGAATATATATAAGAAATATCTTAAAAAATCTTCTTCTCAAGAACAACAAAGCCATAATTAGTCATATTGATATGGAAGCATCCTTAGGTAGTGTATATTCAAGTTTGTTCAAATCTTGAACCCCCCTCCCTTCCTTCCCCCCAGGGTAGGATGGCAGACATCTTTAAAATTCCGTTTCAAGAACAGCAAAACCATGATTAGTTATATGAATATAGAAGCATCCTCAGAAAGTTTAGATTCAATTTCATTCAAAACATGGCAAATGGGGATAGGTTATGCTTAGAACAGTTGATCAAAGCTTTACGTAGAATATATAGAAGAAGAAATCTGCTGACAAAGAACAGCAGGGCCATATTGACTCAGGTGAGCGTCGTGGCCCATGGGCCTCTTGTTTCCTCTTGAAACAACATGAATTTTCCTTGAGTCAGTGCTTCAGAAAATCCAAAGGTTGCTGACATTTTTTGTTTCTATCACAGAAGAGCTTCGAAGGGAGGTAATTCATGACAATAAAAGATGGGAAAAGTACCAATCAGCATGATTAAAAATCCTTTCAATTTAAGTCCACTTAAGAATGCTTCTCAATTTTAATTTTGATATAAACAGTAATAATGTTCATCTTTTTGAGAATAGCATCAGATATTTATTTTCTTGTTGTAGATTTGAGAATTCAGTCACCGAAACAGGGTCAAAAATAGGCTATGTGCATGTAGAAAAACTAATAGAAATTTAAAAGTTTTTGTTCACATGCAGACAAAATATAAAAATATTAGTTTTTTTTAAAAAATAGTTTAAAACAGTTTTATTAATATTTATTGATTTTTTATTTGTTGTACTGTGCAAAAGTACTGCAAAATGACTGAATCTGAAGTTTTCTAAAGCGTGTATTTTACTTACTTTGATATATGGTTACCATGGAAACGATTTGGCTGATCGTTGTAAAATTTTACCACAAATGATAAAACTGTTAAAGAAGTTTATTAACGCAAAAATCCCGAATTTTTTTAAATTTAAAGTTTCCATCAATTACACTGAGTAAGCTTGATGATTCGTGACATTCTCTCTTAAATGTGAATCAAGTATCAAGTATATTTAGTCACATCTGATATGTTTAAATATTAAGTAAATGATATTTGAGAGATTTAATAATTATTCTATTGTTAAGATATTCAACTATTTTTCTGTTTCTTGGCGATCTTTCATAACAGATTGCTCAACGAAAGACTCATCTCTCTCCTAGCATACTTTCAATGAGCACCAGAACAAAGAAAATCCTTCCTTCCCTAAAACAATCAATGAAATATATGGAGATAACGAACAGTATTTGAACTCAAAAGTCCATTAAACATTACAAAATAGGAGCGAAGCAAACATGGACCTCCAAAACATCGGAGGTGCGATCAGTCCAATTAATGAATAAACTTTTTGCAAGTCCTTTGTCTTCAGAAACCTTGTGCACATGCAAAGAAATTTCCGAGAGTTACATTCAACTTAACAGTCATTCCATTTTGAGTAAGACTGAGTCGCCCATCTTTCGTCACAAGTCACCTACACACTGACGTCATTTTCAAATTGTGACGTCATAGACATGGACTAAAACATTACGTAACCTCTGCTATTTATAGAACATGTGAATGGCATCATAAAAGATCAATTATGACGTTACAATTACATTTCTTTTTTGACGCTATCAAGTAACCTACCTGACATTTGTTTGTTTGTATATTGTTTAACGTCCCTCTCGAGAATTCTTCACTCATATGGGGACGACACCACTTACCGGTGGAGAGCTGCAAATTTTGTCCTGTGACCACGGTTTATACGGAATCATCCAAAGGACCGGTCTCAAGGTCCCACAGTGGGATTTGAACCCGCGAGGTAAGGATCAACTCCTTACTCGCGACTCTAGAGCAGATGCTCAAACGACTGCGCCTCGCAGGCGACCCCTTACATTTGTATAACTGCCTGAAGGGCCTGATATGGCTCAACTGGATTCAGAGCGGGTGAAAACGCCGGTCATGGAATACACTGTAGCTGCAATAATGTAGCCCTCTCCGATGTTTTTATTTTATTGGGGGGGGGGGGGGCGGGGGGAAGGGATACAACTCCTTAGGATCTCCGTAATGGTGCAAGTTCGAGAGTGATTCACTACCGCACAGATTTCGGCTCAAGTTTATCAGTAAGTGGGTATTTTATTAACATATCTTACCTGAACTCATAAAATGCAGTATTCAAGACATGAACTGATCCAAAAATGTACAGAACAATCCGTATATGGGTGAATTAAAAAAAAATGACCACCAAACTGAATTTTTTTGGTAAAATTCAACTACTTATAACATATTTTTCACTTATATCATCATATTGCAAATGCATTCTAGTTTAAAATCCTGAAGTGGCAATAGAATAGACAATTGGATTAAAAAGTTTCAGAATTTTTATTAGTAAAATTTCTTTTGAAAAAAGAAAATATCATTACACCTTAAAAGACTTTCTAAAATGCATATTCACAAGAAATTATAGTTTTTTATGCTTCAAAATGGTAAAAGGGGTATAATGATTAAATCTAGACCTTGAATGAGTATCTTCTCTTGTACATGTGACAAAAAATTGGCTTTTTGATTGTTATTTTACATTATTTTTTCAATTCCGGTTTGAAAAGTTTTAATATGAAAAAAATATGAAGTAATAAAATTCCCCAAAATTCACTTTTTTGTTCGTTCAAGTCAGTTCTTTAAATCTAAGCCAAAAAAGAATTGTTATATACGAGTTCTCTTACGAAAAATACTAGATTTTGAAGTGACCCTATGTTACATTATTGTGTTGCACTCCTGACATCTGATGTGTATTTTATTTAACATTGTTTTAAAAATTATAACACACAATAACCCATTCTTACTTTGTAAATTAATTTGTCGTGTTGATATTTTTCATCGTTTACAGGAGGTCTTTCATATTTTGAAGACCTTAAAACATGATTATTTGCAAAGTGTAATATATATAAATTGTATTTAAAATATATGTGAAATGATGAAAACTATTCCCTGAATTGACTGTAAAATTTCTGTAATTTGTTGATAGACATAGTGTTTTGAACATCAAATAGTATCAAGCATTTTTTTTCAACTTAATTTTTAGTAAAGATAGTTAAAAAGGATCGGTAATTATGAAGCAGTTTTGTTGCACTCCTGACTGCAGTAAAGTTTAAAATTAAAACCATAGAACACAAAAATTCATAAAGTGTTGGCAACATCAAGTGGTAATGAAATTGTGCAATACTTATAGTCCAATACTTCATAATTAAAACAGATGAAAGTATTTTAAATTCGCATTTAATCTGGAATCATACCCTATTTTATGCCAAAAAACTAGCTTAAATGTATATTTAGAAGATAAAATATATTTTAAAGCATATTTTCCTATAGAAGACAAACACAGTAACCCACCAGAAAAATTCTACTCATCATTTTTTCTTTATTTTTATTCTTATTGGACGATTTATAATTTTAACATATTTGTTGCACTCCTGACCAAAAGCATTGGGGCCTTTAAAGTAGAATTGTGAAGTGAAAATTACATAAGAACTTGTCCTGTTGTTTCAGTGAAGTTGAGGAGGAATTACTCGAATTTTATGACAATGTTTTAGTGTGTTTATGTTTAACGTTCTTTAAAAAATCACAAAAAAGATAAAAACACATCTGAATTGATAAAATTGAAAAAGGAAGGATTTTAATAATAAAACTGTCAATAATTCAGCATTAAATTATACAAAAAGATCATTATTTATTAATGAATACTTCTAAGCATGAATAGAAGTCTTTTTGTCACACAACTTGAATCTTAAAAAAAAAATGTGTTGCACTCCTGACCATAGAAATGTGGATCTGAAGCACAGACAAATCCTGTAATTGATAAATCTATTTGGTAAAAATGTTCTTTGTGTCTTTATTTTCCAAAATAAAAATCAGAAAATCATATAATGATAATAGTTTTTTCATGCTTGGGAGCAAAACATCAAATGTTGCACTCCTGACATTTTTGGGTATGCACATATACTTGACTCTCATTAATGCTGCTTGTGATTTATATAACATTTTTAAGTTTTAAAATGTATATCAGTTATTATTTTACACTTCCAAAATTCCGTTTTGTCTTAATTGTCTATCAGAATTTTACAATTGATGTTTTTTTGGCAACACTACATTTTTTCTGTTGCACTCCTGACATGGTATAACATTTTTTTAAACATCAGCCATGACCACAACCTGATTAAACAAAAGTTTTGATAGTCCTCATTTAAAGCTCAATACTTTGAATATTATCAGGAAAGTCTTAATTTTCAACATGAAGCATTATTTTTTATTTCACAGATCTCCAAAAAATATTGAAATTTCAAAATGTCACAAAAAGGTGTTGCACTCCTGACAATTTTAGCATCATTTTTGGGCATAACTTTTTTGTTAATTGAGATATCATCGAGATATTTGGCAGGTATTTAGACACTATCGAAAGACATATGCTGAGACATAGAAATCTATTTTCATTGCCTGTATTTTTAGTGTGGGTTGATAAATATGCGTTTGGTCATTTTTTTAATTCACCCATATCGGTTATTTTTCGTATATTTCAACATCACAGCTTGAATTTATCGGCCATGTTTACTGACCTTGATCGATTTTATTTTGGGACAACCAATGAGAATTCGGGATCAAGGGGAGCGGATCTTTTAGGATTTCCCTTATTTTAAGCATAAATATTACTGTTTATGAAAAAAAAATGTCACATGGAATGCTTTTATTTATCGTAGTTTAGTGATACCATACAACACATGTACAATCATTTATCAACACCGACACTTGCGTTATCAAGTGATTCTAAAATTCAAGCGCAAGTCTCGTTATTCACGCGAGAACTGTCATGGCTGCTGAGGAGAACGACTGGTAAACACGCAGATTTATTTTACTTGGTTTTCGCGTATAAATGGCTATGATGTTGATAGTGAATAAAAATTCCGTCATATTGGAAGTAAGTTGTATGTAAAAACAATTTATTTTGCCTGTAGTCGTCCGTATCTAAAAAAATAATTTGCACCATTACGGAGATGCAGTGGAATTGTGGCCCTCTCCTGAAAATATCAGATTGAAAAAAATCAGAGAGGGCTACATTATTGCAGTTAGTCATGGAAGTATGTTGAAGCGTTGTTTATAAATTTTGTAAGCAAAAACTACATAGTATTAATTTTATCGCATCAGTCCACGAACCTTTTGATAACCCCCGTACTAATAAAATTTGAATCCAAATATACATTGATTTTGTTTACATGAACATATACATGTATATGCAACGCATAAAAGGAAATAACCTTTGCCTCATTACTTTAAGGTAAATTAATATTAATCCATTTGAAAAAAAAAGGTATGATTTACATACCTATTTAATGTACTGGTTGTTATGCTTTCTCTATTGTCATTGTATCAGTTTCGTTCTTATTAAGTGGGCCAATCAGTGCTTTACTAATCTGCATGATCAATACGTATCAGTTAGTCGCTACATATTTTTACGTGTCCAAAGATTAGATATGACACTGTAAATGTTGTACTTAGCTGTAGGTATACTACTGATATCCGTAAATATTTTCCCCTTTTACTTAAGTTTGCGATACCAAAAGCTGTGTGTTAAGAACATATACCGGGTACATAAATGTAAAAAAATTACACATCCTTTATAAAAGTTCGAATGTTTTTCTCATTGAAGAAGATTAAAGATGTCAATTTTACTCCACCTTACTCAATTAAGGTAATGATCCATACCACGTAAAATAACGCTGTATGACGTTATTCACGTCAGTGACGTTATTATGTCAGCCCGTGCCCGACGCTTATTATATCAAAATGACAGACGTCAATATCACTTACATGATAAGAAGGGTAAATTCTTTTTCGAAAAAAAGGCAGAAAACTACGCTGTACGGTAATTCCCGGAATGAATGACCGAAGGAGAGTTGAATTTTGGATGCTTTGTTTACCATTACGACAAACCAGAGACATATAATGGACAAACCGAAAGTTGGTTAACAACAAAGTCAAAGATGACATGGGAGTGTTGACTCGAGGAGAATTAAGATAACATAAAGACTTCGACAATTGGGTCGCTTTTTTTGTCTCTGTAAGTTGAAGAAATACAGAGTAACAAATAAATGGTTCTCTTGTCAAATGTCATTATCGTTTGCTTATGCTCTACCAGCAGGGACCTACATGTATATGATGGAATTATGATATCGTCCTCGAAAATCGTCCTTAGAGATAGACTCAGGTTTTGAAAAATTAGAGTTATGGAAAACTTAATTTGCAATAGATAAAACTGCACAAATAATGTTATTTGGTATTCTTGCACTTCAAACCATTGAATATTTCTTGATAAAATCAGAATGTTATATTTCATCTAAAGTAGGAAAGGACATTGATGCATTCTTTTTTATAGTGTTTCCTTAATATACACAACATACAGAAGATTTTGAAAAATACTTTTTAAAGCTAGTACACATTAACCTTAACATTTGTTGTGCTGTGGGTAGTGTATTAGTGCACCTGACTAGTATTTAGACAGTGTCCTTGGTTCGATTCCTGGTCCAGCCATGCAATTTCTCCATTGTTAATTTGTTAAATATATTAAACAATAAAATTTCATAAGTGATATTAACTGACTGGGCAAACCTGTCTGAGTGTATTAAATATTTCATGAATTGTTTACATATTTCAGTATAAATTCATCTCTTCCTCCACTGGGTAGATCTAAGCAAATTAAAAAAAAGAGAAATGCATAGGAATGTTCACTGATTTAAAGTCTCATCTGAAGTCTTCTTGATGTTTCATAAGGCACATTCCAGACTCTAATATCTTTGGAAAAAAATATAATTGTTTCCTCCATCCTATGTTTGATTTTTTAATGTTTCGTATACTATTGTTAAGAACAGTCAACATTAGCAACATTGTATGAAAGAAAGTAAAGAAGATCTATGTAAATTAAACTCTGTAAATGAAAGAGGTGCATGCACGCAAATTCACAGAATTGTATAATATAGATACTAGTAGCTAATAAGACAATGGGGATCCCTAGTTTACTATTCATATTCTAGATCATCATTTTATGTATAAGTGTGGTGGGACTTGAACCCACAAATCTCAATATATGACAGTAACAAAGAAGGGATTAGATAATAAATAGGAATGCCTATGAGATCATAATGGGTGATTTAATAAAGAATAAGTAAAAGTGCGATGAAGGGATAAAATTTCAATCGGATAAATTCAACTCTTTTTGACATTCTGAGGGCTTATAATATTATATAATTAGGTTGTTCAAGCATGGTTCTTAATCATTATTCATTAAAAAAAAAGACTTCAATTTCAATTTAGATTTCATGGATTTGTGTAAAGAGTGTGACTTTTTATTTGAATGAAAAATTATTAATAATGTCTCATAAAAGATTTCAAAAGAATAAAAATGCTTTATTTAAGGCAGAATTTATGACAGTGTTTTGTTTCTCAAAAGCAACTTTCATCAATTTTCATTTTATTAAGTAAAAACCATTAGTTTGATATTTTTTTTTTTAATTATTATTTTTGAATATACAAGTATTTATCTGCACTTAATATTATAAGATATCATGCAGCATACAAAAATACATTATTATCACTATATGTACATGTGTTTTAATGACCCCTATATACTTTACACTAGAGTTCATATTGAATTCCATGGTACCATCATACAGTAAGAGTGATCTGCCATCAGATCTAAAAGTAAGGTTCAAACTCTGATAAGAGAGATATCTCTTAATGACATAAATATCTATTATTCCTTTATAAATTTGTAAAGTTGAAGTGTCTTTTTTGTCCAATTCTGCCTAACAAGCTATGCGATAATTGTTTGTATTTTACTTAACAAATACATTTCATTTGGAAAATCATAAGCGTTAAAGAAACATTTTATATGCGCACTATAATATGTTTATTCACCAATTAATGGCCCTCGGGGGGCATATAGAATTATTTCAGAATTATTACATATAAATTATATTAAAGTATATTGTAATATGAAAGAGTATAAATATTCTTCTATATGAGTGAGCAGAGGGTTTATAAACCTTAAATTGAAACCTACATCATATTACTCTATATGTGATAAACTCAAGCATTTTTAACAATTTATTAGGTCAAGATTAATTAATTGAACACTTATTTGCATGTATTTTCTCCCATTTAAATAGGCAACAGTGATATGTATTCATCAATACTGCACTGTCTTTGATTTTTTTTATGCCCCCGTATTGGCCTGTAATTGAAGATTCGGGGGAATATAGTTTTTGCCCTGTCTGTCTGTTAAACTGTTTGTCAGCAAAAACTTTAACCTTGCCTGTAACTTTTGATTGGTTGGAGCCATAATGGCTGTAATATTTCATGTGTATTCCTTGTAACAAAACTTTTCTTTTGGTATAAATATATTTGACCTCTTTACCTTGTCCTCAGAGTTTGACCCCCTTTTGCAAACAATTATAAACAGGACACCTTAAGAGGAATGGGCAGAGCATAGGGAGTTACAGTATAAAATTTCATTGCAAAGGCCCAAAAGCTTCTTGGAATATTGCTCAGAAATGAAATTTTTACACACAATCAGAATGTATGACCTTGACCTTTGAACCTCAAAATCAAGAGTTCTTTCTTAGGCCATAGGGAGTTGTGGGATAAAATTCCAATGCAAAATCTTAAAGGCTTCTTGAGATATTGCGCAGAAACAAAATACCTTGACCTTTTGACCTCAAAATTAATAAGTGTCTTCCTTGGGCCAGAGAGAGTTATTAAGTAAAATTTCAATGCAAAAGCTCAAAGGCTTCTCGAAAGTGTTACAGACAGACAGAAAGACAGACAGACAGATGCACAGCCCAAATTAATATCCCCACTTTCAGTGAAAGCAGGGGACAATTATATCAAGTTTATTTTGTGCATGTTAAACTTGGTTTTAGATACTTGTAGAAAAATAACATAACCTACCCAGTGATTACTCAGAACTTTCTTTCCCTATACAAATAATTTTTGATATCACATTAAGCTAAATACACCTATTCTGCACTGTGCAACACAGTTCTAAAAGCCAGATAATATATTAGTCCAGCATACAAAATCCATATCTAACCAATCTTTTTTCCCCAAATGTATAAAGAGGCCTTTCCAAACTTGTAAATTTTTGTCATGTGAAGGCAGATTTTTTTGTGCCATATGTGATTAAAGTGGTCATATCCTGCAAAATTCATGACACTCAGGTGACTGTCAAGGCCCAGAGGCCTCTTGTTGGTGTAATTGTTCAATAGGGTTTAAGAAAACAATATTATGCAGGAAATTGATACTCATGAAGACTTGCACAAAGAAGTTGAATTCTAAACTACTTGAATTTTTATTCTAAAAATTACTCTATAAAGTTTAAAAGTTAATGAACTTGATTTAATGATCATCGCTACAATGAGATACATGTACTACTTGTACATAATTGGACAAAAAAAAAAATACTTTGATATTTCTCCATTTCTCTTTCTTGAGAATGCATGTAGATATTTATTTATAAAGTTTAAAAGATTTTTTGTCCCCCGCTTTCACTGAAAGTGGGGGATATTAATTTGGGTCTGTCTGTCCGTCTGTAATTCTGTCTGTCTGTAATGCTTTCGTTTCTGCACGATATCTCGAGAACCCTTTGAACTTTCGCAATGAAATTTTGCATAGCAACTCCCTATGGCCTAAAGAAGAACTATATTGATTTTGAGGTCAAAAGGTCAAAGGTCAAGGTCATAAATTGTCTGTTTTAACACTTTCGTATCCACGCGATATCTTGAGAATCCTTTGAGCTTTTGCAATGAAATTTTACATAACAACTCCCTGTTGCCTAAGGAAGACCTCTATTGGTTTTGAGGTCAAAAGGTCAGAGTTCAAGGTCGTAAATTTATACATTCCGTCTGTGTGTAACACTTTTGTTTCCGGGCAATATCTCAAGAAGTCTTTGAGCTTTTGCAATGAAATTTTATACCATAACTCCCTAGGGCCTCTCTTGCCCCTCTCAAAGTGTCCCGCCCCGTTTTTTTTATTATTATTATTATTTACATGTGTTGTATTAAAAGTCACATGACACTATTTTTAGCACAGGTGCTTGTGGAGAGTTATTACGTATAATACAGGTTGTCGGCGGACATTATATTCTTATTACATCTATTAGAACTGTTTAGTAAAGGCTAAATTAAACACCATGTATTGATTAAAATTTTGACAATATCAAACGTGAATATAAACATTATATGTGAATTAATGTTTGAATTTAATCTGCTCTATAATCAAGTGCCTCCGTGGTCTTGTGTTATGTTGCTCGCTTAGCAAGCGAGAGGTCCGGGTTCAATTCCCGGACGATTTTTTTTTTTTTTTTTTTTTTTTTTTGATTTACTAAATGATACTATTCAACATGTGAAATGAAAAAGTTATGATGTGTGGCGTGTACAAACTCATAAAATCATTATTACAGTGTGATAAATTAAATATTCTGTATATTAAAAATAATCTTCTATACACATATTAAAAAATAAGCAATCAAATCTTTATATCCATATTGGTTTTTTTTTTTTAAATTTGCTTCAATATACATGTATACATTTAATAATTCTACAAATACAGGGGGCAGTGTCAACCCCCCCCCCCCCCCCGAACTGCGCATGCTCTTTTTTTCCACAAGTGTTGGACACAAATTCTCTGAATTAGCTTATTAATTTCTCTGACAGGTTTTAGTACATATTTTTTGTTGGTCGGCTTAACTTTTTGTGAGAACAATTATGAGATTTGATGCTGAGAGAAACTTGATTAAATATTTTAATTTTAGGCACAGAGCAAAAGAAAGAGTTTAATTTTTTTTAATCTAGACTATGTTCATAATGCATGTACCATTTCTCATGGGTATTTATAATGATGTTCATCAGCTCAGACCAGTTACATGTACAATAATCTGTGTCATATGGAACAAACCCTCACGGGGTCCATAGCAAATTATCATTTTAACTAAGAACATTCTATCTACTGAGATCTTAATCCAAGAATCTTCTGGATTAAACACAAAATCCCCACTTTTTCATTATGTACGTAATCAACACAATCAACATCGACATGTTTCGGCTAGGATCTGAAAATGGAGGGGTGCAAGAGAAGGGCACTTTTACATGACTTACAGTTGTCTCTAGCTTTTGTGTATCTCATTACTTCACCCTTATAATAATGAACTCCTTCATATATTATTAATTAATTTAACCTCATTGATTTAAAAGATACAGAAACAGTAAACACATACTCATCTATAGAGCATGTAATTATGATTGTAAACATATAAAACAAAATTTTAAAGATCATCTTAGGATGAGTGTTACTTTTCTTTCTCTTTTTCAATGATTTTCTATTCTTGATTCCTATTTTCAATAAAAGCACCATAATATTCATGTAAACTAGCTGGTGTCTCACATCTCACACTTTGTCACTATATGAAACTAAGGGTTTGAGCATGTTGAGAGAGTTTTAGATGAGTATAAAAGATTACACAAACATGTCACCCTAGAATGTGTTCATATTTTATTATATGACACAGTTTTAGTAATTATGCCCATAATGCCATTCTAGTCACCAACCATGGAGCTTGGTGTTAAGATTGTATCAAGTTAGATTGAGTTATGTAAGGAAAATCTCGATCATTCAGTGTCCCTAGCTTAAAAGTAGGATTTCAGCCTTCCAAGCTCGCGATCTCCTATAAACACGTTGTTTTAAACAAACATACAATGTAAAGTGGAAACACTGGATATACTCATCTCCGCTTATATAGACTTTATCTATTTGTATGGATAAAAACATGATAAACAACGTGTACCTTACTAAGACGAACCCGAACTGTTCTTGTGATGAAACCAGACGTTAAAAAGATGTGGTAGACAAACCACTTATTTGTATCTATGAATATCGAAAAATGTATTACATAGAGACAAGAAGTAGTAAAATATGCCACTTCTCCATTTTTTTTAATTAATTAATCGTAAATGATTCTGTCACCACACGAAACATAAGTTCGCGCATGCGCAATAACGGTTTAAAGAATATTCCGAACATTGAACCCGATAACTATTATGCTTGTGACCCTTGAAAACTAATGCTTGGCCGTCTGTGCATTAAACAGAAAAGTTTTAATTTACACCATACTTATTACTGTTTTATTAATGACAATTTTAATATTCAAAACGATTTTTAAATCAAAATCCTAAAAGTATGGATATTAGAAAGATTTTTCAAAAAATCACTTTTCAGGGAATTCGGTTTAAAAATGTAAAATTTTCTTGTTAGATGTCCGCTTCCCCACTTAATTTTTATGCCACATAACGGAAGGATCATTGGAAAATAACATGCTAATTTTTTAAAGAAATCTGTCCTCAGAATATCAAACAGCATTTTTTTTAACCGTTAATGAAGTTAATAATTTTGAGCCAAATATGTTTAATTCGCCATAAAAAGTACAATAAAGTGGATCAGCAGATTAAAAAATTAACAAATCCGTTAAACAAGCGTATCTTCTCTATAATTCACAAGTTTAAGCTTTTCATTTACATTTAATTTTAGAAAGCTAGCATAAATATCTTAATTACAGCATTTCTGTAATTTCACGAGCCAATGTCTATTTTTAGAAACAGTCTTTGCAAACGGAGGTCCGGTTGACCTCCAAATTTACACAGATTTGGAAAGGACACATACTTAGTTAAAATTCTGAGAAGTTTCACAGAAATCTGTAGCTTCGTTATTTTTATAGCATGGTATGGATCTTTACCTTAAATACATTTTTAGTGTGTCAATGTCAAGGTTTTGTTATTTCTAGACTGGTAAAATACTTATTATTTCAAGCTACCATCTCAGAGTAAGTAATATCAAAACTTTCATTTACTTATCTGAACTTAATATTGTTTAATATCAAACTGATTGTTAACTAAATAAGCTTTCAAACATTTTCGCCTGTCCTCTCTAAATACACGTGATTCATCCATATGCAATGTCCAAGATTGTCTGCACAAATCCAGTTCTAGACAAACCCATAACTGATAAAAAGTTATTTTTTTCTTTCAAAACTTTCGAAATTGTAAAATGTTGTATAAACAACCAATATATTGAATAAATCCTTTAGAATACAACAGTAAGTTTTTATGTTACTGTGTTATGTTACACGTAGCATCATTTATGAAAGCGGGCCGGGGTGGGGGGTAGTCAGAAAAAAAAAAAATAAATTTACCAGGAAAAAAAAATGACAAGCCAAAAAAAAAAAAGGAAAATTGTCTCGAAAATCCTATTTCGTGGGGGGAGGGGAGTGTTGATTCCAACTTCTTTCAGTAGCAATTTTCATTTTTCATACATGTCCAAGACTTATTCTGATGTCGATATCGACAATGTGATGTCGAAATCGTCGTCGATATCGCCAATATACTTTAGTTGATTTGTATGCGAAGTCGATATCAACAATATCGAAAATTAAATGTCGATATCGACCTTAATCATAACGTTAACCTTGTGACGATATCGACGATATCGTTATTATTTATTGGTTATTAAAAATATCCGTCTTATATTAATTGACACAGATCATCTGTTCCTCAAATAATGTGCAAAATCATATATTTACATTTCCAATGTCTTTGTCCAAGATAAAAATACTTTATTTCTACATAAATCTACTGGTTCATCAATAGGCGTGGTGAAAAAAAAATCAGGTGCGGGGACAAATAGAGACAGAAGCGGGGCTTGTAGCACGTGAATTTGCAGAATCAAGAGCATGTAAATATGAGGAATAACTGTCAGATTTTTTGGTTTCATGACGATGATCAATCGATTGGCTTGCGTGATAATTTTATGCATAAACGCCTTCGGCGTTTATTCAAATTATCACGCAAGCCAATCGATTGATCACATCATGTCACCAAAAAATTGGACAGTTATTCCTTAATTAAAGTATCTTTTATATATATATATATATATATATATATATATATATATATATATATATATATATATATATATATATATATATATATTACACATTTTCATCTTATTCATAATTATTTCCTTATAAAGTCTTCTAGTAATTGCTTTGAAGTTTTATCCGCTTTGCACTCTTTAGAATTCTGTCTCATTGTACATGTTGAAACAAATTGTAGCTAACATACGTCATATGTTTCGTTGCATGCTTAAATTTTGAAACAAATTTTAATGTCTGTTCGCATTATTCATTGTTCAGGTCACAAAATGCTTTAATTTTGTGAGGATTTTTATTTCGCTCACACCACTTGTCAACGTGGTTTTTAAAGCGCATCTCATCCACCACCATTGTAAGATTTGCAATAAACTTTCCTGCCGCTGTTTTTTGTCTACTGTTTACATTTCGTTTCAATTGCAAATGGCAGGCGTCATCATAGGCAAATAACCTTGGAAAATGTTGTACGGTGTGCCAAAGCCAAGTGAGGAATACTTACACTTGCGAGAGTGATTCGCAACGAAATAACTCGGTAATGCCCACAACTATCCCACAGTTGTACACCGCACAACATATACCAGCGGACCGGTGCTTGTTAGCTGCCTGTTTCCTTTTCTCCGTTTTACACTGCAGTTGATTCTCATCTACTTCTGGTTGCGTTTCAATCCAAATATCAAGAAAACTCTATGTCCTAGGTTATTTTGTATTCTTGTTTATTATCGATAATGACATATATATGTTTTTTTTAAGTTCCATCGTATCCAAGTTTTTCGAACACATATATTTTGAAAGAAAATAAAATGATCGGTAAACAAGGATTGACAAAGAGAGAACAAAAAGACAGTGTAGGAGAAAGGAAAAAAAAAGAATATTTGATGTACGTCATGATTGATATAGTAAAACTACAATATTAATAAACAACAATAACACAATCAGTAATAAATAAACTTTACCTAATTAACCTTCATTAGAGAATGCTAATGAATTACACAGAAGTATGAACCTTTGACAGGAGTCTGCTTACAACCAACAGTAATGCTTCCAATTTCCTCACAACATATGTCACCTTCCATAAAGTCGCAAACTAGTCTGGTACCTTTCATATGACCATCTATGATTATTGCTTGGCTACAATCTGAAAAAAAATAATAATACGGATTTAAAATTTATTTAAAATTTATACAATATTTTTGTTCACGAAACATCTAAAGGCGAACCATTTGTATTCGAAACATCACCTTACTTAATGTTCATTAAGTTCCAAAGACCTTATTCTGGATATAATCTAGTATCTTTATAAAGATTTTTTTTCAAATTTTAATAAGTTTACATTTATTTAAATGATAGAAATAATTATTAGGCACTAACACTGTGAATGATTAGCACATTTTGGCATATATATTGCATGATTTTTAATGAAATGAATAAAATTTATCCTATAAAGATATTCAAATACATGTAAAGTAATATAGATTAACTAATTTGTATCTGACATCAAACAATTATTGGATTTATTGCAAAATATATACGCAAACCAGGGATGCGTAATATTTAATGATTTTTGCTATCAAAACATCTTCTGTAAAATTATTTTAAATAGTATACCAAGCTAGAATATTTACTTTATTTACACACCTGCTGACTTGCAGTTGTCACAGTGATGATTACCAGACCATTTCTTTGTAAAATGTTCGTATATCCTTGGCAGAATCCTCTGTATTTCAGCATCTACTTCAGAACACATCAACGTATCGATGTCCATCTCTCCCAACTCCTTCTTTATTTCTATCAAATGCCATTTAAACCACGCCTCAGACAATCGCCTTCTCTCCAATACTCTAACTTTGATATTTTTTTTATCAATCTTCTCCAAAATTCACATCATTGTATGCATTTGATTTCCCTCAAACGATGATCCATTTCTATACCTGTAGTTCAAATTTAATTCATTTTTATGAAAATAATAAAATTATATAGTATATTTAAAAAATTTTTTCATTACACTACTTTATAGAAAGATATTGCATCTAGTAAAACTTAAGATACATGTATAATGTATTTCAGTAATGCTCCATATCTCGATCGACAACAAATCAAACTGGTTTCGAAAACAGTGTCCTGAGTACTCATAAAGTATTGCTGTCCCAAAACATAATTGTATTACGTTTCTGACTCTCCGTGCTTGAGCGAATTTATCGAGTAAACAGTTTTACATTTCTGACAAGTCTCAGTATGAATTTGTCCAGGAATTCCCCCATCATCTTTTTTTTTTCAAACACAGTACACTTTGATGATGACCGAAAATTAAAACTGTCCCGCAACAAACATTTAACGGAGGAAAAAGGTTTCTCAAACCCACATAATTTGCTCCTTTCTCCTTTATATAATCCATCCAATACTTCCTTTTCCACCAAATCTTCACAAATACTCATTGGTGCGTCCCCATATCTGGGCAGTATCTCGTCTAATTTCTCAGTAGCTACAGTTACTTCCTGTGTTGTGTACTCATTTTTCCCTGTCGTTCTTTTCAGCACATCAGTTACGAATTGTTCTCGATTTTTCAAACCTTTTGGAAAAATTCATATTAAATTGATGGAAGTCAGAATGTCCTGTAGCCTTCGGAAAAGGTCTTAATATAGTGTTGAAATTCATCGCAATTTTAATTGGCAACAGTTTTCTATAACTTACGTTATATTTAACGCTATGATTATGGCATCATGCAGCTATACATCTACGTAGATATGAGGGAGTATTATTAATGCTACAAGATATGAATTCCAGAAAATAGAATATAAATACTCATTTCCATTATCGAACAGTTTTTAATGATGAATTACTATTTCTGATTTTGTATATTTTAATTTTACAAAATTTCTTTTAAATTAAAAACAATAAATTAAAACATACTAAATAAATGAAAATAAAATGTAAATAGATCAATACAAAAATAAATAAAAATAATAGTACAGATAAATATTCTAAAAGTACATCAATTTGTGTATTTTCTGCTAAATATATTAAATATAAAAATCACCTCTTCTCTCTCTCTCTCTCTCTCTAAACGTCTAAGTTTAGATATCAATAACAATAATACGATTCCCGCCATTAAAATCCTGCCAAATAAAGTCGGTTTATGACATTATTCGTTGTACCTAGTGACATTTATTATTTTAAAACAACAAATGTCTAATTCATTTGACGTTAGGTGGATACGGTGTTAGGATCTATAAAATATATGTTGCACCCGAGATTCATAATACGACGTCCTGAGAGAATGTTTTCATTCCACTCAAGAGCTAAACAATGCTACAAAGAAAAGATATCCGTCCGAGATTAAAAAACTGGAGATATGTTGGAAAACATTTCTTCCGCGAACAGCACAACACCGCGAACACCGAGTTTCTGCCTCCACCTTTCTTAGCTGCCTGTAAACACTTCCTTGGAAAATATGTAGTTTGTCCTTGGGGAACCTGGAAGCAGCCAGCAATAATTTATTCCACTACAGTAGGATTCACCGGCACCAACAAATCCGCTGCCATAGATGTCATAAAGGGAGCCATTCAAGAAGTGGAATCTGCACAGGGGATACTCTTTCAAAACTCATACCAAACGTTTTGGTATGAACTCTTAATGTATGATCCTACAACTAAAATAACAGGGTAGATAAATAACGGACAAGGTTACTGCTGTATATAGGTATATTAAGATTTTTCACAATTACGTCGGAAAGGTATGGAACCTTTGAGCAAAGAGAATTGTTAATTTATCTACTTCATTTGGAATGCCTTGCCTACCTGTTAGGAATTAAAATAACCTATTAGCACTAGTTAAGTTACGTTACGTTTGGAGGAAATCGAGATCTTAGGGATATTTGCGGAGAGGGGGGGGGGGTCTTGCTCCGATTTTGACCGAAAAGATCATTTGCCTGCCCTCTGATTGTTAATACCTCCCATAATTCTTGCATTAATTTAATAGCAAAAAATTCATCTGACACGAGCAGCATGCGAAAATAACAGACCTCGGATAATAACCTCTCCCCCCCCCCCCCTCCCCAGTTTAAATAAATGATTCGCACCTAAAAGAAACCTGTATTGGTCATATAAACAAACGGAATAGATGGAATTAGATGGGAAATTATAAACATGCAGAGGTTACACGGTTCTGCAAAATTGTTGAGGTTACTCGTTTCTGCAAAAATAAGAGCCATAATTCCTCAATGGACATAGGCCTAAGCAGTCTTTTCCGGCAATTGTTGATGTTCTAATTCGAGTGAAACATTCTCGAAGGGACAAAACAAGACAAAAAAAAAAAATGAAAAAAAAAAATTAAATTCAATGTTTCTTTTCCTTAATTATTCCTTTGTTTTCAACATTTAAACAATTCCGCATCCCCCCTTTTAATCATGTTGAAACCATGCCGGGCACCGTGTCCGGTAAATTTTAAAACACCACTACCTAGAGAAATTAAAGTTATTTCCGTGTTTTGGAAAAATATCACTGGACAAAAAATCCTACTGAAAGTTTTACGGCTTTTTTCGTTCAGACAAGGATTGAAAATATTGATGAAATTGCATAATTTCATATCAGAATGCATTATTTACATTTTCTGGAGATGAAGACAAATGAAAAATCTGTTTAAAATTCTTTCTTATTATTTTCAGTAATAAATTGGATAAATACTTTATAGAGGCCAAAATGGCGCGAAACTCAGAATGATGGCGGAACGTCATAGTCAAGCAGTTTTAACTTGTGACGTAATGAGTTAACGGTAGGCCCAAAATAGGCCCATGGCACTTAACGTAGTTTTTGAAAATAGGCCCTAAATAGGCCCGCGGCACTAAGAATGTTAACCAATGTAAGATTTTTTTCATGATTATTTTAGAATTCAAAATTCATTCTAGAAAAAAAGTAAAAATCAAATCGTCTTAATGAGTCGCTTTAAGGGATATTGGGGAGTGTTGGGTTGTAGATAAATAAAAAAAAATATTGGGAACCTTTTTATTATGAAGATCCAAATATTGCGTAAAGTCTCTCATGACGTTTGTAAACATAATCACTTGCTTAAGAACCGAAGATAATTCTTATCACTCTGATTATGGTTAGATTCATAGAATTTAAAATGTCACTAAGATTACTAGTAGATAAATAAACTTATTATTATCTTACTTTAGTCTAATTCTTGCAAATTTTGGTTTCAAAAGTCACAAGAATTAGACTAATGTCGAAGCCATCATTAACCAAGACTTACAGTTAAGTTATAGTTAGAGTAAATCTCAATCAACTGAAGATGCACGACTGTATATATTGGCACCTTATTTATGGGGACCGACAAACTAAACATGTGACAAAAATATCATCATATAAAAATATTATTAAATGAACTTTACATTTTGTGTTGTAGCTGCAATAGTGGAATCACTTTTAAAACAGCTAACACATGATAACAGGCAAATTATGATGTGGGACGAGTTAAAAACTTGGCAAACAAGTCTTGGACTATATAAATCCGGCAGTGCGTCTGAATACGACACAACGAATTCTAGTCAATTTGGCACCTGGTAAACTCAGCACCTGGTTAATTTGGCACCAAGTAAAGTGAATTCGGCACCTGGTATATTGGGTACCTAGTCAATTCGGCACCTGGTGCACTCGGCATCTAGTTAATTCAGCACCCGGTTTTGAATTATTAAGAATATAATAAATACTAAAAAAATTTGAAGATGTTTTGGATAATTATCTTTATCAAACAGTTCTTAATTTCCACGGTGTAGTACATAAACGGTTGCTATTGGAACAAAAATGCATTCAATGTTTCTATTTGAAAAAGGAACGACTGCTACCTGATAAAAATATATTGGAGACACTTGAAACAAATTGTAAAACTGTCACAAAGTGACCCCAATTCGTTTAAGTCTCTGATTAATCCTTGTGCACGTAAATATACGTTAAATATAATAAAAATATTTTTAAAAGTGTATTTTGAGAGAGATTTCTGGACGAAACCAGATCTTGTCATGTTACGGTTGCTATCAGAGTTTGGTACATGTATGTATGCACCAGTTATAAACTTAAAAAAATGCACCGGTCGCTATTTGAAAAATAATTTCTTTTCCATGAGGAAAGAGAAATTCAACAAAATTGTGCTGCCTAAATTACATTCATTACATCTCAAACAGCATGTGAAACACAACATTTAGTATACTATACGAAGGAAACGATAATTATTTTTTTTATTGAAATGAAAGAACTTTTACCATCTGTACATCAAATCCTTTTCAAAGCATAATGAGTCTTTGGGGATTTTTGTAGCCTACATGTATACTTAGACTTAAATAATATCTAGAAAAGCTGAAGTATATATAACCTTTGACATTTTTTTTTCTCGAAGCGCAGTAGTGCATACACTTTAGCTAAGGAAAATACAACCAACAGGCAATATTCAAAACATCAGATCTTGAATGGAGATTTGTCCGAACCACCCCCCCCAACTTTTGGATTTTCATAGTTATACAGGTAAAAGGAGACACGCCCCCCCCCCCCCCCTTGTCTCTGCCATGAAAGAAAGGTTTTTCAGACAGAGAATTCTTAAACTTTTTTGCTTGTCAATTTCCTTAGGTTGAATTGAATATATCTATCTATCTATCTATCTATATATATATATATATATATATATATATATATATATATATATATATATATATATATATATATATATATATATATATCTTCTTTTTTTTTTTTGAGTGGGCTAGGAAAAATAACTGTAGATCCGAACACTAAAACGGCTGTCTAATATTCTATCTAGTAAGTAACATATAAAGTATATTATTATATGATACATTTAAAGGAAAGAGCATCATTACAATTACTAACAGACATATGTAATCTTTTCCGAAATAGAAAAAAGGGGGCGGGGGGATTGTGATCAATTCCACTTTCATTCTAATTTTCAACACATAAATATTATTTGGACATTAGGAGTGTTTGACCATACTGTACATCAAAAATTGAATTTAAAAAAATTCAATCAAAATTTACAGCAATTAAGACTCTTCTTGGAAAAAAGGGAAGGCGGGAGAGAGCAGGCCACCCTTTCTACATGCTCTATGAATATGTTTGGCGCAGGACCGTTTTAAAGAAACATTTTACCCTATTATGAGCAAGTTTTAACTAGCAATGTGCATGTTATTGGTTTAATTATCAATGCCGTACAGCAAAACCTTACCCCTTTCTCCCTTACTACTAGTATTTCAATTTAGATTTTTTATTTAGATTTTTTAGTGCTATTTTGAATTGTTCATGAAAATTTGTAGTCCATAATTGAAAAAAAGTAAGATCTTAAACGCCAATTGAATTTAATTCAATATAAAGAAAAAAAAATTAAATCGTTCAAATAAGGATCTAATTACAGCATATTTATACATATAGCTCCAAGTAAACTCCCGTTTTCGTGATATTCTCCGAGCGTTTTTGTTTCAGATCTAAAAGCTGTACATGGTTAAAACATTTTTAGTTGTAATACCGAAAATATGTTTTTGTCTTAAATAATGTTATGTTAGTATGAGATGCTGTAAACGTTCAAAATAAATTTGAGTACGTTACGGAAATGACTGTTACGGAGATGAAAAAGTTACCATTGATTTTTATGTATTTATTTATTGTTTTTAAATGATTTGTTTGTACAGCATCATGCTCTGTATTTTTACTTGATACGTCTATATGAAAAGAAATTGATAGAACGACTCCAGTACAATAAAAATTCCTTTCAAAGCAGCAGGCTTGTTAGGAATCTACAGGAGGTCGTGTAATTAAGGTTGTAAATATGATGCAACACACGTGTTAAATGACCATCGATATTTTATTACTGAATGTTGAACATTGTAAAAAGATAAAACTCTTTTCCGCCAACTAATGGCTGGAGTGGTAATTAAAAAAAAGAGTACACTTTAAGTTTTTGAAGTAAAATATACTATGAATTTTGGTATGGCACAAAGGATGACTGCACTTAACGCCGGGTTTTGGGTCTTTTTCGGTCGCTTCTGTTGCTTTTATATCATAATCTTATTTCATTTTTACATATTTATGAAAGAATCCTGTCAATTTCGAGCCGAATTTAAATATTAAAATGATCTTAGACTATGATACAGTAAAATGATTCTATGTTTTCAGTCCTTACTCTTTCCAAATATAGAGAATTTACACTTACCTGCCCTTGATTAAACATTAGGTATGCATGAGAGGTGGAGCCAATATTGTAAGAATGGGTCTAAAATTAGACTAGATAAATAACAATGACTTGTATTAAATAAATACGAGATCACTCTTTTCCATTCCCTCTTTATTCTGTATGGCACAAGTACAATATTTTCGGAGGTTTCAAAAACGAAATTAACAATATGAGCGACGTCCATGTAAGTAAAGAATCTTTTAAACAAATGCCTAACAGTTTAACGTGTTCGAGCACTTTGTCCTAGTTAGCACAAAACATGCTACTTTACAAGTCACGTGACGAAATTTAGTATTCACAGAGTTACCTGAGGTAAGAAATCACGTGGTGAATTATAATATTCAACATGTCACAGCCCTTGGTTACAATAGAGAGAGAGAATGTAAGAAGAAGCAGTTTTTTCTCGTTTAAACCATGAGCGCATGTTTGTCTATTAATCTCCTTTTGACACAATATTGTTAATGCAAATATACAACTACTGTTGAACGGAGAACAATAGACAAACATGCGCTGACTATGTATAAAGTGAGTGAAAAAGTGGGCGTCCTCATTATCGTACGGAGATTCAAGGAATTGTGATGACCCCCGCCTTAGAAAACAGCTTCGTACTTCGTAAATACGTACTTTTATTTAATGTAATTACATAAAGTTGAAGATTAGATGTTGACCATTCGTGCAATTAAAAGAAAAATGCTTGTTTTGAAAGTTTATTTTGTCGCAATTTTCGGATGTTCTTAAGTGCAGTCATCCTTTGGTATTTAGTTTCGGTACAGTTCTAAAAAATTTCAACAAAAAATTTGTAATTCTCGTCTAAGGATTAATATTAATGTTTATTAACGTTGTCCCAAAGTTGAAAAGATTTTTTTAATGCAAAAACATTCCCAGATTATAGTAAGGAGAGTTATTTTTTTGAGTGAGACAATTTTGTTGGTATGGTGTCTAAATAAATTGTGAATTGTGGGCTGTGATTATATATTTCAAAAAGGACATTTGATAAAATTATATACTTGAAAAACAATATTATGTCTTCCCTGGTCAGAAATTCGTTGCTTAATAATCCAATTTTTCGCTTAAGCATTTCAACACGCTGGCGTAAGAAATTACAATTTTGAATAGTACAATTATTATGGACAAGCTTTTTTCAAAACTTGGTTATATACATTTTTTGTAAAGCAAAGGACAACGGGTCATTCTGAATATAAACTTCCATTAAATTTTCTTCTATTTTCCACTAAAATATGTTACAAAAAATTAAGATTGGTGTTGCTTCAAATGCATATTATTTAATACAAAATAATCAAATATAAAGACAACAACTAGAATTATAAAATTCTCTACTTAAGATAATTACTAGTATTATAGCTTCGTTCTTTAGCTTTAACTTTTATATACCCGCAAAAATTTAGCGAGACTGAGAGAGATTTTAGTATATATTTATAAACTGATAATTCAATTTTGTACGTTTCAGTACGAATATTAGAATTATTTGAAATTTTCTTTAAAGAAAAGGTCTTAAACTTACAGTATTCCTAATTGAGTTTTCCACAGATGAACTTCATTAGATCTATACTTTACAAACACGCATTTTTCTTTTAAAAAATGACTTTATTCGTTAATAAAAAAATTTGAAACACCTTTTTTCCCTGTAAAAGCAATTAATCACATGAAAAATATTAACAAACCACTCAACAATTACATGGTTTCCGAATTAACACAAATAGGTACCGAATTCACCAGATTCCGATGCCGAATTCACCAGATTCTGATGCCGAATTCACCAGTTACCGAATTCACTGAGTGCCAAATTCACTTTTTCGTTAGGTGCCGAATTCACCAGGTGCCGAAATCACTTGTACCCGACACAACCATTTACCTTACTGCATACAATGGTGCTTCTCTAAAACGGGAGACATGCGACAGTATGTACAGTATTGCAATATATCTGATATAATAATAATAATCATAATGAAAATAATGATAATAATATGATAAGAAATATATCTGATACATCGAGCTTATATATTTTGCTTTAAATATATTTTGTCGATCGAAATAAAACGATGATATCAAATTTTTATGAAAAACATGTATATTACTTCAATTCAAAATAAATTTATAAAATAGGCAACACGGCAATTCCATGTCCTGTATTTAATTTGACCGGAATGTCGCACCAGGAGAAATCTGCAAACGAATGGACGAGGAGAGAAAAACGTCAGACAACAACGATGGACTGTACAGTACATTTCTAATATGCATGCCGGAACCAGTTCTCTCATTTTCAGACAAAGTGCAGGAAGTTAGGCAGGACCTTCCAAGCTTGGCAAAGTATTAATAAATTACTTATATCTATTAGCAATACAACCCGTAAACCCAGGGATAGAAATTCCCTAAAAAACAACTCGCAAATAATTGCGAGTAAACACGAACGTGAACTCGCAATTTCACAAGACTACTTGCAATTTTAAAATAAAAGCTTTTTTAAATCTAAAATTAAATACATGTAACTTAAGGATAAAGTAGCTGCTGTTAAATAAACAAAATAAAACTGCATGAGTCTCACTGTGTTTTATTTATATTATATTGAGTTGAATCAAAAGCATTTTGTTCTGTAAAATTAATACTAATTTTATTATATAATTTTGGGTCACTTTAAATGCATGTTTTTTCCAAAGTTTTCTTGGTCTAATCTTGTAAAATCTAGTGAAAATCAACTCGCCAGTTTTTGCAAGTTACTACTTTTTCAACTCGCAGTTTTGATATTCTAACTCGCGTTTTGCGAGTGGTATATAGTGAATTTCGAACCCTGAAACCATTATTACTAACCATCACTTAGACCAGACTACTTCATTTTTAATACCGGTATTCCTATATCTATCCTTCGTCTGTATTTATATTATTAAACGAATCAAGAGTAATGCTTATTTAAAGTCCCAATAAAAGGAAAGAATATCAATTCCAATCTGAAACAAAACCTCTATATTATACATGCAACGAAAACACACGAAAAACCTGAAGAATTGAGTCAAAATATATGCTGTTTTTGTAAGATACGGCAGAAGTAGAATTAAAATAGAACTGATACATAAAATTGCCATTGGAAATCATATTTTAATGTGCGTTATATGTCCGTTTTATGCAGATAAGATAAACATTTTAGAAAAAATAATTGAAAATTCATAATTATTAATGTACCCTTATATAAATCTATATTACCCAGTATGCATTTTTTCACTTTTTCATTTCCATGTTATTTCAGGTTTTCTATGCAGTTGAGAAAATGAATGCCGGAACTTGTTTGTACGGTTACGGAACACCAGCTCTAGCTATTGCTAAACAGTACTACAATGATCAACAAACCTTCCTCAAAACAAACCATCAAAATGATACGTTCTTGTCAGGTAATATTTCTTAAAGTCGGAATTAATAAACATGATAACTATACTTATTACATTTTCAACAGTGAAATACTGTGATTTATTTATTGAATAAAAGTGATATTCTCTCACAGTGTGAAAGGACACCAAAATGATATTCTTTCACAGTGTGAAAGGATATCAAAGTAAGTAAAAAAAAAAGTCTGGCCTGTCATAAGGTAGAGATAGTAACTAAACTTCTTGATAGAGATAAAACTGCGAATTTCTTCCCAAATATGTTGCTAAAATTCATGCTATGTTTTCAATCTCACAACTGCTAAGCTATGACGTCTCAACCGCTCAACTATGACGTCAAGCCTATGCCACTGTGCAGGGGCAATGGGAAAATCAAAGAAAATGTATTAAACAGAGATTATTCAATGTTTTGTAGATAAATATGGAATTCGTGAGACGGGATATTTTGATATTTTCACTCGTGCTTCGCACTCGTGAAAATATCAAAAAATCCTGTCCCACTCGTGATATAATTCCATATTCATCTACAAAACATTGACTATCCTCTATTTACTTATACAATATGTACTTATACAAAAAATTGAATTGCGAAGATCACCAATTATAAAACACTGTATAAAATTTACAGGACTGATTGGCAAAACCAGGGGCTAGGTCCACAGATTGGCCATGATCATAGAAGCTGTATCCAAAGCTCAAGATGTCCTTCGTGAAATTTGTGAGGCCAACGCTTATAGGATCAACGAGGAGTTTATCAGGAAACTGGAGGAGTACTTGCGGGAGAAGACCCTGAACAAGACCATCTCAGAGTCCTCCACCAAAAAGAGCATTGCAGTCAATAACTACTTTCTGCACCAGAAGAAAATTCTTGCTGGATATACATGAAGCAAAGAAAACGAAAGTAAACTTGACTTGCTGAACGCAGCCTTGGTGAAGGAAATCCTTCTCTGGACAGGTAAAACTGTAAGATGCCAAGACGTTGCGCGATGCTCTAGGTCTAGCGCCGATACCTTTAAACAACTTATGAAAGAGCTGGCAGGCATGGGTTTTGGCGGTGTAAACAACGAACGGCCAGTTGAAGGTGGAAGGGTCACAGTCGTCTTTGACAAGACATGCGTCACAGATGTTAATTTGGAAAATGCGCTGGAGTTGAGTTCTGGGAGAAATTTCTTAGATTCAATATTAAATTCGACGAATACCAATCACAATTTGAGAACACTGAAAATTATTTGTGTCAATCCCAAAAGACAAAAACAAAAACAAGAAAAATCATGTAACAAATTTTATTAAAATTAAAAACATTTGAATTAAAAAGTGTCATATCATTTCTATGAAACGAAAGTTATAACTTAAAAGCCCGAAACATTTCACAAATGTAATAAGTTAAATTTGCTTATAAAGAGAACTCGAGCATGAATTTTATAGATATAATTGATCTCTTCACTTCAACTGTAGTACTGCTTGCTTTGCAGGACAAAATGATATATTAAAATAAGTTATGACCTAATACCCACGATATCTACACTTTTAAGCTTTACAATGAGAATTTTTAACCAACACGTTTTGTTTTATTTATATTCTAGTTTTATTTTGGTCGACGTCGACACATATATGGCTTCATATTTCACGCAAATTGTTTTCAATGTTGTGTCGATATCGAATCTATATTGTTGATATCAAAACAAAATTAAGTTTATTGTATTGATTCGAAATAAACACATATAATGTTAATGATTGTGTCGATATCAAGTCGATATCATCGATATCGACACATAAGTAATGCCACTATTAAGTTCCTATCTAACACAAAAAATAGGTTTGTGTCGATATCGAATCGATATCGTCGATATCGACAGATATATATAAGGCCACATAAAGTTTTCAATCTAATTATAAAATTAGGTTTGCGTTCGATATCGACACATACTAATGCCATTTGAAAAGTTACTTATTTCTAATACAAGCATTTCAGGTTTGTATCGAAATGGATTCGATATCGACACATAATTTGTATTGCCAATTAAAACAAAAACAATCTAACAAAAATTATTACAATTTGTATTGCCAATTAAAACACAAACAAGCTAACAAAAATTATTTCAAGGTTTTGTCGATGTCGAATCGATATCGAATTGTTAGGTACATATTGGTAAGCCAAGTCTCAAATTATTACAAGTTTGTGTCGATATCGATTCTACATCGTGTCTTGGACATAACTCAAAAAATATAAATTAAAAAAGTTAGCTACCCCCTCCCCCAAAAATCGAAACGAAACATAACGTAACTCTCGACTGGACTCTCTTCTCTTTCCTTGGGGGGGGGGGGGGTATATAAACTTTATTTTTTTTTCCGAAATACAAAAATTATCCATCTTAAAAGGCACAATACCGAATTAATTAAAAAAACACATATGTAATGACATTTGTAGTCCGAGGTGATTTCCTTCTGCAGTTTTTACAACACATCCATGGAAGGGTGAGAACAAAATAAATGATGCTTTTCGATAAAACATAGCGTCATGACGTACAATTCATGTTTCTTATTTAAAATTTTTGACTTGTTTTTAGTTTGTAAACAATGACATGCTATATACATGTATAATTTTACAGAGGAGAAAATTGTCTATCAAGATCATTAAACACCTAAAAATGTTTAAAAAAAGAAAAGAAATGATTTAAGGGTGGTTTTTCGCTTGACGAACATCATATGCATTTCAGTGCAAATGTGTCGTAAAATCAAACCTTTCTAATACATGTATGTTTCATGTCTCAAAACATACATGTCTCACAAGATCTAGAGGGATGAATTTGAATCCTCTTTATTGTACATCGATTTTATATTGCAATAACAAAAAAAAAAATAAATTTTTTTGGATAGTTTACAAAAGTTTCTCATTAAATTCAGATAAATTTTGTGCAATTATTTTTTTCCCTTAAAATCCATATGCAAAGCATAATTGAGTGTTTACTGAACGAAGAACTTTTACGTGATCATTGAAACCTTCTGTTTAGTAACACTCCGTATACTTGGTTTAGATGTTGAACTCCGATAATGCTGCAATTCTTCTGTTTCCATTTGATTCCCCATCGCACATTTGCAAAAGTATATCACGGTACCAAATATTTTTATATTCAGTTCTGCTTCTGATGAATGAATTAAATAAATGCGCATAGGAAGTACAAGTTGCTGGGGAGATGCCAAGATTTGATAAAGGATAAAATGACATGACTGGTTTTCCGCACACAAAACATCACAATGCGTAGACAGTGTGTCATTTACCATTGCGCAGTTCTAAAGGTTTATATATATATGCATGTATATATTTAAAAGAATTCTTTGAGTAAAATATGAAAAGGCATTTAAAGGAACCAATTGGCACGATAAAAAGGTCAAATATTACCAAAACCCGAATGATAAGATAAAATAAATATATTCAAGTTACAAAAACGTTTTCTTCTACATGTAAACTGTATCTGTTTTGACAAAAAAAGATAAAATATAATCCAGGTATTATATTTTGAAAGACAACGACAATGTACATTGGTCTTGTTCTGAAAATTATCAACAGCATGCCCTCAAAAGAATTTTCAATAAATAAATACAGTGATTTGACATTTTGTAAAGAAGGACTTAAGTTATATTTATGATTTAAAGATTTTAAATATATCTTATGTGGTTCAGTTTTTGACCCTTTACACCTACAATGTATTATATAAATCTATTCGTTATTGTAATTTTATATCAATGTCTGTACTTTTAAGTTCTTTTTATTTCCATGTTATGCATTTCATTTATGCAAGATATTTTAGATATAAACAGACTTAATTTTACGACACATGCGATTTTACAGCTGAGTTATTGAATAATGAAATCATTCGTATTTATTTCTATTATGTTTTGCTATGAAAATGAGTATTCAAATTTCAAAACCCTAATCCCATTGACATCTTGTCAATAAGATACTTGTTTATTCAAACTACACAAACACACAAGAGAAATATTTCAGGTACGGAAAAGTTTTAAAAAAAAAAAAAAAAAAAAAAAAAAGATCTAACAAGATGTAAACGATCGACTTTCCGCTAAAGATCCTTGATTTTAATCCTGTCATATGGTGTCTTGACTTCTTTTTCAATAGCTTTCCAAGCCTCATGAAGCATATTGTCTGTGTATATAGCACTCATTTCACCACATACAGCGTCAACCCTTTCAAAAAAATTCTTTTGCACATGATTGCTTCTCATAATCTGCAATGTCGCGATAAACAGGAAAGACGCGGCCATTCACTTCATCTAACAGTTTACGAAAGTCTGGATTTGTTGTGTTAAGCAATTTATCGAACTCATTCTCGCCATTGCATTTATTGTAAACCAATATAATATGATTCATTACATTATTTCCAAAAACTTTCTTGACATCATCAATAACCTCTTTGTCTTCACGAGAGATCGAAGCGTTCATCTGCATTCAGCACAATTACTATGCAATGAAACCCTGACGAAATACTAAGGATGTATTCGCAAATATGGCTGGTAAATTAAGCAATTCTTTGCTCATATGATTTTTCCAAATCTCCAAAACCCTGATGCATCAATGACAAATGTTTCTTTCCCACCTATCAACACATCCTGCTTGGACATTTTTTGATACACAAAGATTTAATTTATCATCGGTTGCTGCATATCAGAAGTCACTGTAGGTAGGCTGTGAGTTTTGATTCTAATGGATTTTAGGATATGCAGTAAAGGGGGGGGGGCGTAAAATAAAAAAAAAAATCACATAATAAATGAATTAAAATTATATGATAATCCATCTTTCAATTTGTGAATCTTTAAAATCAGCAAGTATTTTTACAATTCATTCATTTGCAGAAGTTATAAAAATAAATAAATTAAAAAAAAAAAAATAAGTATCAGGGATAAACACTGAGAAAAGTAACCCGGACCATCAGGTTGTGTACATTCGCCAAATAAATATTTATGTAAGTATTGAGAATTTTTAATTTATTTATTTGTAAAGATAAACATTTTTGATGTTTTGATATAAAAATATACTGACAACAATTAGCCATAAACAAAATTTATATCAGAGAAGAATATCGTAAAATATCTTAAATATGTTTTATCTTTAAAAGGGACGCCATTTTAAGAGATTACAAAATTGTACGACTTACTAGATTGCCTTATTACTAACGATAACTAGTTTTGTTCAATTGTGTAAACCGTGCTTCATTTATTTTATTTCAATTAAAAATAAATAAATAAACAGACAAGCAAAATGCTTCTTTAACAAATTACATTCCGATCAAAACTTACAAAACGAAATTTGCAAGTTTCTTACTGCACGATCACGCACGATTAAAAGCGCAAACGATTGAGCCTGATACACGCACGATCTTTTACGTTACACAAACAATCACGCATGTTTCACGAACCATTCTACACGATTGGTTTGTTAACAATAACGTTGCAGCCACTGTAAGTAGGTTAAAGCTCAAGTTCAAAATTCAGGAGATTAATTAATGTGTTATTTTACAAAATCCAAAGTGCCTAGCAATTCATTTGCAAAAAATCAAATCCATATCTATTTCAGTTCTCTAATATAGGTTGTGAAAGACGGACAGATGTTGGACAGACGGACTGGTGGACGGACAGGCATGTGCAGGGTACAATAACCCCTTAGTGTCGCTTTGCTGTGCAAGCGACACAAAGAGTGGTTCACTTCAGTTCGAGTCTATAGGCACCATCAGTATTAGATGAAGTCCTGATACGCATATTCCAACTATTTAAAAAAGAAAACACACACACAGAAAAATATTGCTTTACATGATTCAGAGGATTTCGAACACTACTCTGCATCGAAAATGTTTTGAAAATAAGGAAAATATTAAAGAAAAAAAAAATTGTACATGGAAACGTTTTTGACACATTATATGCGTAAAAACAAAATAAGGAATACGTGTTTATTGAAGTTGTTCACTGGTATGAAATGGTGTCTCTAAGAAATTCAACTAATAATAATAATAACATGTGTACCATTGTTGGAATATGTAAATGTTTATGTTAATTTTAAGCCACTCCATTTAACTTAACTCCTTCAGTAATTGAATAAACAGAATTTTATTACATAACTTTTATTCTCAAATTCAATTAGATGACTATTTTTTTTTTAGATGATCAGAGTTTGCCCGGAAAGGAAGTGCTCAAATATGTTTTTTTTTTTTGTTTTTGTTTTTTTTTTTTTTTTTTTTTTTTCTTGTGTAGACTGTCTTAACCATGTCAAGGACACTCTCAACGGTGCACGAAATGAAAATGAGCGTATAGCGATTTCTTTTACTTATTTATTATTAGTTATTAATAAGTCCATTATTTGTTGAGAAACGTGACATTGTTTTCCAAGAAATATGTCCAATATTTCCAGCAAAGTAACTAAAGTCCGCGCCCCTGTACATTTCTTACCGTAGCTGTTTTGTTAGTTATTCCAAGTTCTTTGCACTCTGACCAGAGTTTGCCTCCATAGCAAGGATTTTTCGAAAAAGTACTTTTGGTGATAAAAATAGGGTTTCAAAGTTTTGACTCTTTAAAAAGCAAGTTTACAATAAACTGATATACATGATGTTAGTATAATTCCTTTGAATCACTTCTACTTCTCTTCTATCTACTTCACAGCTTGTTCTGCATCATATCCGAACCAAACTTCATTTAGTTCCTTTGAGGCTGAATTATGTATGTTGAAACATTTAACAGAAGAACATGGTTATCAAGAAATTCGTCTGTTACTATGTTAAACTTAACTTTACCAACAAATGAACTAACACCGTAAACATTAGTGACGTACTCCGTAATTTATCTCAAAATAAGTTTAGCCATGTAATATCCCATATTTCACAGCTTTTATATCCCACAAAAATATATCGACTGTTGCTTTAAACATTTTTATTGCAATACAAAGATATGGATCATCTGAAAGGAATTCCAACTGTGTGTTCATATCCTTACTTTCCCTAAAGAACACGAACAGTAATCAAAACCATAAATCAGGTAAATCAAACGAAACCTGGCCTTGGAGAACGAACTCCTGCTCAAACTCATACTCCGTTCTCCAAACCATACTCCTACTTAAAGTTCCACTCTTATTTGTCTATAAATTTTGAGTACAAGTATGGTTTGGAGAACGGAGTATGAGTTTGAGCACAGAGTTTGTTCTCAAAAAGTTTTATAACCTCCGGGCCTGAACTTGGCAAAATATGGACCCCTGGCAATGCCAGTTTGGATTAAGTTCCTAGCACATGTCTGCCGTGAGCAGTATATGCTGATCGGTTAAGCAGAGTACTCTGTAGTAAATTCCATTACTAAAACAAGGACAAAGACGTTACAAATGGTTAGAGACACATAAGACAAAATGCAACCCAACGGTATGTTGTGTTCAGCCATTGCGTTTCCCGAGGGAGAGGTGGCATTGGTTAGAACGTTTGCTCTAGAGTTGTGGCATAAGAAATTGATCAGAACGTCGCGTGTTTAAATTCCACTGCGGGACGTGGAGACTGGTCTTTCGGATAATTATAAAATGAAATCCCGTGCCCCTATAGGTGCTTGCACGAAAAAAATCTCTCACTTCTCAATGATGTGCCGAGCAGAGGTCTAAATCTTAGGCCCTCCACCTGCAAATGGTAGCGCTTGAATATGAGTTAAAAATCCTCAAATGGACAAACAAATGCAGAAACTAAAAAACACGCATAAACAAAAGGCCATTAAAACGTTCATTGAATTTGAGAACTTGTTTTATTAAAAAAAAACATACAGATGCTTGAGTTTTCATCAAATATATCTTTGTAATCTTTGGATACTGGGTCTTTGGATAACCTGCTAAAATACTTATGGGTTCTAATTTTTTTCCGCTATTATAGGCCCTTTTTATTTCTTAGAGGAGCAGAATTCAAATGAATTCATGAAACTTTTTATACAAAAGGAAGAAGTCACTTTCTCTGGATTTTTTTTTATGATATATATCATGCCTTTTGTCGACTTCCTTAATTTATATAGCACGATATCATTTTGACCTGCATATGAGGTTAAGGTTCCCCAGCTGATTCTATACACAAGATCATGAATTAGTATGAACAATTTCTGTTACAATGCAGGCTACTGACAAATTTGTTGAAAATGCAAGGAAATCAACATCGTTGAAAGTGAGCAGCAGAGGCAGTCAAAAGGAAAGATAATTCAGAGGTCTGTCGTCCTTTGGATTCAGACAAGGAATTTTACTTCAAGAATTACCGTAAAGCACTAAAAGACTAATACAAGCAATATCACTATCCTGATTTGTTTTAGGTTACACTGGATCTAAACAACAGTCCACTTCAGGTTTTGCACCTTAACACTCAAAAAATTGTGCACAATTCAAGTTCATTATTTCATCATTTCATCTAAACTAAGCAGTGTCTTTGATTGGTCTGGATCCCAACCTTTGTAAAGGGCATTGCGTTTGTTTCGTGTAGCAACACATGCAAAACTGAGTTATTCCAACAACTCTATTCATAATTCGGGAAGAATGGATTCGGATGTAATTAGATGTATTTCAGGTAAGAAGATTTTCGACTCTTAAGTTTTTAACTAACTCTAACTGATGTTGTTGGGTTTAAACTGTACATATGGGTTAACCCTTCAGGCCAGATTGTCTGTTGAAGAACATTATGAGTTAAAATGCTAAAAAAGCCTTTAAGTTTGAAATTATCTGTCGAACATCATCATTAATTGTGATATATGTTATATTTAGTCTTAAAGTTAGATATATTCTGATATGATTATCTTGAACTGTATATTATGTAACTCACAATCTTCATGTCAAAAATTCCCTGCTGAAGATTTCTATTGTGCTGTTCCCAATGTAGTTTGTTTCGAATGTTGGTAAATATTTTATTGTATTTCGGAACCAAAGATTGTCTTCTTATTAAGATTGTATTTGTTTGTTTTTAGCTCAATTAATTTGCAGTTTCAGTATCAAAGTATATAATATTTGTATAGTTCTTTATGATGTTCGAAATGTGCCTACCACTGAGTCAAACATGTTGAACACTGGGTAGATAATGCATTGAGTGTTCTTGATTTCAGTTGCATAAAGAAAAGTTATCAGAAATGATAACTAGTAATAATAATGTGGAACCAGTGGTACATGTACCATGTTCTCTTTCTAGAACTTCAATTTCTGTGGCAGTTGGTGCAACAATCTAATTACTCGTATTTACTTTGACAGCTTTTGTCTGCCACCTTTCTTTCTCATTGTTATTTTTTGAATGCTTGGTTATTATATTTATATTCTAAATAATAGTTTATACACAAGGGGATCATTTAATGTTTTTTGCAAAATTACACACACCTGTTTCAGTGACGTTTTGTGTAAGAGTGATCTTCCCTTTATCTGATTTATCTTTTAAATATCGGTCATCATTAATACATATGTAAAAAATGACAATTTCATCAATCAAATTTAGTATGTGTGAATCTGAATGTACAATGAGGTTATATGCAATGAAACATTACTAAGTATGTATATTCAAGTTTGTTTAAATAATGAACCCATGGGTAGAGTGGGGACATATTGGGAGTCAACGTTTTACATTAGAATACATAGTAAAATTCTTTAAAAAACCCTCTTCTCAAAAGCAGGAAACCCATGAAGAGCCATACGTTTCTGAAAGCATCCTGACGTAGTGTAGATTCAAGTTTGTCAAATCTTGAACCCCAGTCCGGGGGTGTTTTTTTTTTTTGGGGGGGGGGGGCAAATTTCATTGAGCAATAGTTTGCATAGGAATATAGCAATATAAAGGAAAAGAGTCCACTGATGAAAAACAATTATGGCCAAAGTAAATCAGGTGAGCGTTGTAGCCCATGGGCCTCTTGTTCTTCTTATGAAGCGAAGCATTTACATTTACAATAGATCTGTCATGTTTTAAAAAAAAAAAAAAAAAAAAAAAAAAACGCCCATATAAAATATACAGCAATTTACAAGTGAAATATCTTCAACACAATATATGCAGCTCGCTTTACTTTGATATAAAAGTGACTCATCTATACAAGAATATATTACATATCAAAGAAGGTTTACAAATTTCATGAGTTTGTTTTCTTTTGAAAACCGAATTCTTATTCATTTCTAGGGCTTAAAATTGCGGAAACAAAGAATTGAAAAATTCCGAGCAATTCCACTTTTTCCTGCACGTTGCTTATCTTCATTCTATCAGAAGTACTTTGGACTTCATCTTTTACAATTTTCCAAGCTTTCAAAAGCATATCTGATGTGTAAATCTTTTTGCGTTGGTTGATGCATAGGTCATCAACCATTCTAAAGAAATTTTGCGCAAGCATGTTCAAATCCCCAGTTTCATTTTCTACTCCATAAACTCGGTATTCTACTTCTTTCAAAATATTTTTGAACTGACTACATGCCGTTTTAAGCTTTTCTTCTAAAGCACTCTGACTGGGACATCTAGTAAATACTAAAATAATGTGACCCATAACGTCCTTTCCCAAGATCCGCTTGACATCTTCCAAGAGCTCGATATCATCTCGTGTGATTCGAGCTTCAAAACTTAAAACGAAAGCAATGCAATGGAATCCTGGGGCAAATCGCAAGAATAATTCACCAACTCCTTCGATAAACTCAACTATTTCTTTGTGCCGTTCTTTATTTCCAAAACCAGGGGTGTCGATCAGAAGAATTTCTCGCCCAAACCGTTCGGTTACTTTCAAATCAGCAGCTTTTGTAACAGAATGCAAAGCCCTTTCAGGATCAAACAGTTTTTCTCCAGTCAAAGTATTGCAAAATGCACTTTTTCCTACACCCATTTTTCCAACCACGATCATTCTTATTTCCTGAAGGTACTGTATCAGTTGGATATCTGAAGTAAATCGTGATACTGAATGAAGTATATAAGCTGAGAATATTTCTAATGTATGAAATAACAATTTAAAATAAGAAGTTTTACTTTCCAAATATACTCCATTTTATGTTCACTCTCTTTTGCAATTTATGTATATCAAGCACAAAAGAAATGAAGTTTCGTAGGCAAAAATTTAAAAACAATGTTTAAAATAATGTGGTATTACTTACTGATATAATGTGTTACAGAACTGTCAATGCTTATGGTATCAGCGTCATCATCATCACTGCTGTCTACATGATACATAAAAAAGTAAGTAGTTCTTAAGAAAACTGATTCCATGTTCCAAGTTAAATAAAAAAGGTAGCCTGCGGCGCATTCAAAAATAATAATTACTGTAAAACTCGTTTATTAAGAAAGCGGATCTTTCTTGAGATCCCATGATGAAGTCTTAACAATTCCTTGCAAAGTTGAAAGATTGTAATTCATTCAGATAAAATAAATTTTCGGATATATCTAGCTGATTTTCATGTAACACACGGGTTAATGATAAGGAAATTAACATCATTTATGACTGTTTTTTCAAGATTTCAAAATTGAAAATATTGAATTGACATTATTTTTGGAAAGTATTTATAATTGAAATGCTATTAATCAGAAACAAATTAGTAACCCAAGGTAGGTTTTATATGTAATATTCCCCTAAACATATTCGGTAGAATTGTCTACAAATATTCCAAAGAATTCGTTACAAGGATATAAGGGGCAAAGGATACAACAAAATATATTCACAAGTCTCCAAGACTTCGCTATAGTCGAGTTTTTCTGTAAACCGCGGCAACCTTATGAACAGCTAAAAATAAGAATAAAAATTCAATATTTTTTTTTTTATCCTAGTATATCATGTGCCAGATATTAAAAATTGGCGATTACAGCTCATTTTTCGTTTTATCAATCTAGCATTATAGAACGTGATATAGACTTTGTCTAAATGATTGCAGATTCATTTGAATTGTGAAATAAAATAAAAAATATTAAAGAAAAAGAACCATGATCTTTCAGCGTGCTATGTCTCAGAACTACAGATAACCGTAGTCTATTGTCTACATGAGGTGCATATTTTTTATGAACAAAAGCCATTTAAAAAGCAAGTCATTCACAACTATTTCTGTGTCGCCTGCAGAGCAGAGTGACACTTAGGGATCAGTTTACCTGGCGTCTCTCTGTCCGTCCGTCTGTAGGTTTAGCTGTCTGTCCGTCTGTCACACCTTATATGTTGAGAACAGTAAATGTATGGATTTATATTTTGTAGATAAATAGCTTGGGACTATGGCTTTTCTAAAATACCATGGTTACCACTTCCTGACCTACTTTTAAAATAGTACCTGAACCTTTAAAATAGTTCGTACAGCCGATATACAGCTTATTTTTGACATTTAAGAGGTAGGTCTTCGTTGTTTGCATGCACATTGTTTATCATAAGACATAATGAAAATATACCAGCGTGACAGCTACTTGACATTGACCATTTGACCTGCTTTTCAAAATACTTTGAACGGTTAATATGAGTTGATGACAATGTACTTTGAAACTATATAATATACAGATACCACATAATCTAAAATTTGAATACAATGAAAATACATCGGGGTCGGTATACCAAAATGGATTGCACTTCAAATAACGTTGTAGACTGAAGACAGACTGAAATCTCTCTCTAATCACGAATCTAGAGAATTGATGTTTAATAATTATTACAAAAACTGATTTTATTATAAGTTTTAGCTTTTAGCTAGGTTTGGTATCATTTTTTTTTTTATTTAATTGCCACATTTTAGATAATTATTGCCATTCTAGCGAAGTTTTTCTATCCGTGGATTTTTTTCTTTGCATAAACTTTAAAACTAGTAGCACATAACTAGCTGACTTTTCTTAGATTTATTTCAATCTTTAACGATGTTTTAAAGCAGGCGACACATGTTTTAATTCCTTGGAACAGATTTTTTGTTCTTTGATTTGTTTTTTTTATTTCTTCTTTCTTCTCTCTAAATCACAAGCACATTTGTCAATCCTATGTCAAAAATTATAAAAATCTTGTGGAAATTTTGGCAATCCACAAATTGAATTCCGCAAAAAAAAACAAACAAACAAACAAACAAACAAACAAACAAACAAACAAATATATATATATATATATATATATATATATATATATATATATATATATATATATATATATATATATATATATATATAATAAAAACACTTTAAAACACTTTTTGAAATATTTCAACCGTGTTACCAGCCTTCATCAGTCGTGTTTATTTAAATGCATAGCAACTAACGTTGAACAACGTATTATGACGTCACAATGTACATACAATAGAAAGACAACGTCATGAATCAAAATTGCGCGAAAAACATCTGAAAAGATTGCGAGAGTTGCAAAAGTAATCAAATGATACGTATATTTGGACTCTAAATAATGTAAAATAAATTATTCCATATAAATAAACATATTCGTATATACAATGTACACACGCAAAACTGTTCATATAATGGTTTAGGGGCAATAGTGCTCCCTTTTATTCATACCAAATGGTATATAAGTATTTAATTTTTTCTTCCATAGATTCTCTCTATATTTCCGAAAGATGTCATTATTGTACAGTTTTTCAATACCTATAATACTGTAATCTTTTAATGTGTGAAATTCTGAGTAAAAATGTGCAGCAACAGGGTCATTGGTTTCTCTTCTAATGAGTGAGAGATTTAAGACATGTCTTTGGTATAAAGTCCCACCAGTTTCTCCCACATACACAATCTTATTACACTTTTTACAAAAAACTCCATATACAACATTCCAAGATTTACAATTAATATAATTTTTGATATGATAAATATTTCCCTTATTGTCCTCAAACTGGCTTGTTTTAATAATATATTTGCAAAGAATACATTTCTTAGCACCACACGGCTTTCTATTTTGAAACTAGGAAAACCACATGGCTGTTTTCTATTCTGGGTTCAAATCAAAGAGAACAATCTAAAAATTATGGTCCGTGGGGTCACTTTTTGACCCCTTATAGGAGTTACAGAAGACTGAAATAATGTAATTTTTATTTATTTCAAAAATAATGGAGTAAGAGTTATCTCCCTTTGAACATCAGTTAACAGGCTTACATACTCTTTAGGTTTCAAGTTTGGTATGCATATGACAAGTACTTCCGGTTTTATGAATCTCTAAATTTGTCTATGGGAGTTCCCATGTTAAATGGAAAAATGCACATGTCACGATATCTCCTAGACTAAATAAGATATTCTTGTGAAAATTTAGTGATATAATGACTTTGATAATGTTTCAACCCAATAAGGGTGTGAAAATGAAATTCTGAAAAATAAGGGATTTCAAGGGGCTAATATTGAAAACTGATTTTCCCATGTAACTTTTTTATTTCTAAATGAATTTTTGAACAGTTGCACATTTCACTATAACTCTTAAAGTAAGCAAGATATTCTTGTGAAAATTTAGTGATATAATGACTGTGATATTGTGTCAAACCCTTTAGAGCTTGAAAATGAATTTCTGGAAAATAAGGGAATTCTAGGGGCCAAAGTTGAAAACTGACCTTTGCCCATAACTTTTTTAATTCTTAATGAATTTTTGAACAGTTTTCTTTTCTGGGTTTAACATAAAGAGTACAATCTAAAAATTATGGTCCGTGGGGTCACTTTTTGACCCCTTATAGGAGTTACAGAGGAGTGAAATGATGTAATTTTTATTTATTTCAAATATGATGGAGTAAGAGTTATCTCCCTTTCCACATCTGTTTGCGGGCTTACATACTCTTTAGGTTTCAAGTTTGGTATGCATATGACAAGTACTTCCGGTTCTATGAATCTCTGAATTTGTCTATGAGAGTTCCCATGTTAATTGGAAAAATGCTCATGTCACGATATCTCTTAAAGTAATCAAGATATTCAAGTGAGAATTGAGTGATGTAATGATTGTAATATTCTTTCAACCCCATTTAGGTTTGAAAATGAATTTCTAGAAAGTAAGGGATTTCTAGGGGCCAAAGTTGAAAACTGACCTTTGCCCATAACTTTTTTAAATCTGAATGAATTTTTGAACAGTTTTCTATTCTGGATTTAGCTTAAAAAGTACAATCTAAAAATTATGATCCGTGGGGTCACTTTTTGACCCCTTATAGGAGTTACAGAGGACTGAAATAAAGAAATTTTTACTTATTTCAAATATGATGAAATAAGATTTAGTTCCCTTTGCACATCTGTTGACGGGCTCACATACTCTTTAGGTTTCAAGTTTGGTATGGATATGACAAGTACTTCCGGTTTTATGAATCTCTGAATTTTTCTATAGGAGTTCCCATGTTAAATGGAAAAATGCACATATCACAATATCTCCTAAACTAAATAAGATATTCTTGTGAAAATTGAGTGATATAATTACTTTGACAAAGTTTCAACCCAATAAGGGTCTGAAAATGAAATTCTGAAAAATAAGGGATTTCAAGGGGCTAACATTGAAAACAGTTTTTCCCATGTTACTTTTTCATTTCTAAATGAATTTCTGAACAGTTTTCGATTCTGAGTTCAGCATAAGGGGTACAATTTAAAAATTATGGTCCGTGGGTTACTTTTTGACCCCTTATAGATGTTTTAGAGACCTGAAATATTGTAACTTTTAGTAATTTCAGAAATAACAATGTAAGAGTTATCCCCCTTTGCAGAGCTCTAGTGAGAATTACATACTCTTTAGGTTTCCATTTTTATAAGCTCCTGAAAACTTGATCCGGTTTGATTATTTTTTTTATGTTTTTCATTTTGTTAGATTTATAGCTCTTTATGGTCCTCGAGATTTAAAGAGTCGAAAAGCCCTCCGTTTTTGTTGAACGACAAAAAAAGGTCTAGTTATTAGGGCTTTTCGCTTTCAGGCGAAAAGCCCTATTGTTTTCGTCTTTTTTATTATTATTATTATTAGGGCTTTTCGCTTTCAGGCGAAAAGCCCTATTGTTTTCGTCTTTTTTATTATTATTATTATTATTATTATTATTATACTGAACACTTTTTTCGTTCAGCATTTGAGGAGTATCTTTAAAAATAGGATTTTTGTCTTATAACCACTAAATAGGAAATATAAATGTCTCGCGTATGTAAGGTTTTGAACTTCCGGTTTAGTCACTTCCGGTTTCTACTAAGGAGAAACTAAAATAGCTAAAGAAGCTAAAATCTTTCTCATTTTGAATGTTTAAACTTTCAAATTCTAGATATAAATTCTAGAGACCAATACCTACAAAAAAGTCAGCGATGGTGATTTTGGACCACTGATACTTTCTGAGATATAAGACTTCAAACATTGAAAAAGGGGGGATAAAATTTTTAAAAGTCACAATTAAGGTTTGAAAATTATTTTGAGCATTGAAATACGTTAAGACTAATAGGTTGAACATATACTGAAAGTTTCATATCGATCCAAGCCGTACTTCCGGTTTTACGGGTCTTTGAAAATTGTCTATGGGAGTTTCTATGTTAAATTGAAATCAGTCGTGGCACGTTTTCTCTTAAAATAATCAAGATATTCTTGTGAGATTTTAAGTGTAGAATGACCTTGATACGGTCCCGACCTCATTAGGTCATGAAAAGAAAATTCTGGAAAATAAGGGATTTCTAGGGGCCAACATTGAAAACAGACTTTTTCCTGTAACTTTTTTATTTCTCAATGAATTTTTAAACAGTTTTCTATGCTGGATTTAGATCAAAGAGAACAATCTAAAAATTATGGTCCGTGGGGTCACTTTTTGTCCCCTTATAGGAGTTACAGAAGACTGAAATAATGTAATTTTTATTTATTTCAAAAATAATAGAGTAAGAGTTATCTCCCTTTGAACATCAGTTAACAGGCTTACATACTCTTTAGGTTTCAAGTTTGGTATGCATATGACAAGTACTTTCGGTTTTATGAATCTCTAAATTTCGCTATGGGAGTTCTCATGTTAAATGGAAAATTGCATATTTCACGATATCTCTTAAAGTAATCAAGATATTCTTGTGAAAATTAAGTGATATAATGACTGTGATATTGTGTCAATCCCATTAGAGCTTGAAAATGAATTTCTGAAAAATAAGGGAATTTTAGGGGCCAAAGTTGAAAACTGACCTTTGCCCATAACTTTTTTAATTCTTAATGAATTTTTGAACAGTTTTCTTTTCTGGGTATAGCTTAAAGAGTACAATCTAAAAATTATGCTCCGTGGGGTCACTTTTTGACCCCTTATAGGAGTTACAGAGGACTGAAATAATAAAATTTTTATCTATTTCAAATATGATGAAGTAAGAGTTATCTCCCTTTGCACATCTGTTGGCGGGCTTACATACTCTTTAGGTTTCAAGTTTAGTATGCATATGACAAGTACTTCCGGTTTTCTGAATCTCTGAATTTGTCTATGGGAGTTCCCATGTTAAATGGAAAAATGCACATGTCACGATATCTCCTAAACTAAATAAGATATTCTTGTGAAAATTGAGTGATATAATGACTTTGATAATGTTTCAACCCAATAAGGGTCTGAAAATGAAATTCTGAAAAATAAGGGATTTCAAGGGGCTAATATTGAAAACTGATTTTCTCATGTAACTTTTTTATTTCTCAATGAATTTTTGAACAGTTTTCGATTCCGAGTTCAACATAAAGGGTACAGTTTAAAAATTATGGTCCGTGGGGTCACTTTTTGACCCCTTATAGGTGTTTTAGAGACCTGAAATATAGTAACTTTTAGTAATTTTCAAAATAACATTGTAAGAGTTACCCTCCTTTGTAGAGCTGTAGTGAGAATTACATACTCTTTAGGTTTCTATTTTTAAAAGCTTCTGAAGACTTGATCAGGTTTCATTATTTTTTTTTTAAGTTTTTCATTTTGTTAGAGTTATCTCTCTTTAAGGTCCTTGAGATTTAAGTGTCGAAAAGCCCTCCGTTTTTGTTGAACGACAAAAAAGGCCTAGTTATTATTATTATTATTATTATTATACTGAACACTTTTTTCGTTCAGCATTTGAGGAGTACCTTTAGAAATCAGATTTTTTCCTTATAACTGCTAAATAGGAAATGTAAATATCTCGCGTATGTAAGGTATTGAACTTCCGGTCTCTTCAGTTCCGGTTTCTGCTAAAGAAAAACTAAAGTACGTAAGTAAGCTAAAATCTTTCTCATTTTGAATGTCTAGACTCTCAAATTCAAGATATAAATTCTAGAGACCAATTCCTATAAAAAAGTCAGCGACGGTGATTTTTGACCACTTATACTTTCTGAGATATAAGACTTCAAACATTGAAAAAGGGGGGATGAAATTTTTAAAAGTCACAATTAAGGTTTAAAAATCATTTTGAGCATTGAAATACGTTAAGACTAATTAGTTGAACATATACTGTAAGTTTCATATCGATCCGAACAGAACTTCCGGTTTAAGGGGTCTTTGAAAATTGTCTATGGGAGTTTCTATGTTAATTTGAAATTAGTCGTGGCATATTTTCTCTTCAACTAATCAAGATATTTTTGTGATAATTTAAGTGTACAATGACTTTGATACGGTACCGACCTCATTAGGTCATGAAAAGATAATTCGAGAAAATAAGGGATTTCTAGGGGCCAACATTGAAAACATACTTTTTCCTGTAACTTTTTTATTTCTCAATGAATTTTTAAACAGTTTTCTATTCTGGTTTCAGATCATGGAGAACAATCTAAAAAATATGGTCCGTGGGGTCACTTTTTGACCCCTTATAGGAGTTACAGAAGACTGAAATAATGTAATTTGTATTCATTTCAAAAGTAATGGAGTAAGAGTTATCTCCCTTTGAACATTAGTTAACAGCCTTGCATACTCTTTAGGTTTCAGGTTTGGTATGCATATGACGAGTACTTCCGCTTTCATGAATCTCTAAATTTGTCTATGGGAGTTCTCATGTTAAAAGGAAAATTGCACATTTCACAATATCTCTTAAAGTAATCAAGATATTCTTGTGGAAATTTAGTGATATAATGACTGTGATATTCTTTCAACCCCATGAGGGTTTGAAAATGAATTTCTGGAAAATAAAGGATTTCTAAGGGCCAAAGTTGAAAACTGACCTTTGCCCATAACTTTTTTAACTCTTAATAAATTTTGGAACAGTTTTCTATTCTGGGTTTAGCTTAAAGAGTACAATCTAAAAATTATGGTCCGTGGGGTCACTTTTTGACCTCTTATAGGAGTTACAGAGGACTGAAACAATGAAATATTGATTGATTTCAATTATGTTGAAGTAAGAGTTATTTCCCATTGCACATCTATTGGCGGGCTTACATACTCTTTAGGTTTCAAGTTTGGTATGCATCTGATAAGTACTTCCGGTTTTATGAATCTCTGAATTTGTCTATGGGAGTTCCCATGTTAAATGGAAAAATGCACATGTCACTATATCTCCTAAACTAAATAAGATATTCCTCTGAAAATGGAGTGATATAATGACGTTGATATTTTCTCAACCCCATTAGGGTCTGAAAATAAAATTCCATAACATAAGGGATTTCAAGGGGCTAATTTTCAAAACTGATTTTCCCATGTAACTTTTTTATTTCTAAATGAATTTTTGAACAGTTTTCGATTCCGAGTTAAGCATGAAGGGTACAGTTTAAAAATTATAGTCCTTGGGGTCACTTTTTGACCCCTTATAGGTGTTTTAGAGACCTGAAATTAAGTAACTTTTAGTAATTTCAGAAATAACAATGTAAGAGTTATCCCCCTTTGCAGAGCACTTTGAGAATTGCACACTTGTTAGGTTTTAATTTTTATAAGCTTCTTAAAATTCGATCCGGTCTGACCATTATTTTTTGTTTTTCATTTTGTTAGAGTTATCGCTCTTTAAGGGCCTTGAGATTTAAAGCGTCGAAAAGCCCTCCGTTTTTGTTGAACGACAAAAAAGGTCTAGTTATTATTATTATTATTATTATACTGAACACTTTTTTCGTTCAGCATTTGAGGAGAATCTTTAAAAATAGGATTTTTTTCTAATAACCACTAAATAGGAAATATAAATGTCTCGCGTATGTAAGGTATTGAACTTCCGGTTTAGTCACTTCCGGTTTCTACTAAGGAGAAACTAAAATACCTAAAGAAGCTAAACTCTTTCTCATTTTGAATGTCTAGACTTTCAAATTCTAGATATAAATTCTAGACACCAATACCTACAGAAAAGTCAGCGACGGTGATTTTGGACCATATATACTTTCTGAGATATAAGACTTCAAACATTGAAAAAGGGGGGATGAAATTTTTAAAAGTCACAATTAAGGTTTTAAAATTATTTTGAACATTGAAATACGTTAAGACTAATAAGTTGAACATATATTGAAAGTTTCATATCGATCCAAGCCGAACTTCCGGTTTGAGGGGTCTTTGAAAATTGTCTGTGGGAGTTTCTATGTTAAATTGAAATCAGTCGTGGCACGTTTTCTCTTAAAATAATCAAGATATTCTTGTGAGATTTTAAGTGTAGAATGACCTTGATACGGTACCGACCTCATTAGGTCATGAAAAGGAAATTCAGGAAAATAAGGGATTTCTAGGGGCCAACATTGAAAACAGACTTTTTCCTGTAACTTTTTTATTTCTCAATGAATTTTTAAACAGTTTTCTATTCTGGGTTCAAATCAAAGAGAACAATCTAAAAATTATGGTCCGTGGGGTCACTTTTTGACCCCTTATAGGAGTTACAGAAGACTGAAATAATGTAATTTTTATTTATTTCAAAAATAATGGAGTAAGAGTTATCTCCCTTTGAACATCAGTTAACAGGCTTACATACTCTTTAGGTTTCAAGTTTGGTATGCATATGACAAGTACTTCCGGTTTTATGAATCTCTAAATTTGTCTATTGGAGTTCTCATGTTAAATAGAAAATTGCACATTTCACGATATCCCTTAAAGTAATCAAGATATTCTTGTGAAAATTTAGTGATATAATGACTGTGATATTGTGTCAACTTCATTAGGGTTTGAAAATGAATTTCTGGAAAATAAAGGAATTCTAGGGGCCAACGTTGAAAACTGACCTTTGCCCATAACTTTTTTAATTCTTAATGAATTTTTGAAGAGTTTTCTTTTCTGGGTTTAGCTTAAAGAGTACAATCTAAAAATTATGGTCCGCGGGGTCACTTTTTGACCCCTTATAGGAGTTACAGAGGACTGAAATAATAAAATTTTTATCTATTTGAAATATGATGAAGTAAGAGTTATCTCCCTTTGCACATCTGTTGGCGGGCTTACATTCTCTTTAGGTTTCAAGTTTGGTATGCATATGACAAGTACTTCCGGTTTTATGAATCTCTGAATTTGTCTATGGGAGTTCCCATGTTAAATGGAAAAATGCACATGTCACGATATCTCCTAGACTAAATAAGATATTCTTGTGAAAATTTAGTGATATAATGACTTTGATAATGTTTCAACCCAATAAGGGTGTGAAAATGAAATTCTGAAAAATAAGGGATTTCAAGGGGCTAATATTGAAAACTGATTTTCCCATGTAACTTTTTTATTTCTAAATGAATTTTTGAACAGTTTTCGATTCCGAGTTCAGCATAAAGGGTAAAATTAAAAAATTATGGTCGGTGGGGTCACTTTTTGACCCTTTATAGGTGTTTGAGAGACCTGAAATATAGTAACTCTTAGTAATTTTCAAAATAAGATTGTAAGAGTTACCCCCCTTTGCAGAGTTCTAGTGAGAATTACATACTCTTTAGGTTTCCATTTTTAAAAGTTCCTGAAGACTTGATCCGGTTTGATTATTCTTTTTATGTTTTTCATTTTGTTAGAGTTATTGCTCTTTAAGGTCCTTGTGATTTTAAGCGTCGAAAAGCCCTCCGTTTTTGTTGAACGACAAAAAAGGTCTAGTTAGGGCTTTTCGCTTTCAGGCGAAAAGCCCTATTGTTTTCGTCTTTTTTATTAGGGCTTTTCGCTTTCAGGCGAAAAGCCCTATTGTTTTCGTCTTTTTTATTATTAGGGCTTTTCGCTTTCAGGCGAAAAGCCTTATTGTTTTCGTCTTTTTTATTATTATTATTATTATTATTATTATTATACTGAACACTTTTTTCGTTCAGCATTTGAGGAGTACCTTTAATAATAGGATTTTTCTCTGATAACCGCTAAATATCAAATGTAAATGTCTCGCGTATGTAAGGTATTGAACTTCCGGTTTAGTCACTTCCGGTTTCTACTAAAGAAAAACTAAAAAACCTAAAGATGCTAAAATCTTTCTCATTTTGAATGTCTAGACTCTCAAATTCAGGATATAAATTCTAGACACAAATACCTACAAAAAAGTTAGCAACAGTGATTTTCGACCACTGATACTTTCTGAGATATAAGACTTCAAACATTCAAAAAGGGGGGATGAAATTTTTAAAAGTCACAATTAAGGTTTGAAAATTATTTTGAGCATTGAAATACGTTAAGACAAATAAGTTGAACATATACTGTAAGTTTCATATCGATCCGAGCCAAACTTCCGGTTTTAGTGGTCTTTGAAAATTGTCTATGGGAGTTTCTATGTTAAATTGAAATCAGTCGTGGCACGTTTTCTCCTAAAATTATCAAGATATTCTTGTGAGATTTTAAGTGTAGAATAACCTTGATTCGATACCCACCTCATTAGGTCATAAAAAAGAAATTCGGGAAAAAAAGGGATTTCTAGGGGCCAACATTGAAAACAGACTTTTTCCTGTAACTTTTTTATTTCTCAAGGAATTTTTAAACAGTTTTCTATTCTGGGTTCAGATCAAAGAGGACAATCTAAAAATTATGGTCCGTGGGGTCACTTTTTGACCCCTTATAGGAGTTACAGAAGACTGAAATAACGTAATTTTTATTTATTTAAAAAATAATGAACTAAGAGTTATCTATCTTTGAACATCAGCTAACAGGCTTACATACTCTTCAGGTTTCAAGTTTGGTATGCATATGACAAGTACTTCCGGTTTTATGAATCTCTGAATTTGTCTATGGGAGTTCTCATGTTGAATGGAAAATTGCACATATCACGATATCTCTTTAAGCAATCAAGATATTCTTGTGAAAATTTGGTGATATAGTGATTGTAATATTGTTTCAACCCCTTTAGGGTTTGAAAGTAAATTTCTGGAAAATAAGGGATTTCAAGGGGCTAAAGTTGAAAACTGACCTTTGCCCATAACTTTTTTAATTCTTAGTGAATTTTTCAACAGTTATCTTTTCTGGGTTTAGCTTAAAGAGTACAATCTAAAAATTATGGTCCGTGGGGTCACTTTTTTACCCCTTATAGGAGTTACAGAGAACTGAAATAATGAAATTTTTATTTATTTCAAATATGATGAAGTAAGAGTTATCTCCCTTTGCACTTCTCTTGGCGGGCTTACATACTCTTTAGGTTCCAAGTTTGGTATGCATATGACAAGTACTTCCGGTTTTATGAATCTCTGAATTTGTCTATGGGAGTTCCGATGTAAAATGGAAAATTGCACATGTCACGATATCTCCCAAACTAAATAAGATATTCTTGTGAAAATTGAGTGATATAATGACTTTGAGAATGTTTCAACCCAATAAGAGTCTCAAAATGAAATTCTGAAAAATAAGGGATTTAAAGGGGCTAATATTGAAAACTGATAATCCCATGTAACTTTTTTATTTCTAAATGAATTTTTAAACAGTTTTCGATTCCGAGTTCAGCATAAAGGGTACAGTTTAAAAATTATGGTCCGTGGGGTTACTTTCAGACCCCTAATAGGTGTTTTAGAGACCTGAAATATAGTAACTTTTAGTAATTTTCACAATGACATTGTAAGAGTTACCCCCCGTTGCAGAGCTCAAGTGAGAATTACATACTGTTTAAGTTTCCATTTTGATAAGGTCTTGAAGACTTGATCCGGTTTGATTATTTTTTTTTTTTTTATGTTTTTCATTTTGTTAGAGTTATCGCTCTTCAAGGTCCTTGTGATTTTAAGCGTCGAAAAGCCCTCCGTTTTTGTTGAACGACAAAAAAAGGTCTAGTTATTATTATTATTATTATTATTATTATACTGAACACTTTTTTCGTTCAGCATTTGAGGAGTACCTTTAAAAATTGGATTTTTCTCTCATAACTACTAAATAGGAAATGTAAATATCTCGCGTATGTAAAGTACTGAACTTCCGGTTAAGTCACTTCCGGTTTCTACTAAGGAGAAACTAAAATACCTAAAGAAGCTAAACTCTTTCTTATTTTGAATGTGTAGACTCTCACATTCAAGATATTAATTCTAGAGACAAATACCTACAAAAATGTTAGCGATGTTGATTTTAGACCACTGATACTTTCTGAGATATAAGACTTCAAACATTGAAAAAGGGGGGATGAAATGTTTAAAAGTCACAATTAAGGTTTGAAAATTATTTTGAGGAATGAAATACGTTAAGACTAATAAGTTGAACATATACTGTAAGTTTCATATCGATCCGAGTCGAACTTCCGGTTTTAGGGGTATTTGAAAATTGTCTATAGGAGATTCTATGTTAAATTGAAATCAGTCGTGGCACGTTTTCTCTTAAAATAATGAAGATATTCTTGTGAGATTTTAAGTGTAGAGTGATATTGATACGGTACCGACCTCATTAGGTCATTAAAAGATAATTCGGGAAAATAAGGGATTTCTAGGGGCAAACATTGAAAACAGACTTTTTCCTGTAACTTTTTTATTTCTCAATGAATTTTTGAACAGTTTCCTATACTAGGTTCAGATCAAAGAGAGCAATCTAAAAATTATGGTCCGTGGGGTCACTTTTTGACCCCTTATAGGAGTTACAGAAGACTGAAATAATGCAATTTTTATATTTTTCAAAAATGATAGAGTAAGAGTTATCTCCCTTTGAACATCAGTTAACAGGCCTACATTCTCTTTAGATTTGAAGTTTGGTATACATATGACAAGTACTTCCGGTTTTATGAATCTCTTAATTTGTCTATGGGAGTTCCCATGTTAAATGGAAAATTGGACATTTCACGATATCTCTTAGAGTAAACAATATATTCTTGTGAAAATTGAGTGATATAATGATTGTGATATTGTTTCAACCCCATCAGGGTTTAAAAATGAAATTCTGGAAAATAAGGGATTTCAAGGGGCCAAAGTTGAAAACTGACCTTTGCCCATAACTTTTTTAATTCTTAATGAATTTTTGAACAGTTTTCTATTCTGGGTTTAGCTTAAAGAGTACAATCTAAAAATTATGGTCCGTTTGGTCTTTTTTTGAACCCTTATAGGAGTTACAGAGGACTGAAATAATGACATTTTTATCTATTTCAAATATAATGGAGTAAGAGTTATCTCCCATTGAACATCAGTTAACAGGCATACATACTCTTTAGGTTTCAAGTTTTGTATGCATATGACAAGTACTTCCGGTTTTATGAATCTCTGAATTTGTCTATGGGAGTTCTCATGTTAAATGGAAAATTGCACATTTCACGATATCCCTTAAAGTAATCAAGATATTCTTGTGAAAATTTAGTGATATAATGACTGTGATATTGTTTCAACCCCATTAGGGTTTGAAAATGAATTTTTGGAAAATAAGGGATTTCTAGGGGCCAAAGTTGAAAACTGACCTTTGCCCATTACTTTTCAAATTCTTAATGAATTTTGAAACAGTTTTCTATTCTGGGTTTAGCTTATAGAGTACAATCTAAAAATTATGGTCCGTGGGGTCACTTTTTGACCCCTTATAGGAGTTACAGAGGACTGAAATAAAGTAATTTTCATTTAATTCAAATATGATGAAGTAAGAGTTATCTCTCTTTCCACATCTGTTGGCATTCTTACATACTCTTTATTTTTTAAGTTTGGTATACATATGAGAAGTACTTCCGGTTTTATGAATCTCTGAATTTTTCTATGGGAGTTCCCATGTTAAATGGAAAAATGCACATGTCAAGATATCTCCTAAACTAAATAAGATATTCTTGTGAAAATTGTGTGATATAATGACTTTGATAATGTATCCACCCAATAAGGGTCTGAAAATGAAAATCTGAAAAATAAGGGATTTCAAGGGGCTAATATTGAAAACAGATTTCCCCATGTAACTTTTTTATTTCTAAATGAATTTTTAAACAGTTTTCTATTCCAAGTTCAGCATAAAGGGTACAGTTTAAAAATTATGGTCCGTGGGGTCACTTTTTGACCCCTTATAGGTGTTTTAGAGACCTGAAATATAGTAACTTTTAGTAATTTCAAAATAATATTGTAAGAGTTACCCCCCTTTGCAGAGCTCTAGTGAGAATTTCAGACCCTTTAGGTTTCCATTTTTATAAGCTCCTGAAGACTTGATCCGGTTCGATAATTTTTTTTTGATTTTTTTTATATAATTAGAGTTATCTCTCTTTAAGGTCCTAGTGATTTTAAGCGTCGAAAAGCCCTCCGTTTTTGTTGAACGACAAAAAAGGTCTAGTTAGGGCTTTTCGCTTTCAGGCGAAAAGCCCTATTGTTTTCGTCTTTTTTATTATTATTATTATTATACTGAACACTTTTTCCGCTTCGATTTTAAGGAGTACCTTTAAGAACTGGTATTTTGTTTTATAACTTTTAGATGGCAAATGTAAATGTCTCGCGTATGTAAGGTTTCGGACTTCCGGTTCCCTTACTTCCGGTTTCTACAGGAGAATAACTTAAATCCCTAAAGAAGTGAAAATCGATTTCATTTTTAATGTCTAACCTCCCAAATTAAAGATATAAATTCTTGACACCAATTCCTACAAAAAAGTTAGCGACAGTGATTTTTGACCACAGATACTTTTTGAGATATAAGACTTGAAACATTGAAAAAGGGGGGATGACACTTTTAAAAGTCATAATTAACGGAAGCAAAATTATTCTGACAATTGAAGTATGTTAAGACAAATAAGGAGAAGATACCTTGTAAGTTTCATGTCCATCCGAGTGGAACTTCCGGTTTTATGAGTCTTTGAAAATTGCCTATGGGAGTTTCTATGTTAAATTGAAATCACGCATGACACGTTTTCTCTAAAAAAAATCAAGGTATTATTTTGAAATTTTAATTGTAGGATGATTTTAATACTGTTCCCAAGTGATTAGGTTATGAAGATGAAATTCAGGGAAATTAGGGGATTTTAGGGGCCAACATTAAAAACGGACTTTTGTCTGTAACTTTTTCATTTCTCAATGAATTTTTAAAGGGCTTTCAGATTTGAATTTAGTATAAAGAGAGCAATTTAAAAATTATGGTCCGTGGGGTCACTTTTTGACCCCTTGTAGGAGTTACAGAGGACTGAAATAACGTAATTTTTATTTATTTCAAAAATGATGAAGTAAGAGTTATCTCCCTTTGCACATCTGTTGGCAGGCTTACATACTCATTAGGTTTCAAGTTTGGTATGCATATGACAAGTAATTCCGGTTTTATGAATCTCTGAATTTGTCTATGGGGGTTCCCATGTTAAATGGAAAATTGCACATGTCATGATATCTCCTAAACTAAATAAGATATTCTCGTGAAAATTGAGTGATATAATGACTTTCATATTCTTTCAACCCCTTTAGGGTCTGAAAATAAAATTCTGAAAAATAAGGGATTTAAAGTGGCTATTATTAAAAACAGATTTTCTCATGTAACTTTTTTATTTCTAAATGAATTTTTGAACAGTTTTCGGTTCTGAGTTCAGCATAACGGGTACAGATTGAAAATTATGGTCCGTGGGGTCACTTTTTGACCCCTTATAGGTGTTTTAGAGACCTGAAATATAGTAACTTTTAGTAATTTCAAAAATAACAATGTAAGAGTTATCTCCCTTTGCAGGGCTCTAGTTAGAATAACATACTCTTTAAGTTTCCATTTTCATAAGCATCTGAAAATTAGATCCGGTCTGATAATATTTTTATGTTTTTCATTTTGTTAGAGTTATCGCTCTTTACGGTCGTTTAGATTTAAAGCGTCGAAAAGCCCTCCGTTTTTGTTGAACGACAAAAAAGGTCTAGTTATTAGGGCTTTTCGACTTTTGGCGAAAAGCCCTATTGTTTTCGTCTTGTTTTATTATTATTATTATTATACCTAACACTTTTTCGTCACGGATTTAAAGAGAACTCTTGGATATATGTATTTTATATTAGGGTCGTCAGATTGCATTCTTAAATGTCTCGCGTATGTAAGGTTTTGTACTTCCGGAAATGTCACTTCCGGTATAGACAAGCAGAAAACTAAAATTTCTTTAGAAGCTTAAGAAATTCTTATTTTCTATGGAAATTCATTCAAATTTTAGGAATTGATTCTTCAAAGTTAATCCTTCAAAAAAGTTAGCGACAGCGTTATTGTACCTATGATATAGTTTTGTGTTATAAGACTCCAAAGTTAAGGAAAAGGGGGGATGGAAATTTTAAAATTTAAAAACCATGTAGGAAAAATATTTTGAAGACTACATATTGTTAAGAGTGATTAATAGAACATGTACGGTCAGTTTCAAGTCAATCGAAGCAGAACTTTCGGTTTTATGAGTCACCAAAAATTGTCTATGAGAGTTTCTATGTTAAATTGAAATGACGCATGTTCCATTATTTCAGAAAGGAAGTAAGCAATGCTTGTCATATTTAAGTGGAATACTTACTTTTACACTGTCTTCGGGTGATTAGGTGAGGAAAACAAAATTCCACAAAATAAGGGATTTTTAGGGGCCAGTACAACAAAACAGCTTTTCCCTGTAACTTTTTTATTTCTCAACAGATCTGTAAACAGTTTTCGGATTTGAGTTAAGCACGAAGAATACATTTTAAAAATTACGGTCCGTGGGGTCACTTTTTGACCCCTTATAGGAGTTTCAGAGGCCTGAAAAACAGTACTTTTACAGTTCTCTTGATTTCATCGCGTAATTAGAGTTATCGTTCTTTGCACGGTTGGCGAGCGTAGAAAGCGAAAGTAAGGTTTGGTCCTGTTGGCTGCGTAGCTATACTTTTTCAACAAGCGCTCTGCTAGACTCGCCATGTATCTCATAATGGTTCCTTCCATTTTGCTACATCGAATATCACATCAAACATAAGAGATCTCAGTGTTTTAAGATATTTGACCGGGACTTTAGTACGAAACTAAATTCGCTGCCACCTAAAATGCGTAGAACAAAAATACGGGGGTGGATCCACAAGTGTTTCGTAGACGGACTTTCATAGATTAAAGTCAAATCATGTAAAGTTAGAAGGTACAGGGGGGAAAAAAAACATGAATCTCATTTCATGATCACAAAAAGCATATTTTACAAGATGAATTAATTCTAAATAAAATTAAAATAAATTTGATGTTTGAAAAAGAAGATAACATATCTGAAAGGAAATTAACTAATCATAACAGAAGAAACAAATGACATCAAAGATATTTGAAGAAATTCTAGATAAAATGTATATCTTGTTTCTCCGATCACCAGAAAAGAAATTTTAGGCACTTCTGAATTTCTTGTTCTTGCCGATAAAGTTTATATCTTCAAGGTAAATGAGACAATGACCTTGAAACTTTCCAGAAAGTTTTTATGGGGTGTTTTGTAAAGTATCCTGAGATTTTAGGTTAATACGATGTCTGGTTTAGAGTTTACATAAAAAATCTACGTTGCCATTGCGCAGGGGAAAAAGGGGGGGGGTAAAGAATGTTGATGTATACAAAGAATATACATTACAGAAATCTTAGCTTACTTAAGGATTTATTGTGTTCAAAAGGTCAAAGGTCAAGGTCCCCTGAATAAAAAGGATGAAAGTAAGTTTTTTTTTTTTTTTTTTTTTTTTTTTTTCAGGTTTGAATTATATTAATGGTAAACAATAAAAGGCTAAGGGAGTAGAGTCGAAAAGCACTTCAATTTTCGTTAAACAACGAAAAAAGGTCTAGTTATTATTATTATTATACCTAACACTTTTACGTTTCGGATTTAAAGAAAACCTTTGGCTATATGTATTTTATAATAAAACCGTTAGACAGCTTATCGGAATCTCTCCCGTATGTAAGGTTTTGTACTTCCGGAAACTTCACTTCCGGTATTTACAAGTAGAAAACTCAGATTTCTTTAGGAGCTTAAACAATTCTTATTTTATATGGAAATTCATTCAAATTTTAGGAATAGATTCTTCAAAGGAAATCCTACAAAAAAGTCAGCGACAGCGTTGTTGTACCTATGATACATTTTTGTGTTGTAAGACTCCAAAGTTAAGAAAAAGGGGGGATGGAAATTTTAAAATTTCAAAACCATATAGGAAAAATATTTTGAAGACTACATATTGTTAAAAGTGATTAATAGAACCTGTACTATAAGTTTCAAGTCCATCCAAGCAGAACTTTCGGTTTTATGAGTCCCCAAAAATTGTCTATGAGAGTTTCTATGTTAAATTGAAATCACGCATGTTCCATTATTTCAGAAAGGAAGCAAGCAATTCTTGTCATATTTAAGTGGAATACTTACTTTTACACTGTCTTCAGGTGATTAGGAGATGAAAACAAAATTCCACAAAATAAGGGATTTTTAGGGGCCAGTACAACAAAACAGCTTTTCCCTGTAACTTTTTTATTTCGCAACAGATCTGTAAACAGTTTTCGGATTTGAGTTAAGCACGAAGAATACATTTTAAAAATTATGGTCCGTGGGGTCACTTTTTGACCCTTTATAGGAGTTTCAGAGGCCTGAAAAAACAGTACTTTTACAGTTCTCTTGATTTCATCGCGTAATTAGAGTTATCGTTCTTTGCACGGTTGGCGAGCGTAGAAAGCGAAAGTAAGGTTTGGTCCTGTTGGCTGCGTAGCTATACTTTTTCAACAAGCGCTCTGCTAGACTCGCCATGTATCTCATAATGGTTCCTTCCATTTTGCTACATCGAATATCACATCAAACATAAGAGATCTCAGTGTTTTAAGATATTTGACCGGGACTTTAGTACGAAACTAAATTCGCTGCCACCTAAAATGCGTAGAACAAAAATACGGGGGTGGATCCACAAGTGTTTCGTAGACGGACTTTCATAGATTAAAGTCAAATCATGTAAAGTTAGAAGGTACAGGGGGGAAAAAAAACATGAATCTCATTTCATGATCACAAAAAGCATATTTTACAAGATGAATTAATTCTAAATAAAATTAAAATAAATTTGATGTTTGAAAAAGAAGATAACATATCTGAAAGGAAATTAACTAATCATAACAGAAGAAACAAATGACATCAAAGATATTTGAAGAAATTCTAGATAAAATGTATATCTTGTTTCTCCGATCACCAGAAAAGAAATTTTAGGCACTTCTGAATTTCTTGTTCTTGCCGATAAAGTTTATATCTTCAAGGTAAATGAGACAATGACCTTGAAACTTTCCAGAAAGTTTTTATGGGGTGTTTTGTAAAGTATCCTGAGATTTTAGGTTAATACGATGTCTGGTTTAGAGTTTACATAAAAAATCTACGTTGCCATTGCGCAGGGGAAAAAGGGGGGGGGTAAAGAATGTTGATGTATACAAAGAATATACATTACAGAAATCTTAGCTTACTTAAGGATTTATTGTGTTCAAAAGGTCAAAGGTCAAGGTCCCCTGAATAAAAAGGATGAAAGTAAGTTTTTTTTTTTTTTTTTTTTTTTTTTTTTCAGGTTTGAATTATATTAATGGTAAACAATAAAAGGCTAAGGGAGTAGAGTCGAAAAGCACTTCAATTTTCGTTAAACAACGAAAAAAGGTCTAGTTATTATTATTATTATACCTAACACTTTTACGTTTCGGATTTAAAGAAAACCTTTGGCTATATGTATTTTATAATAAAACCGTTAGACAGCTTATCGGAATCTCTCCCGTATGTAAGGTTTTGTACTTCCGGAAACTTCACTTCCGGTATTTACAAGTAGAAAACTCAGATTTCTTTAGGAGCTTAAACAATTCTTATTTTATATGGAAATTCATTCAAATTTTAGGAATAGATTCTTCAAAGGAAATCCTACAAAAAAGTCAGCGACAGCGTTGTTGTACCTATGATACATTTTTGTGTTGTAAGACTCCAAAGTTAAGAAAAAGGGGGGATGGAAATTTTAAAATTTCAAAACCATATAGGAAAAATATTTTGAAGACTACATATTGTTAAAAGTGATTAATAGAACCTGTACTATAAGTTTCAAGTCCATCCAAGCAGAACTTTCGGTTTTATGAGTCCCCAAAAATTGTCTATGAGAGTTTCTATGTTAAATTGAAATCACGCATGTTCCATTATTTCAGAAAGGAAGCAAGCAATTCTTGTCATATTTAAGTGGAATACTTACTTTTACACTGTCTTCAGGTGATTAGGAGATGAAAACAAAATTCCACAAAATAAGGGATTTTTAGGGGCCAGTACAACAAAACAGCTTTTCCCTGTAACTTTTTTATTTCGCAACAGATCTGTAAACAGTTTTCGGATTTGAGTTAAGCACGAAGAATACATTTTAAAAATTATGGTCCGTGGGGTCACTTTTTGACCCTTTATAGGAGTTTCAGAGGCCTGAAAAAACAGTACTTTTACAGTTCTCTTGATTTCATCGCGTAATTAGAGTTATCGTTCTTTGCACGGTTGGCGAGCGTAGAAAGCGAAAGTAAGGTTTGGTCCTGTTGGCTGCGTAGCTATACTTTTTCAACAAGCGCTCTGCTAGACTCGCCATGTATCTCATAATGGTTCCTTCCATTTTGCTACATCGAATATCACATCAAACATAAGAGATCTCAGTGTTTTAAGATATTTGACCGGGACTTTAGTACGAAACTAAATTCGCTGCCACCTAAAATGCGTAGAACAAAAATACGGGGGTGGATCCACAAGTGTTTCGTAGACGGACTTTCATAGATTAAAGTCAAATCATGTAAAGTTAGAAGGTACAGGGGGGAAAAAAAACATGAATCTCATTTCATGATCACAAAAAGCATATTTTACAAGATGAATTAATTCTAAATAAAATTAAAATAAATTTGATGTTTGAAAAAGAAGATAACATATCTGAAAGGAAATTAACTAATCATAACAGAAGAAACAAATGACATCAAAGATATTTGAAGAAATTCTAGATAAAATGTATATCTTGTTTCTCCGATCACCAGAAAAGAAATTTTAGGCACTTCTGAATTTCTTGTTCTTGCCGATAAAGTTTATATCTTCAAGGTAAATGAGACAATGACCTTGAAACTTTCCAGAAAGTTTTTATGGGGTGTTTTGTAAAGTATCCTGAGATTTTAGGTTAATACGATGTCTGGTTTAGAGTTTACATAAAAAATCTACGTTGCCATTGCGCAGGGGAAAAAGGGGGGGGGTAAAGAATGTTGATGTATACAAAGAATATACATTACAGAAATCTTAGCTTACTTAAGGATTTATTGTGTTCAAAAGGTCAAAGGTCAAGGTCCCCTGAATAAAAAGGATGAAAGTAAGTTTTTTTTTTTTTTTTTTTTTTTTTTTTTTCAGGTTTGAATTATATTAATGGTAAACAATAAAAGGCTAAGGGAGTAGAGTCGAAAAGCACTTCAATTTTCGTTAAACAACGAAAAAAGGTCTAGTTATTATTATTATTATACCTAACACTTTTACGTTTCGGATTTAAAGAAAACCTTTGGCTATATGTATTTTATAATAAAACCGTTAGACAGCTTATCGGAATCTCTCCCGTATGTAAGGTTTTGTACTTCCGGAAACTTCACTTCCGGTATTTACAAGTAGAAAACTCAGATTTCTTTAGGAGCTTAAACAATTCTTATTTTATATGGAAATTCATTCAAATTTTAGGAATAGATTCTTCAAAGGAAATCCTACAAAAAAGTCAGCGACAGCGTTGTTGTACCTATGATACATTTTTGTGTTGTAAGACTCCAAAGTTAAGAAAAAGGGGGGATGGAAATTTTAAAATTTCAAAACCATATAGGAAAAATATTTTGAAGACTACATATTGTTAAAAGTGATTAATAGAACCTGTACTATAAGTTTCAAGTCCATCCAAGCAGAACTTTCGGTTTTATGAGTCCCCAAAAATTGTCTATGAGAGTTTCTATGTTAAATTGAAATCACGCATGTTCCATTATTTCAGAAAGGAAGCAAGCAATTCTTGTCATATTTAAGTGGAATACTTACTTTTACACTGTCTTCAGGTGATTAGGAGATGAAAACAAAATTCCACAAAATAAGGGATTTTTAGGGGCCAGTACAACAAAACAGCTTTTCCCTGTAACTTTTTTATTTCGCAACAGATCTGTAAACAGTTTTCGGATTTGAGTTAAGCACGAAGAATACATTTTAAAAATTATGGTCCGTGGGGTCACTTTTTGACCCTTTATAGGAGTTTCAGAGGCCTGAAAAAAACAGTACTTTTACAGTTCTCTTGATTTCATCGCGTAATTAGAGTTATCGTTCTTTGCACGGTTGGCGAGCGTAGAAAGCGAAAGTAAGGTTTGGTCCCGTTGGCTGCGTAGCTATACTTTTTCAACAAGCGCTCTGCTAGACTCGCCATGTATCTCATAATGGTTCCTTCCATTTTGCTACATCGAATATCACATCAAACATAAGAGATCTCAGTGTTTTAAGATATTTGACCGGGACTTTAGTACGAAACTAAATTCGCTGCCACCTAAAATGCGTAGAACAAAAATACGGGGGTGGATCCACAAGTGTTTCGTAGACGGACTTTCATAGATTAAAGTCAAATCATGTAAAGTTAGAAGGTACAGGGGGGAAAAAAAACATGAATCTCATTTCATGATCACAAAAAGCATATTTTACAAGATGAATTAATTCTAAATAAAATTAAAATAAATTTGATGTTTGAAAAAGAAGATAACATATCTGAAAGGAAATTAACTAATCATAACAGAAGAAACAAATGACATCAAAGATATTTGAAGAAATTCTAGATAAAATGTATATCTTGTTTCTCCGATCACCAGAAAAGAAATTTTAGGCACTTCTGAATTTCTTGTTCTTGCCGATAAAGTTTATATCTTCAAGGTAAATGAGACAATGACCTTGAAACTTTCCAGAAAGTTTTTATGGGGTGTTTTGTAAAGTATCCTGAGATTTTAGGTTAATACGATGTCTGGTTTAGAGTTTACATAAAAAATCTACGTTGCCATTGCGCAGGGGAAAAAGGGGGGGGGTAAAGAATGTTGATGTATACAAAGAATATACATTACAGAAATCTTAGCTTACTTAAGGATTTATTGTGTTCAAAAGGTCAAAGGTCAAGGTCCCCTGAATAAAAAGGATGAAAGTAAGTTTTTTTTTTTTTTTTTTTTTTTTTTTTTCAGGTTTGAATTATATTAATGGTAAACAATAAAAGGCTAAGGGAGTAGAGTCGAAAAGCACTTCAATTTTCGTTAAACAACGAAAAAAGGTCTAGTTATTATTATTATTATACCTAACACTTTTACGTTTCGGATTTAAAGAAAACCTTTGGCTATATGTATTTTATAATAAAACCGTTAGACAGCTTATCGGAATCTCTCCCGTATGTAAGGTTTTGTACTTCCGGAAACTTCACTTCCGGTATTTACAAGTAGAAAACTCAGATTTCTTTAGGAGCTTAAACAATTCTTATTTTATATGGAAATTCATTCAAATTTTAGGAATAGATTCTTCAAAGGAAATCCTACAAAAAAGTCAGCGACAGCGTTGTTGTACCTATGATACATTTTTGTGTTGTAAGACTCCAAAGTTAAGAAAAAGGGGGGATGGAAATTTTAAAATTTCAAAACCATATAGGAAAAATATTTTGAAGACTACATATTGTTAAAAGTGATTAATAGAACCTGTACTATAAGTTTCAAGTCCATCCAAGCAGAACTTTCGGTTTTATGAGTCCCCAAAAATTGTCTATGAGAGTTTCTATGTTAAATTGAAATCACGCATGTTCCATTATTTCAGAAAGGAAGCAAGCAATTCTTGTCATATTTAAGTGGAATACTTACTTTTACACTGTCTTCAGGTGATTAGGAGATGAAAACAAAATTCCACAAAATAAGGGATTTTTAGGGGCCAGTACAACAAAACAGCTTTTCCCTGTAACTTTTTTATTTCGCAACAGATCTGTAAACAGTTTTCGGATTTGAGTTAAGCACGAAGAATACATTTTAAAAATTATGGTCCGTGGGGTCACTTTTTGACCCTTTATAGGAGTTTCAGAGGCCTGAAAAAACAGTACTTTTACAGTTCTCTTGATTTCATCGCGTAATTAGAGTTATCGTTCTTTGCACGGTTGGCGAGCGTAGAAAGCGAAAGTAAGGTTTGGTCCTGTTGGCTGCGTAGCTATACTTTTTCAACAAGCGCTCTGCTAGACTCGCCATGTATCTCATAATGGTTCCTTCCATTTTGCTACATCGAATATCACATCAAACATAAGAGATCTCAGTGTTTTAAGATATTTGACCGGGACTTTAGTACGAAACTAAATTCGCTGCCACCTAAAATGCGTAGAACAAAAATACGGGGGTGGATCCACAAGTGTTTCGTAGACGGACTTTCATAGATTAAAGTCAAATCATGTAAAGTTAGAAGGTACAGGGGGGAAAAAAAACATGAATCTCATTTCATGATCACAAAAAGCATATTTTACAAGATGAATTAATTCTAAATAAAATTAAAATAAATTTGATGTTTGAAAAAGAAGATAACATATCTGAAAGGAAATTAACTAATCATAACAGAAGAAACAAATGACATCAAAGATATTTGAAGAAATTCTAGATAAAATGTATATCTTGTTTCTCCGATCACCAGAAAAGAAATTTTAGGCACTTCTGAATTTCTTGTTCTTGCCGATAAAGTTTATATCTTCAAGGTAAATGAGACAATGACCTTGAAACTTTCCAGAAAGTTTTTATGGGGTGTTTTGTAAAGTATCCTGAGATTTTAGGTTAATACGATGTCTGGTTTAGAGTTTACATAAAAAATCTACGTTGCCATTGCGCAGGGGAAAAAGGGGGGGGGTAAAGAATGTTGATGTATACAAAGAATATACATTACAGAAATCTTAGCTTACTTAAGGATTTATTGTGTTCAAAAGGTCAAAGGTCAAGGTCCCCTGAATAAAAAGGATGAAAGTAAGTTTTTTTTTTTTTTTTTTTTTTTTTTTTTCAGGTTTGAATTATATTAATGGTAAACAATAAAAGGCTAAGGGAGTAGAGTCGAAAAGCACTTCAATTTTCGTTAAACAACGAAAAAAGGTCTAGTTATTATTATTATTATACCTAACACTTTTACGTTTCGGATTTAAAGAAAACCTTTGGCTATATGTATTTTATAATAAAACCGTTAGACAGCTTATCGGAATCTCTCCCGTATGTAAGGTTTTGTACTTCCGGAAACTTCACTTCCGGTATTTACAAGTAGAAAACTCAGATTTCTTTAGGAGCTTAAACAATTCTTATTTTATATGGAAATTCATTCAAATTTTAGGAATAGATTCTTCAAAGGAAATCCTACAAAAAAGTCAGCGACAGCGTTGTTGTACCTATGATACATTTTTGTGTTGTAAGACTCCAAAGTTAAGAAAAAGGGGGGATGGAAATTTTAAAATTTCAAAACCATATAGGAAAAATATTTTGAAGACTACATATTGTTAAAAGTGATTAATAGAACCTGTACTATAAGTTTCAAGTCCATCCAAGCAGAACTTTCGGTTTTATGAGTCCCCAAAAATTGTCTATGAGAGTTTCTATGTTAAATTGAAATCACGCATGTTCCATTATTTCAGAAAGGAAGCAAGCAATTCTTGTCATATTTAAGTGGAATACTTACTTTTACACTGTCTTCAGGTGATTAGGAGATGAAAACAAAATTCCACAAAATAAGGGATTTTTAGGGGCCAGTACAACAAAACAGCTTTTCCCTGTAACTTTTTTATTTCGCAACAGATCTGTAAACAGTTTTCGGATTTGAGTTAAGCACGAAGAATACATTTTAAAAATTATGGTCCGTGGGGTCACTTTTTGACCCTTTATAGGAGTTTCAGAGGCCTGAAAAAACAGTACTTTTACAGTTCTCTTGATTTCATCGCGTAATTAGAGTTATCGTTCTTTGCACGGTTGGCGAGCGTAGAAAGCGAAAGTAAGGTTTGGTCCTGTTGGCTGCGTAGCTATACTTTTTCAACAAGCGCTCTGCTAGACTCGCCATGTATCTCATAATGGTTCCTTCCATTTTGCTACATCGAATATCACATCAAACATAAGAGATCTCAGTGTTTTAAGATATTTGACCGGGACTTTAGTACGAAACTAAATTCGCTGCCACCTAAAATGCGTAGAACAAAAATACGGGGGTGGATCCACAAGTGTTTCGTAGACGGACTTTCATAGATTAAAGTCAAATCATGTAAAGTTAGAAGGTACAGGGGGGAAAAAAAACATGAATCTCATTTCATGATCACAAAAAGCATATTTTACAAGATGAATTAATTCTAAATAAAATTAAAATAAATTTGATGTTTGAAAAAGAAGATAACATATCTGAAAGGAAATTAACTAATCATAACAGAAGAAACAAATGACATCAAAGATATTTGAAGAAATTCTAGATAAAATGTATATCTTGTTTCTCCGATCACCAGAAAAGAAATTTTAGGCACTTCTGAATTTCTTGTTCTTGCCGATAAAGTTTATATCTTCAAGGTAAATGAGACAATGACCTTGAAACTTTCCAGAAAGTTTTTATGGGGTGTTTTGTAAAGTATCCTGAGATTTTAGGTTAATACGATGTCTGGTTTAGAGTTTACATAAAAAATCTACGTTGCCATTGCGCAGGGGAAAAAGGGGGGGGGTAAAGAATGTTGATGTATACAAAGAATATACATTACAGAAATCTTAGCTTACTTAAGGATTTATTGTGTTCAAAAGGTCAAAGGTCAAGGTCCCCTGAATAAAAAGGATGAAAGTAAGTTTTTTTTTTTTTTTTTTTTTTTTTTTTTCAGGTTTGAATTATATTAATGGTAAACAATAAAAGGCTAAGGGAGTAGAGTCGAAAAGCACTTCAATTTTCGTTAAACAACGAAAAAAGGTCTAGTTATTATTATTATTATACCTAACACTTTTACGTTTCGGATTTAAAGAAAACCTTTGGCTATATGTATTTTATAATAAAACCGTTAGACAGCTTATCGGAATCTCTCCCGTATGTAAGGTTTTGTACTTCCGGAAACTTCACTTCCGGTATTTACAAGTAGAAAACTCAGATTTCTTTAGGAGCTTAAACAATTCTTATTTTATATGGAAATTCATTCAAATTTTAGGAATAGATTCTTCAAAGGAAATCCTACAAAAAAGTCAGCGACAGCGTTGTTGTACCTATGATACATTTTTGTGTTGTAAGACTCCAAAGTTAAGAAAAAGGGGGGATGGAAATTTTAAAATTTCAAAACCATATAGGAAAAATATTTTGAAGACTACATATTGTTAAAAGTGATTAATAGAACCTGTACTATAAGTTTCAAGTCCATCCAAGCAGAACTTTCGGTTTTATGAGTCCCCAAAAATTGTCTATGAGAGTTTCTATGTTAAATTGAAATCACGCATGTTCCATTATTTCAGAAAGGAAGCAAGCAATTCTTGTCATATTTAAGTGGAATACTTACTTTTACACTGTCTTCAGGTGATTAGGAGATGAAAACAAAATTCCACAAAATAAGGGATTTTTAGGGGCCAGTACAACAAAACAGCTTTTCCCTGTAACTTTTTTATTTCGCAACAGATCTGTAAACAGTTTTCGGATTTGAGTTAAGCACGAAGAATACATTTTAAAAATTATGGTCCGTGGGGTCACTTTTTGACCCTTTATAGGAGTTTCAGAGGCCTGAAAAAACAGTACTTTTACAGTTCTCTTGATTTCATCGCGTAATTAGAGTTATCGTTCTTTGCACGGTTGGCGAGCGTAGAAAGCGAAAGTAAGGTTTGGTCCTGTTGGCTGCGTAGCTATACTTTTTCAACAAGCGCTCTGCTAGACTCGCCATGTATCTCATAATGGTTCCTTCCATTTTGCTACATCGAATATCACATCAAACATAAGAGATCTCAGTGTTTTAAGATATTTGACCGGGACTTTAGTACGAAACTAAATTCGCTGCCACCTAAAATGCGTAGAACAAAAATACGGGGGTGGATCCACAAGTGTTTCGTAGACGGACTTTCATAGATTAAAGTCAAATCATGTAAAGTTAGAAGGTACAGGGGGGAAAAAAAACATGAATCTCATTTCATGATCACAAAAAGCATATTTTACAAGATGAATTAATTCTAAATAAAATTAAAATAAATTTGATGTTTGAAAAAGAAGATAACATATCTGAAAGGAAATTAACTAATCATAACAGAAGAAACAAATGACATCAAAGATATTTGAAGAAATTCTAGATAAAATGTATATCTTGTTTCTCCGATCACCAGAAAAGAAATTTTAGGCACTTCTGAATTTCTTGTTCTTGCCGATAAAGTTTATATCTTCAAGGTAAATGAGACAATGACCTTGAAACTTTCCAGAAAGTTTTTATGGGGTGTTTTGTAAAGTATCCTGAGATTTTAGGTTAATACGATGTCTGGTTTAGAGTTTACATAAAAAATCTACGTTGCCATTGCGCAGGGGAAAAAGGGGGGGGGTAAAGAATGTTGATGTATACAAAGAATATACATTACAGAAATCTTAGCTTACTTAAGGATTTATTGTGTTCAAAAGGTCAAAGGTCAAGGTCCCCTGAATAAAAAGGATGAAAGTAAGTTTTTTTTTTTTTTTTTTTTTTTTTTTTTCAGGTTTGAATTATATTAATGGTAAACAATAAAAGGCTAAGGGAGTAGAGTCGAAAAGCACTTCAATTTTCGTTAAACAACGAAAAAAGGTCTAGTTATTATTATTATTATACCTAACACTTTTACGTTTCGGATTTAAAGAAAACCTTTGGCTATATGTATTTTATAATAAAACCGTTAGACAGCTTATCGGAATCTCTCCCGTATGTAAGGTTTTGTACTTCCGGAAACTTCACTTCCGGTATTTACAAGTAGAAAACTCAGATTTCTTTAGGAGCTTAAACAATTCTTATTTTATATGGAAATTCATTCAAATTTTAGGAATAGATTCTTCAAAGGAAATCCTACAAAAAAGTCAGCGACAGCGTTGTTGTACCTATGATACATTTTTGTGTTGTAAGACTCCAAAGTTAAGAAAAAGGGGGGATGGAAATTTTAAAATTTCAAAACCATATAGGAAAAATATTTTGAAGACTACATATTGTTAAAAGTGATTAATAGAACCTGTACTATAAGTTTCAAGTCCATCCAAGCAGAACTTTCGGTTTTATGAGTCCCCAAAAATTGTCTATGAGAGTTTCTATGTTAAATTGAAATCACGCATGTTCCATTATTTCAGAAAGGAAGCAAGCAATTCTTGTCATATTTAAGTGGAATACTTACTTTTACACTGTCTTCAGGTGATTAGGAGATGAAAACAAAATTCCACAAAATAAGGGATTTTTAGGGGCCAGTACAACAAAACAGCTTTTCCCTGTAACTTTTTTATTTCGCAACAGATCTGTAAACAGTTTTCGGATTTGAGTTAAGCACGAAGAATACATTTTAAAAATTATGGTCCGTGGGGTCACTTTTTGACCCTTTATAGGAGTTTCAGAGGCCTGAAAAAACAGTACTTTTACAGTTCTCTTGATTTCATCGCGTAATTAGAGTTATCGTTCTTTGCACGGTTGGCGAGCGTAGAAAGCGAAAGTAAGGTTTGGTCCTGTTGGCTGCGTAGCTATACTTTTTCAACAAGCGCTCTGCTAGACTCGCCATGTATCTCATAATGGTTCCTTCCATTTTGCTACATCGAATATCACATCAAACATAAGAGATCTCAGTGTTTTAAGATATTTGACCGGGACTTTAGTACGAAACTAAATTCGCTGCCACCTAAAATGCGTAGAACAAAAATACGGGGGTGGATCCACAAGTGTTTCGTAGACGGACTTTCATAGATTAAAGTCAAATCATGTAAAGTTAGAAGGTACAGGGGGGAAAAAAAACATGAATCTCATTTCATGATCACAAAAAGCATATTTTACAAGATGAATTAATTCTAAATAAAATTAAAATAAATTTGATGTTTGAAAAAGAAGATAACATATCTGAAAGGAAATTAACTAATCATAACAGAAGAAACAAATGACATCAAAGATATTTGAAGAAATTCTAGATAAAATGTATATCTTGTTTCTCCGATCACCAGAAAAGAAATTTTAGGCACTTCTGAATTTCTTGTTCTTGCCGATAAAGTTTATATCTTCAAGGTAAATGAGACAATGACCTTGAAACTTTCCAGAAAGTTTTTATGGGGTGTTTTGTAAAGTATCCTGAGATTTTAGGTTAATACGATGTCTGGTTTAGAGTTTACATAAAAAATCTACGTTGCCATTGCGCAGGGGAAAAAGGGGGGGGGTAAAGAATGTTGATGTATACAAAGAATATACATTACAGAAATCTTAGCTTACTTAAGGATTTATTGTGTTCAAAAGGTCAAAGGTCAAGGTCCCCTGAATAAAAAGGATGAAAGTAAGTTTTTTTTTTTTTTTTTTTTTTTTTTTTTCAGGTTTGAATTATATTAATGGTAAACAATAAAAGGCTAAGGGAGTAGAGTCGAAAAGCACTTCAATTTTCGTTAAACAACGAAAAAAGGTCTAGTTATTATTATTATTATACCTAACACTTTTACGTTTCGGATTTAAAGAAAACCTTTGGCTATATGTATTTTATAATAAAACCGTTAGACAGCTTATCGGAATCTCTCCCGTATGTAAGGTTTTGTACTTCCGGAAACTTCACTTCCGGTATTTACAAGTAGAAAACTCAGATTTCTTTAGGAGCTTAAACAATTCTTATTTTATATGGAAATTCATTCAAATTTTAGGAATAGATTCTTCAAAGGAAATCCTACAAAAAAGTCAGCGACAGCGTTGTTGTACCTATGATACATTTTTGTGTTGTAAGACTCCAAAGTTAAGAAAAAGGGGGGATGGAAATTTTAAAATTTCAAAACCATATAGGAAAAATATTTTGAAGACTACATATTGTTAAAAGTGATTAATAGAACCTGTACTATAAGTTTCAAGTCCATCCAAGCAGAACTTTCGGTTTTATGAGTCCCCAAAAATTGTCTATGAGAGTTTCTATGTTAAATTGAAATCACGCATGTTCCATTATTTCAGAAAGGAAGCAAGCAATTCTTGTCATATTTAAGTGGAATACTTACTTTTACACTGTCTTCAGGTGATTAGGAGATGAAAACAAAATTCCACAAAATAAGGGATTTTTAGGGGCCAGTACAACAAAACAGCTTTTCCCTGTAACTTTTTTATTTCGCAACAGATCTGTAAACAGTTTTCGGATTTGAGTTAAGCACGAAGAATACATTTTAAAAATTATGGTCCGTGGGGTCACTTTTTGACCCTTTATAGGAGTTTCAGAGGCCTGAAAAAACAGTACTTTTACAGTTCTCTTGATTTCATCGCGTAATTAGAGTTATCGTTCTTTGCACGGTTGGCGAGCGTAGAAAGCGAAAGTAAGGTTTGGTCCTGTTGGCTGCGTAGCTATACTTTTTCAACAAGCGCTCTGCTAGACTCGCCATGTATCTCATAATGGTTCCTTCCATTTTGCTACATCGAATATCACATCAAACATAAGAGATCTCAGTGTTTTAAGATATTTGACCGGGACTTTAGTACGAAACTAAATTCGCTGCCACCTAAAATGCGTAGAACAAAAATACGGGGGTGGATCCACAAGTGTTTCGTAGACGGACTTTCATAGATTAAAGTCAAATCATGTAAAGTTAGAAGGTACAGGGGGGAAAAAAAACATGAATCTCATTTCATGATCACAAAAAGCATATTTTACAAGATGAATTAATTCTAAATAAAATTAAAATAAATTTGATGTTTGAAAAAGAAGATAACATATCTGAAAGGAAATTAACTAATCATAACAGAAGAAACAAATGACATCAAAGATATTTGAAGAAATTCTAGATAAAATGTATATCTTGTTTCTCCGATCACCAGAAAAGAAATTTTAGGCACTTCTGAATTTCTTGTTCTTGCCGATAAAGTTTATATCTTCAAGGTAAATGAGACAATGACCTTGAAACTTTCCAGAAAGTTTTTATGGGGTGTTTTGTAAAGTATCCTGAGATTTTAGGTTAATACGATGTCTGGTTTAGAGTTTACATAAAAAATCTACGTTGCCATTGCGCAGGGGAAAAAGGGGGGGGGTAAAGAATGTTGATGTATACAAAGAATATACATTACAGAAATCTTAGCTTACTTAAGGATTTATTGTGTTCAAAAGGTCAAAGGTCAAGGTCCCCTGAATAAAAAGGATGAAAGTAAGTTTTTTTTTTTTTTTTTTTTTTTTTTTTTCAGGTTTGAATTATATTAATGGTAAACAATAAAAGGCTAAGGGAGTAGAGTCGAAAAGCACTTCAATTTTCGTTAAACAACGAAAAAAGGTCTAGTTATTATTATTATTATACCTAACACTTTTACGTTTCGGATTTAAAGAAAACCTTTGGCTATATGTATTTTATAATAAAACCGTTAGACAGCTTATCGGAATCTCTCCCGTATGTAAGGTTTTGTACTTCCGGAAACTTCACTTCCGGTATTTACAAGTAGAAAACTCAGATTTCTTTAGGAGCTTAAACAATTCTTATTTTATATGGAAATTCATTCAAATTTTAGGAATAGATTCTTCAAAGGAAATCCTACAAAAAAGTCAGCGACAGCGTTGTTGTACCTATGATACATTTTTGTGTTGTAAGACTCCAAAGTTAAGAAAAAGGGGGGATGGAAATTTTAAAATTTCAAAACCATATAGGAAAAATATTTTGAAGACTACATATTGTTAAAAGTGATTAATAGAACCTGTACTATAAGTTTCAAGTCCATCCAAGCAGAACTTTCGGTTTTATGAGTCCCCAAAAATTGTCTATGAGAGTTTCTATGTTAAATTGAAATCACGCATGTTCCATTATTTCAGAAAGGAAGCAAGCAATTCTTGTCATATTTAAGTGGAATACTTACTTTTACACTGTCTTCAGGTGATTAGGAGATGAAAACAAAATTCCACAAAATAAGGGATTTTTAGGGGCCAGTACAACAAAACAGCTTTTCCCTGTAACTTTTTTATTTCGCAACAGATCTGTAAACAGTTTTCGGATTTGAGTTAAGCACGAAGAATACATTTTAAAAATTATGGTCCGTGGGGTCACTTTTTGACCCTTTATAGGAGTTTCAGAGGCCTGAAAAAACAGTACTTTTACAGTTCTCTTGATTTCATCGCGTAATTAGAGTTATCGTTCTTTGCACGGTTGGCGAGCGTAGAAAGCGAAAGTAAGGTTTGGTCCTGTTGGCTGCGTAGCTATACTTTTTCAACAAGCGCTCTGCTAGACTCGCCATGTATCTCATAATGGTTCCTTCCATTTTGCTACATCGAATATCACATCAAACATAAGAGATCTCAGTGTTTTAAGATATTTGACCGGGACTTTAGTACGAAACTAAATTCGCTGCCACCTAAAATGCGTAGAACAAAAATACGGGGGTGGATCCACAAGTGTTTCGTAGACGGACTTTCATAGATTAAAGTCAAATCATGTAAAGTTAGAAGGTACAGGGGGGAAAAAAAACATGAATCTCATTTCATGATCACAAAAAGCATATTTTACAAGATGAATTAATTCTAAATAAAATTAAAATAAATTTGATGTTTGAAAAAGAAGATAACATATCTGAAAGGAAATTAACTAATCATAACAGAAGAAACAAATGACATCAAAGATATTTGAAGAAATTCTAGATAAAATGTATATCTTGTTTCTCCGATCACCAGAAAAGAAATTTTAGGCACTTCTGAATTTCTTGTTCTTGCCGATAAAGTTTATATCTTCAAGGTAAATGAGACAATGACCTTGAAACTTTCCAGAAAGTTTTTATGGGGTGTTTTGTAAAGTATCCTGAGATTTTAGGTTAATACGATGTCTGGTTTAGAGTTTACATAAAAAATCTACGTTGCCATTGCGCAGGGGAAAAAGGGGGGGGGTAAAGAATGTTGATGTATACAAAGAATATACATTACAGAAATCTTAGCTTACTTAAGGATTTATTGTGTTCAAAAGGTCAAAGGTCAAGGTCCCCTGAATAAAAAGGATGAAAGTAAGTTTTTTTTTTTTTTTTTTTTTTTTTTTTTCAGGTTTGAATTATATTAATGGTAAACAATAAAAGGCTAAGGGAGTAGAGTCGAAAAGCACTTCAATTTTCGTTAAACAACGAAAAAAGGTCTAGTTATTATTATTATTATACCTAACACTTTTACGTTTCGGATTTAAAGAAAACCTTTGGCTATATGTATTTTATAATAAAACCGTTAGACAGCTTATCGGAATCTCTCCCGTATGTAAGGTTTTGTACTTCCGGAAACTTCACTTCCGGTATTTACAAGTAGAAAACTCAGATTTCTTTAGGAGCTTAAACAATTCTTATTTTATATGGAAATTCATTCAAATTTTAGGAATAGATTCTTCAAAGGAAATCCTACAAAAAAGTCAGCGACAGCGTTGTTGTACCTATGATACATTTTTGTGTTGTAAGACTCCAAAGTTAAGAAAAAGGGGGGATGGAAATTTTAAAATTTCAAAACCATATAGGAAAAATATTTTGAAGACTACATATTGTTAAAAGTGATTAATAGAACCTGTACTATAAGTTTCAAGTCCATCCAAGCAGAACTTTCGGTTTTATGAGTCCCCAAAAATTGTCTATGAGAGTTTCTATGTTAAATTGAAATCACGCATGTTCCATTATTTCAGAAAGGAAGCAAGCAATTCTTGTCATATTTAAGTGGAATACTTACTTTTACACTGTCTTCAGGTGATTAGGAGATGAAAACAAAATTCCACAAAATAAGGGATTTTTAGGGGCCAGTACAACAAAACAGCTTTTCCCTGTAACTTTTTTATTTCGCAACAGATCTGTAAACAGTTTTCGGATTTGAGTTAAGCACGAAGAATACATTTTAAAAATTATGGTCCGTGGGGTCACTTTTTGACCCTTTATAGGAGTTTCAGAGGCCTGAAAAAACAGTACTTTTACAGTTCTCTTGATTTCATCGCGTAATTAGAGTTATCGTTCTTTGCACGGTTGGCGAGCGTAGAAAGCGAAAGTAAGGTTTGGTCCTGTTGGCTGCGTAGCTATACTTTTTCAACAAGCGCTCTGCTAGACTCGCCATGTATCTCATAATGGTTCCTTCCATTTTGCTACATCGAATATCACATCAAACATAAGAGATCTCAGTGTTTTAAGATATTTGACCGGGACTTTAGTACGAAACTAAATTCGCTGCCACCTAAAATGCGTAGAACAAAAATACGGGGGTGGATCCACAAGTGTTTCGTAGACGGACTTTCATAGATTAAAGTCAAATCATGTAAAGTTAGAAGGTACAGGGGGGAAAAAAAACATGAATCTCATTTCATGATCACAAAAAGCATATTTTACAAGATGAATTAATTCTAAATAAAATTAAAATAAATTTGATGTTTGAAAAAGAAGATAACATATCTGAAAGGAAATTAACTAATCATAACAGAAGAAACAAATGACATCAAAGATATTTGAAGAAATTCTAGATAAAATGTATATCTTGTTTCTCCGATCACCAGAAAAGAAATTTTAGGCACTTCTGAATTTCTTGTTCTTGCCGATAAAGTTTATATCTTCAAGGTAAATGAGACAATGACCTTGAAACTTTCCAGAAAGTTTTTATGGGGTGTTTTGTAAAGTATCCTGAGATTTTAGGTTAATACGATGTCTGGTTTAGAGTTTACATAAAAAATCTACGTTGCCATTGCGCAGGGGAAAAAGGGGGGGGGTAAAGAATGTTGATGTATACAAAGAATATACATTACAGAAATCTTAGCTTACTTAAGGATTTATTGTGTTCAAAAGGTCAAAGGTCAAGGTCCCCTGAATAAAAAGGATGAAAGTAAGTTTTTTTTTTTTTTTTTTTTTTTTTTTTTCAGGTTTGAATTATATTAATGGTAAACAATAAAAGGCTAAGGGAGTAGAGTCGAAAAGCACTTCAATTTTCGTTAAACAACGAAAAAAGGTCTAGTTATTATTATTATTATACCTAACACTTTTACGTTTCGGATTTAAAGAAAACCTTTGGCTATATGTATTTTATAATAAAACCGTTAGACAGCTTATCGGAATCTCTCCCGTATGTAAGGTTTTGTACTTCCGGAAACTTCACTTCCGGTATTTACAAGTAGAAAACTCAGATTTCTTTAGGAGCTTAAACAATTCTTATTTTATATGGAAATTCATTCAAATTTTAGGAATAGATTCTTCAAAGGAAATCCTACAAAAAAGTCAGCGACAGCGTTGTTGTACCTATGATACATTTTTGTGTTGTAAGACTCCAAAGTTAAGAAAAAGGGGGGATGGAAATTTTAAAATTTCAAAACCATATAGGAAAAATATTTTGAAGACTACATATTGTTAAAAGTGATTAATAGAACCTGTACTATAAGTTTCAAGTCCATCCAAGCAGAACTTTCGGTTTTATGAGTCCCCAAAAATTGTCTATGAGAGTTTCTATGTTAAATTGAAATCACGCATGTTCCATTATTTCAGAAAGGAAGCAAGCAATTCTTGTCATATTTAAGTGGAATACTTACTTTTACACTGTCTTCAGGTGATTAGGAGATGAAAACAAAATTCCACAAAATAAGGGATTTTTAGGGGCCAGTACAACAAAACAGCTTTTCCCTGTAACTTTTTTATTTCGCAACAGATCTGTAAACAGTTTTCGGATTTGAGTTAAGCACGAAGAATACATTTTAAAAATTATGGTCCGTGGGGTCACTTTTTGACCCTTTATAGGAGTTTCAGAGGCCTGAAAAAACAGTACTTTTACAGTTCTCTTGATTTCATCGCGTAATTAGAGTTATCGTTCTTTGCACGGTTGGCGAGCGTAGAAAGCGAAAGTAAGGTTTGGTCCTGTTGGCTGCGTAGCTATACTTTTTCAACAAGCGCTCTGCTAGACTCGCCATGTATCTCATAATGGTTCCTTCCATTTTGCTACATCGAATATCACATCAAACATAAGAGATCTCAGTGTTTTAAGATATTTGACCGGGACTTTAGTACGAAACTAAATTCGCTGCCACCTAAAATGCGTAGAACAAAAATACGGGGGTGGATCCACAAGTGTTTCGTAGACGGACTTTCATAGATTAAAGTCAAATCATGTAAAGTTAGAAGGTACAGGGGGGAAAAAAAACATGAATCTCATTTCATGATCACAAAAAGCATATTTTACAAGATGAATTAATTCTAAATAAAATTAAAATAAATTTGATGTTTGAAAAAGAAGATAACATATCTGAAAGGAAATTAACTAATCATAACAGAAGAAACAAATGACATCAAAGATATTTGAAGAAATTCTAGATAAAATGTATATCTTGTTTCTCCGATCACCAGAAAAGAAATTTTAGGCACTTCTGAATTTCTTGTTCTTGCCGATAAAGTTTATATCTTCAAGGTAAATGAGACAATGACCTTGAAACTTTCCAGAAAGTTTTTATGGGGTGTTTTGTAAAGTATCCTGAGATTTTAGGTTAATACGATGTCTGGTTTAGAGTTTACATAAAAAATCTACGTTGCCATTGCGCAGGGGAAAAAGGGGGGGGGTAAAGAATGTTGATGTATACAAAGAATATACATTACAGAAATCTTAGCTTACTTAAGGATTTATTGTGTTCAAAAGGTCAAAGGTCAAGGTCCCCTGAATAAAAAGGATGAAAGTAAGTTTTTTTTTTTTTTTTTTTTTTTTTTTTTCAGGTTTGAATTATATTAATGGTAAACAATAAAAGGCTAAGGGAGTAGAGTCGAAAAGCACTTCAATTTTCGTTAAACAACGAAAAAAGGTCTAGTTATTATTATTATTATACCTAACACTTTTACGTTTCGGATTTAAAGAAAACCTTTGGCTATATGTATTTTATAATAAAACCGTTAGACAGCTTATCGGAATCTCTCCCGTATGTAAGGTTTTGTACTTCCGGAAACTTCACTTCCGGTATTTACAAGTAGAAAACTCAGATTTCTTTAGGAGCTTAAACAATTCTTATTTTATATGGAAATTCATTCAAATTTTAGGAATAGATTCTTCAAAGGAAATCCTACAAAAAAGTCAGCGACAGCGTTGTTGTACCTATGATACATTTTTGTGTTGTAAGACTCCAAAGTTAAGAAAAAGGGGGGATGGAAATTTTAAAATTTCAAAACCATATAGGAAAAATATTTTGAAGACTACATATTGTTAAAAGTGATTAATAGAACCTGTACTATAAGTTTCAAGTCCATCCAAGCAGAACTTTCGGTTTTATGAGTCCCCAAAAATTGTCTATGAGAGTTTCTATGTTAAATTGAAATCACGCATGTTCCATTATTTCAGAAAGGAAGCAAGCAATTCTTGTCATATTTAAGTGGAATACTTACTTTTACACTGTCTTCAGGTGATTAGGAGATGAAAACAAAATTCCACAAAATAAGGGATTTTTAGGGGCCAGTACAACAAAACAGCTTTTCCCTGTAACTTTTTTATTTCGCAACAGATCTGTAAACAGTTTTCGGATTTGAGTTAAGCACGAAGAATACATTTTAAAAATTATGGTCCGTGGGGTCACTTTTTGACCCTTTATAGGAGTTTCAGAGGCCTGAAAAAACAGTACTTTTACAGTTCTCTTGATTTCATCGCGTAATTAGAGTTATCGTTCTTTGCACGGTTGGCGAGCGTAGAAAGCGAAAGTAAGGTTTGGTCCTGTTGGCTGCGTAGCTATACTTTTTCAACAAGCGCTCTGCTAGACTCGCCATGTATCTCATAATGGTTCCTTCCATTTTGCTACATCGAATATCACATCAAACATAAGAGATCTCAGTGTTTTAAGATATTTGACCGGGACTTTAGTACGAAACTAAATTCGCTGCCACCTAAAATGCGTAGAACAAAAATACGGGGGTGGATCCACAAGTGTTTCGTAGACGGACTTTCATAGATTAAAGTCAAATCATGTAAAGTTAGAAGGTACAGGGGGGAAAAAAAACATGAATCTCATTTCATGATCACAAAAAGCATATTTTACAAGATGAATTAATTCTAAATAAAATTAAAATAAATTTGATGTTTGAAAAAGAAGATAACATATCTGAAAGGAAATTAACTAATCATAACAGAAGAAACAAATGACATCAAAGATATTTGAAGAAATTCTAGATAAAATGTATATCTTGTTTCTCCGATCACCAGAAAAGAAATTTTAGGCACTTCTGAATTTCTTGTTCTTGCCGATAAAGTTTATATCTTCAAGGTAAATGAGACAATGACCTTGAAACTTTCCAGAAAGTTTTTATGGGGTGTTTTGTAAAGTATCCTGAGATTTTAGGTTAATACGATGTCTGGTTTAGAGTTTACATAAAAAATCTACGTTGCCATTGCGCAGGGGAAAAAGGGGGGGGGTAAAGAATGTTGATGTATACAAAGAATATACATTACAGAAATCTTAGCTTACTTAAGGATTTATTGTGTTCAAAAGGTCAAAGGTCAAGGTCCCCTGAATAAAAAGGATGAAAGTAAGTTTTTTTTTTTTTTTTTTTTTTTTTTTTTCAGGTTTGAATTATATTAATGGTAAACAATAAAAGGCTAAGGGAGTAGAGTCGAAAAGCACTTCAATTTTCGTTAAACAACGAAAAAAGGTCTAGTTATTATTATTATTATACCTAACACTTTTACGTTTCGGATTTAAAGAAAACCTTTGGCTATATGTATTTTATAATAAAACCGTTAGACAGCTTATCGGAATCTCTCCCGTATGTAAGGTTTTGTACTTCCGGAAACTTCACTTCCGGTATTTACAAGTAGAAAACTCAGATTTCTTTAGGAGCTTAAACAATTCTTATTTTATATGGAAATTCATTCAAATTTTAGGAATAGATTCTTCAAAGGAAATCCTACAAAAAAGTCAGCGACAGCGTTGTTGTACCTATGATACATTTTTGTGTTGTAAGACTCCAAAGTTAAGAAAAAGGGGGGATGGAAATTTTAAAATTTCAAAACCATATAGGAAAAATATTTTGAAGACTACATATTGTTAAAAGTGATTAATAGAACCTGTACTATAAGTTTCAAGTCCATCCAAGCAGAACTTTCGGTTTTATGAGTCCCCAAAAATTGTCTATGAGAGTTTCTATGTTAAATTGAAATCACGCATGTTCCATTATTTCAGAAAGGAAGCAAGCAATTCTTGTCATATTTAAGTGGAATACTTACTTTTACACTGTCTTCAGGTGATTAGGAGATGAAAACAAAATTCCACAAAATAAGGGATTTTTAGGGGCCAGTACAACAAAACAGCTTTTCCCTGTAACTTTTTTATTTCGCAACAGATCTGTAAACAGTTTTCGGATTTGAGTTAAGCACGAAGAATACATTTTAAAAATTATGGTCCGTGGGGTCACTTTTTGACCCTTTATAGGAGTTTCAGAGGCCTGAAAAAACAGTACTTTTACAGTTCTCTTGATTTCATCGCGTAATTAGAGTTATCGTTCTTTGCACGGTTGGCGAGGCGTAGAAAGCGAAAGTAAGGTTTGGTCCTGTTGGCTGCGTAGCTATACTTTTTCAACAAGCGCTCTGCTAGACTCGCCATGTATCTCATAATGGTTCCTTCCATTTTGCTACATCGAATATCACATCAAACATAAGAGATCTCAGTGTTTTAAGATATTTGACCGGGACTTTAGTACGAAACTAAATTCGCTGCCACCTAAAATGCGTAGAACAAAAATACGGGGGTGGATCCACAAGTGTTTCGTAGACGGACTTTCATAGATTAAAGTCAAATCATGTAAAGTTAGAAGGTACAGGGGGGAAAAAAAACATGAATCTCATTTCATGATCACAAAAAGCATATTTTACAAGATGAATTAATTCTAAATAAAATTAAAATAAATTTGATGTTTGAAAAAGAAGATAACATATCTGAAAGGAAATTAACTAATCATAACAGAAGAAACAAATGACATCAAAGATATTTGAAGAAATTCTAGATAAAATGTATATCTTGTTTCTCCGATCACCAGAAAAGAAATTTTAGGCACTTCTGAATTTCTTGTTCTTGCCGATAAAGTTTATATCTTCAAGGTAAATGAGACAATGACCTTGAAACTTTCCAGAAAGTTTTTATGGGGTGTTTTGTAAAGTATCCTGAGATTTTAGGTTAATACGATGTCTGGTTTAGAGTTTACATAAAAAATCTACGTTGCCATTGCGCAGGGGAAAAAGGGGGGGGGTAAAGAATGTTGATGTATACAAAGAATATACATTACAGAAATCTTAGCTTACTTAAGGATTTATTGTGTTCAAAAGGTCAAAGGTCAAGGTCCCCTGAATAAAAAGGATGAAAGTAAGTTTTTTTTTTTTTTTTTTTTTTTTTTTTTCAGGTTTGAATTATATTAATGGTAAACAATAAAAGGCTAAGGGAGTAGAGTCGAAAAGCACTTCAATTTTCGTTAAACAACGAAAAAAGGTCTAGTTATTATTATTATTATACCTAACACTTTTACGTTTCGGATTTAAAGAAAACCTTTGGCTATATGTATTTTATAATAAAACCGTTAGACAGCTTATCGGAATCTCTCCCGTATGTAAGGTTTTGTACTTCCGGAAACTTCACTTCCGGTATTTACAAGTAGAAAACTCAGATTTCTTTAGGAGCTTAAACAATTCTTATTTTATATGGAAATTCATTCAAATTTTAGGAATAGATTCTTCAAAGGAAATCCTACAAAAAAGTCAGCGACAGCGTTGTTGTACCTATGATACATTTTTGTGTTGTAAGACTCCAAAGTTAAGAAAAAGGGGGGATGGAAATTTTAAAATTTCAAAACCATATAGGAAAAATATTTTGAAGACTACATATTGTTAAAAGTGATTAATAGAACCTGTACTATAAGTTTCAAGTCCATCCAAGCAGAACTTTCGGTTTTATGAGTCCCCAAAAATTGTCTATGAGAGTTTCTATGTTAAATTGAAATCACGCATGTTCCATTATTTCAGAAAGGAAGCAAGCAATTCTTGTCATATTTAAGTGGAATACTTACTTTTACACTGTCTTCAGGTGATTAGGAGATGAAAACAAAATTCCACAAAATAAGGGATTTTTAGGGGCCAGTACAACAAAACAGCTTTTCCCTGTAACTTTTTTATTTCGCAACAGATCTGTAAACAGTTTTCGGATTTGAGTTAAGCACGAAGAATACATTTTAAAAATTATGGTCCGTGGGGTCACTTTTTGACCCTTTATAGGAGTTTCAGAGGCCTGAAAAAACAGTACTTTTACAGTTCTCTTGATTTCATCGCGTAATTAGAGTTATCGTTCTTTGCACGGTTGGCGAGCGTAGAAAGCGAAAGTAAGGTTTGGTCCTGTTGGCTGCGTAGCTATACTTTTTCAACAAGCGCTCTGCTAGACTCGCCATGTATCTCATAATGGTTCCTTCCATTTTGCTACATCGAATATCACATCAAACATAAGAGATCTCAGTGTTTTAAGATATTTGACCGGGACTTTAGTACGAAACTAAATTCGCTGCCACCTAAAATGCGTAGAACAAAAATACGGGGGTGGATCCACAAGTGTTTCGTAGACGGACTTTCATAGATTAAAGTCAAATCATGTAAAGTTAGAAGGTACAGGGGGGAAAAAAAACATGAATCTCATTTCATGATCACAAAAAGCATATTTTACAAGATGAATTAATTCTAAATAAAATTAAAATAAATTTGATGTTTGAAAAAGAAGATAACATATCTGAAAGGAAATTAACTAATCATAACAGAAGAAACAAATGACATCAAAGATATTTGAAGAAATTCTAGATAAAATGTATATCTTGTTTCTCCGATCACCAGAAAAGAAATTTTAGGCACTTCTGAATTTCTTGTTCTTGCCGATAAAGTTTATATCTTCAAGGTAAATGAGACAATGACCTTGAAACTTTCCAGAAAGTTTTTATGGGGTGTTTTGTAAAGTATCCTGAGATTTTAGGTTAATACGATGTCTGGTTTAGAGTTTACATAAAAAATCTACGTTGCCATTGCGCAGGGGAAAAAGGGGGGGGGTAAAGAATGTTGATGTATACAAAGAATATACATTACAGAAATCTTAGCTTACTTAAGGATTTATTGTGTTCAAAAGGTCAAAGGTCAAGGTCCCCTGAATAAAAAGGATGAAAGTAAGTTTTTTTTTTTTTTTTTTTTTTTTTTTTTTCAGGTTTGAATTATATTAATGGTAAACAATAAAAGGCTAAGGGAGTAGAGTCGAAAAGCACTTCAATTTTCGTTAAACAACGAAAAAAGGTCTAGTTATTATTATTATTATACCTAACACTTTTACGTTTCGGATTTAAAGAAAACCTTTGGCTATATGTATTTTATAATAAAACCGTTAGACAGCTTATCGGAATCTCTCCCGTATGTAAGGTTTTGTACTTCCGGAAACTTCACTTCCGGTATTTACAAGTAGAAAACTCAGATTTCTTTAGGAGCTTAAACAATTCTTATTTTATATGGAAATTCATTCAAATTTTAGGAATAGATTCTTCAAAGGAAATCCTACAAAAAAGTCAGCGACAGCGTTGTTGTACCTATGATACATTTTTGTGTTGTAAGACTCCAAAGTTAAGAAAAAGGGGGGATGGAAATTTTAAAATTTCAAAACCATATAGGAAAAATATTTTGAAGACTACATATTGTTAAAAGTGATTAATAGAACCTGTACTATAAGTTTCAAGTCCATCCAAGCAGAACTTTCGGTTTTATGAGTCCCCAAAAATTGTCTATGAGAGTTTCTATGTTAAATTGAAATCACGCATGTTCCATTATTTCAGAAAGGAAGCAAGCAATTCTTGTCATATTTAAGTGGAATACTTACTTTTACACTGTCTTCAGGTGATTAGGAGATGAAAACAAAATTCCACAAAATAAGGGATTTTTAGGGGCCAGTACAACAAAACAGCTTTTCCCTGTAACTTTTTTATTTCGCAACAGATCTGTAAACAGTTTTCGGATTTGAGTTAAGCACGAAGAATACATTTTAAAAATTATGGTCCGTGGGGTCACTTTTTGACCCTTTATAGGAGTTTCAGAGGCCTGAAAAAACAGTACTTTTACAGTTCTCTTGATTTCATCGCGTAATTAGAGTTATCGTTCTTTGCACGGTTGGCGAGCGTAGAAAGCGAAAGTAAGGTTTGGTCCTGTTGGCTGCGTAGCTATACTTTTTCAACAAGCGCTCTGCTAGACTCGCCATGTATCTCATAATGGTTCCTTCCATTTTGCTACATCGAATATCACATCAAACATAAGAGATCTCAGTGTTTTAAGATATTTGACCGGGACTTTAGTACGAAACTAAATTCGCTGCCACCTAAAATGCGTAGAACAAAAATACGGGGGTGGATCCACAAGTGTTTCGTAGACGGACTTTCATAGATTAAAGTCAAATCATGTAAAGTTAGAAGGTACAGGGGGGAAAAAAAACATGAATCTCATTTCATGATCACAAAAAGCATATTTTACAAGATGAATTAATTCTAAATAAAATTAAAATAAATTTGATGTTTGAAAAAGAAGATAACATATCTGAAAGGAAATTAACTAATCATAACAGAAGAAACAAATGACATCAAAGATATTTGAAGAAATTCTAGATAAAATGTATATCTTGTTTCTCCGATCACCAGAAAAGAAATTTTAGGCACTTCTGAATTTCTTGTTCTTGCCGATAAAGTTTATATCTTCAAGGTAAATGAGACAATGACCTTGAAACTTTCCAGAAAGTTTTTATGGGGTGTTTTGTAAAGTATCCTGAGATTTTAGGTTAATACGATGTCTGGTTTAGAGTTTACATAAAAAATCTACGTTGCCATTGCGCAGGGGAAAAAGGGGGGGGGTAAAGAATGTTGATGTATACAAAGAATATACATTACAGAAATCTTAGCTTACTTAAGGATTTATTGTGTTCAAAAGGTCAAAGGTCAAGGTCCCCTGAATAAAAAGGATGAAAGTAAGTTTTTTTTTTTTTTTTTTTTTTTTTTTTTCAGGTTTGAATTATATTAATGGTAAACAATAAAAGGCTAAGGGAGTAGAGTCGAAAAGCACTTCAATTTTCGTTAAACAACGAAAAAAGGTCTAGTTATTATTATTATTATACCTAACACTTTTACGTTTCGGATTTAAAGAAAACCTTTGGCTATATGTATTTTATAATAAAACCGTTAGACAGCTTATCGGAATCTCTCCCGTATGTAAGGTTTTGTACTTCCGGAAACTTCACTTCCGGTATTTACAAGTAGAAAACTCAGATTTCTTTAGGAGCTTAAACAATTCTTATTTTATATGGAAATTCATTCAAATTTTAGGAATAGATTCTTCAAAGGAAATCCTACAAAAAAGTCAGCGACAGCGTTGTTGTACCTATGATACATTTTTGTGTTGTAAGACTCCAAAGTTAAGAAAAAGGGGGGATGGAAATTTTAAAATTTCAAAACCATATAGGAAAAATATTTTGAAGACTACATATTGTTAAAAGTGATTAATAGAACCTGTACTATAAGTTTCAAGTCCATCCAAGCAGAACTTTCGGTTTTATGAGTCCCCAAAAATTGTCTATGAGAGTTTCTATGTTAAATTGAAATCACGCATGTTCCATTATTTCAGAAAGGAAGCAAGCAATTCTTGTCATATTTAAGTGGAATACTTACTTTTACACTGTCTTCAGGTGATTAGGAGATGAAAACAAAATTCCACAAAATAAGGGATTTTTAGGGGCCAGTACAACAAAACAGCTTTTCCCTGTAACTTTTTTATTTCGCAACAGATCTGTAAACAGTTTTCGGATTTGAGTTAAGCACGAAGAATACATTTTAAAAATTATGGTCCGTGGGGTCACTTTTTGACCCTTTATAGGAGTTTCAGAGGCCTGAAAAAACAGTACTTTTACAGTTCTCTTGATTTCATCGCGTAATTAGAGTTATCGTTCTTTGCACGGTTGGCGAGCGTAGAAAGCGAAAGTAAGGTTTGGTCCTGTTGGCTGCGTAGCTATACTTTTTCAACAAGCGCTCTGCTAGACTCGCCATGTATCTCATAATGGTTCCTTCCATTTTGCTACATCGAATATCACATCAAACATAAGAGATCTCAGTGTTTTAAGATATTTGACCGGGACTTTAGTACGAAACTAAATTCGCTGCCACCTAAAATGCGTAGAACAAAAATACGGGGGTGGATCCACAAGTGTTTCGTAGACGGACTTTCATAGATTAAAGTCAAATCATGTAAAGTTAGAAGGTACAGGGGGGAAAAAAAACATGAATCTCATTTCATGATCACAAAAAGCATATTTTACAAGATGAATTAATTCTAAATAAAATTAAAATAAATTTGATGTTTGAAAAAGAAGATAACATATCTGAAAGGAAATTAACTAATCATAACAGAAGAAACAAATGACATCAAAGATATTTGAAGAAATTCTAGATAAAATGTATATCTTGTTTCTCCGATCACCAGAAAAGAAATTTTAGGCACTTCTGAATTTCTTGTTCTTGCCGATAAAGTTTATATCTTCAAGGTAAATGAGACAATGACCTTGAAACTTTCCAGAAAGTTTTTATGGGGTGTTTTGTAAAGTATCCTGAGATTTTAGGTTAATACGATGTCTGGTTTAGAGTTTACATAAAAAATCTACGTTGCCATTGCGCAGGGGAAAAAGGGGGGGGGTAAAGAATGTTGATGTATACAAAGAATATACATTACAGAAATCTTAGCTTACTTAAGGATTTATTGTGTTCAAAAGGTCAAAGGTCAAGGTCCCCTGAATAAAAAGGATGAAAGTAAGTTTTTTTTTTTTTTTTTTTTTTTTTTTTTCAGGTTTGAATTATATTAATGGTAAACAATAAAAGGCTAAGGGAGTAGAGTCGAAAAGCACTTCAATTTTCGTTAAACAACGAAAAAAGGTCTAGTTATTATTATTATTATACCTAACACTTTTACGTTTCGGATTTAAAGAAAACCTTTGGCTATATGTATTTTATAATAAAACCGTTAGACAGCTTATCGGAATCTCTCCCGTATGTAAGGTTTTGTACTTCCGGAAACTTCACTTCCGGTATTTACAAGTAGAAAACTCAGATTTCTTTAGGAGCTTAAACAATTCTTATTTTATATGGAAATTCATTCAAATTTTAGGAATAGATTCTTCAAAGGAAATCCTACAAAAAAGTCAGCGACAGCGTTGTTGTACCTATGATACATTTTTGTGTTGTAAGACTCCAAAGTTAAGAAAAAGGGGGGATGGAAATTTTAAAATTTCAAAACCATATAGGAAAAATATTTTGAAGACTACATATTGTTAAAAGTGATTAATAGAACCTGTACTATAAGTTTCAAGTCCATCCAAGCAGAACTTTCGGTTTTATGAGTCCCCAAAAATTGTCTATGAGAGTTTCTATGTTAAATTGAAATCACGCATGTTCCATTATTTCAGAAAGGAAGCAAGCAATTCTTGTCATATTTAAGTGGAATACTTACTTTTACACTGTCTTCAGGTGATTAGGAGATGAAAACAAAATTCCACAAAATAAGGGATTTTTAGGGGCCAGTACAACAAAACAGCTTTTCCCTGTAACTTTTTTATTTCGCAACAGATCTGTAAACAGTTTTCGGATTTGAGTTAAGCACGAAGAATACATTTTAAAAATTATGGTCCGTGGGGTCACTTTTTGACCCTTTATAGGAGTTTCAGAGGCCTGAAAAAACAGTACTTTTACAGTTCTCTTGATTTCATCGCGTAATTAGAGTTATCGTTCTTTGCACGGTTGGCGAGCGTAGAAAGCGAAAGTAAGGTTTGGTCCTGTTGGCTGCGTAGCTATACTTTTTCAACAAGCGCTCTGCTAGACTCGCCATGTATCTCATAATGGTTCCTTCCATTTTGCTACATCGAATATCACATCAAACATAAGAGATCTCAGTGTTTTAAGATATTTGACCGGGACTTTAGTACGAAACTAAATTCGCTGCCACCTAAAATGCGTAGAACAAAAATACGGGGGTGGATCCACAAGTGTTTCGTAGACGGACTTTCATAGATTAAAGTCAAATCATGTAAAGTTAGAAGGTACAGGGGGGAAAAAAAACATGAATCTCATTTCATGATCACAAAAAGCATATTTTACAAGATGAATTAATTCTAAATAAAATTAAAATAAATTTGATGTTTGAAAAAGAAGATAACATATCTGAAAGGAAATTAACTAATCATAACAGAAGAAACAAATGACATCAAAGATATTTGAAGAAATTCTAGATAAAATGTATATCTTGTTTCTCCGATCACCAGAAAAGAAATTTTAGGCACTTCTGAATTTCTTGTTCTTGCCGATAAAGTTTATATCTTCAAGGTAAATGAGACAATGACCTTGAAACTTTCCAGAAAGTTTTTATGGGGTGTTTTGTAAAGTATCCTGAGATTTTAGGTTAATACGATGTCTGGTTTAGAGTTTACATAAAAAATCTACGTTGCCATTGCGCAGGGGAAAAAGGGGGGGGGGTAAAGAATGTTGATGTATACAAAGAATATACATTACAGAAATCTTAGCTTACTTAAGGATTTATTGTGTTCAAAAGGTCAAAGGTCAAGGTCCCCTGAATAAAAAGGATGAAAGTAAGTTTTTTTTTTTTGTTTTGTTTTTTTTTTTCAGGTTTGAATTATATTAATGGTAAACAATAAAAGGCTAAGGGAGTAGAGTCGAAAAGCACTTCAATTTTCGTTAAACAACGAAAAAAGGTCTAGTTATTATTATTATTATACCTAACACTTTTACGTTTCGGATTTAAAGAAAACCTTTGGCTATATGTATTTTATAATAAAACCGTTAGACAGCTTATCGGAATCTCTCCCGTATGTAAGGTTTTGTACTTCCGGAAACTTCACTTCCGGTATTTACAAGTAGAAAACTCAGATTTCTTTAGGAGCTTAAACAATTCTTATTTTATATGGAAATTCATTCAAATTTTAGGAATAGATTCTTCAAAGGAAATCCTACAAAAAAGTCAGCGACAGCGTTGTTGTACCTATGATACATTTTTGTGTTGTAAGACTCCAAAGTTAAGAAAAAGGGGGGATGGAAATTTTAAAATTTCAAAACCATATAGGAAAAATATTTTGAAGACTACATATTGTTAAAAGTGATTAATAGAACCTGTACTATAAGTTTCAAGTCCATCCAAGCAGAACTTTCGGTTTTATGAGTCCCCAAAAATTGTCTATGAGAGTTTCTATGTTAAATTGAAATCACGCATGTTCCATTATTTCAGAAAGGAAGCAAGCAATTCTTGTCATATTTAAGTGGAATACTTACTTTTACACTGTCTTCAGGTGATTAGGAGATGAAAACAAAATTCCACAAAATAAGGGATTTTTAGGGGCCAGTACAACAAAACAGCTTTTCCCTGTAACTTTTTTATTTCGCAACAGATCTGTAAACAGTTTTCGGATTTGAGTTAAGCACGAAGAATACATTTTAAAAATTATGGTCCGTGGGGTCACTTTTTGACCCTTTATAGGAGTTTCAGAGGCCTGAAAAAACAGTACTTTTACAGTTCTCTTGATTTCATCGCGTAATTAGAGTTATCGTTCTTTGCACGGTTGGCGAGCGTAGAAAGCGAAAGTAAGGTTTGGTCCTGTTGGCTGCGTAGCTATACTTTTTCAACAAGCGCTCTGCTAGACTCGCCATGTATCTCATAATGGTTCCTTCCATTTTGCTACATCGAATATCACATCAAACATAAGAGATCTCAGTGTTTTAAGATATTTGACCGGGACTTTAGTACGAAACTAAATTCGCTGCCACCTAAAATGCGTAGAACAAAAATACGGGGGTGGATCCACAAGTGTTTCGTAGACGGACTTTCATAGATTAAAGTCAAATCATGTAAAGTTAGAAGGTACAGGGGGGAAAAAAAACATGAATCTCATTTCATGATCACAAAAAGCATATTTTACAAGATGAATTAATTCTAAATAAAATTAAAATAAATTTGATGTTTGAAAAAGAAGATAACATATCTGAAAGGAAATTAACTAATCATAACAGAAGAAACAAATGACATCAAAGATATTTGAAGAAATTCTAGATAAAATGTATATCTTGTTTCTCCGATCACCAGAAAAGAAATTTTAGGCACTTCTGAATTTCTTGTTCTTGCCGATAAAGTTTATATCTTCAAGGTAAATGAGACAATGACCTTGAAACTTTCCAGAAAGTTTTTATGGGGTGTTTTGTAAAGTATCCTGAGATTTTAGGTTAATACGATGTCTGGTTTAGAGTTTACATAAAAAATCTACGTTGCCATTGCGCAGGGGAAAAAGGGGGGGGGTAAAGAATGTTGATGTATACAAAGAATATACATTACAGAAATCTTAGCTTACTTAAGGATTTATTGTGTTCAAAAGGTCAAAGGTCAAGGTCCCCTGAATAAAAAGGATGAAAGTAAGTTTTTTTTTTTTTTTTTTTTTTTTTTTTTCAGGTTTGAATTATATTAATGGTAAACAATAAAAGGCTAAGGGAGTAGAGTCGAAAAGCACTTCAATTTTCGTTAAACAACGAAAAAAGGTCTAGTTATTATTATTATTATACCTAACACTTTTACGTTTCGGATTTAAAGAAAACCTTTGGCTATATGTATTTTATAATAAAACCGTTAGACAGCTTATCGGAATCTCTCCCGTATGTAAGGTTTTGTACTTCCGGAAACTTCACTTCCGGTATTTACAAGTAGAAAACTCAGATTTCTTTAGGAGCTTAAACAATTCTTATTTTATATGGAAATTCATTCAAATTTTAGGAATAGATTCTTCAAAGGAAATCCTACAAAAAAGTCAGCGACAGCGTTGTTGTACCTATGATACATTTTTGTGTTGTAAGACTCCAAAGTTAAGAAAAAGGGGGGATGGAAATTTTAAAATTTCAAAACCATATAGGAAAAATATTTTGAAGACTACATATTGTTAAAAGTGATTAATAGAACCTGTACTATAAGTTTCAAGTCCATCCAAGCAGAACTTTCGGTTTTATGAGTCCCCAAAAATTGTCTATGAGAGTTTCTATGTTAAATTGAAATCACGCATGTTCCATTATTTCAGAAAGGAAGCAAGCAATTCTTGTCATATTTAAGTGGAATACTTACTTTTACACTGTCTTCAGGTGATTAGGAGATGAAAACAAAATTCCACAAAATAAGGGATTTTTAGGGGCCAGTACAACAAAACAGCTTTTCCCTGTAACTTTTTTATTTCGCAACAGATCTGTAAACAGTTTTCGGATTTGAGTTAAGCACGAAGAATACATTTTAAAAATTATGGTCCGTGGGGTCACTTTTTGACCCTTTATAGGAGTTTCAGAGGCCTGAAAAAACAGTACTTTTACAGTTCTCTTGATTTCATCGCGTAATTAGAGTTATCGTTCTTTGCACGGTTGGCGAGCGTAGAAAGCGAAAGTAAGGTTTGGTCCTGTTGGCTGCGTAGCTATACTTTTTCAACAAGCGCTCTGCTAGACTCGCCATGTATCTCATAATGGTTCCTTCCATTTTGCTACATCGAATATCACATCAAACATAAGAGATCTCAGTGTTTTAAGATATTTGACCGGGACTTTAGTACGAAACTAAATTCGCTGCCACCTAAAATGCGTAGAACAAAAATACGGGGGTGGATCCACAAGTGTTTCGTAGACGGACTTTCATAGATTAAAGTCAAATCATGTAAAGTTAGAAGGTACAGGGGGGAAAAAAAACATGAATCTCATTTCATGATCACAAAAAGCATATTTTACAAGATGAATTAATTCTAAATAAAATTAAAATAAATTTGATGTTTGAAAAAGAAGATAACATATCTGAAAGGAAATTAACTAATCATAACAGAAGAAACAAATGACATCAAAGATATTTGAAGAAATTCTAGATAAAATGTATATCTTGTTTCTCCGATCACCAGAAAAGAAATTTTAGGCACTTCTGAATTTCTTGTTCTTGCCGATAAAGTTTATATCTTCAAGGTAAATGAGACAATGACCTTGAAACTTTCCAGAAAGTTTTTATGGGGTGTTTTGTAAAGTATCCTGAGATTTTAGGTTAATACGATGTCTGGTTTAGAGTTTACATAAAAAATCTACGTTGCCATTGCGCAGGGGAAAAAGGGGGGGGGTAAAGAATGTTGATGTATACAAAGAATATACATTACAGAAATCTTAGCTTACTTAAGGATTTATTGTGTTCAAAAGGTCAAAGGTCAAGGTCCCCTGAATAAAAAGGATGAAAGTAAGTTTTTTTTTTTTTTTTTTTTTTTTTTTTTCAGGTTTGAATTATATTAATGGTAAACAATAAAAGGCTAAGGGAGTAGAGTCGAAAAGCACTTCAATTTTCGTTAAACAACGAAAAAAGGTCTAGTTATTATTATTATTATACCTAACACTTTTACGTTTCGGATTTAAAGAAAACCTTTGGCTATATGTATTTTATAATAAAACCGTTAGACAGCTTATCGGAATCTCTCCCGTATGTAAGGTTTTGTACTTCCGGAAACTTCACTTCCGGTATTTACAAGTAGAAAACTCAGATTTCTTTAGGAGCTTAAACAATTCTTATTTTATATGGAAATTCATTCAAATTTTAGGAATAGATTCTTCAAAGGAAATCCTACAAAAAAGTCAGCGACAGCGTTGTTGTACCTATGATACATTTTTGTGTTGTAAGACTCCAAAGTTAAGAAAAAGGGGGGATGGAAATTTTAAAATTTCAAAACCATATAGGAAAAATATTTTGAAGACTACATATTGTTAAAAGTGATTAATAGAACCTGTACTATAAGTTTCAAGTCCATCCAAGCAGAACTTTCGGTTTTATGAGTCCCCAAAAATTGTCTATGAGAGTTTCTATGTTAAATTGAAATCACGCATGTTCCATTATTTCAGAAAGGAAGCAAGCAATTCTTGTCATATTTAAGTGGAATACTTACTTTTACACTGTCTTCAGGTGATTAGGAGATGAAAACAAAATTCCACAAAATAAGGGATTTTTAGGGGCCAGTACAACAAAACAGCTTTTCCCTGTAACTTTTTTATTTCGCAACAGATCTGTAAACAGTTTTCGGATTTGAGTTAAGCACGAAGAATACATTTTAAAAATTATGGTCCGTGGGGTCACTTTTTGACCCTTTATAGGAGTTTCAGAGGCCTGAAAAAACAGTACTTTTACAGTTCTCTTGATTTCATCGCGTAATTAGAGTTATCGTTCTTTGCACGGTTGGCGAGCGTAGAAAGCGAAAGTAAGGTTTGGTCCTGTTGGCTGCGTAGCTATACTTTTTCAACAAGCGCTCTGCTAGACTCGCCATGTATCTCATAATGGTTCCTTCCATTTTGCTACATCGAATATCACATCAAACATAAGAGATCTCAGTGTTTTAAGATATTTGACCGGGACTTTAGTACGAAACTAAATTCGCTGCCACCTAAAATGCGTAGAACAAAAATACGGGGGTGGATCCACAAGTGTTTCGTAGACGGACTTTCATAGATTAAAGTCAAATCATGTAAAGTTAGAAGGTACAGGGGGGAAAAAAAACATGAATCTCATTTCATGATCACAAAAAGCATATTTTACAAGATGAATTAATTCTAAATAAAATTAAAATAAATTTGATGTTTGAAAAAGAAGATAACATATCTGAAAGGAAATTAACTAATCATAACAGAAGAAACAAATGACATCAAAGATATTTGAAGAAATTCTAGATAAAATGTATATCTTGTTTCTCCGATCACCAGAAAAGAAATTTTAGGCACTTCTGAATTTCTTGTTCTTGCCGATAAAGTTTATATCTTCAAGGTAAATGAGACAATGACCTTGAAACTTTCCAGAAAGTTTTTATGGGGTGTTTTGTAAAGTATCCTGAGATTTTAGGTTAATACGATGTCTGGTTTAGAGTTTACATAAAAAATCTACGTTGCCATTGCGCAGGGGAAAAAGGGGGGGGGTAAAGAATGTTGATGTATACAAAGAATATACATTACAGAAATCTTAGCTTACTTAAGGATTTATTGTGTTCAAAAGGTCAAAGGTCAAGGTCCCCTGAATAAAAAGGATGAAAGTAAGTTTTTTTTTTTTTTTTTTTTTTTTTTTTTCAGGTTTGAATTATATTAATGGTAAACAATAAAAGGCTAAGGGAGTAGAGTCGAAAAGCACTTCAATTTTCGTTAAACAACGAAAAAAGGTCTAGTTATTATTATTATTATACCTAACACTTTTACGTTTCGGATTTAAAGAAAACCTTTGGCTATATGTATTTTATAATAAAACCGTTAGACAGCTTATCGGAATCTCTCCCGTATGTAAGGTTTTGTACTTCCGGAAACTTCACTTCCGGTATTTACAAGTAGAAAACTCAGATTTCTTTAGGAGCTTAAACAATTCTTATTTTATATGGAAATTCATTCAAATTTTAGGAATAGATTCTTCAAAGGAAATCCTACAAAAAAGTCAGCGACAGCGTTGTTGTACCTATGATACATTTTTGTGTTGTAAGACTCCAAAGTTAAGAAAAAGGGGGGATGGAAATTTTAAAATTTCAAAACCATATAGGAAAAATATTTTGAAGACTACATATTGTTAAAAGTGATTAATAGAACCTGTACTATAAGTTTCAAGTCCATCCAAGCAGAACTTTCGGTTTTATGAGTCCCCAAAAATTGTCTATGAGAGTTTCTATGTTAAATTGAAATCACGCATGTTCCATTATTTCAGAAAGGAAGCAAGCAATTCTTGTCATATTTAAGTGGAATACTTACTTTTACACTGTCTTCAGGTGATTAGGAGATGAAAACAAAATTCCACAAAATAAGGGATTTTTAGGGGCCAGTACAACAAAACAGCTTTTCCCTGTAACTTTTTTATTTCGCAACAGATCTGTAAACAGTTTTCGGATTTGAGTTAAGCACGAAGAATACATTTTAAAAATTATGGTCCGTGGGGTCACTTTTTGACCCTTTATAGGAGTTTCAGAGGCCTGAAAAAACAGTACTTTTACAGTTCTCTTGATTTCATCGCGTAATTAGAGTTATCGTTCTTTGCACGGTTGGCGAGCGTAGAAAGCGAAAGTAAGGTTTGGTCCTGTTGGCTGCGTAGCTATACTTTTTCAACAAGCGCTCTGCTAGACTCGCCATGTATCTCATAATGGTTCCTTCCATTTTGCTACATCGAATATCACATCAAACATAAGAGATCTCAGTGTTTTAAGATATTTGACCGGGACTTTAGTACGAAACTAAATTCGCTGCCACCTAAAATGCGTAGAACAAAAATACGGGGGTGGATCCACAAGTGTTTCGTAGACGGACTTTCATAGATTAAAGTCAAATCATGTAAAGTTAGAAGGTACAGGGGGGAAAAAAAACATGAATCTCATTTCATGATCACAAAAAGCATATTTTACAAGATGAATTAATTCTAAATAAAATTAAAATAAATTTGATGTTTGAAAAAGAAGATAACATATCTGAAAGGAAATTAACTAATCATAACAGAAGAAACAAATGACATCAAAGATATTTGAAGAAATTCTAGATAAAATGTATATCTTGTTTCTCCGATCACCAGAAAAGAAATTTTAGGCACTTCTGAATTTCTTGTTCTTGCCGATAAAGTTTATATCTTCAAGGTAAATGAGACAATGACCTTGAAACTTTCCAGAAAGTTTTTATGGGGTGTTTTGTAAAGTATCCTGAGATTTTAGGTTAATACGATGTCTGGTTTAGAGTTTACATAAAAAATCTACGTTGCCATTGCGCAGGGGAAAAAGGGGGGGGGTAAAGAATGTTGATGTATACAAAGAATATACATTACAGAAATCTTAGCTTACTTAAGGATTTATTGTGTTCAAAAGGTCAAAGGTCAAGGTCCCCTGAATAAAAAGGATGAAAGTAAGTTTTTTTTTTTTTTTTTTTTTTTTTTTTTCAGGTTTGAATTATATTAATGGTAAACAATAAAAGGCTAAGGGAGTAGAGTCGAAAAGCACTTCAATTTTCGTTAAACAACGAAAAAAGGTCTAGTTATTATTATTATTATACCTAACACTTTTACGTTTCGGATTTAAAGAAAACCTTTGGCTATATGTATTTTATAATAAAACCGTTAGACAGCTTATCGGAATCTCTCCCGTATGTAAGGTTTTGTACTTCCGGAAACTTCACTTCCGGTATTTACAAGTAGAAAACTCAGATTTCTTTAGGAGCTTAAACAATTCTTATTTTATATGGAAATTCATTCAAATTTTAGGAATAGATTCTTCAAAGGAAATCCTACAAAAAAGTCAGCGACAGCGTTGTTGTACCTATGATACATTTTTGTGTTGTAAGACTCCAAAGTTAAGAAAAAGGGGGGATGGAAATTTTAAAATTTCAAAACCATATAGGAAAAATATTTTGAAGACTACATATTGTTAAAAGTGATTAATAGAACCTGTACTATAAGTTTCAAGTCCATCCAAGCAGAACTTTCGGTTTTATGAGTCCCCAAAAATTGTCTATGAGAGTTTCTATGTTAAATTGAAATCACGCATGTTCCATTATTTCAGAAAGGAAGCAAGCAATTCTTGTCATATTTAAGTGGAATACTTACTTTTACACTGTCTTCAGGTGATTAGGAGATGAAAACAAAATTCCACAAAATAAGGGATTTTTAGGGGCCAGTACAACAAAACAGCTTTTCCCTGTAACTTTTTTATTTCGCAACAGATCTGTAAACAGTTTTCGGATTTGAGTTAAGCACGAAGAATACATTTTAAAAATTATGGTCCGTGGGGTCACTTTTTGACCCTTTATAGGAGTTTCAGAGGCCTGAAAAAACAGTACTTTTACAGTTCTCTTGATTTCATCGCGTAATTAGAGTTATCGTTCTTTGCACGGTTGGCGAGCGTAGAAAGCGAAAGTAAGGTTTGGTCCTGTTGGCTGCGTAGCTATACTTTTTCAACAAGCGCTCTGCTAGACTCGCCATGTATCTCATAATGGTTCCTTCCATTTTGCTACATCGAATATCACATCAAACATAAGAGATCTCAGTGTTTTAAGATATTTGACCGGGACTTTAGTACGAAACTAAATTCGCTGCCACCTAAAATGCGTAGAACAAAAATACGGGGGTGGATCCACAAGTGTTTCGTAGACGGACTTTCATAGATTAAAGTCAAATCATGTAAAGTTAGAAGGTACAGGGGGGAAAAAAAACATGAATCTCATTTCATGATCACAAAAAGCATATTTTACAAGATGAATTAATTCTAAATAAAATTAAAATAAATTTGATGTTTGAAAAAGAAGATAACATATCTGAAAGGAAATTAACTAATCATAACAGAAGAAACAAATGACATCAAAGATATTTGAAGAAATTCTAGATAAAATGTATATCTTGTTTCTCCGATCACCAGAAAAGAAATTTTAGGCACTTCTGAATTTCTTGTTCTTGCCGATAAAGTTTATATCTTCAAGGTAAATGAGACAATGACCTTGAAACTTTCCAGAAAGTTTTTATGGGGTGTTTTGTAAAGTATCCTGAGATTTTAGGTTAATACGATGTCTGGTTTAGAGTTTACATAAAAAATCTACGTTGCCATTGCGCAGGGGAAAAAGGGGGGGGGTAAAGAATGTTGATGTATACAAAGAATATACATTACAGAAATCTTAGCTTACTTAAGGATTTATTGTGTTCAAAAGGTCAAAGGTCAAGGTCCCCTGAATAAAAAGGATGAAAGTAAGTTTTTTTTTTTTTTTTTTTTTTTTTTTTTCAGGTTTGAATTATATTAATGGTAAACAATAAAAGGCTAAGGGAGTAGAGTCGAAAAGCACTTCAATTTTCGTTAAACAACGAAAAAAGGTCTAGTTATTATTATTATTATACCTAACACTTTTACGTTTCGGATTTAAAGAAAACCTTTGGCTATATGTATTTTATAATAAAACCGTTAGACAGCTTATCGGAATCTCTCCCGTATGTAAGGTTTTGTACTTCCGGAAACTTCACTTCCGGTATTTACAAGTAGAAAACTCAGATTTCTTTAGGAGCTTAAACAATTCTTATTTTATATGGAAATTCATTCAAATTTTAGGAATAGATTCTTCAAAGGAAATCCTACAAAAAAGTCAGCGACAGCGTTGTTGTACCTATGATACATTTTTGTGTTGTAAGACTCCAAAGTTAAGAAAAAGGGGGGATGGAAATTTTAAAATTTCAAAACCATATAGGAAAAATATTTTGAAGACTACATATTGTTAAAAGTGATTAATAGAACCTGTACTATAAGTTTCAAGTCCATCCAAGCAGAACTTTCGGTTTTATGAGTCCCCAAAAATTGTCTATGAGAGTTTCTATGTTAAATTGAAATCACGCATGTTCCATTATTTCAGAAAGGAAGCAAGCAATTCTTGTCATATTTAAGTGGAATACTTACTTTTACACTGTCTTCAGGTGATTAGGAGATGAAAACAAAATTCCACAAAATAAGGGATTTTTAGGGGCCAGTACAACAAAACAGCTTTTCCCTGTAACTTTTTTATTTCGCAACAGATCTGTAAACAGTTTTCGGATTTGAGTTAAGCACGAAGAATACATTTTAAAAATTATGGTCCGTGGGGTCACTTTTTGACCCTTTATAGGAGTTTCAGAGGCCTGAAAAAACAGTACTTTTACAGTTCTCTTGATTTCATCGCGTAATTAGAGTTATCGTTCTTTGCACGGTTGGCGAGCGTAGAAAGCGAAAGTAAGGTTTGGTCCTGTTGGCTGCGTAGCTATACTTTTTCAACAAGCGCTCTGCTAGACTCGCCATGTATCTCATAATGGTTCCTTCCATTTTGCTACATCGAATATCACATCAAACATAAGAGATCTCAGTGTTTTAAGATATTTGACCGGGACTTTAGTACGAAACTAAATTCGCTGCCACCTAAAATGCGTAGAACAAAAATACGGGGGTGGATCCACAAGTGTTTCGTAGACGGACTTTCATAGATTAAAGTCAAATCATGTAAAGTTAGAAGGTACAGGGGGGAAAAAAAACATGAATCTCATTTCATGATCACAAAAAGCATATTTTACAAGATGAATTAATTCTAAATAAAATTAAAATAAATTTGATGTTTGAAAAAGAAGATAACATATCTGAAAGGAAATTAACTAATCATAACAGAAGAAACAAATGACATCAAAGATATTTGAAGAAATTCTAGATAAAATGTATATCTTGTTTCTCCGATCACCAGAAAAGAAATTTTAGGCACTTCTGAATTTCTTGTTCTTGCCGATAAAGTTTATATCTTCAAGGTAAATGAGACAATGACCTTGAAACTTTCCAGAAAGTTTTTATGGGGTGTTTTGTAAAGTATCCTGAGATTTTAGGTTAATACGATGTCTGGTTTAGAGTTTACATAAAAAATCTACGTTGCCATTGCGCAGGGGAAAAAGGGGGGGGGTAAAGAATGTTGATGTATACAAAGAATATACATTACAGAAATCTTAGCTTACTTAAGGATTTATTGTGTTCAAAAGGTCAAAGGTCAAGGTCCCCTGAATAAAAAGGATGAAAGTAAGTTTTTTTTTTTTTTTTTTTTTTTTTTTTTCAGGTTTGAATTATATTAATGGTAAACAATAAAAGGCTAAGGGAGTAGAGTCGAAAAGCACTTCAATTTTCGTTAAACAACGAAAAAAGGTCTAGTTATTATTATTATTATACCTAACACTTTTACGTTTCGGATTTAAAGAAAACCTTTGGCTATATGTATTTTATAATAAAACCGTTAGACAGCTTATCGGAATCTCTCCCGTATGTAAGGTTTTGTACTTCCGGAAACTTCACTTCCGGTATTTACAAGTAGAAAACTCAGATTTCTTTAGGAGCTTAAACAATTCTTATTTTATATGGAAATTCATTCAAATTTTAGGAATAGATTCTTCAAAGGAAATCCTACAAAAAAGTCAGCGACAGCGTTGTTGTACCTATGATACATTTTTGTGTTGTAAGACTCCAAAGTTAAGAAAAAGGGGGGATGGAAATTTTAAAATTTCAAAACCATATAGGAAAAATATTTTGAAGACTACATATTGTTAAAAGTGATTAATAGAACCTGTACTATAAGTTTCAAGTCCATCCAAGCAGAACTTTCGGTTTTATGAGTCCCCAAAAATTGTCTATGAGAGTTTCTATGTTAAATTGAAATCACGCATGTTCCATTATTTCAGAAAGGAAGCAAGCAATTCTTGTCATATTTAAGTGGAATACTTACTTTTACACTGTCTTCAGGTGATTAGGAGATGAAAACAAAATTCCACAAAATAAGGGATTTTTAGGGGCCAGTACAACAAAACAGCTTTTCCCTGTAACTTTTTTATTTCGCAACAGATCTGTAAACAGTTTTCGGATTTGAGTTAAGCACGAAGAATACATTTTAAAAATTATGGTCCGTGGGGTCACTTTTTGACCCTTTATAGGAGTTTCAGAGGCCTGAAAAAACAGTACTTTTACAGTTCTCTTGATTTCATCGCGTAATTAGAGTTATCGTTCTTTGCACGGTTGGCGAGCGTAGAAAGCGAAAGTAAGGTTTGGTCCTGTTGGCTGCGTAGCTATACTTTTTCAACAAGCGCTCTGCTAGACTCGCCATGTATCTCATAATGGTTCCTTCCATTTTGCTACATCGAATATCACATCAAACATAAGAGATCTCAGTGTTTTAAGATATTTGACCGGGACTTTAGTACGAAACTAAATTCGCTGCCACCTAAAATGCGTAGAACAAAAATACGGGGGTGGATCCACAAGTGTTTCGTAGACGGACTTTCATAGATTAAAGTCAAATCATGTAAAGTTAGAAGGTACAGGGGGGAAAAAAAACATGAATCTCATTTCATGATCACAAAAAGCATATTTTACAAGATGAATTAATTCTAAATAAAATTAAAATAAATTTGATGTTTGAAAAAGAAGATAACATATCTGAAAGGAAATTAACTAATCATAACAGAAGAAACAAATGACATCAAAGATATTTGAAGAAATTCTAGATAAAATGTATATCTTGTTTCTCCGATCACCAGAAAAGAAATTTTAGGCACTTCTGAATTTCTTGTTCTTGCCGATAAAGTTTATATCTTCAAGGTAAATGAGACAATGACCTTGAAACTTTCCAGAAAGTTTTTATGGGGTGTTTTGTAAAGTATCCTGAGATTTTAGGTTAATACGATGTCTGGTTTAGAGTTTACATAAAAAATCTACGTTGCCATTGCGCAGGGGAAAAAGGGGGGGGGTAAAGAATGTTGATGTATACAAAGAATATACATTACAGAAATCTTAGCTTACTTAAGGATTTATTGTGTTCAAAAGGTCAAAGGTCAAGGTCCCCTGAATAAAAAGGATGAAAGTAAGTTTTTTTTTTTTTTTTTTTTTTTTTTTTTCAGGTTTGAATTATATTAATGGTAAACAATAAAAGGCTAAGGGAGTAGAGTCGAAAAGCACTTCAATTTTCGTTAAACAACGAAAAAAGGTCTAGTTATTATTATTATTATACCTAACACTTTTACGTTTCGGATTTAAAGAAAACCTTTGGCTATATGTATTTTATAATAAAACCGTTAGACAGCTTATCGGAATCTCTCCCGTATGTAAGGTTTTGTACTTCCGGAAACTTCACTTCCGGTATTTACAAGTAGAAAACTCAGATTTCTTTAGGAGCTTAAACAATTCTTATTTTATATGGAAATTCATTCAAATTTTAGGAATAGATTCTTCAAAGGAAATCCTACAAAAAAGTCAGCGACAGCGTTGTTGTACCTATGATACATTTTTGTGTTGTAAGACTCCAAAGTTAAGAAAAAGGGGGGATGGAAATTTTAAAATTTCAAAACCATATAGGAAAAATATTTTGAAGACTACATATTGTTAAAAGTGATTAATAGAACCTGTACTATAAGTTTCAAGTCCATCCAAGCAGAACTTTCGGTTTTATGAGTCCCCAAAAATTGTCTATGAGAGTTTCTATGTTAAATTGAAATCACGCATGTTCCATTATTTCAGAAAGGAAGCAAGCAATTCTTGTCATATTTAAGTGGAATACTTACTTTTACACTGTCTTCAGGTGATTAGGAGATGAAAACAAAATTCCACAAAATAAGGGATTTTTAGGGGCCAGTACAACAAAACAGCTTTTCCCTGTAACTTTTTTATTTCGCAACAGATCTGTAAACAGTTTTCGGATTTGAGTTAAGCACGAAGAATACATTTTAAAAATTATGGTCCGTGGGGTCACTTTTTGACCCTTTATAGGAGTTTCAGAGGCCTGAAAAAACAGTACTTTTACAGTTCTCTTGATTTCATCGCGTAATTAGAGTTATCGTTCTTTGCACGGTTGGCGAGCGTAGAAAGCGAAAGTAAGGTTTGGTCCTGTTGGCTGCGTAGCTATACTTTTTCAACAAGCGCTCTGCTAGACTCGCCATGTATCTCATAATGGTTCCTTCCATTTTGCTACATCGAATATCACATCAAACATAAGAGATCTCAGTGTTTTAAGATATTTGACCGGGACTTTAGTACGAAACTAAATTCGCTGCCACCTAAAATGCGTAGAACAAAAATACGGGGGTGGATCCACAAGTGTTTCGTAGACGGACTTTCATAGATTAAAGTCAAATCATGTAAAGTTAGAAGGTACAGGGGGGAAAAAAAACATGAATCTCATTTCATGATCACAAAAAGCATATTTTACAAGATGAATTAATTCTAAATAAAATTAAAATAAATTTGATGTTTGAAAAAGAAGATAACATATCTGAAAGGAAATTAACTAATCATAACAGAAGAAACAAATGACATCAAAGATATTTGAAGAAATTCTAGATAAAATGTATATCTTGTTTCTCCGATCACCAGAAAAGAAATTTTAGGCACTTCTGAATTTCTTGTTCTTGCCGATAAAGTTTATATCTTCAAGGTAAATGAGACAATGACCTTGAAACTTTCCAGAAAGTTTTTATGGGGTGTTTTGTAAAGTATCCTGAGATTTTAGGTTAATACGATGTCTGGTTTAGAGTTTACATAAAAAATCTACGTTGCCATTGCGCAGGGGAAAAAGGGGGGGGGTAAAGAATGTTGATGTATACAAAGAATATACATTACAGAAATCTTAGCTTACTTAAGGATTTATTGTGTTCAAAAGGTCAAAGGTCAAGGTCCCCTGAATAAAAAGGATGAAAGTAAGTTTTTTTTTTTTTTTTTTTTTTTTTTTTTCAGGTTTGAATTATATTAATGGTAAACAATAAAAGGCTAAGGGAGTAGAGTCGAAAAGCACTTCAATTTTCGTTAAACAACGAAAAAAGGTCTAGTTATTATTATTATTATACCTAACACTTTTACGTTTCGGATTTAAAGAAAACCTTTGGCTATATGTATTTTATAATAAAACCGTTAGACAGCTTATCGGAATCTCTCCCGTATGTAAGGTTTTGTACTTCCGGAAACTTCACTTCCGGTATTTACAAGTAGAAAACTCAGATTTCTTTAGGAGCTTAAACAATTCTTATTTTATATGGAAATTCATTCAAATTTTAGGAATAGATTCTTCAAAGGAAATCCTACAAAAAAGTCAGCGACAGCGTTGTTGTACCTATGATACATTTTTGTGTTGTAAGACTCCAAAGTTAAGAAAAAGGGGGGATGGAAATTTTAAAATTTCAAAACCATATAGGAAAAATATTTTGAAGACTACATATTGTTAAAAGTGATTAATAGAACCTGTACTATAAGTTTCAAGTCCATCCAAGCAGAACTTTCGGTTTTATGAGTCCCCAAAAATTGTCTATGAGAGTTTCTATGTTAAATTGAAATCACGCATGTTCCATTATTTCAGAAAGGAAGCAAGCAATTCTTGTCATATTTAAGTGGAATACTTACTTTTACACTGTCTTCAGGTGATTAGGAGATGAAAACAAAATTCCACAAAATAAGGGATTTTTAGGGGCCAGTACAACAAAACAGCTTTTCCCTGTAACTTTTTTATTTCGCAACAGATCTGTAAACAGTTTTCGGATTTGAGTTAAGCACGAAGAATACATTTTAAAAATTATGGTCCGTGGGGTCACTTTTTGACCCTTTATAGGAGTTTCAGAGGCCTGAAAAAACAGTACTTTTACAGTTCTCTTGATTTCATCGCGTAATTAGAGTTATCGTTCTTTGCACGGTTGGCGAGCGTAGAAAGCGAAAGTAAGGTTTGGTCCTGTTGGCTGCGTAGCTATACTTTTTCAACAAGCGCTCTGCTAGACTCGCCATGTATCTCATAATGGTTCCTTCCATTTTGCTACATCGAATATCACATCAAACATAAGAGATCTCAGTGTTTTAAGATATTTGACCGGGACTTTAGTACGAAACTAAATTCGCTGCCACCTAAAATGCGTAGAACAAAAATACGGGGGTGGATCCACAAGTGTTTCGTAGACGGACTTTCATAGATTAAAGTCAAATCATGTAAAGTTAGAAGGTACAGGGGGGAAAAAAAACATGAATCTCATTTCATGATCACAAAAAGCATATTTTACAAGATGAATTAATTCTAAATAAAATTAAAATAAATTTGATGTTTGAAAAAGAAGATAACATATCTGAAAGGAAATTAACTAATCATAACAGAAGAAACAAATGACATCAAAGATATTTGAAGAAATTCTAGATAAAATGTATATCTTGTTTCTCCGATCACCAGAAAAGAAATTTTAGGCACTTCTGAATTTCTTGTTCTTGCCGATAAAGTTTATATCTTCAAGGTAAATGAGACAATGACCTTGAAACTTTCCAGAAAGTTTTTATGGGGTGTTTTGTAAAGTATCCTGAGATTTTAGGTTAATACGATGTCTGGTTTAGAGTTTACATAAAAAATCTACGTTGCCATTGCGCAGGGGAAAAAGGGGGGGGGTAAAGAATGTTGATGTATACAAAGAATATACATTACAGAAATCTTAGCTTACTTAAGGATTTATTGTGTTCAAAAGGTCAAAGGTCAAGGTCCCCTGAATAAAAAGGATGAAAGTAAGTTTTTTTTTTTTTTTTTTTTTTTTTTTTTCAGGTTTGAATTATATTAATGGTAAACAATAAAAGGCTAAGGGAGTAGAGTCGAAAAGCACTTCAATTTTCGTTAAACAACGAAAAAAGGTCTAGTTATTATTATTATTATACCTAACACTTTTACGTTTCGGATTTAAAGAAAACCTTTGGCTATATGTATTTTATAATAAAACCGTTAGACAGCTTATCGGAATCTCTCCCGTATGTAAGGTTTTGTACTTCCGGAAACTTCACTTCCGGTATTTACAAGTAGAAAACTCAGATTTCTTTAGGAGCTTAAACAATTCTTATTTTATATGGAAATTCATTCAAATTTTAGGAATAGATTCTTCAAAGGAAATCCTACAAAAAAGTCAGCGACAGCGTTGTTGTACCTATGATACATTTTTGTGTTGTAAGACTCCAAAGTTAAGAAAAAGGGGGGATGGAAATTTTAAAATTTCAAAACCATATAGGAAAAATATTTTGAAGACTACATATTGTTAAAAGTGATTAATAGAACCTGTACTATAAGTTTCAAGTCCATCCAAGCAGAACTTTCGGTTTTATGAGTCCCCAAAAATTGTCTATGAGAGTTTCTATGTTAAATTGAAATCACGCATGTTCCATTATTTCAGAAAGGAAGCAAGCAATTCTTGTCATATTTAAGTGGAATACTTACTTTTACACTGTCTTCAGGTGATTAGGAGATGAAAACAAAATTCCACAAAATAAGGGATTTTTAGGGGCCAGTACAACAAAACAGCTTTTCCCTGTAACTTTTTTATTTCGCAACAGATCTGTAAACAGTTTTCGGATTTGAGTTAAGCACGAAGAATACATTTTAAAAATTATGGTCCGTGGGGTCACTTTTTGACCCTTTATAGGAGTTTCAGAGGCCTGAAAAAACAGTACTTTTACAGTTCTCTTGATTTCATCGCGTAATTAGAGTTATCGTTCTTTGCACGGTTGGCGAGCGTAGAAAGCGAAAGTAAGGTTTGGTCCTGTTGGCTGCGTAGCTATACTTTTTCAACAAGCGCTCTGCTAGACTCGCCATGTATCTCATAATGGTTCCTTCCATTTTGCTACATCGAATATCACATCAAACATAAGAGATCTCAGTGTTTTAAGATATTTGACCGGGACTTTAGTACGAAACTAAATTCGCTGCCACCTAAAATGCGTAGAACAAAAATACGGGGGTGGATCCACAAGTGTTTCGTAGACGGACTTTCATAGATTAAAGTCAAATCATGTAAAGTTAGAAGGTACAGGGGGGAAAAAAAACATGAATCTCATTTCATGATCACAAAAAGCATATTTTACAAGATGAATTAATTCTAAATAAAATTAAAATAAATTTGATGTTTGAAAAAGAAGATAACATATCTGAAAGGAAATTAACTAATCATAACAGAAGAAACAAATGACATCAAAGATATTTGAAGAAATTCTAGATAAAATGTATATCTTGTTTCTCCGATCACCAGAAAAGAAATTTTAGGCACTTCTGAATTTCTTGTTCTTGCCGATAAAGTTTATATCTTCAAGGTAAATGAGACAATGACCTTGAAACTTTCCAGAAAGTTTTTATGGGGTGTTTTGTAAAGTATCCTGAGATTTTAGGTTAATACGATGTCTGGTTTAGAGTTTACATAAAAAATCTACGTTGCCATTGCGCAGGGGAAAAAGGGGGGGGGTAAAGAATGTTGATGTATACAAAGAATATACATTACAGAAATCTTAGCTTACTTAAGGATTTATTGTGTTCAAAAGGTCAAAGGTCAAGGTCCCCTGAATAAAAAGGATGAAAGTAAGTTTTTTTTTTTTTTTTTTTTTTTTTTTTTTCAGGTTTGAATTATATTAATGGTAAACAATAAAAGGCTAAGGGAGTAGAGTCGAAAAGCACTTCAATTTTCGTTAAACAACGAAAAAAGGTCTAGTTATTATTATTATTATACCTAACACTTTTACGTTTCGGATTTAAAGAAAACCTTTGGCTATATGTATTTTATAATAAAACCGTTAGACAGCTTATCGGAATCTCTCCCGTATGTAAGGTTTTGTACTTCCGGAAACTTCACTTCCGGTATTTACAAGTAGAAAACTCAGATTTCTTTAGGAGCTTAAACAATTCTTATTTTATATGGAAATTCATTCAAATTTTAGGAATAGATTCTTCAAAGGAAATCCTACAAAAAAGTCAGCGACAGCGTTGTTGTACCTATGATACATTTTTGTGTTGTAAGACTCCAAAGTTAAGAAAAAGGGGGGATGGAAATTTTAAAATTTCAAAACCATATAGGAAAAATATTTTGAAGACTACATATTGTTAAAAGTGATTAATAGAACCTGTACTATAAGTTTCAAGTCCATCCAAGCAGAACTTTCGGTTTTATGAGTCCCCAAAAATTGTCTATGAGAGTTTCTATGTTAAATTGAAATCACGCATGTTCCATTATTTCAGAAAGGAAGCAAGCAATTCTTGTCATATTTAAGTGGAATACTTACTTTTACACTGTCTTCAGGTGATTAGGAGATGAAAACAAAATTCCACAAAATAAGGGATTTTTAGGGGCCAGTACAACAAAACAGCTTTTCCCTGTAACTTTTTTATTTCGCAACAGATCTGTAAACAGTTTTCGGATTTGAGTTAAGCACGAAGAATACATTTTAAAAATTATGGTCCGTGGGGTCACTTTTTGACCCTTTATAGGAGTTTCAGAGGCCTGAAAAAACAGTACTTTTACAGTTCTCTTGATTTCATCGCGTAATTAGAGTTATCGTTCTTTGCACGGTTGGCGAGCGTAGAAAGCGAAAGTAAGGTTTGGTCCCGTTGGCTGCGTAGCTATACTTTTTCAACAAGCGCTCTGCTAGACTCGCCATGTATCTCATAATGGTTCCTTCCATTTTGCTACATCGAATATCACATCAAACATAAGAGATCTCAGTGTTTTAAGATATTTGACCGGGACTTTAGTACGAAACTAAATTCGCTGCCACCTAAAATGCGTAGAACAAAAATACGGGGGTGGATCCACAAGTGTTTCGTAGACGGACTTTCATAGATTAAAGTCAAATCATGTAAAGTTAGAAGGTACAGGGGGGAAAAAAAACATGAATCTCATTTCATGATCACAAAAAGCATATTTTACAAGATGAATTAATTCTAAATAAAATTAAAATAAATTTGATGTTTGAAAAAGAAGATAACATATCTGAAAGGAAATTAACTAATCATAACAGAAGAAACAAATGACATCAAAGATATTTGAAGAAATTCTAGATAAAATGTATATCTTGTTTCTCCGATCACCAGAAAAGAAATTTTAGGCACTTCTGAATTTCTTGTTCTTGCCGATAAAGTTTATATCTTCAAGGTAAATGAGACAATGACCTTGAAACTTTCCAGAAAGTTTTTATGGGGTGTTTTGTAAAGTATCCTGAGATTTTAGGTTAATACGATGTCTGGTTTAGAGTTTACATAAAAAATCTACGTTGCCATTGCGCAGGGGAAAAAGGGGGGGGGTAAAGAATGTTGATGTATACAAAGAATATACATTACAGAAATCTTAGCTTACTTAAGGATTTATTGTGTTCAAAAGGTCAAAGGTCAAGGTCCCCTGAATAAAAAGGATGAAAGTAAGTTTTTTTTTTTTTTTTTTTTTTTTTTTTTCAGGTTTGAATTATATTAATGGTAAACAATAAAAGGCTAAGGGAGTAGAGTCGAAAAGCACTTCAATTTTCGTTAAACAACGAAAAAAGGTCTAGTTATTATTATTATTATACCTAACACTTTTACGTTTCGGATTTAAAGAAAACCTTTGGCTATATGTATTTTATAATAAAACCGTTAGACAGCTTATCGGAATCTCTCCCGTATGTAAGGTTTTGTACTTCCGGAAACTTCACTTCCGGTATTTACAAGTAGAAAACTCAGATTTCTTTAGGAGCTTAAACAATTCTTATTTTATATGGAAATTCATTCAAATTTTAGGAATAGATTCTTCAAAGGAAATCCTACAAAAAAGTCAGCGACAGCGTTGTTGTACCTATGATACATTTTTGTGTTGTAAGACTCCAAAGTTAAGAAAAAGGGGGGATGGAAATTTTAAAATTTCAAAACCATATAGGAAAAATATTTTGAAGACTACATATTGTTAAAAGTGATTAATAGAACCTGTACTATAAGTTTCAAGTCCATCCAAGCAGAACTTTCGGTTTTATGAGTCCCCAAAAATTGTCTATGAGAGTTTCTATGTTAAATTGAAATCACGCATGTTCCATTATTTCAGAAAGGAAGCAAGCAATTCTTGTCATATTTAAGTGGAATACTTACTTTTACACTGTCTTCAGGTGATTAGGAGATGAAAACAAAATTCCACAAAATAAGGGATTTTTAGGGGCCAGTACAACAAAACAGCTTTTCCCTGTAACTTTTTTATTTCGCAACAGATCTGTAAACAGTTTTCGGATTTGAGTTAAGCACGAAGAATACATTTTAAAAATTATGGTCCGTGGGGTCACTTTTTGACCCTTTATAGGAGTTTCAGAGGCCTGAAAAAACAGTACTTTTACAGTTCTCTTGATTTCATCGCGTAATTAGAGTTATCGTTCTTTGCACGGTTGGCGAGCGTAGAAAGCGAAAGTAAGGTTTGGTCCCGTTGGCTGCGTAGCTATACTTTTTCAACAAGCACTCTGCTAGACTCGCCATGTATCCCATAATGGTTCCTTTCATTTTGCTACATCGAATATCACATCAAACTTGAGAGATCTCAGTGTTTTAAGATATTTGACCGGGACTTTAGTACGAAACTAAATGCGCTGCCACCTGAAATTCGTAGAACTAAAATACGGGGGTGGATCCTGAAGTGTTTGGTAGACGGACTTTCATAAATTAAAGTCAAATCATGTAAAGTTAGAAGGTATAGGAAAAAAAAAACACATGAATTTCGTTTCATGATCACAAAAAGCATATTTTACAAGATGAATTAATTCTAAATAAAATTAAAATAAATTTGATGTTTGAAATAGAAGATAAATATCTGAGAGGAAAATAACTAATCATAACAGAAGAAACAAATGACATCAAAGATATTTGAAGAAATTCTAGATAAAATGTTTAACTTGTTTCTCCGATCATCAGTAAAGAAATTTTAGGCACTTCTGAATTTCTTGTTCTTGCCGATAAAGATTATATCTTCTGGGTAAATGAGACAATGACCTTTAAACTTTCCAGAAAGTTTTTATGGGGTGTTTTGTAAAGTATCCTGAAATTTTAGGTTAGTACGACGCCTGATTTGGATTTTAAATAAAAAATCTACGTTGCCATTGCGCAGGGGGAAAAAAAGGGGGGGGGGCGGAGGAAAGTAAAGAATGTTGATGTATATAAAGAATATACATTACAGAAATCTTAGCTTACTAAAGGGTTTATTGTGTTCAAAAGGTCAAAGGTCAAAGGTCAAGGTCCTCTGAATAAGAAGGAGGATATAGTACACAAAATGTCGACATTATTGCATCTACATGCAGTCATGATTAGCGAGAGTTTTTCGTACTTTTTTGCACCACAACACAAAATAACTTATGATAAATATAACAATCGCATTTCGAATCTTTTTAATATTTACAAAAACAATATAGAATATTTTTCTTTTCTATTAATGTAGGGTAATCCCCGTTAATTTCACTGTGTGAGTCGGTGCTAAGGTATTTGAATCGAACGAAAAGTATTAATTTCGATGTTGCCACACCCCTAGAACAAAATAAAAATAAACTTTATTTATTCATATTTTAATCCTCTTTTCAATGGTATAAATTTTATTTTGTTCGAAGGGTGTGGCTACAGCAAAAATTTGAACCAAAGACGAAAAAAATGCTTTATTTTGATAAAAACTAGCAAAGTGCACGTGTTTAGACGTTTTCTGTACAAATATGACGTCATCAAATATAAAAATTGGCATAAACTATTTAAGTTTGATACCCAAGGATAATATTTCTATTGTTAATTTTCTTCTTCCCCTCAGTTTAATTTTCCTGAAAAAAATAGGCCGATTTAGCTCCTTCGTGGATTTAGCTCTTTCACCAGTGCAAGGACATAACCAAGTTAAAATTCTAAGTTTAGTTTATAAATATTTTTAACACGCATTGTAGTTTCTGAAAAGTACTGCGATCCTATATAGATTCTGCTATTTCATTGTTAAAATCGTATTTGTATGACCGCATGCTGTATTTTTTTGCTGCTCAACGGCATTAAATATAGATATAATTAAATTAACTTGAAAATTTTATCAGGATCGCAGCACTTTTCAGATACCTTAATACTTCTAGAGTTGATTTGTAAAAGCTTACTATGATCCATTGAGTGTATGCCCTTGCACTAGATCGATTTATTAAGACCCTTACATTACCCTCTGATGTACTTGCATACAAATATACAGCCGTATCAATTAAAAAGGAAATGTAAGGAAATAATATTATTAACATCGTAAAGAAGACATTGAATCCAAGTTAATGGCCTATGAAATATCGGTAAATAATATTTTATCTAATTATAGAATGTTTTTTTCGTTGAAAATTTTTTTACTTGATCCGCCTCTCACTGCATACAAACTGCGTCAAGTTTTACGAAATGACCTGATTGTGATCAGTGACTTGTTTATACCTTGTTATGTAGGATTTAACTAACGACAAAACAACATTTTGTAGTAAGTTTTGATGTTGTTTGATGGTCTCTTCCAGTTTAAAATTGCAAATCATTTCATTTTGTTGTATTTTTAAGAATTGGTGGTTTTGTATGATGTCAATGTATATGAAAATTTTTCTCGTACAAATCAGGCTCCACCCCCTTTTTGTATCCTTATCTGTGCTGCACAATCCAGATGGCAGAAGATTCATTGGAAAAAGGAATGCAATCTACATGTAACACCTGTACATGTGCTTTATTCAACTGTAGTGGAGGTGATGAGATGTAAACAGACGTGAAGACATAAACGTCTGATAAATATATGAAAAATTGTTCTTCTATTAAGTAAGATTTAGTGAATGAAATCAGACTAGAACGTTTGCATCATCTGTAATACAGAATAGGATGTCATAAAAGGGCCATTTATGATTTTGTTGAAAAATGTTGAAGAGTCATCTTAAAACGAGAAACTCATCTCAGTTTATATTTTCTTTACAGAGTTCATCAACATGTTGTGTGTGAAGAATCGCAAAGGAAAGTTATAATTGGAATCACCGAAAAGATAAGTTATTCCAGAAAAATCAGAGCCGGATCAAATAATTTTTTCACAGTGAAAAATGCATTTTATTATTAAACAATTTTATTTGCAAATTTTAGGTACACCATTAATACAAATCTCAAACGTTTGTTGAGTGCCATTATTTAAAAACTATTCAGAAAATGTAATGAATTAATTCTACCGTGTTTTTGTCTACAGGGTGTGCATGGTTCAAGCTGAGGTGCCTCATTACCGGTAAATGGCCCTTTGGCAAGGGCATACACCTAAGAGATCTTGGCCTTTTTTTAATATTCATATCAGGCAGTCGCCCGCGTGGCGCAGTGGTTAGAGCGTCTGCTCTAGAGTCGCAGTGTAAGGAGTTGATACTCACGTCGCGGGTTCGAATCCCACTGTGGGACATGGAGACCGGTCCTTCGGATGAGACCGTATAAACCGAGGTCCCGTGTCGCAGTAGGTGCTGGCAGGAAAAAGATCCCTCACTGCTCAATGGCCGTAAGTGCCGAGTATAGGACAAAATTTGAAGCTCTCCACCATGGAGAAGTGGTTGCGTCTCCATATGAGTGAAAAATTCTCAAGAGGGACGTTAAACAATATACAAACAAACAAAACATAACAGGCACATTCCTTAACTTGAAAAGTGCTGCTGCTTTCTTGAAATCCAGAGCTTAATAAATACATAAAATACTTGGTAAAGGTCACACATATTTCAACATAAGCCAGATGACTTAAAATCTAAACTAATAAAATGAGAATTCTATTTAAAGCAGCAGCACTTTTCATAAACTACAAGTTATGTAGAAACAATTTATTACTTCATAATTTTATTTCAAATAGTGAATGCCCTTGCGATATTGACATTTGCTTGTGACCAACATACAGTACACATTACATGCATTTATCACATGACTGTCAAATAATGTGACAGAACCAAATTCAGTACAGTGCGGGGTACGAATGTTATTTCAAATGATATTAAAGTCATGTGATAATATAGTACCTTTACAAAAGTAAATTTAGTTTAAAAAGGTATGTATTTATGCACGTTTATATTCTGTTGATTTCTTCGAAGTACGCCATTACAGTGCTGCGTAATTCAACTGTCACATTTTTTATATAAATGTATGTAGAAATATCATGTTTTGGTGCAATATTTTTTTTAACCATTATCCATGTAAAGGCATGATATTTTAAAATGTAAAACGTTTTGTTTTCATTATTTTTTTTCAGACTTTGTAAATAAATGATTTATAATGTGTAAAATTTTATTCTCTTTCATAATTTATGAAGCCTATAGAAGTCTGAAACAATAATAGTTGTTACACTGTGATAGGCAGATTATGTTGTAACCATTAATGCAAAATCCACCTAACCATTAAGGCCATATGTACTTCGTAAAGGTCAAGGCATGCCTGAAACAAGTTTGTTAAAAATTGTCTCAATAAAATTAGTAGCAAAATAATATGTCATAAACCTCCTCTTAAATTGGAAATATTTCTTTTTTTTTTTAATCATTGTAAAAATAGTACTTTTTGTCAATATAATCTTTCATAAATTTCCGGTTGAGAAAGGTTCAAATAAATGTATAAATGTTAGAATTTGACAATTTTTATCAAAGTAATTTGCACATTTTTGGGGTACATTTTACATCCGATTATCATCATTTATTTATTTATTTATTTATTTTATTTCAAAACAATCACATACATATCGTTAAGTGTGATGTACTCATTAGATTTAACAAAAATGATTTTTATTTGATATATAAAAGTCGGAAAAAGGACTTGCATTTCTTAAATACCTGGTATTACAAAATGTTTACCACGGAAACAACACCTCTTCTACCGACTTCAACTTATATGTCAATGCAGGTATTTTTATTATATTTAAAATATGAAATAAGTTTATTTCTAATTTCAATTCGAATTTAAAATGCGGGAAAATGATACAATAAGTGTATCTATGACGCCATTCATCAAAGATGAATGAATTTGCTTCGGCGATGAAACGGCTTTGAAACAAACGAATACGTATAGGAATATAATGGCTTAACTTTATTATTTATACATCAAATAATTGTTCATGAATATCACATCAATGGACGGGATATTATATTCAGTACTTTATTTTATAACTTCAGGAGTGTTTGTGAACCTCATTTTTGTCGGTCGTGGAGAAACTAAAATTTGAGGCCGAGGGATTATCAAATTCTTTGCTAAAATACATGTATTCCTTGAAACAGTAGAAGTAGACTCATGTAATTGCGTATTTATGATTTGTCCGATATATATTGAAAGAAAGTAAAAATGGTATAAGTACAATACATATACAATAGTACACATCAATTGACAGGATACTACAATAATAGATTAAGGGATTAATGAAAATTTGAGTGCGGGTGTGGAAGCATATTTCAAGAACATAGCAAATAGAACTGTGCTTGGTGTAAAAATCTTTTTCCCTGAAATTTGGCAGAAATCTTTGTAATTCTTTATTTTTGTTTTGCTCATTCTGCTATTTCATACAACATATTTCTGAAGAAGCTACATAAGGTCTATTTTTATTTTAAAGAGAGAGAGAAGAGATCGAGAGAGTTGGAGACAGTTGGAGGAGGAGAAAAAAAGAATAGCGTGCATTTATATCCGAAGCAAGTCAGGTAGTACCCATCCATCCCTAGATGCATCATACATGATATATATATATATATATATATATATATATATATATATATATATATATATATATATATATATATATATATATATATATATATATATATATATATATATATTATTTAAACATTGTTCAAGTTAGTTAACTTTTCTTTTAATAGACTCCCGCCGTAAACACTTCACTGATGAAAATGCTAAAAGAAAGAATGGATCAGCACAAGAAGTCAAGAAGTTAATTTGCTAATTTAGAAAAAAAAAAAACTTAACAGACTGAACAGAACATGCTTTATATAAAAAGTTTTTTTTTATTATTATTTTAGTATTGCCTTTATGCCTTTGACCTCGAGCGTTCCCGCTTTACACGAATCTTCTGCACCATGCTTTGTCTGAACTCTTTTTACAAGGTTGTGGAGACAAAGAACAACGCCGTCGAATGTAACGCGGGGTGTCACACCCTACTTATCCCAGCTCACATTAGCGACCTTGAGGGTTCTTGGCTAGGAGACCTTTCCCTGATAGATCAATATTTCAGACTTTCACCCCTATAACTGTCTCCCGAATCACTGGAATTATTGTATTTTATGATCGAAGGATCTTTCTCGTGGCTCGATACGGGACCCTTTTCGTGGTTCTGCAGGGGACTTTTACCGTGCCTCGGCTGATGATCTTTCTCATTGCTGTATAAAACTTTCCTCGAGACTTGCAAACTGAGGATCGTTCACTATGAGGAGAGTGTGATAAACTGCACTTGCCTCAAATCCGTAGAAAGTCCAAGAGACGCACTGTTTCTTGTGCTGCCAAATGTTCTACCAACCCACCATAGTGATCAGAGCCCAAGCCACTCAAGTTAGCCAATTAGGATGCGGTCACGAGAATGCCCATAGGCATACTCCAATCAACATGACCCTGATTGTCCTCCTGATACGAACAATCCCAAAGCAAATGTACTCAGGCCTGACATATACTCATGCAGCCCTTACCATATCTGATGGGTGTCCAATATTCAGTTTTTCTGGCCTAGCTCTCCCTGCAAATGAACCATGTCCTCTCAAATATTGTATACCCTCACCCTGGATGATCTGTCTTCGAAAATTCTAACTGTGTCTCGGTACAAGCCCTCATCACACTTACAATTTGTCCGATATACTTGCAATGTAGCAAATTTAAGCGGATCCGCTCCGAAACTGTGTTGAAGAATGCAAAAGGACTTGCAAAGGAAATAGCTATCAAAATGTAATCTTTTTAACCTAAAAAAAAAAAAATCAATATAAAGACAACAATTTATTTAAACAAATTTTCTCAACATTTTTTTTCTGCTTCTAATTCACTTATGTTGGCATTCGAAGCTCTTGATTATTATTAGTAAACGTGAAGATTAGAATTACTGGAGTATTCCCCCCTACATCATCAACACACAGAAGGAATTTTATTGTTAAACAAGACGTTTGTAACATTCGGAAGACTCGGATGTACGGGTTTGACGCTCGTCTCTTAACTCTGGTGCTTTTGTCTAATTGCATTAATTAATACATGGGTGCGGAGACCCTAAAATCTGGATATTATGGACAATTACGCCTCTCGTGTCCCGACGAATAATGACCCACATAGAATAATGACCGGGGATCATTTTGTGCCGTCGAATAATGACCCCCTGGTCATTATTCAACGGCGAAAAATGACCCCCGGTTATTATTCGACGTCGAAAAATCTGCATACCCCACGTGAAGAAAAATGACCCCGTAGAATAATGGCCCCTTGTAGATTATAGCGAATTCAAGTTGAAATTTTTTTGGGGGAAACTAAAAATAATAAATCAAGAGAACTGTTGGCCAAAATGCTTACTTGAGCTAAATTGGGGATAAATCGATGATATGTTGATCTCATTACATAATACAATTATTACTGTTTTTAAGATCAATGCAATTATTCAGAATCTAGAGGAGCTAACGATTTATGGAGCCCAAATGATGAGGAGAGCATTGTTATTCGATGGTGGAACATCACTGATCGTCCTGACAGAAAAACAGCAATAATTGTTTTATTATATGATTCAACGATTAAATTGATACAAAATGATGAAGCAGACAAGTTCCTTGTTTACATTTGCTCAAGTTCTAGCCAAGCACAGTTAAAGAATCGGAGTTAACATAAGCATCAGCAGTATTAATTTTGTATTTGAAATCTAGTTTTGGTGCAGCGTAGGAAAAATAAATGTCAGACATAGCATCGAAAAGAAAATGGCGCATTATAACAGGCAAAATGACAAATTACCTTAGAAATATCTTTGATGAACCCCTCAAAAAGTTAATTGATGTAAGGGGATTTTCTTTTACTCCACTGTATCAAAAAGTTGGGGGAAGGGCAAGACTTGCAATGACCATTTTCAAGCGAAAAAAAAAAATATGTTCATGGAAATGGAAGGGGGAGGACACCCCACCTCGAGCTTTGATTCTATGTGCGTGAATGTTATGTTCATCTTGTCTACTCAAGTAGAAAATATTTTTTTAACTATACTGTATAGAAAGACGGGGTGGTTACGAGACTTTCAATGAACATTTTGAAACTCGAAATTGCTAAAATTTACATTCAGAATAGGAGGGGGGGGGGAATCCCTCCTCTTTTCCGATTCTTTGTGTCTGAATATTGAGTTCACTTGAACGGAATTCAGATGCGGGTGAAATAACTTTCAGAATTTTTTCAATCTATTTTTAGTTCAATGAAGGAAAAATAAATCCTTATATTCACCTGGAATGTCAATTAATGGTCTGCCTTTAATTATAAATTGAATACGTTAATCTACTTCATTATACACTGTATTGAAATGTTTCCAAATTGATTTTACAAATGCATCACTGTTTTAGAGTGGAGTTCAAAAAAATATTCCTCTTTCATGTATGTATCCTATTCTCAGACGACCATGATAAAAGACTAAAATGTACAGTATACTGGGATTTTTCCCTTATTACTTCTATATATTTGAAAAGAAATCCCAATGGAGTAGACCACTGTTTATAAATAAAATTGAATGCACATTATACGATTGTATATATTTCAGACATGCAGAAATTTTGTGTCCTTATGTTTGCCACGTCTGCTTCATATTTGGACGTTCTACTAACTATAGACGATAAAGACCAACTTACAACTAAATTGTCTGACAAACGGGATTACCAGCTTTTCCCATCGTCAGCTTTCCTTATTTATGAAGTGATATTCCGGTATCATTTGCAAGTAATGTTTACGTCTACCAACTTATTCGAAACCCAAAAGCACGATTAATTTTTAAATCGAGGCAGACTACTGACAGATACATGTAAGTTGAGGTTACAGGGGTTTCAACAACCTTGTTTGAAGTCAGCATTTCGTAGATTCAATGGTCATATCAATGACCCTGTCAACAAATATAGCCTATAATTTGGTCAATTGTTTGGCCTTTGTTTTTATACCAAGTGTTACGGGTCAACAGGGGATGCCACTCTTTCTAGGCACCTGATCCGACATCTGCAATTTTCGTCGGTCCATTTTATGCCCTATTAACAGAATCATATTGTTTGTGGATATTTTTAAATCATCACTGTTCGTTATCTTCACTTTTTTTTTATTAGGAAATATATAACCACAATATTTCGTTCCCACGAGATATTATGTCATTTTCGATACATTTTACCTCATTTGCACGACATTTTATATCATTCGAAATTAACATTTATATATTAAATTGCATAAATTTCCGTATCATTTCCGAAAACTTATCTCATTCCTTTTTTCTTCATTTTTTTTTTAAAAGTTGATCCTACTCAAAGCATGTTGATTTCTTTGGGAGACATTTACCAGAAATCAAAACATCTCTCTCGTCTGTTATGTAGCTATAAATGTCTATAATCAGTCAAATATCCAAATATGAAACAAATGGAAGTCAGTCGTAAAGGGAAATTACGTTAATGGATATAACTAATAGCAGCCATTTTGCGATTTTCAATATGTGCTAAGAACACAATAGGCTTATTTAAGATAGAAATATGCATGTTAATTTAATGATGTTTTTTGCATTTTAATTGCGAGTTCGTCCAGTGTTGTTCAAAAAGGGCAAAAAGAAGAATTATAAACATTGAGGTTCAAATCTTGGCATCAATCGCCTGTTAAAAATTTTGTATCATGCACTCTGTTGGAAAAGGGGTCATTTTTCAACGGGTATCAATTTTTATAGGACTCACATATAAAAATGTGACCCCTAGGGCTCTTTTTCTACAAAAAATCATTTTTCTATGGCTTGGGGGTCATTTTTTGTTGTTGAAAAATGACCCCACAGTCAATATTTAATGGGGGTCATTTTTCGTCTTTGCACCGGCTCTTTATGCTCGACCTCCTTTTCCAAAGACCTCGATTTTCTGGAGCGTCCTTGACTGAAACATGTCCTTGTCAGATCGGTGTTTTGATTTATAACCTCTGTTTCTCTCGCCCGGGTCACTGGAGTAACTTTATTTCCTATTAAAGGACTCCTCTTGTGACTCGGACGAGGCCCCTTTCTCATGGCTTGATACAGATCCTTTCTCAGGAATCTACGTAGGCCCTTTTTCGTGCCTCTCACGAGAATTTTTCTTGAGACGCCACGTTGGACCTTTTCTTGGCTCCTCGACATAAGACCATTGTCGTTTAGAATGTCCTTCAGGAGAGCGTGAGAAATATCGCTCTACGCTCTTTTTCCACAGAGAGCGTTTTACTGCATGCAGACGACGGGCTACGACTCGCCGACTCAGGAATGTACTTGATACTCTAATTGTCCCCCTTGATATGAATAAACTTAATATAATTGTACTCCATTGGCCAAAACCCAAACTAATATTACCGGTGAACGATAGGGAATGACTTTGAGACATAGCTACAATGTACAATGTACATGTATCCCCTGCCCCATGTTGTAACAGGAACAACCCCCCCCCCCCCCCCCGCACTATTTGTGCAGGCCCTGTGGATGCTTCCACAGGCAGGCCTTGTCCTGATAGTGAACTAGGAATCCAATGACTCCCCTGGCTATTAGTCACTAATGGCTGACTGACCTTGAAATCTTGCATGCTTGGGAATCATCGCGATCTACCAATCTACAATACCCAAGAGTGCATCTGGGTAAGGTCAACTTACAAGGCATCCATGCTCTTCTCCATTACGAAAAACCCCCGCTTGTGACGTCACGCTTGCCTCATGACTTAATCTGGCCTTCATGTATCATTCCCCCTGCAGGCCTCTATATCTTGATCAGGGGTATCAAGGCTGCATTTTACCTGGTCTAGCCCCTCCAAAAAATAACCCATCACCTCTCGGATATGGTCTACAGCCCCGTTTAGGATTGTCTGTCTTTCCTGGAGGAGTGTATAAAAATCCTGGAATACCCGCAGAAATACATGTAGTGCCTGGCTAAGCGATATCTCCTCGCCCCAATACTTGGTTACGTTATTCGAGATACCTTTCCCCTGGTGCACACCCGAAGTCAACCGTACGCTACCGGCAGCTGGGACTTTCTGTTGGTTAGTATAATCAAATCACCTGCATAATACCTAGTTACCCGTTGTCATGTACATGTTATAGGTCACCTGTGTTTACGTCCGTCGTCGTGCGTTTACATTTTAACATTACCAGCTTGTTCTCTGGATCCACTGAACCAATTTCAACAAATTTTAGCATAGCATCTATGGGTAAAGGGGGGTAAAATTTGTAAAATTCATGACCCCTGCCCTCCTCCCCCTCCTCGGGGGGGGGGGGGGGGGGGGCAGGAGGGGTAAGGCTAAAACCATCCAAACTAACACAATCTTTAAAATTTTACTTCCTTACTCTAGCAGATCAATGAGTCAAACGGTCGGCATGTTTCTTATAAGCATTAAGCCCTTTACCAAAATTATGAAATTCATGACCCTAGAGTTAAGGGTTCCTCGTGCTAAGGCGGGTCTCTGTTGAATATAATATACTATATTATAGAGAAAATGCGTTATTAAGAAATTTTTAAATTTTTTTTTTATGCCCCCGTAATCGAAGATTTGGGGCCAAATAAATCGGTCTGTCTGTTAGTCTTTTTGTCGCAAAAAACTTTAACCTTGCCCATAATTTTTGATTGTTTAGAACCATGGCTTTCATATTTGAAATTCACATGTGTATTTCTTTTGACAAGACCTTTCTTTTATTAGTACCAACATATTTGACATCTTGACCTTGACCTTGGAGTTTGACCCACCTTTGCAAAATTTACCAAACTTTAACCTTGTCCATAACTTTTGAACATTTGGTGCTAGAGCTTTAATTTTTTTTCAAATCTGTATTTCTTTGTGATAAGGTCTTTCCTTATGTATAAATATTTTTGACCTTAACCTTGGAGTTTTTACCCTCTTTTTAGAAACCTTAACCTTGGTCTCTACTTTTGAACGGTTAGTACATGAACTATAGGGCTTTCTTATTTCACAAGTGTATTCCTTGTGACAAGACATTCCATTGGATTCCAAGAATTTTGACCCTTTGGCCTTGACCTTGGAGTTTGACCCACTTTAAAAAAAACTTTAACCTAGACCATTACTTTTGAACGGTTAGTACTAGGGCTTTCATGTTTCACAGGTGTATTCCCTGTGACATGTCATACCATTGGATACAAATAATTTTTACTTTAACCTTAAAAATCGGCCTACTTTTGAAATTTTTTAACCTTGGTCATAACTTTTGAATAGTTAGTGTCAGGGCTTTCATATTTCATATATGTATTTCTTGTAACAAAATCTTCCTTTGGGCACCATGAATTTTTACCATTGGACCTCGACCTAAGCGTTTGGCTTAACTTTTCGAATATGTATGTATATATATATATATATATATATATATATATATATATATATATATATATATATATATATATATATATATATATATATATATATAACTTTTCAACAGTTGGGGGTTGCCATACGGTGACATCAGTGTTTCACAAATACATCTTGTTTGTTTTCAACAAATCAGCAGAAAATCAGCCAATGGAGGAAAGTGGTAGAAGATAACTGCAAGTGACCCACACAAGAGATATACAGGCTCGCTGTTGCTTAACATGTCTATAGAGGGAGACTCTACCGCATAGATCTCTCGAAAAACTAACTCCCTAGCGAGGCAGTATGGATTCCCTATACTGCCCGCTACGTATACAGAACAAAGGGTAGCTCAGAGTCTTACGTAATGCGAAAAGAAACACCTTAAAGAAATGCATAACAATTTTGTTACATGTTTTGAATTTCCAACAGTTTTGTGTAAATTTGAGAGAGGGAGAGAGAGAGAGGAAGGGGGTAGGTATTAAATTTATATTGCTATATATTTCATTTGTATAACAAGCTTAAATTATTATCTTTGCTTTGTATATTTATATTAACCCTAATTAGAACTTTAGTTGCATGTACTCCGCGCGAATCAATAAATTAAGTGGACATCGTATCTCTCATTAAATGACAAATGCTGTGGTGCACATGCGCATCACTTTCAAAATTGTACATTTTTCCTCCTAATTTGGTGATTTAAACGATGGTCTATAGGAAAATAAACTTAGCATGTATTATAAATCACATACATGTAGCTTTTCAGGATTCATGAATTTTATCACAACTGTTAAGTAAATAAATATGTATTATGTTCATTTCAAATATTATTCAATTCAAAGATGCATAAAGAATTTGTTCGATGTCATGTGGATCATGAAGGATAAAGTTTTATATATTATATTCATATGTAATGCATTTCATGACAACTACTTTCTTCAGTTTGTCAATTCTTTTATTAGTATTTTTTGGAGGGGGGTGTATTTGTTAATTCTGAGAAAATAAATACCTCTCTAATAGACGGGAGAAATAACTCATGAAAATATCATCTACATGTATTTATGTAACTCTAAAACTCTAAAGCTGAAGCATGGAAAAAATTGAATGTGTGCTAAATATCAATGGTACTAAAATACAGATTTTTAAAAAAATATATATATATTTTAATATATATTCACCATGTATTACACTTCTTTTTATCATCAAATTAGTTTGTAAATAATCTATAAAATTCTAAACGGGTACATGTAGATATATCACCTTTTCAGTTCAGAAACAGATTGTGATATTTTTAGGGATTAGGTTTATCATTAATAAAACAGTACAAAAAGTTTTATTATCAGAGAAAATACACCGATTCCGCACTGTGTGGGTGACGTCACAATACCCCATAAGAAGGATCGGTCCGAAAATCCATTTCAAACCTAAAGTAACGTTTGTATAAAAGTTTAAAAGTTAATTAACTTGATTTTATATAAAAATACTTGTAATATAATTCTTTAATGAAATTCGCGGATTTTAAATTGTGTTTATTGGATTTTAAAATTCAAGAAGCATTCTTAAATAACTTTTATGAAGTCATATGTTTAGTATTTTATATATATAATAAATAGAATACCATATACTGAAATCCATATCAGCCCCCGGGCCCAATATCAGCCCATGGGCCCTCGTCCCTCACGCTGATATGGGGCTACTCGGTCTGATATGAAATATTATATTGATTTTATAAAATTAGTATGTAATATTCTCTATTTATTATATCTCTAGTGATATCTCTCTATATTGACTTAGGTTGTTAGATGTGAATAAAACCTTAGCAATCACAAAAACCCGTTTCGTCATGCATTTGTAAAGTGAGCCATACCATGACTCAAAAGCTAATTCGCCTAGATTTTAATTTTGTTTTAAAATAATAAACCAAATTAAAAGTATAATGTATCATTGAGAGAGTTGGGAAGATTCAAAATTCCTTTGAGAAATACTAGTCGCAGCAACCTAGATGTAGGGCGTTCACTTGGTGATCGTGCGGCCTGGCTCGTTCCCGGCGCTGCGTCAAACTTAAGACGTAAACATATTTAGTGATTGTTCCTTCGCCAAGCGCCCGGCACTGCAAGTGAAAGTCAAGGTTTTTCGGATGAGACCTAAAAAATACAGGTCTTGTGTCACGATAGGCGTCGGCACGACAAAGAACACTCAATTCTCCGAGAAAGGCCATGAGCGCCGAGTATAGGTCTAAATTTGAAGCTCTTCGTCGGGATATGATACGTCTCGATATGAGTGAAAAATTCTCGAAAGGTACGTAAAACATTATACATTTACAATCAATCAATCCTTTGGGAAATAGTCCTGAATTAGACTGGGAACTTCAATCTTGTTAACTCCCTCAGTGATATATTTTATCTGTATAAATTCAAATCTTTTTTTCGGGGGGGGGGGGGGAGCGGGTTGGTTACCCGATCATCAAACCATGTATTTAACAAAACATAAAGGTGTGTGTATCCCAAGAAGCGTTTATACTTAACTAGTTCAATATTATTGATTGGGTAACTGAAGTCCATTGTCCATATCCACATATAGGAATATGTTTACCTTTTTATCCTTTTCCTAATAAGATAGGAAGGAAATTGTTTATTCATTGTTTACATTCTTCTTCAAGATTTACATGAGTCATTTTGCAATCTACTTCACGATCTAGTCCGAGATTTGACCTGCTAAATTATTATCTAATAAGATATTTCACATTGTAAAAAAGTGCCCTATACATATATAATGGTCTGATTTTAAAAGAAGCACAAGTATTAAAATGGTACTGTTACACAACTTCATTTATCATGAATATAATATTTTTATAACGAAAATGAATCGAAAAAGTCCTTTGGACAAGCAGAGGGATATTATACTGTATAAACAATTACCTGGGCCATCTTAAAAAAAAATGGCCTCTCCCGACCAACTGACTAAAAACGGCCCGACTCAGAACTTTTTTCAACTTCCGGCAAGCGATTTGTTTTATTCATTTCTCACCTATTAATAACTATTTTAACTTACTATTTGCAAGTGTTTTTTAAAGAAAAATACCCCCTACCTACCAACCCAATTTTTTTAATCGGGAGTCGGGGAGGACAAGCAAACAATATTTTTTTTAAAGATGACCTTGTCTATCTATTTATATTGATTCTAAATATACTAACACACTTATTAAAATATTGATGTAGATATCAACTGCATGTGTTAAATAAGACCTTAAATAAAATACATTAATAGTGACAGAATTTTTTTTCAAGCTAGGAAGTTTTTATTTGGCAGATGAATTGTATACATATCAGAGATGTATATACGATATACTAGTATATGAGAATTAAAATTATATTTGTCTGTCATTCTGACGGTTTACAACTTTTATAGATTTTTTACTGATTCTTTCCGTAACTTAACTTTGTTCACAAATATTCATCGTAAGGAGCAATCACAAATAAAATCTTGATACACCTGAGTTTCCTTTTTATTATTATAGATTTTACTTGTTTCATATTAAAAGTTACAATTCTTCTCTTCAGTCTACCATTTCTTTGAGAATGGTCTCAAGCATATCTCTTCTGAGAATTACTAGCATCACATGTGTCCTTTGGTGGGGGTGGGGGCGGTGGGCGTGGAGGGGGAGGCGGATTGCTTCTTGTGTTTCCAGCAAGTGGTGGATATCCCCCCTTTCCTTCTGTTGGAAATAAAAAGTAATAAACTTGTAAAAATTAGGCGAAGTTTTGTTTTTACTTGAGATAGACTAATGTGCATCGTTTTACAAAAGAAATAACATTTTACAATCAATTCGTATTAAACGTGTTACATGTAGTTGTACTTAGTTTTATTTAAGTTTAATTTATGCTAATATATATTTTATTTCAGGAATTTCATTCATTCGTTCATCCATACATTTACATAAGCGCTGCGCATGCATTTCTAATATATTGTTATTTATTTAGGTAAACCTTTTATAAAACACATCTAATGATCATAAACAAAAATTAAAGATAAAGAATGAAACTAAAGTATTTAAAATTTAAACTTGCTAAATGAGTATGAATGTGCTAGAATGAAACTTCTAAAGTTATCAAAGTAAAGACTGATATTGTAAAGAAGGAGCAAGTTATGTTTTAATCTCGCTAATTCCTTTGATCTTTGGAATTGAGATCTGTGTTTGAATTATTATGATTTTATAATTTATTAATCTATTAGGTCATCATGTAATAACTCTTAAAGTCATCCTGATTTAGAGAATACAGTGTTATCACTCAGTTCCATACACTGGTATGTTAAACTTATAAACGTATTGTAAATATTTCAGTATAGAGAGATATATAATTTATATCAATTAATTCAGTAAGAGTTTCAAAGAGTTATCGCTCTTTAAATGCGTTTGTTGGAAGTGTATAGTAATTGCCTAAATGAATGTTGTATGTGTTTAAATTGTGATCGTTTTGTGTTGTTAAGTGAATGTGCTTGTTTATTTGTTGTCTATGTACTTATATGTTGTTATTGTTTTTTTAGGGTTGATTAAAACATTTATTTCATCTATAAATTCAAAAGTTTGAAATCAACTTTCTCACGGAATAAATAAGTACCGTCTTGTCTATATTTGATCTACAAGAACCGGTTACATAAGTACGTGTTTGAACATATTTTATTGTATAAATAATATACAAATGGTTTGAACACAAGTTCTAACAACTTACGAGGTTCTCACCATAAATGGATACAACTGTCAAGGTCTATATATAGAGAAAAAAAATATTGATATTTACAAACATATTTGTTTTAAACATACATTCATTACATGATAAATATATAACTAACTAGAGTTTTAGTGTAAGGCTGTAAGAATTAATTGAATCTTCCAGAATCTCTTATAAATTTTTGTACAGATTGAAAAATATATTTATTGATTTCAACATTTTGTGACTCATCTCCCCACAGAAGTAGGTGACAATCAATAATATTCAATTTAGTGATTGGTTTAATAAGACACAGTAGGTTTCTAAATAGTTCCTCTCTAGCATGTTGATATTTGTTACATACAAAGAAGAAATGATATGGGTCTTCTGGTGTACCACATGAACAATTAGGACTCTCAATAATGTTTCTTTTATAAAGATCATAATTTAAAATACAGTTGTGTCGTAGTTTAGTATGTATGATACTAAGTCGTCTGTTACCATAACAGAAATAAGGAGGGGGGTCTGCTGGTTTTTTATGTATTTTGTTTTTGAAACTACTAAAAGTTGAGCTGTTTCTTGTGGTAATACTTAAACTATTCCATTGGTTTACTGTATCAGGAACAAAGGATTTCTTAAATATTTCGAGTCTGCATCTAGGAATAGTGTAGTCATCTCGATTACGTGTGTTGTAATTTGATTCAACACTCCTTACTGAGGGAAAAATACTTTTTAAATAATCAGGTACCAAACTGTGATGTACTTTAAACATGGTATTTAGTTTTCCTACTTTACGCCTCTCTGCGAGAGGTTCCCATCCTGTTTCTAAATATAATGCATCTCTTGAGGCTATAATGGGTAACCCTGTAATTATTCTCGCAGCATAAAGCTGCACCTTTTCTAATTTTTCAACATCTTGTTGAGAGCATCCATCCCAAACTACAGAACAATATTCAAGTAGTGGTCTAATAAAAGTTATGTACATTTTAGCTAATGTGTTTCTACCAATGTTGTATTTTAGCTTTTTTAGGAGGCCTAATCTTTGGTAAGCCTGTTTAACTATATTATCTATATGTTCAGACCAATTGAGATTTTGGCTCAATAGTAGTCCTAGATGTTTATGAGAGGTTATGTATTCTAATTTACATCGTTGAAATTGTAGTTTAGGAAGATAGTAATTAGATCTTAATGTAAAGAATAATGCTTTTGTTTTGGATGGGTTGAATTTCATAAGCCATTTGGAAGACCACCTATCAAGAATTTCTAAATCATGATTCAAGATATATTCAATAGTTGCAACATTATATGAGGAACATTGCAACGAGTTGTCATCTGCAAACAATCTACATAATGAAATCATGTTTTCTGACACATCATTCACATAAATCAAAAAAAGTAAAGGACCAAGAACTGATCCTTGTGGTACACCAGCATTAATGTTTCTACTAGACGAAAAAATATCTTTATACATAACTTTCTGCCTTCTATTACATAAGTAACTCTCAAGCCAGGTAAGAATGTTACCACATAAACCGTATGTCTTTAATTTGAAAAGTAAACCTTTATGCCAAACTCTGTCGAACGCTTTGGACAGATAAGTACGTGTATTATTCCTATACTCGTTAAGAGAATTTTAATCCCTAATACACAGAGAGGAAAGAGAATTACGTCATTTACATAGGTAAATATGATCACAATAGTTTTAAAAAAAAAACAAACAAACCTCGACACCCTTTCAATCAAATATTGATATTTTGACACTCAAGATTTTATAGAGATCCTTACTGTTTGTAATCAAAGTTGGCAAGAAATGGCGCAAAAAGTAAAATGGTTTTCAGAACTAAGTGTTACGAAGACGATATCGTGAGGCAGGATTTTTTTACTACTGTATTTGTAACTGCGATTTATATTATTTTTTTTTTCATTGTTCCTATAATTAAATGAAAAGTGAAATTAAACGTCAGAGGATGTGATGGGAAAGTAGCATTCATATATGACAAACATGTAATTAAATAAGTGTATGTGACATACGGGGAAATGACTACGAATTTACTTGTATTATATTCTGAAATACGTACGCTTCGGATCAGACATTGAAAGTTTTTGCCCTTTACTTCAGACCAAGTGTTTTGGAAATGCCTGTAAAGAAAGAATCGATATAAAAGAAATCAGTTTCATAAGCCTTAAATTTCAAAATTAAATGCGACAAGGTGTTTTAAAGCAAAAGTTGATATGGTTCTTTTTCTTGTCAAAATTGATTATATCATGTGTGTACAATATAATTGTATTACTTGATATTCATTAGACTTTATAAATAATAAAATTCAAAATATATTAGGAAGGTTATTAGTTTATTGTTAACCCTAATTGTTATAGCAAGACAAATAGCCAATTGTGTATGTATGACATTTTCTAAATATAGACGAAAAGTTTCGTTTTCTAGCCTGAAAGAAAGGATTTATTACTGAAAGACTTGATTTTGCAATACATGTTTGCTTTGAATATATGAATCGAAAGGATTTTGCGTACATCTCTATTATTGAAAAGATAAAAAACTTCATCTTTTTTTCAAGCACAAGATTAAGGAAAAATTACGAACCTTTTCCTGTGTCTTAAGCATTCACCGTCGACTAAACAAGTTTTAATATCTAGAGGAAATTCCTGTGTGAGATTAGTGTATACTAAGAATAGATCCTCCTTATGCGCTGTGTGTATATGAATAATACCGGTATTTTTAAAGGCCGGTGTCGACTTACGGGAAAAAAGAATTAAAAGACCACAATTTCTATACCATTAACTCAAGGTATTTCTCATTCGGTTCACCTCGGCTGAGTGCGGTACCCTACATCAAATGTAATCGGCCGAGGTGTGCCAAGTGAGGTATTTCTTACAGAATCAGACACACATGTATAACAACCGATTCGGTTTTTTTAAAGTCAAGAAAACCCATGTAAGGTTGTCTGAATCAATTCACTCTCTTTTTAAAAAAATATATATATATTTATAAGTATTATTGAAGATAAATAGCAATCTTGTTTCTATCTTTTGTATTGAAAGATTATTTATTTTTAAAAAGAGTTATACAGTTTTATCAAGTTTGCATGTTGAAAAAGTATAAATATACAGGCTGTAATCGATCAGTGCTTCCTTACAATCAATAATTGCGAGACGAGTATATATCATACAACCAAGCTAGCGTTCTGCTCAAACGAAACCTAATGTTGACTCGCTACTCAATATATATAATATAAAAAATGTCAAAAAGGTACCTGCAGTTTGAATTTATGATTATAATTCCGCCTGAGGCACAGTCAGAGATGTACATTTATTCTTTTATGTGGATATTTGACTTGTTGACACTAAAACTTTCATCTACATGATCCTTTTTTATGTACACGCCTATAAATTGTCGCCAATCTTTCAATAATTGTTGGATAGTTGATTTCGTTGTACATCATTGTTAATTCCTTTATTTTGTTTATCATTGTTAAGTATGCACGCTTTGTTATTGAAAATGATGGTTGGTTGGAATTAAACCTTCCTTGCTGATAAATCTCCATCCCATATGGTAGAGTACAGATGTACTACAATTTCATGTAAGTTTTATATTGACGAAAAAAAAAAAATAAAAAATAAAAAAAATAATAATAATTAAAAAAAAAAAATAAATAAATAAAATAAAACTATGACGCATATCGGCTTGTCTGAGGTTTTACGAGTCTGGGTTCAGCAATAATAGAAGAACTCAGGGCTTAATTACTCAGAATGAGTAATACACGGAAAGTCGCTCCCGTAATACTTTCAAAATTTCTTATCAAGCCCATCTGTAAAAATGTTTGGTAGCCCTCTCCCGACCGACTGGCTAAAAATGGCCCGATTCAAAACTTTTTTAACCCCAAGGAAGAAATTAATATTACTCTTTTGATATGCATTTCGGAAAATAGATTCTGAAAATTCAGAATTGATGTTTAAATTTTCTGAGAGAGAACTCTCATTTTTTTTTTTTTTATCATGAGTTGGGAGGGGGCAATAATTATTCTAAAGTTATAAAAGAGAGATACAAACTTATTATCTTAAAGTTGGCCGTGCATAAGTGCTCTTAAATAAAGATTTTTTTTTTCCTAGCTCAATAAGAAATGTTAATTAGTTAGCTACAATACTGCATATTTCCATTTCTATTTGTTTTCTCTGTGATAACTCTTTGGAAGTTAGGAGAGTTGATTTCTTGATCATTCCACTGGAATGCAAATTTCGCCAAGCAAAAGGTCAGGAGCTAAGAAGGTCTAATATGCATGCAATTCTCGTGCGGCTCTCTTTGTGTCTGACTCTAGTAGGCCTAATATGCATTTAATTCTCGTGCGGCTGTCTTTGTGTTTGACGTCAGTGGGCGGGACCATTGAAATTGACATGTGAGGCCTCGTGTAATTTGAATCTATTAGTCTACATTTTTAAAATCTAAATTTACAATTTTATTTTACAATGAAATGGAAATATAATGATATTATTGCAAAAAGATTGTCAAACTTCAAACTCATTGAATTGTACTTTTTTTCATATTTATCTCCATTCATCCTATTTTGGCCCAATCCCCCCGCCCCGAGTGGAACTGGGACCACAACTTTAACTTGAATATTCACCATAATATACAATACAGAAATATATATATATATATATATATATATATATATATATATATATATATATATATATATATATATATATATATATATATATATATATATATATATATATATATATTTCCTCACACTTGTATAAAATGAATATCAAATAAATGTTTTGATCGGTGGTGCTTGGTTGAATGTGAGGAGTAAAAGAGAGATTGAAGAGGAGGAAATAGGGAAGGTCGGAGTCAGACTGAGGAAGAAAAAAGAAATTCAAAATAGTAGGGATAAAGGGATGGGAGCTAGGAGATGGATAATAAACCCCCTTCTTTCCAGGTCAACTCATCCATTATGTATCTATTTTTCGAGCAAAATGACTCGTGCGCGGCTCTAGAGGGGATCAGGGTGGGTGGGGTGGGTGGGGGGTGGATCGCCCCAGTTTTTGCCCTGTCCGTACGTCCGTCTGTCTGTCTGTCTAGCTGTCTGTTTGTCTGTTTTTCCGCAGAAACTTTAACATTGCCCATAACTTTTGATTGGTAGGAGCTATGGCTTCCATAATTCACATGTGTATTCCTTCTAACAAGACCTTTCTTTGGTCACCAACATATTTGACCCTTTTGACCTTGACCTTGTACATGTAGTTTGACCCACTTTTGCAAAATAACCTTTGCCATAACATTTGAACAATTGGTGCTCGGTCTATCATTCTCTAAATGTGTGATTCTTGTGACAATACCTGTGTTTTGATATTAACAACTTTGACCCTTTCACCTTGACCTAAGAATTTGACCTACTTTTGAAAAACTTTAACCTTGGTCATAACTTTTGAACGCTTGGCACTAAGACTTTAACACTTCACATATATATCCCTAAGGCCAAAATAAAAAATACCTTTGTTTCCCCTAACGCTATCGACCCAATTAAAACGCGCCGACTGGAAAGTTTTTTTTTTCATTAGATTATTCAAATTTTTTTTTTATGTTTATCAACTCCTATAAAATGAAATTCCGTCAAATCCGTTTTTAATCAGATCGACTGATTTTGTTCTGTGATTTTCAAGCATTTATTGGAAACAAAATAGCGCCTACAACATGTGGTCACGGAGGGTTAGTTCGTGTTTTAAAAGGAAGGCAACGCATCAACCTTATGCCTTTAGCATATTAGAATCCTGCACTCTTGAAACACTGTTTATAAAATATATTATTATACCTCATTATAATTATTCTACACAACGCGTTATCTGATTGGTTCTAGATTATCACGTGATCGGGCCATAAAACTTCATATTTCACGGTCGTTGGCATGCTTTTCATCATATTCCCCCTCTTCGGATACCTAGTGCATTTTCCCGCAATAGCTATGGTTCATTGAAAGAAAACTCCCGAGAGTAGTAGACGTCACAATAGCCTGGTTTACGTCACAAAATTGATGATTAGTGATGTGTCAAAGGGTTTCAATAACTTTACATTAAAATGAAAATGAATTTGAGAGCGGTGCCGAATTTGGAAGTTTATGTTTAATTCAAAGTTTTTTTCTTGTTTCGGTATAATAAACAATTCATTGCATGAATGTTCGGGAAACATGAAGATTTATTCAGCCAAGAAATATCATATTCCCCTCGGGCGAAGCCCTCGGGGAATATGATATTTCTTTTCTGAATAAATCTTCATATTTCCCTCACTATCATGCAATAAATGTATAATATCCAATGACTAATTGAAAGTGTTTGGTTTGTATTTACTAGCCTGTCTTAAAATTAAGGTACGTAGAGAGCATGCTTAGGCCCATAGGCCCTCCTCATGATACCCCTCATGAGCAGACAAGGGACCCACCTTGTGAAAACACCAATCAATTTCATTGCATTTTATTCTTATACACAGTTCATCAATATTCCAATGTTTACTACATGTGATTTACTACATGTGACCATAGGAGTTGTAAATAAGTCTGCATATTTCATCCTAATGGATAGAATTCAAATGTCCTTTATTCCTGCCTTTTAATCATGGGTTAAACTTCTTAACTTTGACATTGTGTATGACATGTTATCATTTTCAGATATTATTTGCCTCAATTATTTTGCCTCAAATAGATTTGAAATTATGATACAAGCTACCTGAGACGTCCGTGTATTTTTCTTTAATAAGGCCCTGGAAGATTGGTTGTTTCTTTGATTTGAATTCCTTTGATAATTGTTGGAACAACAACATTTATTTAAACATTTGTCTGGTGAAGGACTCCAAATTTAGAAGTTTACGCGGCACTTAAGGCCATAAGCAGTGAGGATTGTTTTTCCCGTGCCAGTATCTAATGCGTAACTGGACCTAGTAAGTTTTTACTGTGCCATTCGAAGAACCGGTCTCAACGTCCCACACTGGGATTTGAACCTGTAACTTAGAAATAGCTCCTTACTTCGAGAATCTAAAACGAAATTTTCTAAAAGCACTGCACAATTCGAAGCCCTTGAAAAAGTACAAAGTACAAAGCCATGGAAGCTGATGGTAGGTATAAATAAATACTCTGGTGTTCACTCTTTGCGTACCCGAGAATCTTTTAAACAGATGTATTCGATTTTGAACAAATTTACTATGGTATAAGATGGTTTGGTTGAATAATAGTTGTGAATTAATTTACCTTAAATGTTGAGTTTAAACTACATTTGTATGGTATTCTAGCTGTTTACAAATCATTTTCTTTTGTACTTAACTTATTTATCAAGATATCATTCCATTAAATTTTAAGAATGTATTTTCAAAGCTGTTGTCAAAAAAAAAAAAAAAAAAAAAAAAAAAAATGCCTACCTACCTACCCATCTTGAGATTTTAGGGTCGGGTTAGCGGAAACAAAGATATTTTTAATGATGGCTTCACTTCCATTTGTTTACACTGGACCCCTCTTGGATATCAGGCCAGAAATATCATTTAATCGTGCTATCTAATTGCCCAGGCATTCCATAATAATCCTAGTATTCATCGTCAAACGTGACAAATCCTGCAAGATTAGGAAATGTCAAAGTAGAAATTACGGAAGTGATGCAAAAAGGACACCTAGCGTGTAACTTGAGTTCTGAGTGTTATAGAATTGAGGGAAAAGCAAGAGGTCTACGAAAAAGTTCAGGAAATTTTTAAAAAAGAAGTCGAAATTGATTCATTAGAATTTAATTCTGCTTAAGTTTTTCGAGATGAGTAAAGGTAGTCGTCAATATTTCCTTTAAAGGATGTTATCACTGATACCAAGTAGCGTTTTAAAAATCGCTTAAACATTACCAGACATGTAAACCCCACCCCCACCCCCTACCCCTTCTACATGGACATGATTGCAGTTAATTCCGATAATATTAAGCTTTATAATTATGTGTTTTATTCTAATATTCTTATGCAATGATTATCATTTGCTAAGGAATTTAAGTGTGACTCTTTTCAATATTAATTCTTAAGAATGAAAATCAGAACCCTTTTTTTTCTTTTTCTTTTTTTTTTTTTAATTTTCATTCTTTCGTTTACTCTTGCGTCGTACTGCTGAGTTTATTTCTGGCCTTGACTATATATATATATATATATATATATATATATATATATATATATATATATATATATATATATATATATATATATATACCAAAGCTCAAACTCAAAATTTGTATGCTAAATTGGACATACTCTCTCCATGGTCATTTTTTCTTTTATAATTTTATCACTGTTGACATATTAGCACATGAATTTTTTACTCTAGTCATATTTACACAATATTTCTGGTAAAGTAAATAAAGTACGGGTCATCCTGTGCATTCCTTACTGCAGATATGAAGTCGTTTCAAATTGTTAGTCATTCCAAGTTATTTGCACTCTTACATATTTTGTTTGTCATAGCTGAAGCAATTACTTTTCAATGCCGAAATTGTGGTTATTTATACTTTGAATAATTATACAGTTTCTTAGGGTCTTCCTCTAAATTATGAAAGAAGTAAAACGCGGGTTTAAAAGGTGATTTTAACAATAAACTTTAGTTTGTATACATTAATCTACGATGTTTCCTTTGAAGCACTTCTTCTACTTTACGTAAGTAAACAGTTAGTTCTGTATCACATTCGCAATTTCGCACCAAAATTCATTCTTCCTTGTTCTTTTTACGCAGGTATGTTTAGGCAGCAACCAGATCATTATTCATTGAGAACTGGGTTTTTTTTTTTAGTGATAATTAAAAACCTTCAAATTATTTCATCTCTGACATTCCTAATTGAATTTATCAGCTGCTCTCTTGGCTATATGTATGAAGTTAAAAGGTATGAAAATCTTTTTCTTTTTTCGATTGAAATTTATAACTGTGATTTGGAGGGTTATTATATCTCATCTACAAGGGGAACATTATTGACAAAAAATATATCATCCTTATTCTTTGATATTGATGATGAAGCAGAAAAAATAATTAGCTTAGTAGAAGGGCACTTCTGTAGTTAATATACATGTTTCAGGATTAAAAGAACTTTAAATATACATTATGATTATAAACAAACTGATTCTTTTCTAATCAAGTCAATTCTTGAAAATTGCCTATTACCAAATTCTCGGAAACAATTTATTTTTGATTTTTTAGCTGATTTTTTTTTAATAAAAGGGTTTTAAAATATGATTGCAATTTGACATATTTAACTATAATTTCTTGAATATGATATTATGTATTATTTTCCCCTAGTAATTAAATCAATTACTGTGAAGTACATAAAAATTAGTCAATTACAAATTATGTCTAATTACAATGAAGAAATGTAATTTATTTCAATTACAATTATTTTTTTTTAATTATTACTATTACTATTGTTTTTAATTATTAGTCAATTCATTATACATCAACGCGGTTATCTTTATCACACAGATTTCATATCTTAGTAGCAATTATTTTTTACTCGATGCAGTCTTTTTAAGATTCATCAACTTTGAAATTTTTGGAACAAAACCATAGCAAATCCCAAAACATTTCTCATGGGATACTTATATAAAAACTATGATAAAACAAGATCCATACTGTATAATAGACTACAATGATTTATTGATAATCTGATATTTTGACCCATGTTATGCATTTAAATAACATTCTATTACCAAAATAAGATATCTAAATACATCGCCAGTATGGAAAACAAATCTTTCTTAAAGAAATGGTTGATATTCCCTGCAAAAAAAATCCTTTTCGCGCTTCCTTTATACGCAAAGATTCTTTTTTAATCTTTGCTGTCCTTGCAAGGTTTAGAGGGCGGTGGTGATGCGGGTGGCCTTGGAGGTGAAGAGGGAGGGTTTCCAACTAATAATGAAAAAAAAAAAAATAAAAAAAGGGTTGAAGAAACTTGGGTTATTTTGATACGCAGTAATTATACATGTCCAAGAAAGAAATACAGAGACGTTCCAAGCATTTATTAGTACTATATTTATAAGAAATTACCACCATTTTTTTATCTTTATTTTATTCTTTTGGAGGAGGGATGTTTGTATGTGTTTTAAACAATGGTCTTCAGCGTTCCTCAATGTAATTTTTCTCCATCCATGAATCTACTTTGCTCTGTATTTTGCAAAATGTTTAAAAAAAACTATTGTCCTAGATCCTTATAAGGATATTAATATCCATAGTTAAAAAATGCAATTATATAGATAAATACTAGAGAACTAATAAATACTAGAAAAGTTTGAATAAAGGATGGAAGAACCATTTAGAACCAAAAAAAAAAAAACAAAACAAAACAAAAAAAAAACAGATACTACATGTAGCTTGTCAATAATTTACAAGTTATGTACAAGTTCCCCCAACTCCTGCAATTATTTTTAAATATGTTTCATAAATTGAACATATGTATAGGATTATATATTTTTGACACGTTTTTTTATAAAGTTATCCCCATATTCTTTTAGCATGACAAAGATGATAGGTAGTTACATATACCATATTGTTCGTCGACGGGACTAATTTTAGTTTTTTTTCTGTTTTTTTTTTTTTTTTTTTTTTTTTTTTTTTTTTTTTGTTTTTTTGTTTTTCTTGTTTTTTTTTCCACTAGAAAATCAACCATACTGTGTATTCTATATGTAATAAATAAATAGATACAACGTCATGAAGGTCAGGGAAGAAATTTATACAAAGGACTAAAATGGCTTATGTTCAATGAGACCAGTCTCATTTCACATCATACATTTCAGAATGTAATCTAAATTGCAAAATCTAAATTAAAATTGTGGATTTCATTTGTAAATACTGTAGCATGCAGTACGTATTGTAATAATGCATACATTTGAATATCTGAGATTTAGATTTAATTTGATCAGAATTTTTTTTTATACATGAATTTTGATCAATAAATTCCTTTCAACATTCATTTAGGTTTGTCTAATTTTGTCGTGTAGGTAATGGACTGAGGATGCAATTAGAGTACAATACCAATGAAGAGGTATCAGATACACATCCATCTAGCTATTGTTATAGCTACCTTCGCCATTAGAGTACATGTATTTATTAAGTCAATGCTGGTATACATTTTTTGAGAATGCGGATGTATGCCAAAGAAATCCGGTTATTCAAGTGATTTATTTAGAATAGTTAAAATAATAATAATAATAATAATAATATTTCTTTGATTTCCAACATCCCTGCTCTGAACATCACATAATTTCTTACAGACCTTTTTCAATTCTTTTCACACAGGTAGAATTTATATACCGTAGAATTTATATACCTGATTAGCAGTTTTAATTAGTTTAAACAATTGATATTCTATTAAAGCATTTATGATTTTGTCTATCCTTTGTACAGCTATAACAATTCATTTCACTTGATGAAGTGTGTGGTCGCTATGAGACTTCGTTGCTTAAAACGGGCGACCCAACCCCTCCATCTAAAAGAAATGTAGAGCTATATTCAATCAAAATATAGAATAATGGTGGTAGTTGATGAGAAGCAAGTGAACGTTTTTATCTTTTGGTTTATCACTACTCCAAATGCATTAACTGGGCTTTTAAAAGGACAACAACTTTCTTACTTAAAAAGTTAAACGACATACATACGTTTCGGGACATTCATCGTAGATTCAACTCTGTTGAGTAATAACTTGCAAATTCTAGAAAACCTTTAAAAGAAAAAAAAAAAGATCATGCATACTAACATATGAAAAGCAATTTGCAATTATCATCTTAATTAGAAATTCACATTTCTGATTCAGAGACTACTGCAGAGGGAAAAAGTTTAATTGTCAAATCAGTCTAACATATCTGCTTCATATTTGGGTGTTTTATAGACTATAGATTATAAAGTCCAACTATCAAATAGTTTTAATGTCAAACGAGATGATTTCAACTTTTCTATCACAAACCTTATACTGTTCCATTGTCACCTGTATTAGGTCTTTATGTCTTCAAAACCATTTTTATTAAAATACGCAAAAACATGCTCTAAATTTGTAATCTGACAAGTGGAACTGAAAGATATATTACAGTTACAAAGATTTCAACACCATCGTAAAAAGTCATTGATTCGAAAATTTTACGGTACATATTATATATGTATTGCATGATAATGAGGGAGACATGAAGACCTCGGGGAATATGATTTTTCATGGGCAAAGAAATCGTCATGTCTCCCGATCATTCATGCAATAAAATTGTTTATTATATCGAATCAAGCACAATGCAGGAAATATAAAGAAGATCCAATGAATAAAGTAAACATTTGATAAGAACAATATGAAACATATGTAAGTAGCTCCACCAGCCGCGCTTCATAGAAAACAAAAAGAATAAAAAACAAAACAAAACAAAAAAGACAAATCCTATATTACAAGTCAATGTGATTTACAAATCGGTAACATTCATACCCCGCCAATGAAAACATTATTCTAATTATTTACATTTTACACGAGTGGAATGACACAATTAATCAAAGATATAAAAATCAAAGTTAGTAGTACCATCTCATTCTCCTCATTGTGACGTCACTATCGAAAAAAAAGACGTGAAACACTACATTATTTTTTGCAGGACAAACACGACTGTCAGGTGTCCTTCTCGACTAATCAGATTCTATTTTTCTGGTGGTTATTTATGTGAGGTATAATAATATGAACTTGTTTGCAAATATATCCTTACATTGGATAAGATTTTGACTGCATTGTTTCATATCTATCCTTAGACTATCGTTTTTATGCTAAATTTGACTGTGGATAACCTCGTGAACAACTCTAAGAGTCCATCGTGCTCGTTACTGACTTACAAGGGATCCCTACACCTTAGGAATATGATCCATTATTTAGTGTTTCCAGGGGTCAATGTTTCAGCCTTTGAAAATCCTCGTACTGTTAAACGAATTTTTAGAACACTGTTCGTTATCTTTGCCCTTTCTAAATTCAGGTAAAAACCTTATACCATTTGTCATACTTGGACTGGTCAGCTTCAACTTTTTAAGACCTTTATGCATAAAAATCATTATGATTTTGCAATATCAGGATGTTTTGACACACCCTAATTCTCGATTACAAAATTCAATGTAAACTGACAAAAAAAAAATGCAACACACCAGTTTCCCATTTAACCAAAAAGAAAAAAAAAGAAAAAAAATCTATCTATCTATCTATCTATCTATCTATCTATCTATCTATCTATCTATCTATCTATCTATCTATCTATCTATCTATCTATCTATCTATCTATCTATCTATCTATCTATCTATCTATCTATCTATCTATCTATCTATCTATCTATCTATCTATCTATCTATCTATCTATCTATCTATCTATCTATCTATCTATCTATCTATCTATCTATCTATCTATCTATCTATCTATCTATCTATCTATCTATCTATCTATCTATCTATCTATCTATCTATCTATCTATCTATCTATCTATCTATCTATCTATCTATTTCAAATAATTACAACTGTAAAATAAAAATGACACTCTTTTTTGACTCTGAATTATGTTTTTCAATATTTAAAGACGAATTTATCCGCCTTCCCTTTAATGAATCATTTAAAAGCTTTGTGGGAAAACAGCTGCAGAAAAATAAATCGTCCAATAACTTTCTTTTTGAGTTTGGCATTGACAAAAGAATAAAAATGTTTATTTAAGTTCATTAGAAGTCATTGTATTTTATATACTATTTTTTTTCTATCTGTATTTTCATTTAAGATATAAAAGTTTTGAAATCAACATAAGAAGCATTTAACATCCAAATTACTAATTACAGTGTATTACGAAAGATAAAAATATTATTCATAAACGTAAAAATAAAAACAAAAAACTTACTTGTATGCACAAAACTACTAACTTTTATAGTAAAAAACAATTCCTTCAGGAGGCTATTTATATTTTCAAAATATGAATCATGGTAGTTTTTTTTTTTTTTTTTCATAAGTTGCTCAAATAAAACTAGGTTTGGCAACCTTGTAATGCGTCAATCTTGACAGTTATTTCAGAAAAGACTATACAGATACAAGTGCCGTCACAAGATGCTAGTGAATAAAAGCGATAACAACAACGGGAAACGGGCTTAATGAACAATTGGTCATGTTTGTTTTATAAGAAGGCAGATAAGTGATTGGTGTAATGTAAAAGCCGCATACTCTTGAAACGTTTAACAGTGCAACATATACATCAGTATGTAAATTTTGGAATTTTATACTTGTAGTAGAAAACATTACTGCTCTCCTTTTAGAGTCTTGTGTAAAATTTGATGACAGCTGGCCTTATGACTGATCAGCGAAAACAAAATCAAAATAAAATTATATATATATATATATATATATATATATATATATATATATATATGAGGTTGTTTGTGGGCACCGACCTTCTAAACAGGTTTGTGGGATCTCGCATTTCTACATTGAATAGCTAAGTCATATTCATGATTTAAGCGTTATATATGGTCCTTATATAATATATATATATATATATAATTTTTGAGATAAAATTAAAAATGCTGTATATCATTGTGGGTCATTATTTTCATGTATATAGAGCATTGTGGGATAAAGTATATACATCGCACAATGCTCTATTTATGAATATTATGACCCACAATATTATCACATGCTATATATATCATGTCCTGGATTTCACAATGTAAAACATAAGAATTAATGTTTGATATAAATAATATATATATATATATATGTATATTTACATATGTACAAAATAGAATGAATCATTAAGAACAGTTTTGGGGGATTCAATATAAGATTTTAACTATTACTTTTCAAGTATTTTGGGGTCATATTGCATATTAATGACTCACTGCGATATACGATTTATGAGATTCTTAACAAGATATTTTAGGGATATCCTCTCTCTATATATATATATATCCCACAATACATATATATATATCCCACAATCTCTTACATACACATATATATATAGTGACAAAGATGATTTATCAAATAATGTCCATCCCACAATGTATTATTTATCATTTATTTATTCATTAAGCAATGTTAGATATTGAACGGCATATTTTACCTATACACCTACTTATCCCAGATTTTCTTATATACATATATATAGTGAACCACATTTAAGCATTGAATTCTTATTTTTGAAAGTAAATATACAGGTATAATCACTGCATTGATTCCATAATGTCCAATCCGTAACGTATTTTTATTGATTCAACATATAGGATAGCAGACTAATATCATGAGATTCTACACTATATATTTTATGCAATCGCCTGTCCCACAATTCGTTACATACATGTATATATATAGTGACCCACAAACAGCTATGATCACTATACGTTTATAACATAATGACCTTCCATTCGTGAATTTTTTTATTTAAACAATAAAGAGCTTATCAACCATATATTATGAGATTTTAAAGGCAATATCTTACGTATATGCTTACATATCCAAAAGTTTATTATAGACATATTTATATCATGACCCACAACCAGGTATAATCACTATATTTATCCCACAGTTCATTATATACATATATACAGTGACCCACAAACATGTATAATCACTATATTTATCCCACAATCCATTATATACATATATACAGGGACCCACAAACATGTATAATCACTATATTTATCCCACAATTCATTTTATACATATATACAGGGACCCACAAACTGTTACAAGCACTACATTTTATATACATATATACAGTGACCCACAATCAGGTATAATCGCGCAATATATTTATCCCACAATTCGTCATATCTATATATACAATGACCCACAAACAGGTATAATCACTTCATCTATCCCATAATTCAATCCGTTACCATAATATATTTACTATTACCATAACATACAGCTTATCAGCCATATATTAGAAATTCTTAACAAGATATTTTATCCCTGCGCCTACATATCCCACAGTTGCTATATACGCATAGAAAGTGAAATAAAAATAGGTATAATCATTACCTTAGCCCGATAATGTCCATCTCATAATATTTTATTCATTTATTCAATATTATGACGTTATTAAAAATATTATTTTATGCATAACACCTATACTTATCCAATAATTTCTTACATATACATGTAGTGACCCACAAACTGGTGCATTCATTAGACTGATCCCATAATGTTTATCGTATCGTACTAATATACTATATATCAATATACAGCTAATTAGCCTTATGTTATGACACTCTTGCATGTTACACTATTCTTACAATCGCCTACTTTTCAAACAATTCCTCATATACATGTAAAGCATGTATATAGTGACCTACAAACAGGTATTAGAATGTACTATACATTGATCCCATAATGTCCAGCTCGAAAGTGTATTAATTATTTATTCATTATGCAACTTATCAGCCGAATTTATTTGATTCTTAACAAGATATTTTATCTAAACGCCTCCTTAGCCCAGAATTTCTTTTAAACGTAATTATTATTTAACCAAAAACAAGTATAATCATCGCGTTTAAATTCCTTAATAGCCAATCCATACCGTATTTTGTTCTTTATTCAACATACAAGTTATCAAATTAATATTATGAGATTTTCAAAATATATTTCATGTAATCGCCTGTTTATCCAACAATTCGTAATATACATATATTATAGTGACCCACAAACTGGTATGATTGCTAAATTAATCACATAATGTCCATCCCAAAATGTATTATTTATTTCTTCAACACAGAGCTGCTTATCAACCTTATATTATGAGATTTTTAACAAGATATATCTAATCTATATATATGCTTACGTATCTAATAGTTTTTATGCATATTTAAAAATAGTGAACCTGAGAGTGGCATATAATCACTTCATTTATCCCACAATATATTTATATATACATATGTACAGTGACCCACAAACATGCAGGTATAGTGACTATAGTTATCCCACAATTCGATATATACATATATAGTGACCCACAAACAGGTATAGTGAATATAGTTATCCCACAATTCGATATATACATTTATACAGTGACCCAGAAACCGGTATAATCACTTTATTCATCACATAATGTCCATCCCATACCATAATATCATTTTAAAGCGTCAAGTGCCTGTGCATTGGTCCTAATAATTTACAGGAAGGGGGTGCACCTTGTGAAAAAAATTTTACATAATGTACAGTAGTTAAGAAGATTTTAAAGATTGTATGAATTTTGATGGATATGTACCGACACAACAAACATCAAAAGGCTAATTTAAAACTGCAATATTCCGACTAATATTATCTGCAGAACACACTCAACAAAATGTATTTGAAAGCAAATATATGTTTAATTTGACAAGAAATTTTACTCCCATTTTACACAACTTTGATATTATTCAATTTGAATTACTAATAGTTAAACATCTCATTTAATAAATATTCTTATTATAATCGACCTTCATAATCCACCCATTTCAATTCAATTGACTGAGTATTAACGAAGAATATTTTACAACCAGGGTTTTAATTTGCCCGTACAGGTCCGACAGCACCAACCCATTTTACCAACACTCGAATTTTGACAATGGAAGGAAATTTTCAATAAAGAAGTGATAAATTTTATACCGAACACATCTATCGTATTCTGTATCATAAACCGACAATGCAAACGGCGTGATATCTGACATGTATTATGAACAGAATCAAAAAAGTTAATTTTGATTACTGGTCATCATGATCATTATTTAGGGGATTATTATTGAAGGATGATTCCAAGATTTGATCCTGATAGAGGATTTTGGGGCGGGCCATGTCTCTTTTATTGTTTCCTCACAAACCAACCTAATTTGAATACAACTTTATTTTGTACGATATAGGTATCGATACACACAGATTAAAAAAAAAAATCGTGATACATGTATGTTGATATTGAAAAATATATATCATTTTTCATATCTGTTCTGTAAGTTAAAAAAAATATCAAAAATTATAAAAGGTTTGGTATAACTTTAGGAGTAAGGGATTGAACGGAGACCCGCTGAGAAAACTGCGTTTAAAGAGGTTCGCTCCTCAGATTTTGAGCATATTTTTGGTTTGATGTCTATTAAAAAAATTTGCATAATATTTTAGTTCCTTCAATAAATTTTGAGTCTACAATGCCAATTAAACTATATTCAATTAAAATTCCGAGGTTAAATTCCATACCAAAAGCATTAGGAGAGGAAATATATCTTCTGACGGAAGTTTTTTTTTTTTTCAGAAAAAAATGAGATTTTTCTTTTTCAAAGAATTTACACCACTGTTAAGTTTGAATTCCTATTTTTCCATGCAAGTTGCACACAGAGTTATTCTGTGCAGTGAAATGTGTTATCTTGGTCCCAAATTATTCATCAAATTAACTGCCATGAATTTTATTATCATCTTGTGAAAAATAAAGCAAATTTATTGTGAAAGTCCAGATAAAATAATGGCCTCACTTTATGCTAAAAATTGACACTTTTTAATAATATCTATTAAAAAAAAAATTACATAAACCCCCACATTTAACTTTTTTTAATATAATTATAACAATTCTGCTGAAATTCAGCAAAATCTTTTTATTCTAAAATGATTGACTGCTTGTTTAATGTTTAACGCCGATTATTCTGTTTAAATGATCAGTTTTTGAAAGTTTTGGTTTCTCTGGCTTCCCCCGATGAGCCTACTCTTTTTCGAAATCCAGAGAAACGATCTTGTTGTAATCCTTGACACGGGGCACCATTTAATGTCCCATCCGACGGACTTAAAAATACGTTTTCCATTTTTAATGAAGCTCTATGTGTTGTATAAAAAATATACTACTGAGTATTCTTAATGCTTTTTGTAACATGATCCAATCTCCTTAATCGCAGTAATTAATGCGTTTAAACAAACAAAAAAGACTGCGTTTATTGCTTTTAAATGCAAAGCACAACTCGTAAAAATGCATACGCCATATTAGTTTTCCTATCTCCGATATAAGCAACGGGGTATACTTTCGCATTTGTTATACCTGACTGTTTTCTTGTCAGGGGTACCTGCGTGGAATGTATGACAAGTGTTCCTGTTGGTTATCTTACATTACCTTTGTTTACATTTTATTGCGTCTCCAGCATGGCGCAGTGGATAGAGCGTCTGGTCTAGAGTCGCGGAGTAAGGAGTTGATCCTTACGTCGCGGGTTCGAATCCCACTGTGGGACGTGGAGACCGGTCCTTCGGATGAGACCGTAAAAACCGAGGTCCCGTGTCGCAGTAGGTGCTGGTACGAAAAAGATCCCTCACTGCTCAAAGGCCCTGAGTGCCGAGTATTAGACAAAATTTGCAGCTCTCACTGGCAAATTGTGGCGTCTCCATATTAGTGAAAAATTCTCGAGAGGGACGTTAAACAAAATATAAACAAACAAACATTTTATTGCAGTTTACGTGTATTTGTGTTTGTTTTTCACTGACCTGTGCAGCTGATGTAAGTTTCTTTGGTAACTTTGTTTTCTGTCGTGGAAGGAGTTACTTTTGTCGCTACCCTAGAGTTTTACAATAGCTATGTAGAATACAATACGTAACCGGTGAAAACTGATTACATTAAACTGTGATCAAGTTAACGGCTTATTTTGGGTCCGTACAGGTAACGGAAAATGCAAAGTAATATGGTGAACAAACCTAGATTTCTTCCCTTTACGAATCGCGTTCAGCTTTAACTTATAAACCGTATTAAATAAAAAATGAATTTTCTGGATTGCCGTACTGACCGGTTATATGTACCGACTTTGGTCCAAACGTATATTGTATCAGGATATATCATTTTATCATTACAAAACTACATAAAAACTGCATCAAAACATTTCTTGAAAATTTACCAAATATTGACTTTTTATGAAATATTTGTAATGTGTAAGGATATTATTTTAAACAGTGGGGGATGCAGATGAGAACATATAATTTTGGCTTAAAGATTTTCAATCCTTATGCTTTTTCGGATACTTGCAGTTTCGGCCCAAGATACAGATCATCGTGTAAGATCTCATAGATGGCAAAATCAGACTTCCGCGTATATTCCAAGTCATTAACATGTTTCTATTTCAACACAATTACCAATTAAGCCATATTAAACTATATTCAATTAAAATTCCGAGGTTAAATTCCATACCAAAAGCATTAGGAGAGGAAATATATCTTCTGACGGAAGTTTTTTTTTTTTTTTTTTTTTCAGAAAAAAATGAGATTTTTCTTTTTCAAAGAATTTACACCACTGTTAAGTTTGAATTCCTATTTTTCCATGCAAGTTGCACACAGAGTTATTCTGTGCAGTGAAATGTGTTATCTTGGTCCCAAATTATTCATCAAATTAACTGCCATGAATTTTATTATCATCTTGTGAAAAATAAAGCAAATTTATTGTGAAAGTCCAGATAAAATAATGGCCTCACTTTATGCTAAAAATTGACACTTTTTAATAATATCTATTAAAAAAAAAAATTACATAAACCCCCACATTTAACTTTTTTTAATATAATTATAACAATTCTGCTGAAATTCAGCAAAATCTTTTTATTCTAAAATGATTGACTGCTTGTTTAATGTTTAACGCCGATTATTCTGTTTAAATGATCAGTTTTTGAAAGTTTTGGTTTCTCTGGCTTCCCCCGATGAGCCTACTCTTTTTCGAAATCCAGAGAAACGATCTTGTTGTAATCCTTGACACGGGGCACCATTTAATGTCCCATCCGACGGACTTAAAAATACGTTTTCCATTTTTAATGAAGCTCTATGTGTTGTATAAAAAATATACTACTGAGTATTCTTAATGCTTTTTGTAACATGATCCAATCTCCTTAATCGCAGTAATTAATGCGTTTAAACAAACAAAAAAGACTGCGTTTATTGCTTTTAAATGCAAAGCACAACTCGTAAAAATGCATACGCCATATTAGTTTTCCTATCTCCGATATAAGCAACGGGGTATACTTTCGCATTTGTTATACCTGACTGTTTTCTTGTCAGGGGTACCTGCGTGGAATGTATGACAAGTGTTCCTGTTGGTTATCTTACATTACCTTTGTTTACATTTTATTGCGTCTCCAGCATGGCGCAGTGGATAGAGCGTCTGGTCTAGAGTCGCGGAGTAAGGAGTTGATCCTTACGTCGCGGGTTCGAATCCCACTGTGGGACGTGGAGACCGGTCCTTCGGATGAGACCGTAAAAACCGAGGTCCCGTGTCGCAGTACGAAAAAGATCCCTCACTGCTCAAAGGCCCTGAGTGCCGAGTATTAGACAAAATTTGCAGCTCTCACTGGCAAATTGTGGCGTCTCCATATTAGTGAAAAATTCTCGAGAGGGACGTTAAACAAAATATAAACAAACAAACATTTTATTGCAGTTTACGTGTATTTGTGTTTGTTTTTCACTGACCTGTGCAGCTGATGTAAGTTTCTTTGGTAACTTTGTTTTCTGTCGTGGAAGGAGTTACTTTTGTCGCTACCCTAGAGTTTTACAATAGCTATGTAGAATACAATACGTAACCGGTGAAAACTGATTACATTAAACTGTGATCAAGTTAACGGCTTATTTTGGGTCCGTACAGGTAACGGAAAATGCAAAGTAATATGGTGAACAAACCTAGATTTCTTCCCTTTACGAATCGCGTTCAGCTTTAACTTATAAACCGTATTAAATAAAAAATGAATTTTCTGGATTGCCGTACTGACCGGTTATATGTACCGACTTTGGTCCAAACGTATATTGTATCAGGATATATCATTTTATCATTACAAAACTACATAAAAACTGCATCAAAACATTTCTTGAAAATTTACCAAATATTGACTTTTTATGAAATATTTGTAATGTGTAAGGATATTATTTTAAACAGTGGGGGATGCAGATGAGAACATATAATTTTGGCTTAAAGATTTTCAATCCTTATGCTTTTTCGGATACTTGCAGTTTCGGCCCAAGATACAGATCATCGTGTAAGATCTCATAGATGGCAAAATCAGACTTCCGCGTATATTCCAAGTCATTAACATGTTTCTGTTTCAACACAATTACCAATTAAGCCATATTAAACTATATTCAATTAAAATTCCGAGGTTAAATTCCATACCAAAAGCATTAGGAGAAGAAATATATCTTCTGACGGAAGTTTTTTTTTTTTTTCAGAAAAAAATGAGATTTTTCTTTTTCAAAGAATTTACACCACTGTTAAGTTTGAATTCCTATTTTTCCATGCAAGTTGCACACAGAGTTATTCTGTGCAGTGAAATGTGTTATCTTGGTCCCAAATTATTCATCAAATTAACTGCCATGAATTTTATTATCATCTTGTGAAAAATAAAGCAAATTTATTGTGAAAGTCCAGATAAAATAATGGCCTCACTTTATGCTAAAAATTGACACTTTTTAATAATATCTATTAAAAAAAAAATTACATAAACCCCCACATTTAACTTTTTTTAATATAATTATAACAATTCTGCTGAAATTCAGCAAAATCTTTTTATTCTAAAATGATTGACTGCTTGTTTAATGTTTAACGCCGATTATTCTGTTTAAATGATCAGTTTTTGAAAGTTTTGGTTTCTCTGGCTTCCCCCGATGAGCCTACTCTTTTTCGAAATCCAGAGAAACGATCTTGTTGTAATCCTTGACACGGGGCACCATTTAATGTCCCATCCGACGGACTTAAAAATACGTTTTCCATTTTTAATGAAGCTCTATGTGTTGTATAAAAAATATACTACTGAGTATTCTTAATGCTTTTTGTAACATGATCCAATCTCCTTAATCGCAGTAATTAATGCGTTTAAACAAACAAAAAAGACTGCGTTTATTGCTTTTAAATGCAAAGCACAACTCGTAAAAATGCATACGCCATATTAGTTTTCCTATCTCCGATATAAGCAACGGGGTATACTTTCGCATTTGTTATACCTGACTGTTTTCTTGTCAGGGGTACCTGCGTGGAATGTATGACAAGTGTTCCTGTTGGTTATCTTACATTACCTTTGTTTACATTTTATTGCGTCTCCAGCATGGCGCAGTGGATAGAGCGTCTGGTCTAGAGTCGCGGAGTAAGGAGTTGATCCTTACGTCGCGGGTTCGAATCCCACTGTGGGACGTGGAGACCGGTCCTTCGGATGAGACCGTAAAAACCGAGGTCCCGTGTCGCAGTAGGTGCTGGTACGAAAAAGATCCCTCACTGCTCAAAGGCCCTGAGTGCCGAGTATTAGACAAAATTTGCAGCTCTCACTGGCAAATTGTGGCGTCTCCATATTAGTGAAAAATTCTCGAGAGGGACGTTAAACAAAATATAAACAAACAAACATTTTATTGCAGTTTACGTGTATTTGTGTTTGTTTTTCACTGACCTGTGCAGCTGATGTAAGTTTCTTTGGTAACTTTGTTTTCTGTCGTGGAAGGAGTTACTTTTGTCGCTACCCTAGAGTTTTACAATAGCTATGTAGAATACAATACGTAACCGGTGAAAACTGATTACATTAAACTGTGATCAAGTTAACGGCTTATTTTGGGTCCGTACAGGTAACGGAAAATGCAAAGTAATATGGTGAACAAACCTAGATTTCTTCCCTTTACGAATCGCGTTCAGCTTTAACTTATAAACCGTATTAAATAAAAAATGAATTTTCTGGATTGCCGTACTGACCGGTTATATGTACCGACTTTGGTCCAAACGTATATTGTATCAGGATATATCATTTTATCATTACAAAACTACATAAAAACTGCATCAAAACATTTCTTGAAAATTTACCAAATATTGACTTTTTATGAAATATTTGTAATGTGTAAGGATATTATTTTAAACAGTGGGGGATGCAGATGAGAACATATAATTTTGGCTTAAAGATTTTCAATCCTTATGCTTTTTCGGATACTTGCAGTTTCGGCCCAAGATACAGATCATCGTGTAAGATCTCATAGATGGCAAAATCAGACTTCCGCGTATATTCCAAGTCATTAACATGTTTCTATTTCAACACAATTACCAATTAAGCAATATTAAACTATATTCAATTAAAATTCCGAGGTTAAATTCCATACCAAAAGCATTAGGAGAGGAAATATATCTTCTGACGGAAGTTTTTTTTTTTTTTTTTTTTTCAGAAAAAAATGAGATTTTTCTTTTTCAAAGAATTTACACCACTGTTAAGTTTGAATTCCTATTTTTCCATGCAAGTTGCACACAGAGTTATTCTGTGCAGTGAAATGTGTTATCTTGGTCCCAAATTATTCATCAAATTAACTGCCATGAATTTTATTATCATCTTGTGAAAAATAAAGCAAATTTATTGTGAAAGTCCAGATAAAATAATGGCCTCACTTTATGCTAAAAATTGACACTTTTTAATAATATCTATTAAAAAAAAAATTACATAAACCCCCACATTTAACTTTTTTTAATATAATTATAACAATTCTGCTGAAATTCAGCAAAATCTTTTTATTCTAAAATGATTGACTGCTTGTTTAATGTTTAACGCCGATTATTCTGTTTAAATGATCAGTTTTTGAAAGTTTTGGTTTCTCTGGCTTCCCCCGATGAGCCTACTCTTTTTCGAAATCCAGAGAAACGATCTTGTTGTAATCCTTGACACGGGGCACCATTTAATGTCCCATCCGACGGACTTAAAAATACGTTTTCCATTTTTAATGAAGCTCTATGTGTTGTATAAAAAATATACTACTGAGTATTCTTAATGCTTTTTGTAACATGATCCAATCTCCTTAATCGCAGTAATTAATGCGTTTAAACAAACAAAAAAGACTGCGTTTATTGCTTTTAAATGCAAAGCACAACTCGTAAAAATGCATACGCCATATTAGTTTTCCTATCTCCGATATAAGCAACGGGGTATACTTTCGCATTTGTTATACCTGACTGTTTTCTTGTCAGGGGTACCTGCGTGGAATGTATGACAAGTGTTCCTGTTGGTTATCTTACATTACCTTTGTTTACATTTTATTGCGTCTCCAGCATGGCGCAGTGGATAGAGCGTCTGGTCTAGAGTCGCGGAGTAAGGAGTTGATCCTTACGTCGCGGGTTCGAATCCCACTGTGGGACGTGGAGACCGGTCCTTCGGATGAGACCGTAAAAACCGAGGTCCCGTGTCGCAGTAGGTGCTGGTACGAAAAAGATCCCTCACTGCTCAAAGGCCCTGAGTGCCGAGTATTAGACAAAATTTGCAGCTCTCACTGGCAAATTGTGGCGTCTCCATATTAGTGAAAAATTCTCGAGAGGGACGTTAAACAAAATATAAACAAACAAACATTTTATTGCAGTTTACGTGTATTTGTGTTTGTTTTTCACTGACCTGTGCAGCTGATGTAAGTTTCTTTGGTAACTTTGTTTTCTGTCGTGGAAGGAGTTACTTTTGTCGCTACCCTAGAGTTTTACAATAGCTATGTAGAATACAATACGTAACCGGTGAAAACTGATTACATTAAACTGTGATCAAGTTAACGGCTTATTTTGGGTCCGTACAGGTAACGGAAAATGCAAAGTAATATGGTGAACAAACCTAGATTTCTTCCCTTTACGAATCGCGTTCAGCTTTAACTTATAAACCGTATTAAATAAAAAATGAATTTTCTGGATTGCCGTACTGACCGGTTATATGTACCGACTTTGGTCCAAACGTATATTGTATCAGGATATATCATTTTATCATTACAAAACTACATAAAAACTGCATCAAAACATTTCTTGAAAATTTACCAAATATTGACTTTTTATGAAATATTTGTAATGTGTAAGGATATTATTTTAAACAGTGGGGGATGCAGATGAGAACATATAATTTTGGCTTAAAGATTTTCAATCCTTATGCTTTTTCGGATACTTGCAGTTTCGGCCCAAGATACAGATCATCGTGTAAGATCTCATAGATGGCAAAATCAGACTTCCGCGTATATTCCAAGTCATTAACATGTTTCTATTTCAACACAATTACCAATTAAGCCATATTAAACTATATTCAATTAAAATTCCGAGGTTAAATTCCATACCAAAAGCATTAGGAGAGGAAATATATCTTCTGACGGAAGTTTTTTTTTTTTTTTTTTTTTCAGAAAAAAATGAGATTTTTCTTTTTCAAAGAATTTACACCACTGTTAAGTTTGAATTCCTATTTTTCCATGCAAGTTGCACACAGAGTTATTCTGTGCAGTGAAATGTGTTATCTTGGTCCCAAATTATTCATCAAATTAACTGCCATGAATTTTATTATCATCTTGTGAAAAATAAAGCAAATTTATTGTGAAAGTCCAGATAAAATAATGGCCTCACTTTATGCTAAAAATTGACACTTTTTAATAATATCTATTAAAAAAAAAATTACATAAACCCCCACATTTAACTTTTTTTAATATAATTATAACAATTCTGCTGAAATTCAGCAAAATCTTTTTATTCTAAAATGATTGACTGCTTGTTTAATGTTTAACGCCGATTATTCTGTTTAAATGATCAGTTTTTGAAAGTTTTGGTTTCTCTGGCTTCCCCCGATGAGCCTACTCTTTTTCGAAATCCAGAGAAACGATCTTGTTGTAATCCTTGACACGGGGCACCATTTAATGTCCCATCCGACGGACTTAAAAATACGTTTTCCATTTTTAATGAAGCTCTATGTGTTGTATAAAAAATATACTACTGAGTATTCTTAATGCTTTTTGTAACATGATCCAATCTCCTTAATCGCAGTAATTAATGCGTTTAAACAAACAAAAAAGACTGCGTTTATTGCTTTTAAATGCAAAGCACAACTCGTAAAAATGCATACGCCATATTAGTTTTCCTATCTCCGATATAAGCAACGGGGTATACTTTCGCATTTGTTATACCTGACTGTTTTCTTGTCAGGGGTACCTGCGTGGAATGTATGACAAGTGTTCCTGTTGGTTATCTTACATTACCTTTGTTTACATTTTATTGCGTCTCCAGCATGGCGCAGTGGATAGAGCGTCTGGTCTAGAGTCGCGGAGTAAGGAGTTGATCCTTACGTCGCGGGTTCGAATCCCACTGTGGGACGTGGAGACCGGTCCTTCGGATGAGACCGTAAAAACCGAGGTCCCGTGTCGCAGTAGGTGCTGGTACGAAAAAGATCCCTCACTGCTCAAAGGCCCTGAGTGCCGAGTATTAGACAAAATTTGCAGCTCTCACTGGCAAATTGTGGCGTCTCCATATTAGTGAAAAATTCTCGAGAGGGACGTTAAACAAAATATAAACAAACAAACATTTTATTGCAGTTTACGTGTATTTGTGTTTGTTTTTCACTGACCTGTGCAGCTGATGTAAGTTTCTTTGGTAACTTTGTTTTCTGTCGTGGAAGGAGTTACTTTTGTCGCTACCCTAGAGTTTTACAATAGCTATGTAGAATACAATACGTAACCGGTGAAAACTGATTACATTAAACTGTGATCAAGTTAACGGCTTATTTTGGGTCCGTACAGGTAACGGAAAATGCAAAGTAATATGGTGAACAAACCTAGATTTCTTCCCTTTACGAATCGCGTTCAGCTTTAACTTATAAACCGTATTAAATAAAAAATGAATTTTCTGGATTGCCGTACTGACCGGTTATATGTACCGACTTTGGTCCAAACGTATATTGTATCAGGATATATCATTTTATCATTACAAAACTACATAAAAACTGCATCAAAACATTTCTTGAAAATTTACCAAATATTGACTTTTTATGAAATATTTGTAATGTGTAAGGATATTATTTTAAACAGTGGGGGATGCAGATGAGAACATATAATTTTGGCTTAAAGATTTTCAATCCTTATGCTTTTTCGGATACTTGCAGTTTCGGCCCAAGATACAGATCATCGTGTAAGATCTCATAGATGGCAAAATCAGACTTCCGCGTATATTCCAAGTCATTAACATGTTTCTATTTCAACACAATTACCAATTAAGCCATATTAAACTATATTCAATTAAAATTCCGAGGTTAAATTCCATACCAAAAGCATTAGGAGAGGAAATATATCTTCTGACGGAAGTTTTTTTTTTTTTTTTTTTTCAGAAAAAAATGAGATTTTTCTTTTTCAAAGAATTTACACCACTGTTAAGTTTGAATTCCTATTTTTCCATGCAAGTTGCACACAGAGTTATTCTGTGCAGTGAAATGTGTTATCTTGGTCCCAAATTATTCATCAAATTAACTGCCATGAATTTTATTATCATCTTGTGAAAAATAAAGCAAATTTATTGTGAAAGTCCAGATAAAATAATGGCCTCACTTTATGCTAAAAATTGACACTTTTTAATAATATCTATTAAAAAAAAAATTACATAAACCCCCACATTTAACTTTTTTTAATATAATTATAACAATTCTGCTGAAATTCAGCAAAATCTTTTTATTCTAAAATGATTGACTGCTTGTTTAATGTTTAACGCCGATTATTCTGTTTAAATGATCAGTTTTTGAAAGTTTTGGTTTCTCTGGCTTCCCCCGATGAGCCTACTCTTTTTCGAAATCCAGAGAAACGATCTTGTTGTAATCCTTGACACGGGGCACCATTTAATGTCCCATCCGACGGACTTAAAAATACGTTTTCCATTTTTAATGAAGCTCTATGTGTTGTATAAAAAATATACTACTGAGTATTCTTAATGCTTTTTGTAACATGATCCAATCTCCTTAATCGCAGTAATTAATGCGTTTAAACAAACAAAAAAGACTGCGTTTATTGCTTTTAAATGCAAAGCACAACTCGTAAAAATGCATACGCCATATTAGTTTTCCTATCTCCGATATAAGCAACGGGGTATACTTTCGCATTTGTTATACCTGACTGTTTTCTTGTCAGGGGTACCTGCGTGGAATGTATGACAAGTGTTCCTGTTGGTTATCTTACATTACCTTTGTTTACATTTTATTGCGTCTCCAGCATGGCGCAGTGGATAGAGCGTCTGGTCTAGAGTCGCGGAGTAAGGAGTTGATCCTTACGTCGCGGGTTCGAATCCCACTGTGGGACGTGGAGACCGGTCCTTCGGATGAGACCGTAAAAACCGAGGTCCCGTGTCGCAGTAGGTGCTGGTACGAAAAAGATCCCTCACTGCTCAAAGGCCCTGAGTGCCGAGTATTAGACAAAATTTGCAGCTCTCACTGGCAAATTGTGGCGTCTCCATATTAGTGAAAAATTCTCGAGAGGGACGTTAAACAAAATATAAACAAACAAACATTTTATTGCAGTTTACGTGTATTTGTGTTTGTTTTTCACTGACCTGTGCAGCTGATGTAAGTTTCTTTGGTAACTTTGTTTTCTGTCGTGGAAGGAGTTACTTTTGTCGCTACCCTAGAGTTTTACAATAGCTATGTAGAATACAATACGTAACCGGTGAAAACTGATTACATTAAACTGTGATCAAGTTAACGGCTTATTTTGGGTCCGTACAGGTAACGGAAAATGCAAAGTAATATGGTGAACAAACCTAGATTTCTTCCCTTTACGAATCGCGTTCAGCTTTAACTTATAAACCGTATTAAATAAAAAATGAATTTTCTGGATTGCCGTACTGACCGGTTATATGTACCGACTTTGGTCCAAACGTATATTGTATCAGGATATATCATTTTATCATTACAAAACTACATAAAAACTGCATCAAAACATTTCTTGAAAATTTACCAAATATTGACTTTTTATGAAATATTTGTAATGTGTAAGGATATTATTTTAAACAGTGGGGGATGCAGATGAGAACATATAATTTTGGCTTAAAGATTTTCAATCCTTATGCTTTTTCGGATACTTGCAGTTTCGGCCCAAGATACAGATCATCGTGTAAGATCTCATAGATGGCAAAATCAGACTTCCGCGTATATTCCAAGTCATTAACATGTTTCTATTTCAACACAATTACCAATTAAGCCATATTAAACTATATTCAATTAAAATTCCGAGGTTAAATTCCATACCAAAAGCATTAGGAGAAGAAATATATCTTCTGACGGAAGTTTTTTTTTTTTTTTTTTCAGAAAAAAATGAGATTTTTCTTTTTCAAAGAATTTACACCACTGTTAAGTTTGAATTCCTATTTTTCCATGCAAGTTGCACACAGAGTTATTCTGTGCAGTGAAATGTGTTATCTTGGTCCCAAATTATTCATCAAATTAACTGCCATGAATTTTATTATCATCTTGTGAAAAATAAAGCAAATTTATTGTGAAAGTCCAGATAAAATAATGGCCTCACTTTATGCTAAAAATTGACACTTTTTAATAATATCTATTAAAAAAAAAATTACATAAACCCCCACATTTAACTTTTTTTAATATAATTATAACAATTCTGCTGAAATTCAGCAAAATCTTTTTATTCTAAAATGATTGACTGCTTGTTTAATGTTTAACGCCGATTATTCTGTTTAAATGATCAGTTTTTGAAAGTTTTGGTTTCTCTGGCTTCCCCCGATGAGCCTACTCTTTTTCGAAATCCAGAGAAACGATCTTGTTGTAATCCTTGACACGGGGCACCATTTAATGTCCCATCCGACGGACTTAAAAATACGTTTTCCATTTTTAATGAAGCTCTATGTGTTGTATAAAAAATATACTACTGAGTATTCTTAATGCTTTTTGTAACATGATCCAATCTCCTTAATCGCAGTAATTAATGCGTTTAAACAAACAAAAAAGACTGCGTTTATTGCTTTTAAATGCAAAGCACAACTCGTAAAAATGCATACGCCATATTAGTTTTCCTATCTCCGATATAAGCAACGGGGTATACTTTCGCATTTGTTATACCTGACTGTTTTCTTGTCAGGGGTACCTGCGTGGAATGTATGACAAGTGTTCCTGTTGGTTATCTTACATTACCTTTGTTTACATTTTATTGCGTCTCCAGCATGGCGCAGTGGATAGAGCGTCTGGTCTAGAGTCGCGGAGTAAGGAGTTGATCCTTACGTCGCGGGTTCGAATCCCACTGTGGGACGTGGAGACCGGTCCTTCGGATGAGACCGTAAAAACCGAGGTCCCGTGTCGCAGTAGGTGCTGGTACGAAAAAGATCCCTCACTGCTCAAAGGCCCTGAGTGCCGAGTATTAGACAAAATTTGCAGCTCTCACTGGCAAATTGTGGCGTCTCCATATTAGTGAAAAATTCTCGAGAGGGACGTTAAACAAAATATAAACAAACAAACATTTTATTGCAGTTTACGTGTATTTGTGTTTGTTTTTCACTGACCTGTGCAGCTGATGTAAGTTTCTTTGGTAACTTTGTTTTCTGTCGTGGAAGGAGTTACTTTTGTCGCTACCCTAGAGTTTTACAATAGCTATGTAGAATACAATACGTAACCGGTGAAAACTGATTACATTAAACTGTGATCAAGTTAACGGCTTATTTTGGGTCCGTACAGGTAACGGAAAATGCAAAGTAATATGGTGAACAAACCTAGATTTCTTCCCTTTACGAATCGCGTTCAGCTTTAACTTATAAACCGTATTAAATAAAAAATGAATTTTCTGGATTGCCGTACTGACCGGTTATATGTACCGACTTTGGTCCAAACGTATATTGTATCAGGATATATCATTTTATCATTACAAAACTACATAAAAACTGCATCAAAACATTTCTTGAAAATTTACCAAATATTGACTTTTTATGAAATATTTGTAATGTGTAAGGATATTATTTTAAACAGTGGGGGATGCAGATGAGAACATATAATTTTGGCTTAAACATTTTCAATCCTTATGCTTTTTCGGATACTTGCAGTTTCGGCCCAAGATACAGATCATCGTGTAAGATCTCATAGATGGCAAAATCAGACTTCCGCGTATATTCCAAGTCATTAACATGTTTCTATTTCAACACAATTACTTTAAACATTTTAGTATAATAACAGTTTTTTCCTTCACATGTATATACATATAAACGTATCTTTAAAAATGTACATATTAGGGATGTCAATTTTACTTGGGTAGCCTAGCCAAATAACCGGGGTCTTTAGTCTGTAATTCCTTGTCAAAATGCTTGTACACTCAATAGCAAATCAAGCCACTGTCACACCTATACTTTATGCTTCTGTATATCAATTAAAATTAAAATCATTACCGCATATCTTGTCCTTAAGTTCACTTTATCAAATACTAACTATGGCTTGTAATTTCTTCTTCAGATGCTAATACATGTATAAGTAATTGAACGATCAGTCGTGTCTATAATTCCAACTCATTTATTGATCCGCTTGACAGCGGAACAGTTAGACTTTTTTTTTCATCAAAATTTAAGAAAAGCCTGTGATAATTCTTAATTATGCAAGTTTTGTGCAAACAGCAAATTCCACTATGGAATTTGTTTAATTAGAATTTAAGAACGTAAACATTCTAGTTGAAAATAATTTGGTTAGCAAATCAAAGGATCTAAGCTTTGATAACAACCGAAGAAAAAAATCGATTTATAGATGAATTTAGATTACAATAGCACATTTTTAACGTCAGTAACCGAGTAAAAAAATATTTAGTCGATAGTCTTTATGTCCGAACGATAGTCGAGTACTCGAATACTCGATGACATCCCTAGTACATATAATAAGCCTGATAAATTCTATCTTTATGTAGTCTACTAACTTATGTTCCAAGTTTTATTAAAACTAGCTGCAGATCTCTAGCTCGCTGCTCTAATTGATTGATTGTATGTTGTTTTACGTCCCTCTCGAGAATTTTTCACTCATATGGAGACGCCACCACTTGCCGGTGGAGAGCTGCAAATTTTGTCCTGTGCTCGGCACTTACGGCCATTGAGCAGTGAGGGATCTTTTTCGTGCCAGCACCTACTGCGACACGGGACCTCGGCTTATACGGTCTCATCCGAAGGACCGGTCTCCACGTCCCACAGTGGGATTCGAACCCGCGACGTAAGGATCAGCTCCTTACTTCGCGACTCTAGAGCAGACGCTCTAACCACTGCGCCACGCAGGCGATTGCTCGCTGCTCTAAAAAAAAAAAAAAAAAAAAATTGTGATGGGTGACCAGAGAGCTACAGTGCCACCCATAGAAAAAAAACAGTATATTTATTACGCACAAAAAGTTGCGCTCAGTTTTGGATAAATTTCTCCAAATTCTTACCTCAACTGCAGAAAAGCTCGATATTAAAATATTCCTTTGATTTCTGTCAACAACTCTCATATTTGATATCTGCACGAAGCGTGTTGGACCGCATTATCTTACCGCCCAAAATGGCAGTGTACATAGGCAAAATTTTCGACGGTTTAAATTTAAGACCCAGGAGAGCTGTTTACAACAGCTATAAGGAATGTTTTGTTGTGGAAATAGTAAAAGAATATGTTAGGTACACATGGGTAGTAATATTTTGAGATGGCACTTTGAAAAACACAGAGAAATTTATCGAGAAAAAGCGCACTTTTTGTGCGCAATAAATATACACTTTTTTCAATGAGTGGCACTGTAGCTCTCCGGTCTGTCAATATTTTTTTTCCGGGGAGCTACAGTTCTGCAGCTATATTAAAACTGGACGAAAACTGTAGAAAATGTAGCACTTCGAAAATGTATTTACAGAAAAATAGACAAACAAAAGAACGGCCATCCCAGACCTAAATCACATTAGCTAAACATATACAATATTTCTTCATGGAATATTAATACAGAAGTCAAAGAAGACCTTTCATTAAGAACATATTTTATATCGAGTAAAGTTTCCATTTTAATTTTATAGCCGAATATGAAAAGTATAGAACACCGGAAAATAAAAGTTCAAGATTTTCAATAATATCGGAAATGAAATGCAAACCGTGAGACACAGTTAATTCTTTTTAACTACATATTTTTTTTTACCTTTTTCGTGGTCTATAAACCTTCTCTTAAGAATCCGGGATCGTTTCCCATAAGTTCCCATTTGTATTACACGTACGTGGCGCGTTCGGTTGTTTTTTTTTCACTATGTGAAACCAACATTATTTTCACAATGTGAAAATAAAAACGTTCTTTTGAGAGTTCCAAAAATATCACTCTCATTCAATAAATATTAGAGTATTTCACGGTTGAAAATGTAACAAACTGTATATTATACTTTCCTGTTAAACACTAAAATCTGATTGGTTTAGACGCATTTAACAATCAGTAATGTTACCCTCAGCGTTTGCAACACACTTGACAGCGGGTAACATAACGAAAATGTCACATGCGTGCAAATCATGCGCGTACGGTTTGCCGTAGATATCCCAAAACGTCAGTTGTGCTTTGGAAAGAAGCCGAATAAACTTGACGTCAATAAAAGTTTGCGTCCGATGTAGCTTACTTGAAAACAACATACGCGAACGAAACAAACTTTAGATGATGAAGGACTTTTCGAGTATCAAACAAAAAAAAAAAAAAAAATAAAAAAAATAAAAAATAAAGAAGTCGGTAAATCTTTTTCAAAGCTTTCTTATTGAGAAAAATAGAAGCTTGGAGTTTGAAAGTTTTCTAAACGTGAACGTAAAGACGATCGACAATTTTTTTGTTGACATCCTAAATCAATAAGACATTCAGTGTAATAAAATAAATGGTGCCTGTTTTGAAGGGTAACATTCAATTTCAACTGTTACCCTCCAAAACAGGCACCATTTATATATTATTATTTAAATATTCTATGCTGCTGTAACTCTTACTTAAATATGAAGTACACTACTATCAATGTTTATAAATCAAGTTATTATTGTTAATCCTTAACAGAACTGGGTAAATAATGATAAAATTAATCTAAGATTACCAAAATCAAGATTCAATGAATTTACTCCACATGTCTGTACACAAGGTTTGAAAAGGAGGGCATTCCCTACATGAAATTCTGTCTCTTATATTTAGTGATTTGACGGTGTTTAAAAAAGTCTATAATATGTTGTTCGTGACGCGTTTCTGTAATTGAAGGTATGCAGCTCTTAAAAAAAAAAAAATTGGAATGGACGAGTACGATGTATCCTTTTTTCAGATCATTTTTCCATTACAAACCTGCCAAAGACGCAGTCATTGAATGGAAGTGATGGGGGTGTCAACTGAGTAGAATATTTGAGAAGCAAATAAAGTAACAGTTTTTTTTTTTTTTTTTTTTTTTTTTTTTTTTTTTTTACAATTTGAAACTTACTACGAGCATTTCCTAGTTAACATGTTACTATATCTTCTTTTTGTACAATTTTACCCGAAATGTAGGTGTGGGCACAAAGATTCCATTGCCCCCTGAAAAAAAAAAAAGATAGGACACTAACCTCATCTGCCCTTCCCCTGTGATTACGCTTATGCTTGGAGCTAAATTCAGATTATAAGGGTGCCTGGTCAACAGGCTAGGTAGATAAATAGCTTAAATTCGGCCTTCTTCCACCTCCTTTCCCCTTCTCTCCCGAAGAAATTGATGATTAAGTTCCAAGGTATTGAGAAAATGCATACCATACTTGATCAATTCTATACTGAAAACATTCTGAATTCTTGGTCAGAAAAATCTACCCCCCCCCCCCCCCCCCCCCGCGCACCATCACCGTCACATTTATATAATTGAAGAGTATCAAATATTCCAATAATGCATAATGCAGTTTTGTTTTGTTTTTATGAAACACATTTCTTAGGATATTTCCTCATACTAATTGTTTGGTAACAATTGTCAGCCCTTGTTTTGCAAAATTAAACACACGTTTACAGTTTATCGATTGTGTATATATTAATTGTTAAGGTTTACCTGTGTATGAAATGGGAAACAATTTTTATCACGTTTACCACCTTATCTCGTGGATATCACTCATTAGATATTTATATCATATACCATTGCTGCGACGTCACAATGGGTTTTGCATGAAAATGATGAAGTAAATAGTGTGGATTCATAACATAAAAACAATCTAAAATACTGATAGTTATTAAAAAACATGTGATAAAAATAATTGCTAAGGCTCGGGGATAAAACACACAACTCGTTGGATAAAAATCGTATCCAACCACAAAGCATGGGAGATTCTATATTTCTCTAATTACGTGTGTTCAAAAACCGTCAAACATTCCGGATTTCTCCAATTTAGGGTGATTTTCTCCTCTTCAGAGATTAAAATTAAAATTACCTTACAAAAGTGTGACCACAGCTTTTTTTTTTTTTTTTTTTTTTTTTAAATGTATTTAGAACTGCTGCATTTTTGGATAAGCGTTACATTTTTCCACAATGAAATCTATACCTTTTTAGAAATTTGTTGTGTAATTCCGTATATGACGGTTTTATATTTAAATATATAATTAGCATTTAAAAAAATGAATGCAGTTTTATGCTAATGTAAATTTTACAGCTTATTAGTAAGAACCATTTTCTATGAGCTCACCAAATGATCCCCCCGCCTCCCATATAATTATAATGGCAAAGTCAATGTTTTTCTATGGGAAACCCGAAATATGTGTCCGATCAAAAAGTAAAATAAGAGGTGCACAAAAGCACTGTGTAACAAAGATTCTGTGAAAGTCTCATTAAATTTCATTCAGTGGTATAAGAGGGGTTGCGGAAAAGAGATGGGTACCCCAAAGCCTAACGGATGGACGGACGTACAAACTGACGGCCTGACACCCCCATCACTATATACCCCCCTGCTTTTCAAGAGGGGGTATAATAATTATATGGCCAGAAGTAGGTATTTTGAGTGACAAAACTATTGTTTATTTAAAATGCAGTCTTCGACTCAATTTGTAAAACAACTCATGACATCTGTTATTCACTTTCGTCAATTATCAATTATTAATACAATTTATTTTGTCATTCAGAGAGTTCAGGGACTCTGTACATGATACTGCCCAACCATATATAAATCAGAAGACTGAGTTTCGTTTCATTTTATCTGCTTTTTCTGTAGAAGAAGCACAAACATCAAATGGGGTGTGATACATGTTAGCATAATACATAACATGCACTTTGTGTTTAAAGTGTAAACAGGATATTTTATAAATATTAATGCATAATTTCTGCTAAACATGCCAAGAAATCCCGTCCAGTTTTCCACAGCGATGGAGTCAATAAAAGTGTAATTGATGCAAATCACCCATATTCCCCTAACGCTGGCAAGACAATGAACGGCAGCAGATTTGAGGGGGTCGGACCTAAGTTTTCAGTTTTCTTAGTTAAAGAAAAATAAACTTCTACCCCAGGAAGTAGCCTCCTATGCCCTGAAAAAAAAAGTTCCTGTCAAAAACCTTTATTTATTTACAAAGTACGTAAAATGTCTCAGGCACAGGTACCAAAACTGTAAAAAAAAGATTGGAAGGAAATAAAAAAAAATCAAAAGAAAAAAATAATAATTTTATATGTATGGAACTACAATTGACGGTATGATACCATAACACGGCGCGGTACTTCCATAACAACCAAGTTCATCGTGCCCGATATTAATTTATGCTATAGGAAAAAAAAATATTTTGATATGGAAATACTTAAAAATTTGAAAGGCATCTAATTTTTAATGAACAATTAGTTTACTATAATTAATTTAACTTTTCTTTTACATTTACTTTACTTTTTTTAACCGCATTTGATTTGGATGGAACCCCCCCCCCCCCCACCAAAAAAAAAAAAAAAAAAAAAAAAACGGGGAAAAAGGTGCAAAGGCTTCTAAATAATTAGTATTCTAGCTTTAATTTAAACTCAGTAAAACTTAAGATCCCTCCCTCAAAACTGATGAATTAATTGCCTCGCGCACATCTCTCTGGGGGAAAATCACAGATTAACGCTAAGTCGGCTTTTATTGAGTTCGCTCTACAGCTGTATCTTCATTTTCAAACGTCAGAATAGTGTCATCTTGACATATTATATGTAGTGTTTGTGCATCAGACTCCCAAACCTAAAAAATATCTTCAGAAAATTTTATGTTATCCGTATACTCTATAGGGCTACTTGCTGATATGAAATGTCGCTTCAAAGTTCAAATCAAAAGATAACGCTCCCAGAGAGGGAATCGATCCATTTGAGCTTCTTAATGAAGCGTGAACCCTCCCGAAATTACCTACATCTGATTTAGAATTAGTGGTGTTCAACAATAATTCTGTTGGATAACGTTTAAACTTGAAATACAAGGCAACTTTCAAACACTTACACACTATATATAAAATGTGTATATTATTGACGTGTAATTCATACAGGTAGGCATATTTCAATAAGCTACTGAGTTGAGCTACTGTTAAGTTCAAAATTTCTCTGTGTACATCAATGCGCGTGAGTATACACGAAAATCGTATTCAAATCGAGAATCAAATATTTTAATTTCATGAGATTGCATGTTCACTAAATGACATTTTTTTTTTCAAGCACAAGTCATTTTTAACTCCGTGGAAGCAGCTGCAATAAAATGCCATATTGCATGTAAAACGTTTATTCGGGTTGACCTTAAGAGATATGGATTCTTTAAAAAAAATAAAAGAATCTCTCTTTCTCCGACCCCAGTAAAACATTCTTTAAAACGATATTTTTGGTGATAAAATATGCAGAAAGTTCGCTGCACTTACATTGTATTATCACCGACAACATTATGTGCCGATATGTATGTAGGGACCATTCCATGTCCATTCTTCATAAAGGGAAAAAAGTCTCAAATTGGCGTCAGTGTTAATTTGTATCAATGAACGACATGTACAATAAGGGTAGCCAGGTACATATTATCGCCGGCGAAAAAAATGTAAGGGTGGCGATATTCACTGTCAGATACATCCTAAGAATTCCTTGCCGATTTAGCATTGAGCTGAACTCAATAAAAGTGCTACTGATATTCTCCTAAAAATGATTCGAGAAAATTGATTGTAGCTAGAAGCTTTTGGAAAAAATAAAAATAAAATAAAAAACAAATATTTCCTTCGAATTACACTTTATAAGAAAGCTTTAATATGAATTTTAATTTTTCTGACAAAGTGGTTATTGAGAAAATTTTTAAAAGATGTCACTAAATTTTCACTAATTCATAATTATACTTCCCTTGAAAGAGGGCATGGTCCTTCATTTAGACAAACTTGAATCCCCTTTATCCACGGATGCTTTGTGGCAAGTTTGGTTGAAATTGTCTCAGAAGTAGATCTACTTATAATAAGAAGAAGCTGAAAATGTGAAAAGTTTACAGAAGGATGACAGACAAAATGTGATCCGGAAAGGTCACGAGCTTTCAGCTCAGGTGAGCAAAATATGTTAACCCCAGCACCAATTATATCGGCACATGAATAAGAATAACGCGAAAAAAATTTCCAGATAATCATTACTACTGAAAAAAAATCTATATCTAAGTACATCTATATACAACGAGAAAAAAGGTTAGACTGATTTATCAGATATCTCAAGAATTACGGTATCTTGACATACATGTATCATAGTGATGTACACCAATCCTGGACACAATTCTCTGACCAAAACCTTTCCCCTACATTATTGGGAGTTATGCTAGAGAAATGCAGCTTGTTTACTTATTTATCTGCCATACACTTTGCCTATCATTCTCTCTCTGTTTCTGTGTGTCTCAATATCTCTCTCTCTCTCTCTCTTTTCACGACCTTAGTAAATATTCTTCAACACAAAATATCGGCGACAAAATGTGCAAATATTCACAGTACATATTGTCGCCGACGACAGAATGTGCTCGACACATTCCGGCCCAAACGTTTCGAAGGTCGACTTTAAATTCAAAGTAATACGAAATTGACCAAACTGTTAGAATAAATTGACTGTATTGAATATTGATTTTGTTCTCTTTTTTAATTGAATTGTATTCTTACCAGTAAAAACGTATTGTGATTTGTACAGTTAATTAATGTTATATTGATGTTGAATAATATGCTGTTGTGGAGTAATTATGACAAGCTAATTCAGAGAATCTGTGACCCACGCTTAAGGAAAAAGAAAAGAAAAGCATGCGCTGATCGGGAAGGGGGGGGGGTCATGGGGAGTTAAGGTATAAAATTTAATTGCAAAGACTCAAATGCTTCTTTAGATATCGCCCGGAAATGAAAGTTTTACACACACACAGAATGTATGAATTTACGACTTTGACCTTTGACCTAAAAATCAATTGCGGTCTTTCTTAGGCCATAGGGAGTTGTGGTATATAATTTCACTGCAAGAGCTCAAAGGCTTCTCGAGATATCACGCGGAAACGAAAATGTTACAGACAGACGGACAGCCCTACGGTCGGACGGACGGACCGAAAATAATATCCCCAACTTTCAGTAAAAGCGGGGGATAAAAGGTCAGTCTTATGATCTACACATCTATTATTAATTGTAATATTGGCTTGATCATTGACCTCAGAATAAAGGGATCGCAGTGGATGTGAACTTTATCAGATCATATGAATCAGCAACCCCACCCCAACTCACCACCACTTCATTCTCTATAAGTTACTTGTATCATAGATATTCCCTCTCTAAATTGGCGAATATATTAAATATTTCTTCTATACTTCATACAATTTACAAAGCTATAACAAATATTCTTTTTTATAATCAAGATTCCGAGCTTATAATTAGAACCGCAAATTAAATATATACACTGTACCTATATGGTATTTAGAATTGTTGTTTAGATTTTTAAAAGAAGTGTAATCTTTGCGTGTAAGTCGATCACATAAAATGAATGTGCTTAGGCGAGTTATACATGTACATGTACGTGTGAATATAACGAGTTTTCCCGACGGTGAGTCGATTCTGACTGGGGTGCATAGTCCTAAGAGCAAGTTGTCTTAGCGACCTATCAAGCAGTCAGGTACATGTGCAAGCTGCATTGCATCCGGTTTCAATTCGCAGACGCTTAATATATATTTTCTGCGTGAAGCTTAGAACTCTCCACGCAATAAAGAAAAAGTTACACTTGCTAAACTCATGAATTCTTAAAGGTTTTGGGATTATATCTCATCAAGTTACATGTACATGTACATTCTATGCCCCAGAAGGTCGAAGATCTGGGCATCATGTCCACCTGTCTGTCTGCAAAAATTTTAATTTTTTAACCATATTAAGTAAACTTGAAGTTTGGAATTCATATTCAAATATTAATGCCCTGTTAAATGTATTCACGAGTGGCCATGAGTCGGTCTGTTTGTCTGTGATCTACTACCCGATCGGATTAACTCAATATACACTATAGTCTGTTCAACATGAGCGCTTCAAACAAATTTTAAACAATAAAATGTGTTTTTAAAGATTAACCAGATTCGACGCATACAACAAAAAACACACACTTGACACGGCTTTTCAAAGTCAACGAATTTATGATAATTATTTTGGCCATTGCTGTCAAGCGTAAGATGTCGTTATTTCCAGAGGTTATCCGAGTGTGGTGTATATAGTTTGATTTAATATCACATAATAAGAGAAACACAAAGGAAATTCACGAAAATGATAATGGGGACCTTTTTTGTAATGTTTCCTTTCTGGAAAGCTCGGAAAAACACTTCGAATGTATTAACAGCACCGGATGTTAAAATTTTATGCAAAATGGAGTCGCTTAGTTTTCAGTTCATTATCCCCTCCTTTGCATATTTTGAATAATATCTTTACATTCCTTAAAGGGAAGGACAAGACTCTACAGATTAGAGGCCACCCAACATTCATTTCAATGTTTTTGAAAAGGGGGTTGTCATGGACGATTTCGAAACACATTCGAGCTTGTCTTTCCGCTTGTCGGAAAGGCCCGAGAAGTTGCGTTGATCTCCGAAGAGGCCTTATCTATATACATATGAATGCATATGATTGTACTAATATAACACGAGGGTTCCTATCAAGTCATAGCGTTTGGATATAATACCGCAGGTATGATTTTTTAATAAAAAGTTAATTCTGCGTTATTTTTTATTTCTTGTTTTTTTTGGATTTTTTATATGGAATACATTGTAAATGTGTACTGGAAGAATAATTTATGGGAAAAAACAACAACATAAGAATATCTTATGACCCGGGGTGTATATTGGGGGGGGGGGGTGGGGGTGGGGGGTCCACAAGTACCTGTGCTTCGAAGCGGGGCTGTTTACAAGATTGTGTTCCTTTCCTTTAGTATTTTAAACGCTACTTGCTATCAGTGATAACATCCTTTAAAGGGAATATTGACGACTACCCTGACTCATCTCGAAAATCTTAACCAGAATTAAATTCTAATGAATCAATTTCGACTTATTTATTAAAATTTTCCCGAACTTTTTCGTAGACCTCTTGGTTTTCCCTCAATTCTATACACTCGGAACTCGAGAGTTACACGCTATGTGTCGTTTTTGCATCACTTCCGTAATTTCTACTTTGACATTTCCAAACCTTGTAGAATTACTACTAGGGTTATTATGGAATGCCTGGGCAATTAGAAAGCACGATTAAAGACAAAAATATCTACCGAAACAAGATATCATGACACATTTTGGTGACATGTAGTAGGTAAATGATATTTGGGGCCTGATACCCAAGAGGGGTCCAGTGTAAACAAATGGAAGTGACTTACCTTACTCTTATTTTATAATACCGCAGGTATGATTTTTTTTTTTTAGTAATACGTTAATTCTGCGTTATTTTCTGGATTTTTCATATGGAATACATTGTAAATGTGTACTAAAAGAATAGTTTATGAAAGAAAGACATAAAAATATTTTTTTTGACCCGGGAGGGGGGTTATATTCAAGGGGGGGGGGTTCCTGTCCACAAGTACCTGTGCTAGGAATTAGTAAGAGAAATTTGACTCGGAAATGACTGTAATTTTACAATAATTACCCCCATGTATTACAATACCTTAATGTTTAAATAATGAAATAAATTCCTTAAAAAATGAAAATGAATATCAACGATAATTGCCTTTTAAATTCTACATCGGGAATTAAAAAAAAAATCCGCATTTTTAAAAATAAATACTTAAATTTTTAAGAGCAAACGGAATGGCATACAAGGTCATGTCATATGGCATACATATGTACAAGGTCATGTCATAAAAGAAAATCTTTATTTTTTTATAATGATGATGCATATTTTGTATCATTTTATCGATCCTTAATAATTTAGTTATCCATCCTCTGTACATAGGTATACAAGTACATAAAATTGTAACAGATTCTCCTGACCTTCCAGGTCAATCTAAGGAATTATTTATTCTAAATTGGACCAAAAATAGATAGGGAAATTCCAAATTGATGCAAATAGTTTTGGAAAGTTATTTCACTTACACCTGACTTCCACTCATATGAACATAACATTAAGGCACATAGATTATTGGGTGAGGGGTTGGGGTGGGTGGTTGCAGGTGGCCTACCCCTCTCCCCACCTTTTGAGAAAGTAAAGTTTTAATTTAAATTTTAAGGATGAAAAATTTCAATGAAAGTCCCCCTCTCCCCTCGTTTATGGACCTTTTTTACATCCCACCAAATAAAATTTTGAGTTGGGAGAACGCAGCTCTGTAAAGGCTGCATAAAGAAGGCTGGGCATAATTTATACGGGAAAAGTTTACTGTGACATCACACAAATATAGCAATTCCTCACAATAACAGAAAATGAAATAATTTGCGAATCTAAACTGCATAAGAGTAATGAACTACATCAAAACTTACCACTGCATTCATTTTTGTCGCTAGTTAAATCCCACACAGCAAGATCTAAACAAGTCACTGCACCGATCGCAATGCACTTATCGACATGACGTCATCATGGTAAAATTTGACGCATTTTATGTTCAGTGAGAGGCGGATCAAGTAATTTTTTCAGTGAAAAATGCATTTTATTATTAAACAGAATATTATTTGCAAATCTTAGTAGACCATTAATACAAATCTGAAACGTTTGTTTAGTGTCATTATTTTAAAACTATCGAAAGAATGTATTGAATTAATTTTACCGTGTTTTTGTCTACAGGGTGTGCATGTTGAACACGCCGAGGTGCCTCATTAAATAGCCTTTTCGCAAGGGCATAAACTTAATAGATCTTGACCATTTTTTGAATATACATAACGGACACATTCCTTAACTTGAAAAGTGCTGCTGCTTTCCTGAAATCGAGAGCATTACTTAATAAATACATAAAATACTTGATAAAGGTCACAGATATTTCGGCATAAGCCAGATAACTTGAAATTTAAACTAATAAAATGCGAATTCTATTTAAAGCAGCAGCACTTTCCATAAACTACAAGTTATGTAGGAACAATTTATTACTTAAATTTTTAATTTTAACTAGGGTATGCCCTTGCGATATTAAAAATTTTTTTGTGACCTACATACAGTACACATTATATGCATTTATCACGTGACTGTCAAATAACGTGACCAAACCAAATTCATTACAGAGCGGTACCTTTAGAAAAATTAATTCAGTTTAAAAAGGTATGTATTTACACGTTTATATTCCGATGATTTCTTCGAAGTACGCCTTAACACTGCTGCAAATTCTTTTTCTTTCTTTTTTTTTTTTTGGGGGGGGGGAGGGGGGGGGTAGTCAAAGATTTGTTTTCAGGTAAGTTGTTATTTTTTTTTTCTTTTAATACCCCCTTTCTCAAAATCAATCCTATATATGTGCTTGACATTTATTTTTTCTACATTGCACCTAAACTAGAATTAAAAATTCTAGAAAAATACAATGTTGTTTTTTTAACCCCGTTTCTCTCATTATGTTTGGCTAGTGCTTCAGTAGATGTGAACAAGTACATTATGTAAGATGGCATGGAATGCTTAATGAATGTGTGTCATTTTATCATTGAATCATATGATAAAACAATTATTGTTTTTTTTTTTCGGTCAATACGATGATTTAGACACCTTCGATTCGAAGTACAATATTCACATCGCCCTTCGGGCTCGGTGATTATTGTACTCCTCAGGTGTCTAAATCATCATATTGACCTCAAAAGCCAGCAATAATTGTATAATAATTATTAGATTTCAGAACGTTAACAATTTACTGGCGAAGTTCATACTTATTTTCATGCCTTTGTTTTTATACTTTACTACGGATAACTCTTTTCTACAAGGTCCCTAAAAATTAATGTAATTTTTCATTTAAGTAATCTTACTTTTTGAAACCGATCTATTGAACTGCCGGTCAATATACTGCGATCTATTGGACCGCAACGTATTTCGGAAAAACCGATCTGGGTTTCGAATTTATATGTAACATTGCGCAGACGTCAGTGGTAAACAATAATTTGAAACAATGCTATGAATAATGAAAATGGAATTAGATAATAAAATAATTATTTAATGCCTGAGCAGTCAATAGACCAGAATATTTTTCCCGAGGTGCAGGGAGCAGCTCAATGTGTTCTATTGCCCTCGGCTGTTGGCCTCGGGCAATAGAACACACTGAGGCACAGCTGCTCTGTGCACCTCGGGAAAAATATTCTGGTCTATTGACTGCTAAGGCATTACATAATTGTATAGCATAGGCGTCAAAAGCAAATTATGGCGAGGGGCTTATTGAAAGTGGGGGGGGGGTTAAATCTTAAAAAAAAAGTAAGCTTCAATTTTAATGCCTATATTACATGTATGTATACCTTAGCAAAAAAGTGGGGGGTTAACCCCCTACCCCCCTCCCGGTTCCGACGCCTATTTATAATGTGGACCGAGGCACTTCCTGGTATCGAAGATGTCGAATGTCATCCCTTTTTATATGTACATTGATATATGATTTAAAAAAAAAACTGTGGATTTCAGTGATTTCCGATTTTTAATATAATTAGTGAATTTAAACACTCAATACACAAAATACACTATCCCGAAACGAAGCATCTTTGACTAGAAGCAATGTATCTCTATAATATAAATTACTAAGCAAAATGATCGAGTGCGAGTAGTTTCTTGGTGGAAAACTTTACATTGATTAAGAACCGCTGTGTTTATGTCTTACAAATCAAATATCTGCATTGTCAGATGCTGTAAGACTTGTTTGTAAGTGGCAGATCAACATGCGTATATATTTCTTACCCCAACATCATGACCCACCCTTTTATTTTAAAATAAATTTTAGAGACATTTTATGTCATTAATGATCTATTTTTTAATTAGTTTATATAACTCAATATTTAGGTATGTGATATAATTGTGGGTCATTAATTTGTATACATATATATATAATGTTGCGGGATCAATGTACAGTACATGTACGAGTATATTGTTGTGGGATAGTATATAAGTATAAAGATATACGTAAATATCCAAGAAAGTGAAAGAACATTGTTGGGTATATACTGCGTTTAGGCAGTTTACGCTTTATAAACCGCGAAGTGGTCACCTTTTCAAACCATCAGGGACCATTCAATTGACTGAATGGCAGAGGTTCATTCCGTGGGAGGATGAAAGCATATACTCGAGACTATTTAGCGAGTAAAATAGTTAGAGATTGTCCTATTTTGAATTACTTGTTTTATTCAAAACGTTTTTGTTACAAAAATATATCTATATATCTATATCAAGGTTCTACATTAAATGCATGTATCGGATAATTATGGGCCATTTATATGTACATATATATAGATATAGAATATTGCAGGATCAAAGTACAGGCAACTATACATCATTCTGGGTCAATATATTGATATAAAGAACATCGTGGGATATGTAAAATGTTAAAATCACTGTTGATTTGATTACACTTCCCTAAAATCTTAACGCGTGATAATTTTTTCTGAATAATCCTTAAGTTGTGGATGATTTTCTGCGATACTGACATATGTCTTTAAACTTCACGGTTCACATCAGGGTAACGCGCCTTCTTTATAATAACATTTTAAACTCATTTTATCTTATAAAATGATATACTTGAAGCTTTCTTTCATATCTAAATAATCATATAGACTTTAGGAAGAACACAACTATCGTACGATTAAAAATTATAAAATTATTTAACCTTATTTTTTTTTTATAGATTTAAACAATCTAGTACATTAAAAACAAAAGTTCATGCATGGCATGACATACATGTAAATAAATAATGCGTTACAATCTGACAATGATTCACTGCAATTAGGCTATAAAACCTAGCTGTTTCCCATAATCCCCCCAATACTCATGGGAAAGTATATAAAATATTGTGGGTCACACGCGAAATTCTGCCAATTTACAGAGTGGTAAGATTTCATATATATATAATTGCATTGTGGGTCATTTTTTGAGTGCGTAATTATGAGTCAAAATTTTTTTTTTGTAAAAATGGAAATAGTAACTATATTATTGTCATAAACAAATTTTTAGGCACATGGTTTGTGGGTCAATATATAATGACCCATAAACCATCCATGATACCCACAACGTGAGTGAAAAAGACACAAAATATCCCACAATCCGCATGGCACAAAACTATATATATATATATATATATATATATATATATATATATATATATATATATATATATATATATATATATATATATATATATATATATATAGATAGATAGATAGATAGATAGATAGATAGATAGATGCAAGATATATTTATATGATTTTTTTCATGCTACAACGTTACAAAATTTATTATAAGATGAAATAAAGAGGACTTGACATTTGTTTCGATTAGATTTTATGATGTAAAAATTAAGGGGACAATGGGATTTTAAACAATAATGAGATTGATTTGGAATGAGAATATGAATTTATATATATATATCTTTCTCTTTGTTTTCGTGTCTTCAAATTCAACTTTATTTTAAACAATTTATTCATTCGCATAATTTACAAAAATAAAAAAAAATATCGAGAAAAACCATGATTCTAGCTACCATGTCATATCTATTTGCCGGGTAATTTTTTTCAATAAAAAGAATTAGGGATGTTGCTTCATAGTTTATAATTTGATGATTTGCCATTAGTTAAATCCTGTATAGCAAGGTATAAACAAATCATTGATTGCAATGCACTTGTCGATGTGATGTCATTTCGTAAAACTTGAAGCAGTTTGTATGCAGTGAGAGGCGGATCAAGTAATATTTTCACAACGAGAGATGTACTTTAAAATTAAATGAAATATTATTTGTAGATATTTGAGAGGCCATTAACTTGGATTCAAAGTCTTCTTTATGAATTTACTCATATATTTCCCGTGCATTTCCTATTTCATTGATGCATTTTTGTTTATTTGTATGCAAGTACATCGGACGGTAATGTAAGGGTCTTAATAAATCGATCTAGTGCAAGGGCATGCACTCATTGGATCACAGTTAGCTTTTACAAATAAACTCTAGAAGTATTAAAGTATCTTAAAAGTGCTGCGATCCTGGTGAAATCTTGAAAGTGAATTAATTTTATCTATATTTAATGCCGTTGACCAACAAAAAATTGAGCATGCTGTCATACAAACATACTTTTTACAATGAAAAAGCAGAATCTATATGGAATCGCAACACTTTGAGAAACAACAATGCGTGTTGAAAATATTTATAAAATTAACTTAGAATTTTATCTTGGTTATTTCCTTACACCAGTGAAATTTATATGTGACCTCAATACTTCAAGTATCTGTGCTAAAATCACGTAAGTGTCACATTACGTGGCAAGTCTTCATAAAATCTAATCTAATCGTCCTCAATATGTAGTTAATAACGATAAATTCATATGTCCGATATATATAAAGTATTAAAAATAATCGCCATCCTGATTAAGATAATAATTAATATATTTCTAAATCACAAATATTGCCAATATTTCCATTGTGCAGCACAACTGTATTGCGTGATATTTACATTTCCAACTGTTTTCTCTACGATAAACACTTTGAAAGTCCAGTTGGTTGATCTTTTTTTTTTATAATTCGGGAGGAATGTAAATTTCTCTGGTGAAATACCAATGAATGGCATATGAATACACTCAAGAAAAGGGAAGAGAAATACAGTAAATTTATTATTGGCTTTATTCAAATATGCATACATGCATACTCCAGTCCTTCGGATTAGACTGTATAAACCGAGGTCCCGTATCGCAGTAGGTGCTGGCACGAAAAAGATCCTTCACTGCTCAATGGCCGTAAGTGCCGAGTATAGGACAAAATTTGAAGCTCTCCACCGGCAAGTGGTGGCGTCTCCATATGTGTGAAAAATTCTCGAGATGGACGTTTAACAACAAAGAAACAAATATGCACACATAACTGTGGTGAACGACTGCAGAAATTCGCAATGTTGTCATCCACCACCTAATCCTAACAAGAAAATACTATAGTAAACTACAGTTACACATGTAAATATAGTTTATCAAAGAATCAAAGTTTTTACTATTAGTTAATTAAAGTTTTTAATATAGTTAACCAAAGATTCAAAGTTTTCACTAATGTAAATCAATATTTTAATTTTTTCACTTAAGTATATCAAGGTATCAAAGTCTTTACTATAGAAAATCAAATTTTTAAAGTTTTCATTATAGATCAACTTATTTAACGTATTTTTTATAATTTATTTTTGGGAGGTGGAGCGGGGGTTGTTACATGTATATCTCATTTAAATTTACAAATTAGTTTATTTAAATTCAATCATTACATTTATAAATTATGACAACACATGTTAGATTAAGTTGAGGAGCAAGTGTTTTGATTTTAAATGACTCAAATTTCATTTCATAGTGATTTATTTTCCTTGTTTCAAAGTTTTAACTGTAGTAAATCAAAATTTCAAGTTTTCACCACAGTAAATAAAAGTTTCAAAGTTTTTGCTATCGTAAATCAAAGTATCAAAGATTTTACTTTGATACTATAGTTAACTATGATTTACTATAGTATTTTTTTTTTTTTTTTTGTTAGGGAAGGTACGAAAATCCTATATTTCAATTCATCTGCCATTTTGTCCTGTACAAAAACCAGGTTTTCTCACCAATTCTCGATTTATAAATTGCAACCTGACATTCAACATGGCATGGGAGAAGTGAAACACGACATGCTTCTGACTAGATCTAGCTTACATCTTTCATCAAAGCTAATAAATGACTTTGATCATAATATAAAACCCCCTTTTGTTGTTCATTAAAGAAATGTTGATATTTAATCAAAGTAATGAACAATTATTAAAGAAGAAGGTACGGTTTGGGTTTTATTGTGCCCTAAAAATTTAATATTCTTAAAAAAATTATGAAATTGGCTTTAACATGAGTTGAGTTGATGAATATGATACATCATGAAAGAAAACGGCATGAAGGAGGACCATTCTGGAAATATGACGTCATGAATTTGGTATATTTCTAAGGTTTATGCAGAAAAGCCTCAAAATGACTCATTTCTGTGCTTATTTTCCTTTAGAAAAAAGTGTCTGCAGCCGTCGCCCACTTCAATTTTTGGATATATTGTGTAAAATGCATTGAAAAATCACATATCTCAAAATCTTTGTGGGCGATGCATGCACTGTATGTTTTCTGAAAAAAAATTCAACAGAAAATTGATGTCTTCTGCAACTTTAAAAGAAAATACGGGAAAATGCACAAGTTCATGACGTCACAATTAGCATTTAGGAGGTCATAATCTAAAAACGATTTCTATGTTTTTACTGCATGGAATTTCAATCATTCAAAAAGGATGGATTTTAATTTCTTACATGACTTCTAAATTTTAGAAAAGTACAGGGCCAGATTTGTATTGAAACTGTACCTTGTTCTTTGTTTTCATATTTTAATCGTAACTTTTAATAGTAAAATATGACGTCAGTTGGCGGGGCCAAGGAAATAACATTGAATGCCTTGTGTGTTTAAATTGTATTATAATAGATAGCATTTTCGATTTAAATTTAGATTTTTATTTTACCTATTGATATGAGGAATAACTGTCTAGTTGGAAATTCCAGGGACATCATGACAGTTGGAAAGTGAAATGAATTATGCAAATTATCATACGTTTCCAACAATCGTTGATGCCCTGGAATTCCCAACAGAATAGACAGTAATTCGTTGAATATGCTCAGGCATTATTGTCTGAATATTTATTGTGACAGGGAGGAAGTGAAGCCAGCACCGATGCTTTTTGAGCTTTTTGAGCTTCGGTTCATTTTTTTTTTCTAGAAATAATTTACCATTCAATGTATCCTTCACAGAGAGGTATTACACCCAGGTGGCGGTTAACGCCGTTCGGCTTCTTGATCTTTACAGAATACTTCGTTCTATTCATGTTGTTTATGATTTAGGTATGAATTGCTACATTATTCTTCATATTCTTCTTCATTAACAATAACCAAACTTGAGATTCTCTCAAGTATTCCTAATCTCTTCTTATTTATACTTCTGTGTTTCTTCACATTAAACCTAAATTATCAAAACATGATGAACATCGATTTATATCTGGCTCCCATGGAATCTCATTCGGTAAAACACTCTCACGTGGGTTTTGGTGGGTTAAGGTACTGTTTTCGACAAACTAGTTCGATATAAAATAAATTGGAAAAAAAAAAAAACAAAAAAAAAAAAAAAACATGAACAACATGTACTATTTACAAAAGTTCTTCAGTGTTCAAAAAGGTATTCTTCAAATTATTTTAAAAAAAACCCTTAAATATATACAAAACTGAAAAAAAGATAATAGGTTGAGTTTACCATGCATCGGACACCCTAGTCCTTGACGAAGTTCTGGCGATATCGTTATCAGAATGCAGCTTAAGGAGATTGGATCCTGTTATCAAAAGTATTGAGAATTTTTTATCAAGTATATTTTTGGAATCTAGACACATAGCTTAATTAAAAATCAAAACCAAAAACGGGGGTCAATGCACTTCTTTCGGCGCTATGGAGCATTTAATATGACCTTACTGCACTGAAATTACGTCTAACACATAAATCAATTTTTCAAAGTTTTTCCTCTTATATTTTTTATCCAAATAAATTATGGGGACAAATACAGTCTTTTTCGTCTTGAATACTGTAGATTCCTTATTTTACGCGAGTACTTATTATCGCGAAATGGCCCTAAGACGAAAAATCGCGAGAAGAATAATTCGCGAGTGGACGCTTGATCAAGAGTATTTACATGGCTTTCAGCACCATAAAAATTAAAGCGAGTAATTTTATTTCGCGAGTGGTTCTTCTCGCGTAATTACGCGATAATTAATTCTTCGAGTATATTTAGGAATCTACAGTAGTCTCTTTAAAATTTGTGGCAACAAAAAAAGTTTCATATTACTTCGCATAGTCAATTATTTGATCTATTTGCACTCAAAAAATGTCATTTTTTCTGGCATTAAACATTTAACAAGCAATGAAATCATTTGAAAGTAATGACATTTTTCTGAGTTTAAGCAGAATGGTTAAAATTATCTTGTTTATTAAGAAAATAAAATTAAAAGTAGGGGTCTGTGATGTTAATTTTTAGATAAAACTAAAATGCTGCTAATTTTTAGCCTAAAATGGGCTATTTTCCCCCAGGACTTTCACATTATATTTGTTATATTTGTCCAATATGATGACAGAATTCATGACGGTTAATTTAATATATTATTTAGGACCAGCATAAACATTTCACTGCTCAAAATAACTTTGTGTGCAGGCATCAAGGAATTGTCATAAATTCATGTTAACCAGATGATTCTAGTAGCACTTTCCGAGTAATAGAATACAAGCGATCAGAAGAAAGGCTGCTCGGGATTTCAAAACACTATCAGTGTTCATTATAAGAAAACATGATAAGAATAAATCAGTGTACCTGATTCTTAATTTTTAAGTCCTTGTGATTCGCACATAACATTCACGATATATGCTTTTAAAACTTCCATTTCATATATTTGTTAACATGAATTCTCTTCACTTTTGATTTTCACTTTGGAAATATTTTATCAATAGTTATCACGTCATGGGTTTGGTATTTGACTCCTGTGATAACTACATAGCTAGATATACCACCCCAAAACGACAAGATTTAGTTTATATATGTTTTGAAATGATTCCCTTCATTTTTGGACATGAAATTAAATTTTTAATAAAGATATTGAGAAATCATTATCTTATAAGTTCACGTCATACAGCTTACTAAGACGTCATATTGTAAAGGAAAGTAGGATTTCTCTGGGTGTAGCCTTAACATACTCGCGTGGCCAACTTACAGCTATTATTGGGGGAATAAGAATGCATAAACTCAACATATTCCGTAAAAATACAAATATTTGATACAAGACAACTAGAAGTGGGTATCAAAATAGTAGATGATCGCCCTTAAAACCAATGTGCAAGTTGCCACAAATAAGGACCATTGTAGGGCCTACAGTACCGACCGGACACAACCTAACACCAGAGCGAACCCAAAGCGCACCCCGGGTTCGCTTCCTGGGTTCGCTCGGGGTCCGCTGTGGGTCCGCTTTCAGAAAATTTGGGACCGCTCTGGGTGCGCTTCGGGTTCGCTCTGCGTTCGCTCGGGGTCAGCTCTGGGTCCGCTAGAGCGAACCCGGCGTTCGCTTTCCGGGTTCGCTTTACGCACTCATGCGTGAAGCGGACCCCGCTTTAATCTTGCCGCCAGTAAGCCCCGCCCCTTGTATATTCCAAATACAGTAGTGAAATCGATCATTACTGTTTTTATGACTATCGAAACATGTACATGTAAGTGACAATATGGAGAACGTTGATATAAATTTTCAAGAATTTCACCGTACATTCGACGTAGAATTATCACTTTTATTTTCCTTAACTTATAAGCTAAGTATATCTCGAAAGAAAAATTGTCAAATTTATTTTCGATGTATCGGATGGAGTGAAATTGATAAGAGTATCTTAATAAAAAAAGTTTTCAATTTCATTTGTTTACATTATTCGTGCGTTTTAAAATAAGTTGGAACTTCCATTTGTAATTGCAATTGCTAAATCGTAATTTAAATGTTTGAAAGACAAACAACTGAATTATGATCTTATCTATGAAATAGCTGAGACATACTGTACACGTAAAATGCTAAGTTTTCATATTTAGCAGTATACATTTAAGCTAGGTTGTCGTCCATTACATGTATATGTAGGTCGTGATAATCACTAAAAATTCTCATATAGTGTAACTTGAGTTTCGTTTTACAGATCGTTTATAATTTACTTCCATGCTATAAATCATTGTTTTATAAGGCGAGTTCAACGGAGGACTTATAAAAAAAACAACAACACTCAAAGAACCAAAACAAACAAAAACTAATAATTGGTCCACTGATAAGGACATATTTTTTTAAGTTGTTTTGAAATACATGTAAATGATCATTTGAATAGTTTGTGTTCCTTACTGGTTCGTGACCCCCCCCCCCCCACTACATACATCATAGTACATACTGGAGCGGCATGATAACAAACAAAATTCTAAATGTTTAAAAATAAATAAAAACAAGAAACAAAAGAAACAAAACAAGAATTCAATAACTGTAAACTCGCATGATTAAGTAGATGAAATTAAGATAATAACGCCCGATTATTATTATTTTTTTTTTTTATATATTGTTTTATTTCGATGAGCCCCCCACTCCTCTCCGTACTCGAATTGTTTTCTATGGGCCGTTTGTAGCGATTTTAATTTCAAATAATATACAGTGTTCTCTCTCTCTCTCTCTCTCTCTCTCTCTCTCTCTTTCTCTCGTAAAGCTATTTTACTGATTTTCAGCATTCAGGTGGCAGCAAATTACATGAACATGTACTCTTCATGCAACGTACCAAAGAACTATGACGTTTCCAACTTCAAAAATAAAAAAAAAAAAAAATAAAAAAAAAAAAAAAAAGAATAATAATATTGAATTTCTCATTGATAACATGCCCAGACGAGGTACATGTAACTTAAGGGGCATCGAATGTAGGGGGGGGGGTATATACTCAGGTATACCGTGACCATGGAGACAGTATACATCCAGCTAGCGTCAATTAAAAAAACCCACCGCAATTGCTCTTAGCACCCGCAATATCTTCGAAACATGTGGATGATTACCGACACGTGATGACCTTAGCTTCACTTTGAAACTATAATTATCAAAGTGTTAAAATTAAATAGTTATGACAATTACAAAGTTCAAATACAGGTACCTATGTAATGAAAAGATATATGTACGTTTTCGTATTAAGGTACATGTATCTTTGCAAGTTCAATTTACTAATGTTAGAATTACATGTACTTTTTATGCACAAGTACAAAACGTACCCGTCTAGTATTTTTTTTATATCCATATGAAGTATTTTGAAAATTACATGTAGTACATGTAAGAGGTTCGTGAACATGTAAACCTGTATAATTATATATATCGTCGCAAAGGAAAGTGATAAGCATTTTTTTTTGTCTTGCAAGTAGTTACAAAAATTCAAAAACATACAATGTAAGGTCTACATGTAGGATAATTAGAATTGACAAAATAATCTTTCCCTAGTACATGTATTTAAATCAAGCTATTTATTAAATTTTGGTAAAAAAATAATTAAAAAAATATCATAGTAGTTAAAAAAATGAGATTTTTTTTCCTCCAATTTACGTATTGACATAATGCACATTTATACTGTACAATGTACATTTAATTTTTTCATGATCAATTATTAAGATCGATAACTTCGATGGTGATCTGGATAAATTAAAACGTGCATGTAAATTGAAATAATAAATAAAAAATAATCAAATTAAAGCACGTACATGTTCTCATACTGTATCTTGAGATAATAAAATTCTATAATTTATCGGAGACCAGTTTTTTTTTATTCTTTTTTTTAAATAACAATTGTTATAATCATTATAATCTTCTTTTTTCTATTATATATTAAAGTACTTTTGTCTGATAAATTTACGCCATGTATATTCTGGAGAATTAAAATATATAAATGTAAAATCATATTTAAAAATCATATTAATAATATTTTTACACTGTACATTCACACGCCTTGCTTGTACAGTGTTTAGATTATAAACTGACATGTTGACTGGTCGATGCGCTGATGGTCAACGCATTTTATCACTTATCCTGATTGACAGACCTGTTCGGCATGTTAATTGGTCGACGCGCTGATGAGTTAATCGCTAATCCTGATTGACAGCTCTGTTACGCAACACCGAACGCGCGTTCGCTTTCTGGGACCGCTACTGAATTTGGGGTTCGCTTTCAGCGTTCGCTCTGGGTCCGCTCTGGGTTCGCTGCGGGTTCGCTACGGGTGCGCTCCGGGTTCGCTCGGGGTCAGCACTAGCGGACCCGAAGCGAACCCGAAGCGAACCCAGAGAGCGAACCCGGGGTGCGCTCTGGGTTCGCTTTCTGTTAGGTTGTGTCTGGTCGGTACTGTTTATAAGGCAATGTGATACAACTAAAATCTCACGACATTTTTTGATCAGTACAGTCAATGAAATTTAACTTTAACCCCTTCTCTACCGCATCGGTCAATATGACCGATAGCGCGTTAAAACAAGACTTCGCGAAAACAGGATCTCCGTATCTTTTTTATGATAGCATTAAGGTATATAATCTATATATCATCTTTTAGGAAATTTTCTCTACTTTTAAACCCTGTAAAAATTTTATAGATTATACGTCGGTAATGAATAGATTTTACGTTTTGAAGACATTCATGACTTTTTGAAAATGGCGCAGATTTCCAAAGCAAGGACGATTTTCCCGACGATTGGCATATTTTTTCCTGATTAATTGCATAAAGAAAGTTTGATATATTTAAAACGTATATTATCTATGCTTTTAAAATATGTAAAAATTGTTGTTTTTACTTTAAAATATTTTGCAAAAACAAGCATTTTCTTCCACGTTTGTGTTTTTTCTCGTTTTTATTCATAATATTTAAACAAAGCTCATTTTTACTTGTATTTCTATATTGAAATAGGGAAAACAAAATACAGCTGGTAAAAGTGAAGAAAATTTCCATTTCAACAAGCCTTTACTGGTCTTCTAACTCTCAGTATTTTCTGAATTACGATAGTTTGAATTTTGGACCTCCGCGTAATTTTTTGTTGAAAAATCGGGGCTGATCAATATTTAACGTCAAGGTCGATTTCGTTGCGCCTCATTCGGAACAACATATTGTTTAGTACTATTTTATTATATATTCTTATTGAAATAAATGCTTTTTACAAAATAACTGGTTAGAAAAAACAAATAATATCTTTAAACCTTTAGTGAAGTGTGTTTTTTTTCACATAATGAATTTACTTATCTATTTTTATACATAGAATAATGTTGAGTAAAAAAAAAATGTACATGTATATTCCCTAAGAGTCTTTACGTCGAAAAAGTCAGAATTTATATTGCTGTATGTGTCATATATTCTTTATATAAAATATAATTAGACCTATACTGACATGAAATTTAAATTTAAACCATTTTGAAACAAGCACTCGTATAAATTTTACACGACTCATCACTGTATGAGTTGATACGAATCGAGATTACCACGTGTTTCCGCTGTAACAGTAAACAACAACACGATAATGTGAACATCAATTTTCATGATTATTTTATGATGGAGAACATCACATCAATTCATCAGATAAGATGGTCATTCCTTTGGTATAAGAGGTGAGTAAGTATTGGTTGAAGAGTTTAAAACTGTTTTGAAAGTGCATTTATTCACGTTCAAATGAAAACAAGTGGTACAATTATGCACACTGATACTGATACATGTACATGCAAAGGCGTTAGCCGGTATGAACTCGCATTATTAGATTGATACTTGTTCAGCTAATTTTGTGTTGTTTTTGAAGTGTATAACTTTTGATGACCACCCTAAGTACCATTCAAAGTAAAATCAAGTGTGGCCTAATTCTTCAGAGTTGTCCAGGTCCAGGAAAATCACTATATTTAGCTATATAGCTTAATTTACCTATATAGCTTTATTTACCTATATAATATAGCTTTATTTAGCTATTTTAGAATAAGTTTCTGTTTTATGAAAAGCAAACTAAAAGTCGCATGAAAATTATGGCTGATATTTTTTTTAAAAAGGTTTGATAAAAACAACCAAGGGCATAGATAGTAAAAACATTGCCTCTTTTAAACACTTTTAAACCAAAAAATGCATCTCTATTGTTTGGATAGCTGTCCATTACTGGAAGTGCGATGGGGCATGACTAAGACGTGTGATTGCCTTGCATTGTGCTGAATTATTACCAATCAATTATCTTGTTGACCAAAACTGCTTTTCTTTGTTAAAGTAGCTGCTTATTCACAGATTAACTGTTATACATAGCCCCAAAACTTTTAGATCTTTGTTTGCAATTGCACAAAAGGAGAAACATTTTTAAAAGTGGGTTTTTGGTGAATTGTTTTCAGTCCATTTCAAAGTTGAAAACTAGTACTGCCTCATTATGCGACTTTTTGTCTGCTTTTCATAAAACAGAAATTTACTCTGAAATAGCTAAATAAAGCTATATTATATAGGTAAATAAAGCTATATAGGTAGATTTAGCTATATAGCTAAATATAGTGATTTTCCTAGACCTGTTGTCGTCTACCACAAACACATCGAATTTTTTAGCATGTTTAGGGTGCTGGTTTCGAAACGTTCAGCTGTGAAGATCCACTTGGTAACCCTACCATACACTGGAAAGACCATGATGTGGAGGACACAGGTGCTTCTCTTGACCAATGAAGAGGTAAATCATTTTTTCTTCCTTTTTATAGTGAAAATTCCTGTATCTCTAAACATTAATTCTAAATAAAGTGAACTTTTAATTGTATTTATTTCATATTGCATTCACACATTGACTAATATTTTGAAAAAAATTATGTGATACACATGATAATTATAATAATGCATGATTATGAATGTAAACTCGCCATTTTACCACCCATTATGCTCAAATATGGAGCCAGCTTTCTTTTATAGGCTGCTGTGGTATTTTCAATCTGCAGAGTTGTGGAAAACTGCCGGTCATGCCGGCAAAACCGACAAAAAATGCGTGTGACCGGTAAAAATGCTATCGATGTCGGTCCAAATGACCGGCCCCTTTTTTTGGTTAAAGTTTTTTGTTTTACCATTTATCATCGGCGCACCTCCCAGCTTAAATATCGTACCTTATATGCGATTGCGTAATACTTGTTCTTTACGAGGCTGTAAATGAAAGTGAAACCAGCATGGTCTTGTGACCTAATTTACAACTGGGGCAGAATTAGGTAGAAAATGTAAAGAAGCAGATAAAGACAAGCTAAATATGTAAAAATTTCGACAGTGAGAATTCAAACACAGTTGGGGAAAGCGATAAATCTAATACTTCCGACTGTTCCAGATTTCGTTTTTTCATTGATCGTGTTGATCTCTTTATTGTCGAAGCACAGAATTTCCACAATTTTTTAGACTCATTTTCTAGGTTTAATGTAATTCCCAAATGCATAAATGTTAAAAAAAAAAAAAATTAAATTTACTGTGCTGAATAAGCATTGTCACCTGCCCAAAAGCGGTGAAATCTAGAACTGTTATAAATGCAAAAAAAAAAAAAAAAAAAAAAAAAAAAAAAAAAAAAAAAAAAAAAATGGAAGAGGACTTGAAAATGGAGACTGAATGTTATATTATTATTAAGTAAATAAATGTGTAATGAAGTAAATAAATGTTATGGGTTTTTTTTTTTGTGACTTACTATTTCAGACCGGCAAAAATCACTTCGGATCGGCTTATTTTGTCTTCTTGCCAGTCCGAATGACTGGCTATCTGAAAAAGTTTTCCACAACTCTGAATCTGCATGATGTATGTGAATAGAATTTCTGTTTCTCAATTTTCAGTTTCTGTTGAATTATCACATATACATGGGTGGTCAAACTTCATTCAATGGATGGCTATTCGTCAACACTCCCATGTACACGAACAACCTTGTTCGGAGAATTTTGCCCTGAAGAAACAGTTTTCAGTCCATTGTGTCCTTTCTCTTAAAAACCCCAACAGCCAAAACTGAAAAAGGTATTTTTTTTTTTAATTTTGATAGAATTAATGGGTATGTTATTTCTTTTAGCTCAATAATTGACTAAAATGATGGTTTATTACTAGGCTGGTAATTTTTTAGTCATAATACATTGACGTCCCAATACCATATACATGTAACTACATGTATCACATAATAAATAAACTTTATAAATAAATACTTTAGTTTGAAAAGGAAAGTTATTTCAACATAATCAGTGTGTTAATTCCAGCTTTCTTACTTTTATATATGTAAATTTACATAAATTTTATAATACCTATTCAATTATAAAAACTTAATCTTTTATAGGATAGAAACTAATTGTGCGAATACAACCAGAACTGATTATGTCTTGGACAAGTCAAGGGAGTTCCTCCAGTCTTTCAGAGAGATGGCAGTTGATGAAAGAATGGTGGCCACAAAGCGAAAGTGCTCTGGTATTCAGCATTTTGTGATTGATGTCTGATTTGGAATTCAGTTAGCAATATTTCTGGATTTGTATATTTGGGTAAAAAAAAACAAAACATTTTTAACTGATTGACTAAACGTTTTGCATTAAATTTTGCTATAAATAATTTTTTTTTTCAAGATGACAGTTCAAGTCTTTATTGTACGCCTAAAGCACTTGGCAAAGAATTTAAAAATCTTGTGATGAGGTCAGTTAGTTTATATTGTCTTGCTGAATTAAACATTGGGGGAAAATTCATGATAATAAAGATGATTTTTTTGGTATCAAGAAATGGATTTATTTTTGTTTAACAGAAAGATTGTATAGTAGTTACTGTTATGTAATTTTTACATCACTGTTCAGCCAAACATGTTTGTGATTTTTCATTGAAATTCAGGTTAAATTGAGTCAAGAAAGAAATTTAAAAACCTTTATTAGCCAATCTTGCAGTAAATGTATGGGAGTTGTGGGTTTGTCATTTTAATTTGCTTGTAAATATCCATCATACATTGGAACATAGTTGCTCTGGTGGAAAGTACTGGGTTTTTTTATTTACTTGATATTATGATTGTGAACTCTTTTTTAAAGAAATTGGAACAAAAGAAAGCCAATTCGCAAATTGTACTTCAAATTTTAGAGAGCTTGATTTTTTTTTGTTATACTTGCATTGTCAATTATTGCATTAAAAGACCAAGTCAAATGTTTCTCATCAAACATGGCTATTGAATATCGGTATTCTTCTCACAAATCCTTAGCTTATCTTGCTATCAATAGTCAGGATTTTTTTTCTTGAGTCATGATTAAAGTTTATAGACATCATTTGATCAGACAGCAAGTGCTAAATGACATTATCTTCATTCAGGATATTTCTGGACTCTCGATAATGAAAAACTAATGATTCAAAAACAATGATTTATAAGATGCTAGAATTCCATTCTTTAAATAGCTATGGCATCATCCAACTTGAAGATGATGTGTACATCATGTAATCTGGAATCTATATAGCAGAAATAGACTTGCAAATATACTAACAAATAACCTATCTGCTTGTTTATTATTCTTCAGATACTTCATTTTTTAAAATGCTCTTTATTTCTCTCAATAATGCAAGCTGTGATTCGAGATCATGTGACCTAAACAGTACTGACTTTTGATAGCATAATAGGCCAAGGGCTTGTGAGAAGAGAAGCAAATCAGAAATCCTTGTCTACCAAAGATGAGCAAATGCGTGCCACATAAATTAGATGAATGAAAGGATTGTAATGAAAAAGCCACTTATTTGAAAAAGAGATTTAAAGTTCCATGCATTGTCCATCTTGTGAGGTTTCTTCATACTTACCAAATGACAAAAATTGTTTTAACAAGTGACACAATTAAGCCATGAAATCTGTTAAAAACTAGAAAATGTAAGACAATTCTTGTAAGAAAAGAAAATTGTAAGTATTTTCTTATATTCCAATAGATAAAGAAAATTGTTGTAGTTTTTTGAAAATGATGAAATAAGTACTTAACTGTAGAATTTATGAAAATTTGTTGATAACTGGTTGCATTACTTTTTTACCATATTATTTTAACAGTATTTGTCACTAAGGTTGATATACATGTAATCACATCTTATAAATTTTGTGTCAGTTCACTTAAGTTATAGATATATTTTTTGAATGGCAACCAAAATATGCAAAATAAAAAAAAAAAAAAAACAATTCATTCGTTTAATATCTCTGTGGATTTTGTCGTTCACAACTTTATGTCATTTATTGGACAGTATGTCCATAATAATTGCAGCATTTCAAAATGGGTATGTTCTTGCTTGCAATTTAAGGCAGAATTCTGTATTGAGATGACCTTGACCCCCTAAGAAAAGAAATGTCAAGGTCAATACTTAAGACAATTATCTGATGTACATGTATGTTCTATACATTATTTTTGCCCCATATCTTACTTACAACATCATGAAAAGCACAAAAGTAGCTTTCCATGAATGAGCGGTAACAAACTTATACAACCGAAAAATTGAAATTTTTGTTGTTGCTTAGCAACCACTTAGAGGTCATTGAACACATATTTGAACATAAGTGGTATATGGATGTTGTAGTTCAGCATGATGCCTTCTAAAGAGTTTATTCAGAACTGTCTATTTCAGCATTCACTGTTGTAAAATTTTAGCTAGAATATTGAAAAATGTTGAAAAAAACTGATAAAATTCTGTACTTATTTGACCTTTGACCTCCTAAAAATAAGCCTACTGAGGTCAAACTTTAACACAAATATTTACTGTACATCCCTCTTAATATTATGACCCCATATCTGACTTTAAAAGGTAATGGAATGCATAAATGTGATTTGGATGAGCAAAAAACAAGAAATACTGCCCGAAAAATACAAAATACCCGTTGCTTAGCAACCTCTTTAAAATCTTTACTTTGCAAAATTGAAAAAAAAGTTTATGTGATTAATGTAGTTCAGTATAATGCCCTTTTGTGAGTATATTCTAAATTTCCTATTTCAACATACATCATTGTAAATATTTAGCTTAAAGATTAAAAAGTGTCCAAAAATTCAATAAAATTCTGCACTTATTTCACCTTTGACCTCTATTTCCAGTAGTAAGGTCAGTCGTGATTTATCTGAATATCTATGGAATATCATCTCTGGAAAATTCCCTACAAAATGGTTTGCATTATGCCTAGCTTTCCCTTTGGATAAAAAAGTTAAAAATTAATTTATAATGATATGTCAAAAGGTCTCCAAAGTCGCTTAAAATGCACCGGTAGAGAAAGGGTTAAAAGAAGCATAAAAAAAAAAAATCATATATACCTAATGAATGAGCATTTCGGGTTTTGTAAGGACCACCACGAAAACGATAAAACGCTTAAGGGTTCAAGATACCGTTTTTCCGATACATGGTGAATATTGTCCACAAACTGATCCATAGTGAATTCTAGCTCAATTAAAAAAATATTTTTTTAATAGTATTTTCTCAATAAATAATATTAAATTGTGTCACATATTCATATTTACTTCACATAATACATGTTAACGAGGTTCGTTCCTGAGCTTTTGAGCAGATTTTTGTGTAGACCTCTAAATATTCTGCATAATGTTCTAGTTCTTACAATAAATTTGGATTCTGCAATGCTAATTTAACTATATTGAATTAAAACCCCATGATTAAATTCCACACAGAAAGCATTAAGTTAGGAACTATATTTTGTGGCGGAAGGTTTCATAGAAGAAAATGATCAATTTTTCTCATTCGAAATATTTACAGTATTGTTAAATTTGGATTCCTATTTTTACATGCATTGATCGTATGTACAAAATGTAAAAAAAAAATTGGTAAGGTTTCATGCGAAACTTTGGAGTATTTTTTTCTGTATCGGGAGAGTAGGATGCTAGCAGCATTTATCATAGCCCAGTGATGTTTTTACATGATTATTTTTACAAAAAGAAATGAATTATCCGCGGGGTAGTGTTGAACTTTTCAATTTTTCATTAATGCAATTTTACTATTTATAGACGTCACACGACGACGTCGTAGTGAAATGCTTCTTTTACCCTAAGGCTCAATGACGTCTATTCAATAGATAATAATAGTAATTTTTTTATCTATGACTTTTCCGATTTATCAATGTTAAATTAACCGGAAAAAGTCTAAATTCGCCGAAATAGGATCTCTATACTGCCTTAACATAGCTGCGTATTATACATATGTTATACGAAAGTGGAAGTGATTTAATACACATGTATCGAAAAATGTCTAATGCATGGTAATTTTGTCTCTGCATAGTGAAATAAATTAATAATGAAAATGTACTTTAAAATGAATTATTACAAACCTTTAAATTGCATTTCTTGAAATTTCCTACAAAATGATGAATCATGAACAAAATACACCCAACATGGACTCGTTCCTTTGCAATCTAATGAAAGAAAGACAACTGTAAAAAAAAAAATACAAACTCATAAAATTCTGATTACTACCAATTAATGAAGTCAGATATGATTTTGCTTCAAGTCCAATATCGTGGAATTTTTATCTCCTAACGAGAAAAAAAATCGACATCATTAAAGACTTTAATTCTTGAGCTTTAAAACTGAAACAAGTCAATCATGGTTAATTTCATTGCTTAGAGTTGTCCGAAGCAAGGCATGTGTCCGATACATTTTGAACTCACCCTATTACATTGGCATACCATAAATTTGATGTGAAATGTTTCAGTGAACATACAGGTACCCAGTGGAGAAATATCAATGCATCTGTTTTCTAAGGATAAGTCTGGGTGATAAAACGCTTGACAGCTACACTGATGGTAGAATTACACATTTACATGGTATAATCGTATACATATGAGACTGACACCATTACAAATAATTTAAAGAATTTACAAATTTAGACTTCAGTAATTCAGAATATAAATGATATAAATAAAAATTAATTTCATTTATATGTTCCTGAAAATTTATTCATTTTCGAGTGCAGGAGTCGAGAAAAGCATACATGTAATCAAACACTTTTGACTTAACAAATATAAACTCTACATGTACATGAATGTATTTTAAATTATTTTTCACATCATTTCTTAATATCTTCATAATCTCCTCGTAAAGTAGATTAATAAAGCCCATGCCTGTTATTCTAACATTATTCTCTTTGGAAAACAAGTAATAAAACTGCTGCATTTTTCACCGAATATCTCTGCTACGGTTGCCAAAATTCTAAGATGATGACAACATTCCATGTCATGAGTGCAAGAGCTTAACTAAAGCTGAGTGCAGCTAAACGACCCAGTAAAAAGCTAATTATTTCGACGGCATGCTGTTTTGTACAAGAGAAAATCACTACTTTTTTCTTTTAAGCATTTAAAATAAGGTCGAAACTCTTGCAATTGAGGAAAAAAAACTATTTTCGTTTTTATTTCATTATAGAGATATATTAAGGTTAGGCAAATGCAATTGCATCACCTTTCATTTTGACTATTATCATTATTATTTTTCATGGGTAGCCTTAACTGTACTACAAGTTCAATGAAACAAAATTTATGGAAGAAGGGATTACACACCCTATGACCCTCACCCCCTTTCGAATGAGTATCTTCTGTGTCAACAGTCAGTCCATTATAACTCAACAATACAATGTAAATGAATCACTTACTCTTAAAAAAGAGGCTTTATTTCTAGAAAATATCTACTATTCCTTACGATTTATGGAGGAGCTCATTTTCACCTTCATTTACAATGTTAATTCTAAAACAAACAACGTCATAATATTTTAATATACAATGTCATACACAATCAAAAACAAATTGATGTGTCTAACCATCAATTTCCACTATTTGTACTGTAATGAAGTGTGAAGGATGTTTAATTAAAATACCCACACCGTTTGCCATTTGACTATTGCAAAACTTTTTTTTTCAATAATGAAAATTTTCCCTTTATGCAATTCATTTTTTTTACAATACAATCGTTCGTTCGTTGGCATCTCACCCTTGCATTTTCCAGTGATCCGTGTTTACCCTCCTTATAATTAGTATAGATGTAATTGTTTTAATCATATTTTAAGCTATTTATTTGCTATACTCATATTACATTATTATATAAATATTAACTAAACACTGACATTGCGTAATATGCATGTCTATTAAATAACTTTCAAAGCTCTTAAAAATATATTCAAAAACATAAATTGATGGAAAACTTGATTTGTTTAAATATAATGAAAAACCAAGAAAAGAAATTGTGATGCGTGATGCGAACGGAACTATTGAAAATTAATATTCTTTTTTCTGAAGATTGATCCTTATATATATATATATATATATATATATATATATATATATATATATATATATATATATATATATATATATATATATATATATATATATATATGATTGATTTTATCTAAATTTTTATTGTTAACAATGACAACGCAGCAGATCTCAATATTTTTAATTATTTTCTTTTTGAGATATCTTTAACCGACCTGAGAAATTGTTTGTGGTAAGTTTTCGTTTTCAATATGTTTTTATCCATTCCTTGTATTTGTTGATGTCTTACTTGCCAATTGATAATGTATATCATTGTATCTTCCATAGAATGATGACTTAAGACAGATTGTTGACATCGTTGTTTCATCAACTTTTTCTGTGTTTGTCAATTGCTTGCCTCGTTTTTAAAACACATCAGGGCCTTTTGATCCAATATAGAATGAGATATATTAAAAATTAACAGAAATAATGGCAATGTTTTTGCCAAAATTGTGTAAAAAATGGACTGCTAATGGCCATTGATGTCTAGCGCCAATTATTTTCTAAGTACATGTTTAAAGCATGGCTTTCCCAAAATATAAGAATGAAACTGAATTATGTACACTATTTGTTAAAATGAATTGTTTCTTACATGGTCTCTTTGACCAGAACTTAAAGGAGCATAGCGAAACAAAGACACCTTGGAAGCTTTGTTTTGTTTGTTTGTATGTTGTTTAACGTCCCTCTCGAGAATTTTTCACTCCTATGGAGACGCCACCAATTGCCGGAGGAGAGCTGCAAATTTTGTCCTATACTTGGCACTTACGGCCATTGAGCATTCAGTATTGAGTATCTCGGAATTCAGTTATAGAAGTAAAAGACTCGATGATATACGAACGAAAAATTGTTACCTGGTTTCATTAGCCTGTCAAAAGAAAACCACAGCCTTGTCCGTAGAGAAATATATTTAGTATTTGCTTCTGCCTTGTTTTAGCTATTTGGTTTGTACGAAACGCGTAGGCTGGTTGCTGTCCAGAAGGGATGGCGTCGTGCCTGAAGAGCCACAAATGGTAATGGCGTTTGGTTGTCAACCTCTGACGACCACCCCCAATGTCGGTGTGCTGCTGTACCAAAAGTTTGCTGTCGGTTCCAGACCCTGTTTACAAAGCTCTGACTGACGTTTAGTGCATTTGCAACGTCACGTTGTGAATAGTCAGCGTCAAGCATTCCAATACATCTGCCCAGTTGTCCTGTCGTCAGGCGACGCCTTATACGTTGAGGGGGCATTGTGTTGATAAACGTAGTGTAAACACTCAAGTGAGTTTTTTATATTTTAGAAAGAATCAGACACCGATGCCTGAGTGAAAATCGTGCAATAGTAGCAAAAGCATAAACTGTGATATGAAAAGCATTTCCCATGGCATGAAATGCAGGTGCAAGTTTGTTGAAGACCTTTTTGATTTCACTTGGACACATTATTGCCAGTTATGCAGTTATTCATTTTTTAAACAGAAAAATATCTATGATCCTTATCAAATTTTGAGTAGTATATAAAAAAAAAAATATTTGTTTTTAAGCTGAACGTTATTTACGATAAGCAGGTTGTGTATTCGATATTATCGAAGCATCCTGAAAGTATATGCCTTTTTGTATTCTCTACGATATTTTTCCTCCCATGATATGCTTTACCCAGGATAATTTCGACATATTTTTTAACGATTGAAAAAAAAAAAAAAAAAAAAAAACAGTCAAACAGCATATATGAGCAAGAAGGCAATTCAAAAAGGCAATTAAAATAATCAGAAATACATTTCAAAGCTGTTTCAAAAAGATGCATTACAGCAAAATATCCATATTTCTTGCAGAAAATAATTTCAGCAAAAAAAAAAAAAAAAAAAGGTCGATTATGCACTGTTAGGAGATTAAAACGATTTGAAATGAGGAAAATAATTTGATCACGCTTTGACACGAAAACGTGTGATGAACAGGAACTTTTTTTTTTATTTTAAGCTTATAAAATAATAGGAAGACACTAGCGCATATTGTTCAGATACGGAATTATTATTGTTTCTAAATCCATAAAATTTGATCACACCCTGATACGAAAAGATATGAACATGAAAAAAAAAAATCGTCATCCTCAGTAAAGTTTGTTTGTTTGTATGTTGTTTAACGTCGCTCTCAAGAATTTTTCACTCATATGGAGACGCCACCACTTGCCGGTGGAGAGCTGCAAATTTTGTCCTATACTCGCCACTTGCGGCCATTGAGCAGTGAGGGATCTTTTTCATGCCAGCACCTACTGCGACACGGGACCTCGGTTTATACGGTCTCATCCGAAGGACCGGTCTCCACGTCCCACAGTGGGATTCGAACCCGCGAAGTAAGGATCAACTCCTTACGCCGCGACTCCTCAGTAAAGAAAATGAATTAAAAAAAAAATAAGATTGGTGCAGACTCTTCATATCCAATTTTAATACAATTTCTAATGCAGGAATGCGAAATACATTTCGTCATAAACTTCTAAAAATACATTTTACTGGGTTGTAGAGAGTGGTCAAAGATGCAATATTTCTTATCATTTGATTATTATGATCTTTGAAACTTCCAACTGACTTAGATTTATTAAATTAGTTTAAACATCAAAGACGGCTGACAATTATGTAATTATGTACGTCCGACACAAATTCTCTAAGTCTTTGACCATTGACATTCTATATCTTAAATTGATTAATACAAACGCATTTTCCCAATTCTGTTAGGCTTGCAACTTGCCACTATTTGGAATTCTGTTCAATACCATTGCTACATGTATTTTTTTTTAATCTTTACGGTATAAAATGTGTTGAACATGTCGACCACTTATTACGTCACTGTGAAAATACGTATATCGTTTGTGACTAAACAATGAATTCGTGGTCATGGGACGAACCTGCACAATTATAGGCTTAAATATGCCTTGGTTAAATAGGGTTATAAAAGGAAAACATGTGCAAATAAAATATAAGACTTGTGAATATCATTAAATTTTACTTAAAAATTTGAAGCTAAACTGGGTAGGTAAATAATACTATCAATATACTACCTAACACAAGTGAAGATATGAATCTAAAGCCAGTATAACTTTGTGATTGCTCTGTGTCTTCTTTGGATTTTCTTTTCAATAATATGCATATGCTTTGGATTTGTTGCGCGTTATCTCGCAACCAACCCATGTTTTTAGTGAAATATGAAGAAAATAAAAATAAATCATTTTCAAGCGTCCGTTGGAACAAAACAATTGACAATCGTATCATATACGGACCTCTAAAAGCATCCGCTATAAGTTTTTATATTTTTATACAGGACAACTTTACGCGGAATCAAGAAATGAGACTTGAAGATAAGATTAGGGTTTTGGTCCAAAAGGGTCCCAATCATATGATTATACTGTCCTATCTGATCGAATTTACTTTTTTGAAATAGACTTTGAAGTACGACTACTTAAGTCATATTGAGGATTTTATTTGATAACAATAAATATGTCAGAAAGGACAGTACATACGCCTTAAAATTAAAACAAAAACCAAGATGATTTTAAAACGTGCATAAAAAATTCAATATAATAAAAAAAGCGTTAAACTTTTTTTTTTTTACATATAAATAAAAGGATTACCAAAAGATTTATTTTTATACTTAATTCAATCAAAATAAACTTAGAAACTCATTTTTGTAATACGTCTAACTCTCACGTGATTTTTTCTAGAAACAGACATGTCAATTTAAGAGCAAAAGTGGATGAGGATAAGGACTTCGTATTCACTGGTGTCTGCAACACCCGTTCTTTCTGGGCTCGCTGCTGAAATCGATGCTTGCTTCCGACGTTAAACTTGACCTGGTTTGGGTTTGCTCGGCTTTATCTCTGGATTTTCTCAGAGTCAGATCTGGTTATCGTAAAGCGAACCCAATGCTCACACGGAAAGAAAATCTGTTGTTCAATTCGCGTCCGCTTTGTGTTAGATTTCTAGACGATCGATCTTGTGTGCCCATTTCTAGTAGAGATATATATTGTCTAGTGAAAGAAACCAGCTATATCCTTTCTCTTGATAATATAAAACACACACGTTATCGAAAACGCAACAGATAACGACTTAAAACAATGGATACATTTTTCAGATAAAAACAATCCTTCGGGATTTATCACAAAATTTAATTGATGCTTTTTTCTCATTTTACTTATACAGCCTGTTTGTATTTCTATTGTAACTGTTCTAGGAATGTTTGATAATGCAAGACAAGATCAAAGCATTTAATTTTCAGGTATGTCTATTACAAAAAGAAGAATATTTTCATTCAATGGTATGACAGAGACTGATTTATTCAGATTCAGATTCATCCATTAATTAATTTCCTAGAGTGAGCGAAACATTCTATTCCTTTGTCCAGAGTGATATTTCTAAAATTGTAGCTCTAGACAAGAATGAAACATTCCGATTTCAAGGCATATCAAATAAATACATTGGTGTTTTTTTTACAACATGCAGTGAGATATAATTTAATTTTTGGATTTTGTTTGAAGGGGTAGCTCCTTTTTATGTACTGATATGTATCCTAACATGTTACTTAAGTGTTTTCACACCACCTATACACTGTGCATTAAGAAAAGCCTATTTTGAAGTAAAAAAAAAAAAAAAACAAGGACGTCTAGTCTACATAAATTTAACACTTCACCTACACCCCTGTTATATAACAGCCAAAAAAGTTAAAAGAACCTAGTTGGTCAGGAAATGAGCGGTAGAACATTAACATTATAATTTTTTATTATTATGCTTCCTCTCAGTTTGTCTCTATATAATCAATACCCAACTATTATCGCATAGTGTTCAATGGATTTATATAGCGTAAGCAAACTATGCCAAAATAGTGCACGGCTTCTTTTTTCTGAAGAAAATCCGACATCACCCACTCCGGGGATCGAACTCACGACCCCGAAATCGTCAGTCCGACGCGCTACCGATTGCGCAGCAGACGCCGTTTTCTAAATCACCGTAGTATAATATATATAAACCTAGCTTCCAATATTTTACACTTAAAGAAAAGAAATAAACAAAATAATTTTTCTTAAATAGTTTCTTGCAACCCCCCCCCCCCCCACTTTCACTCAACTAAAATTCTCTGAAACTATCTGTACTGTAGTGAAATTGCATAATTATGTAAATATATTCCCTATGACCTTTTACGCTCACCTCATAGCCACCAACCGGTGCCGGCACGCTTCCCAAGTTAGTCGGGCCCAGCCAGTCTTACTATTAAAATGTTTGTTACCTTTTTGTTGTTTGTACCTGTACCTGTGTTTATTCATCATGTAAACCCGTGTGCTTCGTCGTCAACTTATACTAAGGTAGGCGACATTATTTGTAAAAACCCCTATATTTTACTACATTGGCGTCGCCGGTAGGATATTTAGTAAAATCCTCTTATATTTTACTACATTGGCGTCGCCGGAAATTCGGTGCGGGAGATAAATTGTATATTGTATGTTTTATTTGCAAAAAATCACATGTGAATATTACCACTCGTGAATAAAACCACGGGTTGAAATATGTTCTAATATTTAGGATTTAGTCAATTTGGAATTTTATGAAACTGTTGTTGACAGGCGTTATATTTAACGTTAGTTTCAAAATTCCAACAATTTGACTAATTTACCTTGTTATTTTTTTTCACTCGTGATTCGCATTAACTTTACATTGAACACGTGGTGATATTTTTGTATTGTCATTAGTATTTAGTGTTACGGTTATCGAACATGTGTTTTTGTAAACGTTAGTACGAAAATTTTGAACATTTACGTTATCTTGTGCAAATTGCATTTTTTTCTCGACTCATTTAATTTTAGCTACTCGTGCCGCAACGATTGACCTTATTCTAAATTGTTTGTCTATTTCAAATATTTTTGCACAAGACAAACATTTCATTCATTTCTCTATTGAAAAGTTTTTGTAACTCGTGTTGACAATTTTCGTGAAACGTTTTCTTCTCGTTATTTTATTTGAATTGTGAATTTTCATGTATTTTTTTTCTCTAAGTTTCCCTGAAAAAATATTTTGGGGGAAAGTAGAGAGATGTATTGTTTTTTGATATTATTTGTACTTGTGTAGTTTTACAGAGCTGGTTCACACAAACCCGTTTACCTGTTTTAGCCATAGATCGAAACGCACGTGCTTCACGCTTTAGTACGTAGCTGTAGACTGGTTTGCGGAGTACGTTTTTACATCTTTTAAGCTCTGAAATATAAGTAAATTTATTTGCAAATATAGTCAACTCATACAACATCCTCATTTGATTATACAATTGATTAATTAGCTTATCTACCATATTTCGTAACATCAATGCTTGTTTTTACCGTCATCTGTCATCAGGCGTTTACATTAACGTTGTAAGGGTCAGTGCGGTAATTTAAGCAAGTAGTTAATTAACGAATTTTAAAGCAAATAGTTTAAGTAGTTTACAGACACATCCCATATTGGACCAATATTGTATCGAGCAAAGATTCAATCAACAAGAAATAAATACAGAGAGCAATATCCTGTATTCAAAGATAAAGGGAAGATAAAAAGAAAAGAGGATTGAAAGAAAATATCGAAGATCCAAAGAAAAGAGATTAAACTTTTGCGGAAACACATTAATTAAAGAATCCTCCTGTTGAATTAAACCTGCTTAAAATACACTTATTATACTGTGTTAAAGTAACGCTTAATTCAGACAACAGTGAATATACGGAAGTTGTACATCAGTCACTTTATTGTGTGATAATATTTTCACCGGCGGTTTCTTTACCATAACGTGGAAATATTGTAACGTACGGCAATAATGATACACACATTCATTGAATGTTTCAGTAGTGTCAAACAGCGTGATTATTTCTGTAACTTTGAAATACTGAAAACAACAAGATGAATCCAGCTATAACACCTATTGCAGGACTTCCAGGATACTATGGTGGACCATACCTGCCATGAACAGATGTCCAGAGTTCCCAGAGAGTGTCCACCAGGTTTTCAACAGAAACCCATTGGTGATATGTCACCTGCTGGTATGCAGTGGAATACCATGGTATCACAAGCAGGTGTCAGTGTTCCTTGACTTTCCGACATTGAGGACATAGAGGACAGAGATGATTCCTAGGGCAGTTCATCTGAGTTTTGGCCACCGAGTAGTGAGCATTCAACTGCTGGTTGTCAAACTACTCCGGATGCTGAATACACCTCTAACTGCCAACAACTATCGGACTTTACTATCAATACACAGCTAGGATGAAATATATGGACTGAGAAAACGAACAGTATTCAAGGTCAAATGTCCATTAGACATTACAAAATAGGAGCAAGGCAAACACGCACCTCCAAAACATCAGAGGTGGGATCAGGTGCCATAGAGGAGTGAGCTTCCCCTGCCGACCGGTCACACCCGCCGTGTGCTCCTTGTCATCATCGGGAAATAACGGGAAAATCCGTCGACAATTCAGTGTGTAAATAATGGCCTAACAATTAGTATGAAAAACGTCAGTCAGCATTTGACTCAATGATAAATTGTATTTGCTGACAAGGTCATTGTATCGACCATAGAACTTACGAAATGATGACGTTAAACGAGACTGCTGATATTCTTGTTTCATCAAATTGTTTGCAATAATTTACCTCGTTTTAGAAATTTTACATACGTAGAACATGCTCTTGCGTATCGAATCAACTGAGAGATATAAACCCCGTATGCAGGTGATGAAGGTATATGGCTGCACAAGTAAGGGAAGTTGACGATTGAAAAGTTAAAGTCATCACGTTTATCATAAAGCTTGGTTGTTAGATTACCATTAACGTCTTTTTCAAGTAAAATTTCCAAATATGAAACAGGTGTGTCAGACTCTGTGGTATCCTTTATCTCAAGCTCACAGAAATATATCGTATCGACATAAGAATGGAAATAACCATTGTTAATTGACAATACGTCGTCGATATATCAAAATGTCGAGTTAGTGATGCTTTGTCTGAGCAAAGCAACAAGTTATATTTAGAGTACGAGTTTCCTACTGTATCTGAGATACAGGGCGGGACTTAAGGCGAGAGCGAAAGCTCGAGCCGGGTCCCGCCCTGTAACCCCGATACAGTAGGAAACTAGTATTGTAAATGACTTGTGACATGACCTTTGTTATGACCTCGCTTATATACATGTGTGTTGGGTATATATCTCTCAACCAATCAGATGATTTTGCAGAAAGTTGATTTAGTATCCCCTTTTTAGCAATCGCAACTGAAATGCCGAGTAAGGTGGACGTGCAGGTATCTATCAATTTAAATAATTATAATTATGAGATGCATTATGTGGTAGTTGTACTTTTTATTTTCAGGATATTTATTTTAAATAAATGTGTATATTATTCTCATTTTTCATTTATTCATTTATTTATTCACTTATTCATTCAGCGCTGCGCAATGTGATATACAAACACTCTATGTTGTCTTTGTTCAATGTCTGCAATAAACCTTAACACCCCAATTTTAAATAATGTAGCATTTCAGGTAGACTACCAGATATTGTAGGAAATGGGTTATTCCATTATTGATTGTTACTTTGATTTCTATTGGTCAGTGTGCTTGAAAGGTTTTAAGCTGGAATTGGCGGGAATTATATTCATGATTTCACTATTGTTCCCAAAACTGGTTTTTGAAGGGAGTGAATAATAATACATGAAACCATTTTAGTGCTGGAAGATAACCTTATTCCTCTAAGTAAATCTAATAAATCATTAAACTATTAAATAATCACCTAAAGAATTTCTTTATGAATGAGGAATCTAAATAATTCATTTTAATCTAAACTTGCTAAATAAAGTGTGAGTGTTTGAAAGATATATATAAATTGATAATATAATTATGTATATGCAAGAGTTATAATAGCAAGTTAACATTTTATCTATTCATGTAAACTAAATAAGGGATTTGTGAATTTGTTGTAATTTTACATATTGTTAATTAGGTCATTTTCATATCTGAGGTGAAGTTTAAAGAATAGGAATTCACCTTGTTCCATAAACGGGTATGTGCTGATATAAGATAGAAATGTGTACATATCATACTGATTACTGTAAGTATTGTTTATAGGATATTTATCTAAATTAGGAGTAAAAAACTTGTATAATCGTTGAAAGCTAATT